>NC_141689.1:1242862582-1243498118 GCF_964263255.1 Lissotriton vulgaris | reverse complement strand
TGCGGAACTCTGGAAGGGGGTGCAGAGGGAGGAAGGTCTCGCCGCTGGCACCGGCTCAGCCACAGGGCTTAGATCCTGGGTTGGGAGGCCAGGGACAGGTAGTGACTGACCTGGCGGGTGGGACATCTGTAAGCAGTGTCCCCCACAGAATTGTCTTCCAGGGGTACTTCTCCAGTTGGGAGGGAGCAGAACAATCGCAAAAATGCGATTTCTTTAAAACCAACACCGCGCCAACCGGTCGGCTAAACATGAACACCCATCCTAACAGCTAGAAACACTCACCTAGCTGCAGCCGCTTGTCCCATGAATCAACGTCTAAACAGAAGATAACTGTTGGCGTATAACGGCTCACTCGACCAACGATCTAATGAAATGGAGTCAAAAAAGGTGAGTGTCTCTAGCTGTTAGGATGGGTGTTCATGTTTAGCCGACCGGTTGGCGCTGTGTTGGTTTTAAAGAAATCGCATGTTTGCCTCACCTCTTTTTTTGATTCGAATCCTTGTTCGTTTTATATTTTTTTAGATTTGTGTGCCTTAAATCGGTTAACCTGGCGACTTACTATACAACACGATAAAGAAATTCTATATACCCAAGTCCCGTAATTCATACGGTGTTAACTCGGTAAGCGCTGTTTTACAGAATTGGTTTTCTTGATATTAGGCCGACTTTTATAGCGATTTTTTACAAAAGACCTAAATAATGATCTCACTAATTTGGTTTTCATCTTTTGAGACGAGTATTTACTATGTTTATTTATTAATTTTGCAGATTTATTCTTATTGTATCCTTTATCTTGGGATTACTCTGAGACAGTACGGCAGTAATCGCGACCACATTACTTTTGATCTGTATGACATTTCATTTAATTTCAAGTACATCGACTAATCAACTAATTTCTTGTGGTGAAGTGTCCCCATATACATATTTGTAAGTGGTTCTTACTCGATTATTTATTTAGCATCAGGGGAGAGTAGGTTTGCCGCCGATGTGGGTATGGCATTTATATACAAAAATACACGTTTTATGTTATATATATCTCTCTCATAGATCCTACGTGTGCAACTTCTGAAATATGGTCCATTGAGATATTTATGAACAATAAATCTGTAATTGCTGGTTTAAATATTCTATTCTCTCTAAAGGTGATTAGATTAGGTTACCTGGCTAACGCTTATCTGTAGATCTCTAGTTAGTCTTTAGTTTTAATACGTCTTGCATCATGCAAGGCAACTTTAAATGTGGTTTCCCCTATTTTTGTCAAATTAGGTGACCGCTACCTGAAAAAGTGGTATTGGTCTTTCTCTACATTATTAGAACTTGCAGCATTAATTTGGGAATTTCCACTTTTTAAGCAAGTCTATGACTACCTGTATACGCATCAATTTCTTTACTTTTCTCTGACTAGACTAATTCGGAATGTGACTGCTCTAATATTGTAGTTTATCTAATGTTGTGTCAAATGTTTATTAGAAATGTATTTTTTACCAATGTAGGGTAAGGTTGGCTCTTAAAGGTGGTCTTTAGTTATTGTAAACATGTAAACTGAAGGAATTTTATGAAATGTCTCTTGTCTGTAATTAATTTTATACAAAATGATATAAATGAAGTTTGATTTGTTTCCTATTTTTATTATATATTTCAGAATTGTTTGTGGCTCCTGAAGAAGGCGATTTCCTAATGCCGAAACGCACGTCGATTGTATTAATTGCAACTTTTTTAATTAAATGTTTTTTAGTTGATTCTTTGTTCATTTATTGTCTGTACCACATCGGTTTTAATTTCATTGTATGGTTTTTAATATGTATTATTAACATGTATATGATTGTCATATGAATGTGTATTAAAATACGAAATAGGTTTTTAATAGTGTATTTTTGTATGTCCTCCTTTTTTTGCAACCTTTATTCCTAAGTTGTTGTTGTGATTGCGTAGGATTGTTATATGCAAACTGTCTATTCCCTGTCCTAGGAATTATATTATTTCTCAATCAGGGGGCCCTTGTTATCCTCATGCCAAAGGCTAACCTGCAAGGCTGATGGCACTTATAATGTGTGCCGCTTTCCATCAATGACTGCATTGCTGTTAATGTTTTATGCCCCCTCCTAATGTGACTTACGCTAATGTGGTGATCCTAGTGCATTTATGCTAATGTGTCAATGCTAACGCTTTTATGCTTATTGCATTGCTGCTAAGGTTTATGCTGATGTCCAATACAGTGAGGCTGATCTATGCACATTATGATTAATGCCTAGTGACAGTATTGCCCCCTTGCTAATTGTGTTTCATGCCTGCATGCATCATGTGAGATGCTGCATGCCAATGCCCTTCCCTAGTGCTGGCACTGATTTCAAATGTGTTGCTCATGATGATGCCTACATGATTAGGGGGCTTAGGCTGGTCTGGTATATAAGGTGTTCTTGTGCCTATGATAATGCCATGATGTTTACCTTTTATACCTAAGGCTTTGATGTTAAGGATGAAGTCTCTAGGTGCACACGTTCATGCCTAATGCTTAAGGTTTCTTTTGCCCTAAGGCTACAGCGTTGGTGCTCTGTATACTGTGTCTAACCTGATGTTTCCATTCCAGGCATACGGCAGTGGTGATTTATGCGCATGATTTTTGTCAAATGTGTTTTCATGCCTAACGTCAGGTTATGATGTGCAGAGGCTAGGCCTGAGCTATTGTGTTCATGCTAATGCTTTTATGCCCAATGTGCTACTTGTGTTTTATACCTGCCGCTCTTATGCCTAAGGTTATGCCTTCACCCTGATGAGGTCGCCTCTATGGCCACAGGTTTATGCCTAGTGCTAATGTGGTTGGTATAGGTTTTAGGGGCAGGCCCATCGGGAAGCATTGGTAGGTTCATTATTCTACCAGAAGGTATTGACTGATTACCTTTATTATTGCTGATGGACTTTACATTTACTGATTATGCCTTGTGATGGTTCTCGCAGTGGCCCAATTGGACCTGCCAGAAAAATAGTCCCCTGTGAATGCTTACCCGGTGCCGGCTGGCATGGAAGACATGCACTTGAGTTCTGCATTCTAATGTGTTTTTATAATACACCAGTTATTTTCATGCAACCTAGTGTGAAGTCTCTTTTTTAGTGTGCCTTGTGTGTTGCCAGTGTGTGCTTCGCGGATGCTTTACACATTTCCTCTGGGGTTTGGCCCGCCCGCTGTGCACCATGCTACCCGTTTCTAACAGTGTACCAGTGGTTGGGGTCCCCGGGACACCATACAAAAGTCAGCGTGGGGAAAGTGTCCCTGGGGCCATACAATGGTTCAAGGAGGTGGCCTGCATGCCCCTCCATTCTGACTATTGGCCCCGGGGAAGGGGTTGCTGGGGTATTAATAAGGCTCCAGGAGAGGGGGCCTCATGCCCTCCCTTCAATTAAGAGATCGGCCCTGGGGGGGTGAGGTTCACATGTCCTCAAGGAAGGAGGCTTGGGAAGTGGAGTCCTCCCCCCTTTAATTATATATCGGCCGCATGGGATGGGGTCCCAGGCTGGACTTCCCTCTCGCCTATTAAACAGATTATGCCGCCAACCCGGGGAGTTTGATTTTTTTAAATATGGGAGCCACTACAAATGTGTGGCAACATTTAATAAAAATAGTTTTGGCCTTGGTGGGGTTTTTCTGGTGCCTCCCTACATTGCCCCTGTATGTATTTCTTTACATTAATTGCAGGACAAGGGAAGGAATCCCGAGTCCTAAAATGCCTGCCACCACATCTTTGTTGATCTGGTAGCAGTCAAACTTATTTTATTTTTAGATCTGTCAGAACATGAAACATACAAAGATTTTGAGCTTTAATTTCTCAAAAACTATTCAATGGATGTACACCAAATCACAAAATAAATGCTTTCTAGACCAAAACCTACCTTTCTGCGAAATGTGATGTAATTCAATTCAGCAGTTTTTGCATTATCGCTGTTCTATTTCCTATAAAAAATTGAATGGTGAAGATGTCTTTTGGGACCCTAGTTGACAGATCAATCCAAATCTTCCCAGGAAGAAGATGGGTGAGACTTTTTTGGGAACTTTTCATGAAGATTCAACAAAAGGTATCAAAGTTATAAGCAAACCAAAAAAACGCTTTTCCTATGGAAGCGCAGACCTAGCTATAATTACTCAGTGTTGACCACCACTGGGTTATATATTGTTCATTGCAAAAGGCTTTCTCCACAAATACTATAAAATTGGGTGCTATGGTCTGCAAACTTTCAGATTTATGTTGACTGAATTAAATTGACGGGTTGGACTGCTTTACACAGAAATATGGATTGTTAATTGTGTGGTATGTCATGGTTTATGCTTACAATGAGGGACGCCCTTACCGTGCTGGGTGCAACTTTTTCTCTGTTGCTGGCCTTTCTGCTGTTGCCCGTGTGGGGGAAGATCACCGCTCGCTGCTCCTGATCCCGGCTCCCACCCCACACCTGACGCGGACCACCGCCTGCCAAACTACCATCTCCAGGAGGCAGTGCGGCGTGGTCTCGCGGGAAGAGAATCGGGCCGGGCCTCAAAATGCTCTGCGAGCTCCCGCTGCGCGGGACGCCCTTACCGTGCTGGGTGCGACTTTTGCTCTTTTGCTGGCCTTTCTGCTGTTGCCCGTGTGGGGGAAGATCACCGCTCGCTGCTCCTGATCCCGGCTCCCACCCCACACCTGACGCGGACCACCGCCTGCCAAACTACCATCTCCAGGAGGTAGTGCAGCGTGGTCTTGCGGAAAGAGAAGCAGGCCGGGCCTCAAATTGCTCTGTGGGCTCCCACTGTGCGGGACGCCCTTACCGTGCTGGGTGCGACTTTTGCTCTGTTGCTGACCTTTCTGCTGTTGCCCGTGTGGGGGAAGATCACCGCTCACTGCTCCTGATCCCGGCTCCCTCCCCACACCTGACCGGACCACGGCCTGCCAAACTACCATCTCCAGGAGGCAGTGCGGCGTGGTCTCGCGGGAAGAGAAGCGGGCCGGGCCTCAAATTGCTCTGCGGGCTCCCACGGCATGGGACGCGCGTGGGCGAAGCCCGGGCCAAGGGCGGGCCCGTCCGCGCCCGTCGAAGCCCGGAGAAGGTTGGGCTAGGTCACCCCCCGTACAACCTCACATTGGCAACCAACTCACAACCGGTCAGTGACTGATAACTGTTGAACTCCTGTTACTGCATTTTTTTGTATTAAGTCCTTGCTTTTACAACACCAATATGAGCAAGAATACTCAAAAGGGGGTTGTCGGGACACTAGACGCTTTTTTGTTGAGAGCAGAATCTGTTCTCATTATAGAGATTGAGCTCGCCCAAAAACGGTTAGTACTTGATCCACGCAGGGTTTCAGATGGGGCTCCTTCTAACAGTGTGCAAGAGGGGGTTGGTCCGACATCAGATCAATCCGCATATCCAGCCTCTGGCCCCTCCCCCTCAGTGGTATTTGCATCCGGTTCCCTGTCTATAGCGAGTGATCAAAATTCCAGCATTTCCTCCCCTGATATTCTTCTAACCCGCCAGCAACGTTAATCTCTGGCCAAAAAGGGTGAGGGGCAGGCCTCACTTGCATCTAAAAAGAGGAAGGCGGGTCAGCTCCTACTACCCTGCATCAGGCTAACAAAGTGGCTAAAACCAAAGGGCCCCCACGTGGGAAAAAAGGGAGTGTACAGGAAGTTTTCATACCCAAGATTATAACCCCGTCATCAAGTAATCCCATGATTTGCTCCAACTCAATATCATCTGATGTGGAGGTCAGACTTATTGCTAAGTTTGAGGAATTACTGCAGGCGAAGCTTGATCCATTGGCCTCAAAATTGACAGATATCAGCCTGAGACTAAGCAAGATAGAACACCACTTATTGGCTAGTATCCCTAGTTGCACCTCAGCTACTAGTATTGCCCCAACTATTGTTCCAGCTGTTTCAAATGTTTCCGCTGGTTTACTTATTATCCCTAATTTGACGGTAAGCTCACACTTAGTAGAACCCCCCCAGGATCCGAATGTTAATACACTGGATCATAACCCACCAACATCAGGTAGAGGTGCTATATTGGGGCCTGTTAGCCACAATAGGGCTCGCCAGGGTGGTTTGAGTGGTTCTCGTCACAATGAAATCTTAAACTTACCACCTGAGGCAATAGTTCTATCTAATGTTCCTCACCTTCAACATGGTATTGAAGAAAACTGGGTGTCACTGAGGAATAAGGAACTCTATTTTATAGACTCCAACACAGGATTGGGGGGTCAGTTATTTAGGGACTACAAAATGGCACGTAGAGTTGCCTGGATAGGAAATTCTAACAAAACCAGCAGAGGCGACTGCGTGGTGGTCAATTTTGGGTCTCTCCATTTAGTTACGTGTATCTTGGATAGGGCTGGCTCATGGCATTTGAGTGAGGAAACCATTAACATCCTACCCCTGGGGTATTTTTACCGAGATAATCAGTTGACACATTTGGCAGTAGGTACTGCCAATAGGGTTCCATCAGCACAGGGGACTTATGAGTACAATGTTCCAACCTTTAATAGATTCGACTCATTTATCAACTTGGAGGACATTGACTGATGTTCCCTGACGACGGGTCTGCGCACCCAGAGGTTCTGAGGTATTTAGCTCTTGCGGTAGGGATTACAATGCATCTCAAATTCACTGTCTGGGTAGTGAGGTTGCACCTGAGTCCGGTGTCATAGACTTGGCTGGACTCCCAGTATTAATGTTTTATTCCTACCTTTGTTAAATACCGACATAGGTTCCCCACAAAGTTTATCTTTGGTGTCATCTGCAGTTCTTAAAATAGTGTCCTGGAACGTTGCAGGGCTTATAAGTAAAATTGATACTACAGAGTGGATTACGTGCATTGAAGAACACAATATCTTATTCCTCCAAGAAACTTGGGCGGTGGATATGGTGTTTCACGAGGGATATACTAACTTCTCTAAACCTGCAGTACAGGGAGAAAGGGGTAGACCGAAGGGTGGGATGTCAATTTGGATCAGGCAGTCTCTACCATATCATCTTGAGGAGTTTCCAATTGATTCTATAGATATTCTCACCCTCAAGCTATCCCACGGTAACATTCAGGATACCCTTCTCATTAATGTCTATTCAAGGGGCTTACAAGGTGGAAAGATGTCTGATACAGTAGATGTCTTTCTAACAGACCACAAAGGGACCTGCAACATTATTATCGCAGGAGATTTTAATTGCACTTTCGAACCACTTGACTGTGAGGATTCTAATTTTAGCCAGGAGGAAGATGTCCAGTGGTCAATTCCTTTACTGGATATTACCCCGATTAAAAAGTGGACTAGAGCAGCGTTTCAGTTAAAAGCTCTGTGCCTGGAACATAGGTTAAGAGCTGCCAATGGCCGCACAAAGTCAGACAAGCAGGGGGCTGTATCTTTCAGCACAAAGGATCGCTCTAGTCGGATAGACTACTTTCTGGTTAACTTAGAATTGTGGGGGGCGCTATAGGGCGCACGGCAAGATGGCCGCACATCGGTGAGGCTCTGCCAGACTAAGCTGAACATCCGTTATTAATCCATATAATCCTGCTAATGTCGCTCTCTGCCCCGGTAGAATTTCATGCCTGATCGCTTGCGGAGAGGATTGATCCCGGTGCCGGGACCCGAGACCCTGATTTGAATCTAATTCCATCCCTTGCTGGCCCTGCGCGGACCTGGCCGCATGGAGCGTGCACAGGCCTACAATACTTGGGAGCAGACTTCCGCCGGCGGCTGGGGGCCTGCCTCGCGGATCCGGGCTGAGAAGCTTGGGAGTGAGGTGCAGATAGCTGACTCAGCGGGCCGAGACTGGCGGAGGTAGTACAGGACGAGTCCTACTTTGAAAGAGCGTCTGACAGGCAGCGTCGGACCTGAGCGTAGCCTGTGCTGTCGGCGGCCTGCACTCCGGACCGAGAGCTGTGTCGGAGAACGGCCCTGGCGCTGCTCCGGAGGACCCGGCGCGTTGCTGCGGGAAGACCTGAGTGCAGTGGGCGCGGCGGGGGAAGTATCCCGGTGCCGAGGCGGAGCTGGCGGATGGCGGCGAGATCGGGCGTCTGCCCGTGCTGGTGGTGGTGAGTGGGGCTAAGGCCTGGCGGTAGTGGCTGCTGCGGAGGCGGGATTCGGTTGCCCTGGGCCTGGCCGCGCGAGCTGCGGCTGGCGGGGGTGGGCTGCTGGTCGGTGCCTGAGGCTCCAAATTGCGGCGTGCCTGTGATCCCCTGGGGGCTTCTGAATTATAGATGGGTGACAAGGAGTGCGACTGGCCGGCCTGATAGTTGGACTGTAGCAGCTGTTGGAGGGCAGCATTGTGGAGGCCAGCGTTCTATGGGAGGAAAGCGCCTTGCTTGAGCTGATTGAGGGCGGCGAGCATCTACTGGCTGTGTGGGGAGATTCTTTGTACCCTGTTGGAGACTACATTTGGCCACCCCTGCGGGAGTGTAGTTGGGACATTGCCTAGTTCGCGGCTCCATTTGTGCTTCTGTTACGCTGACGCCACCATTTTGGGATACACCGCATTTTCCTAGCAGTGGCCTGAGACTTGCTGGTGGGAGTATATTGTATTAATAGGTGCTATGGGCAGGCCTGAGAGGAATCAACCTAAACTGAACTTTGAAACACGGAGAACTGCGGCGCCCCCGTCGCAAGGTATGTCAGACACTGACTCAACAGGAGCCGCGGGGGGTACGCCAAATTTGGAGGCCACACTAATAGCCATGCAGAAAACACTGCAATCAATAGAAGGCACTATGGAGGCGGTTAACCACAGACTGGAACATATGTCCACACAATGTGAACGGCAAAATGAACGAATGGATGAGGTAGAGCAGAGGGTGTCCGCAACGGAGGATGGCCTCACCACGGTGACTAATAAAGTATTCAGTATGGAAAGAGTGCTGGCGGTAATACAAGCTAAGAATGAGGAGTTGGAAGGGCGGTACCGGCGCAACAACATCCGCGTCACGGGGCTGCCGGAATCCACAAATGTGGGCAGGATGGAAGATTTTATGGAGAGACTCTTTGTGGATATATTTGGTTCTGACCAGCTCTCTAAAATGTTTATTGTAGAGCCAGCGCACCGCTCTTTGGCAAAGCGTCCGGTGCCCGGGGCACCTCCGCGCCCCATAATTGCTCAAATATTGAATTATAGGGACAGGGATACACTGCTGCGCATGGCGAGGGAAAAAGGCACCATAGACTATCAGGGTAGCAAACTGGAGTTTTTCCCTGACTTCACCATGGCCGTGCAAGCGGCGCGGAAGTAATTTGCGGGAGTGAAACAGATTCTTAGGGCAGAGGAAATTCCATATGCTATATTGTACCCAGCGCGGCTCCGGATAGGTGCACCCTCAGATAACACAATTTTTACCTCACCAAAGGCAGCCATGGAATATGCTAAACAACAGAAGAAGCGTAAGAGAGACTCAGCTAGGGGCGCAGGACGGAGATGATGAACTGCTTGAAGATAACTAACTGTCCTCCTACACTTAGGGCGCAAATAGCTGTTTGTTATCGGGCTATTGGTGCATTATCTGATGAAGATGGTTCATTCTTTCTGTATTACTAACCTTTCTCCTTACAGGTGTTGCTTGGTTTAAATATTACTAGTCATCATGAGTCGGGAGCCTTCATGATCTGAGAATTTTTATATTCTTTGTTGGCATGTACCATTGGCGGAATGAGACAGTTGTGCATCTACAGGGGTCGCGGGGTTCGAGTTCCGAATACCGTGATGTCTGGGATGCTGTTCTACGGTTTATGTGCCTTGCCTTATGTTCAATATGATATAGTACTGGCTCTTATAAATAGTGCAGCGCCTGTGGGACCTCTGAAGTCTAAACTGTGTTACATAGTTTGGGATGTGGAATGAAGGTTGTCGGTCCCTGAGAGGTGGGCCTCTGCCATTTCTAGTTCTATTGATTGGCAATTGTTGGAATGGCCGGGGTAGGAATGGGGCGACAGAGGTGGATTGCATATCCTGGTGGCTTAGTCACCTCCTGTTTTCCTTGAAAGCGGGAGTTCTGTGCCTCTTAGCCCCCACTTATGGGAATACCCCACACTCTGTTTGCGTTTTGGCTGGGGGGAGGGATATGGGGGGGCTTGGGTCTGCTTTGGCTGGTTGGGGGGGCCGAAGTGGGAGGGGGGTTGGCGGATCTGAACCTGAGAAGTTGGGACGGTTTTGGTTTTGCACTTTGGTCTATCTTTGCATATGAAACAGTTGTGCGCAGGGAAACTCTAAGGGTGGGGGGTTGGTTTTGGCAAGTTGGGGAGGCTGTCGAGGGATGGGAGGTTGAATGGAGGTGCTGTGGGATCCGATCTTGTTGGAAGGTGTACATTGTGGATTAAAAAAAGGTCTATGTACAATATAAAGGAGTGCATAATTGGTGGGGCGTGAAGATGGGTAATAAAATCACTGCTTATTGGTTGAAAGGTGAATCACCGGACAGTTGGCTGGACATATACCCTGAATACACCTATGGCTAAGGGAGGGAAAATCAATTGGCTAACATGGAATGTGCGGGGTCTCAACAAGCCCCAAAAGACCAGACAGGTGATTGCATATCTGAATAGGCATGATGTGCAGGTAGTCTTCCTACAGGAGACGCATCTTAGCGGGCAGGCAGCTGGTACGGTAGCTAGACGTTGGGCGGGAAATAGAGTGGCAACTTCGTATTCTTCATATGCCAGGGGTGTTATGATTCTGACTAAAAAGAATGTCCCCTTTGTGTGTTTGCATGAGGAAGTAGATAAAGAGGGTCGCTATATTATATTACATGGTAAACTGTGTGGTACCCTGATAACGATGATTAATGTGTATGGGCCGAACATTGATGACCCCGACTTCTATGTCACTTTATGGAATAAGGTTTATAAGTTGCCCACTTCTGCGATTATTTGTGGGGGAGATCTGAATGTGACGCTAGACCGTGGTTTGGATAAAAAGGAGGTATCACAGGCTACAGCAAAACGTGCATGTGGGGCGGTTCAGGATGGGATGGAAGTACTGGGATTGGTGGATATGTGGCGTCTTGGGCATTCGGGTGTGAGAGAGGGCACCTGTTACACTTCTGCACACGATACCTGGTCGCAATTGGATTACTGGCAAGTGACGAAAGATGTTAGTGGATGGGTGATGAGGACGGCGCATTTGCCCCGCACGTTATCTGATTATGCGCCTGTGCTGATGGAAGTATGGATACCAATGCATGCACATGCTCCGTTTACATGGCGGTTGCCACCCGGGGCTTTAACCGACCAGGTGCTGCGTGAGCGTCTGCGTGAGACGATTGAAGTCTTTTTTGATAAGAATGTTGGCTCAGTGATGAATGCTGGTATTGTATGGGAGGCTTTCAAAGTGACAGTGCGGGGAGCATGTATTGGAATGCAGGCTGGAGTGCTCAAATCGCTCAGGGACTCTATGGATAGATTGGAGCGTGAACTGCTGAGTTTGGAACGACAATGGGAACAGCAGCCGGCTGGCACTCTGTTGGCTGAAATACGCTCGAAAGTTACTGAGTACAACGAGCTGGCGGAACAGGAAGTAAACTATTTATCCAAGCGCACTAGAGCACAGTACTATGGTGAGGGTGGTAGACCTGGGCGGGGACTGGCGGACAGACTCAAATATCCTTGGGCTAAACACTGCGGAGTACAGGAAATTAAGGACAGTGACAGGACAGTGACGGATGGGGAGGGGATACTAGAATGTTTTACGCAGTACTACACCAACATGTATGAACATAGGGACACTGCTGATGAGGAAGAAATAGCAAAATACTTGGAGGATATAGCGTTGGTCTGGCTTTCGAAAGGGCGCAAGACTTTCTAATGCATCACATCACAGAGGGGGAATTGAGGGATGCGATCACGGCATTGTCTAATGGCAAAGCTGCTGGTACCGACGGCTTACCGTCCGAGTTCTATAAGGAATATGTAGATTTGCTACTGCCACATCTTGATGGGCTCTACTAGTGGTTCTCCCGAAACCGGGTAAACCACAAGACCGATGTGAGTCGTACTGTCCGTTGTCCCTGATGAACACGGACGTGAAGATCATTGCCAAGGTGCTGGCTACACGCCTGCAACTGCTATTGCCTGTTATGGTACTGCCAGATCAGTCGGGCTTTGTACCGCTGCGCTCGACAACGCATAACTTGAGAGCACTGTTCGCGGTTCTTCATTTACTCAAGCCTGACTTAGCTGCGGTAGCTGTCCTTTTAGACGCTGCCAAAGCGTTTGACTCTGTAGCCTGGAAATATATGGTGGCGGTATTGCATCGCATGGGTGTGTCGTTCTTTGTTACGTCCCTAATCACCTTACTATACACTAATCCGGTAGCACGAGTGCGGGTCAATGGTCGAGTATCAGCGCCATTTGCTATACAGAGAGGTACGAGGCAAGGATGCCCGCTTTCACCTTTATTGTTTGCTATTGTTCTGGAACCTCTAGCTTGTATTTTGCAGCAAAGACATGCAGCCTCGGCTTTGTGTTTTCATCTTCGCTCATTGGCACTATCTATGTATGCTGATGATATGGTGCTTTATATCCGGGAACCAGACAGATGATCAGAGAATACATTAGATTTGAACGCTTCTCTGGCCTGTCAATAAATTGGGAAAAATCTATATTACTGCCTCTAACTGATATTACTCTCCCATTTCCAATAGAGTTCTCTTTGGAATGGGCCTCGGAACCAGTTCGATATCTAGGGATATGGATCCAAAGAGACTCCCAAGAAATAATCTGTGCTAATTACGGAGTGGCGATTTCAAAGTTGGAAGATCAGGTTGCACGCTGGATATGGTTACCCCTTTCGTTTGCGGATCGAGTAGCCCTGATTAAAATGGTGGTGCTCCGCAAATTTTTATATTATTTTGTAATCGTTCCACTTGCTTTGACGACTAACTTTTTTACAACGCTTAAATCCTTGTTAATCACATTAGCCTGGGGGGGGAAGAAACCTTGAGTAAAGTGGGACACCCTGACCAAGCCATATGAGCAGGGCGGGTTTGCAGTACCGGATATGAGATTGTACTACCTGTGTGCACAAGCTCACTTTGCTTCCGATTGGATTTCGGCGCCGCCGTACACACCACATGTAGCGATTGAGGCTGGGGCGATCTATCCACTGCCCTTAAAGGAAATGGTTGTGAATCCGCATTCGGTGTATGAGAAGGGCGAGGTGGACACGGTACAGTGTACAGCGAAGGCGTGGCGGGACTTAGGGAAACGTGCAGATCGTCTACCACTGTTTGCACCGGCCATGCGTTTGTTGCATCATGCGCACATTTCGGTCTCGAGCGATGTGGGTGCCCTTCAACTGTTGCAGGGTGCGGGGATACACACCATGGGAGATATTTTCCCGGCTGGCCAATTTATTGGCTTACAGACATTATTGGACCAAACGACTAATGGAACTATGGCTACTTTCACCTATGTTAGGCTGCGGTGCGTGATCACTACCCGTCCTTCCCGATGGAGCCAACTACGTTGAACGCGTTGCAGTTGATGTATACGGCGAATTCCCGAGTGAAGATGATTTCACGATTGTACAAGGTTTTGCAAGAAGATGAAAATGATGTAAATAGGGTTGCAAGGGCTAGATGGGACGCATGTTTGCTGGAGCCACTGTCGGATGATGACTGGGCTGAATGTTGTGCTATGACTGGCAGATTTGCTGCTAATGGGAATTTAAGGCTCATACATTATAAATTCTTGCAACAATGGTATTACACTCCGGAGCAACTTTTTAAATATGGGCTTCGTGACACACCTGCGTGTTTGTGTTGTGGGATAGCTGTAGCCAATTTTCTGCACTTGGCCTGGGTGTGTCCGCGTGTGTCTAAGTTCTGGACAGGTGTGACAGAGGCATTGACTGACATGACATCAGTGACGGTTGATGTGGACCCGCGCATATGTTTTCTGGGTATGGTGTCTAGTATACCGTTGGGTGTAAGGTGCTTGGTTGCATTGGCGCTACAATTAGCCAAGCGTAGAGTGGCGGCCTGCTGGGGAGGGAGGAGGGTGCCTGATGTAAAGACCTGGTTGCAGGAGATGGCGTATTGTCGTGATCAGCTGACTTGTTATTATGAGGAGCTGCCAGTGGGCTCACGCCCAAGAGATATTTGGGGACCGTACACCACTTACATGTTGGCAAAGCTCTCTGACGATGACTGAGCTTGGTCAGTGCTTTTATCATGACGCCCTGCTCTACTCAAGGAGGCATTGACTTGAGTGTTGCAGACTGGCAGGTAGTTAGCGTTCAATTGGTCAAACCCCTCTGATGCTACTTAAGGTATGAACCTGATGTTTCGCCAGTCGCACAACACTCCCTTTGCTGGTCTTGCTTGTTGATGTCCTCCTACATTGATGCAGGTATTGGTTGCTCTTAATTAATGCCTCAGGTATTTACATACTGTGAGTATCTCCATGATGCTGTGATCACCACTCGTCACACTTGTTCTGTCTATCGTCACTCGAGTAGCTGTCCAACTAGGATCCGGAAAGAATATTGGGGGGGGGGTTTTGTTTAGTTAATAAGTTTGACTACGATCTATGAAAATGTAAGGCTACAAAGAGATCTGTCATCGATAACTGCAAGTTCGATTCTGTTTTTTCAGCATTTGTTACGCCGCCGGGCCTTTGGCTGTCGGCATCAAGGCTGTGTTCTGAAAACTGGATGAACGTATGTTTCAATATTTGCGGCCGGCCCACCGGGTTGTAGGCCAGAAGCTGTGTTCTTGCAGAATGGTGTAATAAAGGTCTTAAAAAAAACAAAAAAAACTTAGAATTGTGGCCAGATCTGCTTGATATGGTTGTCTCCCGGCCCGAGAGCGACCATAGCCCTCTTGTAGTCTCAATGCGGGATGCTGCTCTCAGCATTTCGGAAGTACAGCATAATAGACCTGACTACGTAGAGGCCCAGTTGACTAATGACACCAGACGTCTTAAATGGTGTAAGGTAGCACTAGTCCCGGCGAAGCTGCAAGCTATGAATTCTCTTTTAGCAAATCATACTGCTACCCTTCAGGCTGAGGTTGCAACTGGATTGTCCAGGGACAGAGCTGTTCATATACATGAGCATTTTTTAATTCAATTAAAGGATTTTTTTATCGCACAGAATTTAAAAGCCCATGTGTCTTCCAGGTGTAAAGCTGTACCTTGGTATGACTCAGATTGTCGTGCCACTTATAAATTATTAGCTGCTGCAATAAGGACTAAGAACCAGGATTGGACAAGAGAAAAGCGGCAGGGTTATAAGTTATTCAAACGTAAGACACAACGAGATTGGGATGAGCTTCATTGGGCGGAACTCCGCCATGCCTGTTTTGGAAGGGACATGTCACGTTTTTGGCATTTGGTGAAATGGGGGAGCCGAGCTATTTCCACAGCTCCCAGGTCGCCGGACCGGTGGGTTTCACATTTTAAATGTCAAATTTTTGTAATGCCCTCACCTCCCACCCCCACTTAGTATCTCTAGCAAGGAAGTAGAAGTAGCACTCCTTAAAGTTCCAAAAGGAAGGGCGCTGAGTCTGGGCTGCATTCCTGCAGATCTTTTTGTCAAAGGCCTGGCACCATGGACTAAATATATCCAACTTTTAATTAATGCCATCGACCAAGGGGGTGTGGTTCCTAGTTCCTGGGCTGGTGCTGTTATTCTTCCAATTTTTAAAAAAGGGGATTAGTCACTCCCAGGTAACTACAGACCAATCAGTTTGATCAATTGCATTCAAAAAGTGGTGGCTAAAGTGATACTAGGGAGACTACAGACATGGTTGGATGACTGCCATATTTTATCAGACCTACAAGCTGGCTTCAGACAATGTATAAGTACAGTGGACCAGGTGCTAAGGTTTATTCTTATCTACTGGCGCACTGTTACTTTGGGGAAAGGTGCTATTTATGCAGCATTTGTGGATCTAAGATCTGCTTTTGACTTAGTTCCTCGCCCTAAATTGTGGCACAGCCTGTTAAAGCTGGTTATACCCTTGGAAATGTTGTCATTCGTCATTAAATTGCATACAGACAACTATGCCCAGGTTAGGTGGGACCCGGCTGGCCATACTACAGACAAATTTCCTGTTGAGAAGGGGGTTAGGCAGGGGTGCGGTTCTTGCACCTACCCTATTTTCCAGCTACATTAATGGGTTTCTGAAATATTATGAAGACTACCCAACGGATGCCCCGTGTTTAGGTGGAAAATAGATACCACTCCTAATGTTTGCCGATGATACTCTTATTATATCTTAAACAAGACAGAGACTTCAACGTGCCCTGACACGCTTTGAGTAGTTCTGTGAGGACCATGACCATGTGGTCACTGTTGATAAAACAAAGTTTATGGTCCTCCAAAGCCCTTCAAAGCCCATCGGCGCAGTTAGGATGTGGGAAGGTGCACTAGAACTAACCAAGACTTTTTCATATCTTGGGGTAATACTAGATAAAAAGATGAGCTGGAAGCCTCAAATTGATTGCATAATGGTTAAACGCGCTCAACTTTCGGGGGCGCTGTTCAGGGAATTTAATCATTCCCACACCAAACGCAAGTACTCCGGATATACAACTCTAAAGTTAGTGCGGCTATTTTGTATGGTTCTGAGTTGTGGGCGTATGTGTACTTGGACACTTTAGTAGTAGTACAAAACAAATTCCTTAGATCTGTAACGGGTCTTCCGCAATCAACCCCCTTAATTCCTCTCTATTTGGACTTGGGGTGTCACTCTCTAAGGGATTTCGCCCGACTTAGACCAGTTTTATACTGGAGAAGACTTTGGGTGACTCCCGAATTGACCCCCTATGCATTGGCGGCCCGGGAAATTCGTGATCTGGATGTGTACAACAAAATTGAGTGGTTCAGGGGTATTAAATACATTCTTACTGAGTTGGGTTTTGTTCATCTGTGGTCTTTCCCAGAGGGAAGTGTATTCCCTACCAAAAAAGAGCTCAAGACAACATATTGGAATTGGATTTATTCTCGACAGTTTGCGTCAATTAATAGTCCTACACTGTCTAGCACCTTTCTATATACAAAATCGGAACCCCGATTTGAGCAATATTGGGACCTAATTACCTCTACCCATGACCGCAAACTTTTCACCAATTTAGAGTTGGTACCCTACTAATCAAGGCCTTCAGTTCCAAGTGGTTTGGGTCTTTAGACAGCAAGAATAAATGCCCATTCTGCCCAGACAGGGTAGAATCGGTGGCCCACATCTTTTTTTCATTCCCAGCTTATTCCAACTTGAGGCGATACTGGCTCAAACCCGTTTGTATCGCGATAGGGACCATGGATCACAGCGAGGCATTTAGTTTATTTAAATCTGCCGTGGATGGCCCATATGTGGTTGCTGCAGCCAAGTTTCTGGGCCATGTGTGGGTCACTCGATGGGCTGAAGGAAAGCACCTGTAATTTTTATTATGTGTCTCCCTACACGTGTATATATATTTAGAATCATTGAAACAATATCGATGTCAACAATATCGAATTAAAAAAATATCGAGGAAAAAATATAGAATACCAAAATATAGACCTCCTATCTCCAAACAGGTAAGTACAAAAATATTGAATAAAAAATTTTGATGTAAAAAATATTGTTAGTCAAAGTCAAAATATTGAATTTTTTAAAATGCTTTAAATTAATTAAAAATTACTGAAATAATAAATATAATTAACTTAAACATACTTAAAATACTTATATAACCTTAAAAATAATAAATAATTAATGTAAATTTAGAAAAAAACATACTAATTTATTTGTTAATACATATATATATATATAAACGTAATAAAGAAATTACAATATTTTTACCGTAGGATAGCAGAAAGGGTAAAATTTACTATTACCACTCCAGTGAGTGCAAAAGTAGGGAAAGCGTCGATAGCCTAGGTGTAAAAATTACTATTCCCACTCCGGAGAGTGCAACAGTAGGGAAAGCGTTGGATAGCGTATGGGTAAAAATTACTATTCCAACTCCAGAGAGGGCAACAGTAGGGAAAGCGTTGGATAGCATAGGGGTAAAAATTACTATTCCCACTCCAGAGAGTGCAACAGTAGGGGAAACCTTGGATAGCGTAGGGGTAAAAATTACTATTCCAACTCCAGAGAGCGCAACAGTAGGGAAAGCGTTGGATAACGGCAGGGTAAAATTTACTATTCCCACTCCAGAGAGTGCAACAGTAGGAAAAGCGTTGGATAGCGTTGAGGTAAAAATTACTATTCCCACTCCAGAGAGTGCAACAGTAGGGAAAGCGTTGGATAGCGACAGGGTAAAATGTACTATTCCCACTCCAGAGAGTGCTACAGTAGGGAAAGGGTTGGATAGCGTAGAGGTAAAAATTACTATTCCCACTCCAGAGAGTGCAACAGTAGGGAAAGCTTTGGATAGCGTATGGGTAAAAATTACTATTCCAACTCCAGAGAGTGCAACAGTAGGGAAAGCGTTGGATAACGGCAGGGAAAATTTACTATTCCCACTCCAGAGAATGCAACAGTAGGGAAAGCGTTGGATAGCAGCAGGGTAAAATGTACTATTCCAACTCCAGAGAGTGCAACAGTAGGGAAAGCGTTGGATAACGGCAGGGAAAATTTACTATTCCCACTCCAGAGAATGCAACAGTAGGGAAAGCGTTGGATAGCGGCAGGGTAAAATGTACTATTCCAACTCCAGAGAGTGCAACAGTAGGGAAAGCGTTGGATAGCGTGGGGTAAAAATTACTATTCCAACTCCAGAGAGTGCAACAGTAGGGAAAACCTTGGATAGCATAGGGGTAAAAATTACTATTCCAACTCCAGAGAGTGCAACAGTAGGGAAAGCGTTGGATAACGGCACGATAAAATTTACTATTCCCACTCCAGAGAGTGCAACAGTAGGGAAAGCGTTGGATAGCGGCAGGGTAAAATGTACTATTCCCACTCCAGAGAGTGCTACAGTAGGGAAAGCGTTGGATAGCGTAGAGGTAAAAATTACTATTCCCACTCCAGAGAGTGCAACAGTAGGGAAAGCGTTGGATAGCGTAGAGGTAAAAATTACGATTCCCACTCCAGAGAGTGCAACAGTAGGGAAAGCATTGGATAGCGTAGGGGTAAAAATTAAGATTCCCACTCCGGAGAGTGCAACAGTAGGGAAAGCGTTGGATAGCGTAGGGGTAAAAATTACTATTCCCACTCCAGAGAGTGCAACAGTAGGGAAAGCGTTGGATAGCGGAAGTGTAAAAATTACTATTCCAACTCCAGAGAATGCAACAGTAAGGAAAGCGTTGGATAGCGTAGAGGTAAAAATTACTATTCCCACTCCAGAGAGTGCAACAGTAGGGAAAGCGTTGGATAGCTTAGGAGTAGAAATTACTATTCCCACTCCAGAGAGTGCAACAATAGGGAAAGCGTTGGATAGCGTAGGGGTAAAAATTACTATTCCAACTCCAGAGAGTGCAACAGTCGGGAAAGTAAATACTTCATATATAAATACAAATTTATTAAATATTAATACCAATTACTATTTAATTATAAGTAATTAACAATTTTATATAATATAATAATTAATCAATTAAAAATACAAATAAAAATGAATTATTCAAAAGTATTACCTATTAATACAAATTATTTACCAATTAACAATTAAAAAATAGTAAAAAATTTGAACAACAAAAAACCAATAAATAAATTAAAATATTTAATTAATTACTATTAAATTACTTTTCACCCTATACCCCTTCAAACCCACAACCCACAACATAAAATAAATTCATAAAATTAACATAATTATCAATTAATCAATCAACTAAAATAAATTGCCAATTATATTTTATTTAATTACCTATTAAATATTATAATATCAATTAATTAAAAATAAATACCAATAAATAAAACACAAAATTTAATTAATTATAATTAAATTACTTCCCACCCTATTCCCCTACAAACCCACAACCCGCAACATAAAATAAATTAATAAAATCAACATAATTATCAATTAAGCAATTAATTAAAATAAATTACCAATTATATTTTATTTATTTACCAATTAAATATTTTAATATCAATTAATTCAAAATAAATATGAATACATAAATAAAAAAAATTAAATAATTATAATTAAATTACTGCCCACCCTATTCCCTATAAACCCATAACCCACTACAGAAAATTAATTAATACAATTAACATAATTATCAATTAATCAATTAATTAACAATTGTTGGACCCGGCCTCGTGGCGTGGCCCCACTCCTCCCGCATGGCTGGTCCCGGACTACCTCGACCTCTGTTCCCCGGCCGAGAGCAGCATCATCCACCCTCCACGAGTGCCGCCCCTCCAGGCAGCCCCCAGTTCTCCCCCGTTGGAACTCGACAACCTCTCCTCAACACCATCGGCTGGCCCGAACCCTATCCCGGACCACCATCTCAGGCCCAGACTCCATCTTGGACCCTCCACGACCAGGCCTCGTGGCCTCGGCCCGACCCCAGCCGCAGACCCAGCGAAGCCCCGACATCGAGGCACCACGATCCAACCAGGGGGTAAAGAGACCACTTGACGGATCAATGGAGGAAGGAGTTTCGATGGTCCCCCATCCGTCCCCTGACGCCTGGTTTCGATCGCCCCCAGCCTCCCTGGGCGCTGGCTCCACCCCCCTGCTGGGTGTCTGGACCCGCACATCCCGGACCCTCCGACCTCCAAGTGCAAAGGTCCGGACATCAAAGGACGCCAGACCTATAACTGGGGCAGCTCCGGAGCAGGTCGGCAGTTGTATCCTGGAGTCGAGAGACACCGAGACGAACTCATCCGCGTGGAACCCGTAATCACCTTAGAGTCCTGCTGGCGCTACCGCGGCCCATCTTCGTGAAACTATCTCTGGAGCCCTGCTGGCGCTGCCGCGTCCCATCTTCGTGAAACCATCCTTGGAGTCCTGCTGGCGCTGCCGCGGCCCATCTTCGTGAAACCATCCTTGGAGTCCTGCTGGCGCTGCCGCGGCCCATCTTCATGAAACCATCTCTGGAGCCCTGCTGGCGCTGCCGCGGCCCATCTTCGTGAAACCATCTCTGGAGCCCTGCTGGCGCTGCCGCGGCCCATCTTCGTGAACCCATCTCTGGAGCCCTGTTGGCGCTGCCGCGGCCCATACCAAAAAACCCCCCAGCTCGAGGATTGAGAGCTGAGTACCAGGCTGGTACTAAGACTGTCCCGCTACCCCCTTCCCTCAGAGACTAAGCTTGAAAGGATCCCTGGATCCCGTTATCCCTCTATTGTACGATAACCTGCCTAAGAATATTGATAAAAACATTAAGAACCTATCGTTGTGTGGTGTCCATCTGTAGGATGGGTGATTGCTCATCTGTACGATCCTAGGAGAGGAACCTCGCCAGGAGGCCTCTCACCCCTGCTCGGCCAGCCCTAAGATCCCCTTTCCAACAACAATTAATTAAAAATAAATACTAATAAATAAATTAACATATTTAATTAATTATAATTAAATTACTTCTCACCCTATTCCCCTATAAACCCACAAACCGCTACAGAATTATATTACGCAAAAATAAAATACCATAAAATTAATTAATTAAAATAAATTTGAAAATAAATATACCCTTTTCACACATATACTAACATAAAAAATACTTTAAAAAATTAGATATTAAAAAATTAATATTAACTTACTTACCTCAAATTCGATATTTTTGTTGTCTATATTCTGTCCATTCTATATTTTAGTTGTCTATATTCCTTCCATTCTATATATTTTTTTTCTATATTCTGTCCATTCTATATTTTTGTAGTCTATATTCTGTCCATTCGATATTGTATCCATTCTATATTTTTAATTCGATATTAATTCTATTCTATTCGATATTTTTGTAGTCTATATTCTGTCCATTCGATATTGTGTCCATTCCATATTTTTTATTCGATATTAATGTAAATCGATATTAAAAACTCAATATTTTGACTGTATACCATATATTTATATTGTTCTTTTTAACCATTTGATTTATTTTTATTCATGAACTGCTTCTGGTGTACTGAAAAGGAAGATTTTTTATCTTAGATTTATAACTTTTATAGTTTTAATGTTGTAGTAGGGATCCCTATCACAGTCTAGTGTATTGGAATAGTGCAATGTAATGTCATTCCCTTGATTCTGTATTCTGTATTTGTATATATATTGTGCTGACTTTTGTGATTATTTTTAAATCGAAATAAAGTATATGATGAGGGCTTACAATCAATAAAATTAAAATTAGTTCTGTGCTACATAAAGCCCAAGGCAACCAGTCAAGTGCATTATGCAGGCTTTAAACTCAGAAGTGGTTTAACATCTTTAAAAAGAATCCAGGTGAAATGTTTTCTATATAATACTAGAAAGGCACTACTATTCTGCTTTAGGAGCAGGTAACAGGGAAGTTGAAGCTAGGAGATATATTGCAGTATTCAAAAATTGAAGAGGGCGACAGCCACCCTGGCCTGGAGGGGGGAAGTGACAATGGAAATCCCACTATGGAATTCTGACCTGCTGAAAGGTCTGAGACTCATTGAAGGGCATAGGAAGTGGGACCTGCTGGGCATTTTCTAAAACCTGTGGACGCGTGGTATGACAAGTTTATACCACTTCCGAACTTAAAGCAATATGAACTGATGGGCAGACAATAGCTTAGGAACTGTCAGCTCACAAACATCCTTGGTGAATATTCAGAGATACTCTGTGAGGTAGCCAATGAGACACCACTAGATCACAGGGTATTGGGGCCAACACTGACCAGCCATGCGGTGTCCCAAATCTACTCCATTTTGCTGCACAACAGTCTCTAACTAGTGGACAGCCTGTGGGGGAAAATAGGAAAATGACCTGGGCAAGCTTATGATGACGACTGAGTTTCTGCATGTAGATACCCCTGAGAGGAGGCAATAAAAGAAGGGTTTCAACTGAGAGGGCATGCGGACTAAATTGTTACATATAGAAAGGAGTGACTCTGATCTTTGCTCACGGGGCTGCAGGCAGAAGGGTACACTGCTATACATAATCTGGGGCTGCCTCAAAATCAAGCCATTGTGGAAAAGGGTTAGATATAGGATCTCAGGGGCTGTATTACAGTAAGTGCCGCGGGGAGGGGGACGGGGGGGGGGGGGGCGCAACAGGCGTTTGCGCTCGCTTTGCGCACCCCAGGGCACTTTGGTTTTACAGGAGGGGCCCCAGATGCTTGTGGGGCCTCCTTCTGTAATACCGATACTGTTGGCGCACTTAAAGCGCCTGTGCTATTTCCAGGGGGTGTTACCTCATTTGCATGGTGGCGGGCAAGCCATCATGTGAATTTAGCAGTGCCCATCACTCCCCCCTCCTCTCTGGTGCTGCAGCTGCAGCGTCACTGTGGCTGTACCCGCCCCTCCCTCGGCTGGCATGTTTTATTATCATTTTATTTATGTCCTTGCGTTTGCTGGCTTCCAGCGGGGGAAGGTAACGCTCCTCCATTGCTGAGGAGCCACCACTGCCCTCTGGAGGGGGAGGGAAGGGTGTCCCATGGACTCACCATACATCCCCTTGCTGGCGGGTGCAGTCACAGACTGCACCCGCCTGCAAGTGGATCTTTAATCCCCCTTCAAAGTGCAGGCGGGTTGCTGCCAGCCTGCCTGCACTGTGGTAAGAAACAGAGCGGCTGTAAAGCAGCTGCTCCGTTTTTCATAGTAATGCTCTGCCCCCAGCACGAGTACTGCAGCTCTGGGGTCAGCGAATTCATGTAGTAGGGGGTGATTTTCATTGCGTGCGTTGGGAGGGAGGGCGAGGGGGGGGGGTTAAAGCAGACCAGAAACTTGAGTGTGGAAAAGGCCGCTTTATTAGGAACAGGTGCAAATTACAAAATCAATAACCTCGGCAACGCCTTCCAAAACTAGACCTCACTAAATAAATAAATAAACCTGACCCCCGCTGCCACCCCCTCCACTAAAATTTTCATGGCCCCTCCCCCACCCATGCAATACAACATTTCAAACATTATAACAACATTATAAAACATTACATCATCATTAATAAACATAACGTCATCATATCAATCCCAATAACTTACACATACCAGGCCCATCCTTAACCAATCACCTGCCTGCCCCTTCACCTCTGTCAAACCCCCAAAACACATGATCATCCAACCAATGTTCACAATCAGTGATGAGGGAGGAAGGAAATCGTGATCCGTTCAGTTCCCTATATTTAACATAAACTAATCAAAAGCGGAAGGATCGCTTGTCCTATATGGAAGGATCACTTGTCCTGCATAACATTGGGTATGCGGTCACGGTTCTTAAATCCCAATAAAAAAACCCTCATTCACGTGTTTTTTGATGGTTGTCTCTGAGCGGTATATTTTCGTTCTCCGCTTCTTCCACACGTGTTGGCAAAATCATGGGGTTTAGTGGTTTTGCAACCTCCACCAGGAGGTAATACCCTTTGTTACAACAGTAGTGACCAGAAATGGTGCTCGTGAGATAGTGAAGTGAGTTAAAAGTCTCTAAGTTCCAGATGTAACTCTTTATTCTCCTAAGTATTACTTAGTGTATCAGTTTCAGAACATCATTTGTTTTGTTGTTCTAAAAAGGTCCTTTGGTACCTTCTTTTCGGTCTATTTTGACCTCATCGGGATCCGCGTGGGTCAGCGGGGCCTTCGGCCGTCTCGTTACGCGTCTTGTGCTGACTCTACCACTCCGGGACTGGAGTGGTAAGTAATACTTAGGAGTATTTCTCACTTTCTTTCACTTCACCCTATGGTCCTGAAGAAAGCCCACCCGACCTATTGGCGAACAGGGGCTGAAACATGTCGACCTATTTTCACAGCCTTTGCGTGATGGAGCCATAATAAGCTCCCAAATCACCTTCATTAGTTTTTATTGCCTCAAAAGAACCCAGAATGAATAAAGAGTTATATAATAATATATAATATAGATGGTCAGACTGTTGTGCTGGGGGCTAGCCAGAAGATCTGCAGAACCTATGTAGAGGTGTGCATGTAGGGGGTAAGGGGGTCCTAGAGTGCTCAACATCAGGCCAGCGCTCGATCACCCTGGCAAAAGTACAGGGTCGTTAGTAGTCCGACCTACGCACCCTAGGGGATGATTCCCGGACACTGTTTACCATGGGTGTTTGGGGCTAAAGATTTGTTATGTGGGGAGGTGGACAGGGGGGGATTTGCACAACCTGATTGGGGGGTTGGAGCGGGAGGGGTATGGGTTGACGCGAGTTTGGGATGTTCGAATGTTATATGTTTGTTTCTAAGCGATCTGTACACTGAAGCGAGTAAATACGCTGTGCTTGACACTTGGGATATTACAGCACACAGTCGACGACGCCATCACGCCATGCACCACACAAATCGGATGTACTGTCAGCTGTAAAACAGCTGAGTTGGGCCACACCACATACATGGGACTGGATGTATACCAAACCATATGTAGATAACACGCTGATGGACACTTATCACTCACAACTGACACTGTGAAGCACATAAAATGTCTCACCTGGAATGTGAGAGGGTTGAATGATAGACGTAAGGTCAGACTGGTACAAGCACTCCTTCTGCGGAAGGAGATAGATATATGTTTCCTACAAGAAACTCATCTCACTGCTGCTGCCACTCACCTACTTAGACATAATAGGTGGGGGGAGAATATTCATGCAACGTACTCTAATTACTCACGCGGGGTAGCGATTTTGATAAAAAGAGGCCTACAGTGGAAAACATATGAGACAGTTAAGGAGGATGGCGGCAGGTACATACTGGTGGTGGGGTCGTTGTGTGGTATGAAAATGGTATTGGTCAATGTCTATGGCCCAAATGATGACAATCCTGATTTTTTTAGTGATCTATGGCATAAGATTCGAGTGTTTGGCCCGGCAGCGATCATGTGGGGAGGGGACTATAATGTTGTACTGTCAGGCACACTGGACAGACAGGGAGCAGATAGAGAACATCACCCGAGGGCCGCTGAAGCGTTGGGCAGCATCATTATGGAGGCACAACTAGTTGACTCATGGTGTAGGTTACATCCGGGACTTAGGGAGGGTACATGCGTAACGACACATAGGGCTGCCTGGTCGAGGTTGGATTATTGGTTACTGTCTAGAGATATCCATGTCCTAGCAACTGAGGTCACCCACTTGCCGCGGTCGCTGTCTGACCATGCCCCAGTCTGCCTATCACTGATTACACCGCTGCAGAATGTCCAACCATTTAGCTGGAGATTTCCCTCCCGAGCACTGCGGGACCAGGTTTTCAAACAGGAACTGAGAGACAAATTAGAGGAATACTTTAAGCTCAATGAGGGTACAGTTCAATGGCTCAAAGACCGAGCTTATGCTCCTGGGACACCAACCACCATCCCTCCCCATTGCTATGTGGCCTTCATGCCTAGGACCCATCCCCCAGCCTAAAACTGAAATTAAAAGTCTAGGCTTCTGGCTGGAACAGAACCTTTCCATGACAACACAAGCCAAAAAAACAGCCGGCACCTGTGTTGGTCTACTCCGATCAACTAGGAAGGTTCTTCCACTACTCCCCGCAACCTCCCAAAAAATGCTCATGCAAGGTCTAATACTATCAAGATTAGACTATTGCAATGCCCTTTTTTTGGGTGCCCCTGAAGCCACGCTCAATGTCCTGCAGCGAACACAAAATGCCGCTGCACGGATACTCACTGGCACCCCCGTAGAGTTTCAGCCAAACCTGCCCTTAAGACACTGCACTGGTTGCCGATCCGCGAAAGGGTCAAATTCAAGTCCCTATGTACCACCCACAGAGCCATGCAAAACCAAGGACCCCCAATGCTGAAATCTATGCTCTACCCATACACACCGAACAGACCCTTACGATCAGCGCAAGGCAACCTGGCCAAGGTCCACCGAACTAAAAGAGCTCGTACTGGTGGACGCCGTTTCTCGGTGGTCGCCGCAACCCTCTGGAACTCCCTCCCAATCCAACTCCGATCTGAATCTAATCATATGAAATTCCGAAAGCTTCTCAAAACTCACCTCTTCCCACAATAACTTTTCCCTTCCCCCTCAGCTCCTATCCTCAGTTGTATGTCTGCAATCACAGCGCTGGGACGCTTCCAGGCAGCCATGCGCTATACAAATCCCAAATTCATTCATTCATTCATTCATTCAGTGGACTCCCCGGGCACCCATTAGGAGGCCTGCAAGGCTGTGACGAGGGGATACTGCATGTCGCTGAAAACGGGGTTACTAAGGTCAATAAGAGAAACCTTAAGCAAACTAGAGGCTGAATTAGCAGTGATTGAATCAGCATTGCAAGAATCGCCGTCTGATAGGGTGCGTGCAGACTTTAGAATGAAACTTAATCAATTTCAGGAGGAGGCAGACAGGGAAGTGGCATATTTGGCTAAGGACTGCCAAGCTAGGAGATATGGAGAAGGCGATCGAGCTGGGCGCACACTGGCGAACATGCTGAGACCGCCAAGAGGAACGGACTATGTATGGGAACTGAGAAACGCAAAAGGCGACACAGTTAGAGAGCCACAGGCCATACTTGAGCCCATGACGAGTTACTACCAGACACTGTACACCTCCAGGGTGACGCCGTCTGATCAGGTCCTCACAGATTATCTAGACACTATAGCCTTAGCGTGGTTCAATGATGGGGCCAGACAGTATATGGACTTGCCTTTCACGCAAGAGGATATCAGAGCGATAATATCTGCCCTGCCGCCTGGCAAAGCGCCAGGCCCTGATGGCCTGACAGCGGATTTCTATAAGGAATATGCAGATGTGCTGGTCCCCAAGCTCCACAGGGTCTTTGAGGAGGTGATGGAAGTGGGCATACACCCTCAATCGATGCGCGAAGCGCTGATTATCACGCCGCTGAAGCCTGATAAGGATCCCATTGACCCGGACTCATATCGCCCACTTTCATTAATAAATTTAGATGCCAAAATCTATGCAAAGTTACTGGCAGACCGACTTAAGTACATGCTGCCGCACATTGCGCTCTCTGATCAGTCAGGTTTCGTGCTGGAGAGATCCACTTCACATAACCTGAGAGTGATATTCGGACTCCTGCATTACCTGGACCCTAAAGTGCAGGCTGCAGCCGCCCTACTAGATGCGACAAAGGCATTTGATACTCTTGAATGGAAATTCTTGCTCACACTCTTTACCCGTATGGGCTTCAGCCCGTTGTTCGCTAAGAGAATTGGCATACTCTATAATGGCCCGACTGCCAGAGTACGGGTGAATGGGCAGATATCCGCTCCCATTGTTATCACAAGGGGAACTCGGCAGGGTTGCCCACTGTCACCGTTATTGTTTGCTATTGCGACTGAACCGCTGGCAGCGCGCATGAGGCAACACCATACTCAGCGAAGCGTTGGTTTCACGTCCCGAGGCCTACTTATATCAATGTATGCAGACGACATTACCATATACATGATGAATCAGGCGGCAAACTTTGACCCACTGATGAGGGAGGTAGTGAGATACAGTGGGCTCACTGGCATAAACATAAACTGGTCGAAGTCAACGATGCTGCCCTTGACGGATGGTACACTAGAAAGTCACACCGAATTCCCAATAATATGGGTTACCGACAAAGTTAAATACCTGGGGATCAAAATAAGTCACAATATCCAGGACATATGGCTATCCAATTACGGGGTGGCCATGGACTGGCTCGAAGGCAAAGTGGAGAGGTGGAAAAAACTACCGCTTTCTCTGACGGGCCGCATAGCGATCACAAAGATGGTGGTGGTCCCCAAATTTCTCTACTTGTTCATAAACATTCCCCTGCCCTTGACAATGGCGTTTTTTCGCCGCCTCCGGTCGGCGGTCATCACACTGGTCTGGGCGGGTAGACAACCCAGAGTTGCCTGGAATCTTCTCACACTCCCCTTCCACCAGGGTGGTCTAGCAGCCCCAGATTTCGAGCTTTACGCGTACTGTGCGCAGGCCCAATACTTGCATTACTGGCAACACCCAAAACCCTACCAACCACACGTGGCCATAGAGACTGATGTGGTGTCACCCTGCCTTCTAAAGTCGGCGGCGTACCAGCAATACAAACGTCCACAGGGGGACGTAGACACCGTGGAAGTGGTGCGATGGGCATGGTCGAAGATTGCACATAGAGCGGGTATGACTGAACTGTATGCCCCAAGCATGCCACTAGAGGGTAACCCGCTACTGGGCCCATTGACAGACGCGGCAGTAGTGAAGAGGGTGCACAGTTGCGGCCTTAAGGTGGCAAGTGATTTATATCCAGACGACATGTTCCTTACACTAGAGGACATGGTGTCGTCGGCTGATCCGACTGCCTCTGATTTTCTGGTATATTATGAGTTGAGGGCGGCCTGTAAAAGCAGATACCCCTCGTTCCCTGAGGCCCCGCCTTCGTTGGCGGCTTTGGAGGATGTTCTCTCGAATACCTCCTCGCGTAAATTGATAACACGCATCTATAGGGCTACGCAGAATGCAACACCTGTCCCGCATGTAGACTCCCGAGCACAATGGGAGATTGAAGCAGGCATTAGCATTTCTGAAAAACAATGGACATTTTGCTGTACACAACTTGAGCACCTGTCGCCCAACTATAGACTGCGGCTTATACACTTCAACTACTTACACAGAACATACCGTACGCCCAAACAGCTCTTTAAAATGGGGTTACAGGCAGACGCAACATGCTGGAGATGTGGCGAGCAAGAGGCTACGTTCTTCCATCTTACCTGGGTTTGCGAACCAATATATAGCTTTTGGGAGAAGGTATTACGCAATATAGGAAAGGTAGTGGATACACATCTTGACCCAGACCCACTATTGGCACTTCTGGGATTTGTGATGCCGGTGCCAAGTGCTTCCAGGCGACTGGTGGCCCTTATTCTGTTGCTGGCCAAGCGGCAGATAGCGATCCACTGGAAGCGCAGGACTCCACCGGAGATTTCCGGCTGGATAAAATCGGCAATATACTGCAAAGACCAACTGTCTGCGTACTGGGACATGATGCCGCAGAGATCTAGGCTGGTAGACATATGGCAACCATTGGTGAACTGGCTGGCAGGAGAGACAGAGTATGATAGGGATTGAGCTGTGGAGAAGGAGTTGGGCTGATTTATATGTGTGTGTGACGTGAGTTGCATAGCAAGCTATACGAACAAAAGATGGTGGTAGACGTGTTACTGTACATTTAATCTAGACACTGCTCGCTGTTAAGTGACACTCGCTAATTGTTGTTTCCATTGGTTATTTAGTTCCATATAAATATAGAGAAATTGCAATTGTGTTCGTCATAACTCGCCTTGGTGTGATCCACATTACAAATAAGCTGCCTGCCTCCGGGTTGTAGGCTGAATAGCTGTGCACATGATGATGAGCATAATAAAGGTTTTGAAAATAAAAAAAAAACCTTTGATAAGACACGGAATTAATTCATTCCAAAGCATCCCCCCTTTACCCTTCCAATCAATATTGAACATTTTATCGTTAAATCCCAACAATTCTCCAAAATAACTTTGGGCAGTCTGAACCCGGGCCCACTTGACGAACGAATGGCCCACAATCCACACCGTCACCGCTTGGGATCGGGGCCCAGCCACAGAACCTGTAAAAGAGAAAACAATTAATGCTCAAGGAAAAGAGGATGACGCATGCGCCTCCCCCGCATCTCCCCGCACATAATGCTGAAAGCACTTAGATGATCAGCGGCCCAACTTCATGATGTCCCCTTAAGACCATCCCCTGTTATGCGCTTCTGTTGCCGCACCAATACGAAACAAGTTTGTCCCGAATTGGTCCCCATTCAAACCAATCTTCTGCAGCGCTTTATGCAAAACCATGCGCAATTGGTATGCTGTAACCGGAGCTTTGTTAACGTGCTGGAAAATAAGATAACCATCAGAACCCCCTGATAAATTGCGCCAGCGGCGAGCCAACCGCAACGAACATGTAATCTTAGGGGAACGCGCTTCTAACCACACCCTTTACCCAATTTCCTTTGATCAGTTTTGGAACAAGAGAGCCACACATGAACACCCTCTTCGAAGCAAAAAACATCTCTCCAGCAGATACCAACCTTAGCTTTAGAACCCAACAATTCTGAAACACGAAAAACCCCAAAGAACATAAAGGCCATCAACATGGAAAACAAACAAGCTTCGAAATCATCGCTACAAACTGAAGGCAAGACAGCTAATACCCGAGCCAATGTCTGCCAAGATAAAGCAGCCCTAGACATGCTGGAGGCCCAACCCTCCAGCATTCTCTTGCCAATCTCACCAGCTGAAGGAGAATATCCCCAAAAAAGTTTACCCATGAAGGATATCCCTGCTAATTTTCCTGCGATGGTGACTCTAGACAAACCTTTATCCATAAGGTCCAAAATAAACTGGATCACATCCTCTGAACGGTGCCAAACTTCCTCACGCCTGGACGCCCCCGATTCCAGGAACTCCTTCCATGCCAAAGAATAGGCTGAACGCGTGGACATAGACAAAGAACCTACCACCAGTTGTAATGCCCGACGTTGCCTACGTGCCACAGATGAATTGGCATTGGGGTCGGTTATCTGTCCGCCTCCCTGGCCAGTCCACAGAATCTCCCCCACTGCGAACGAGACAAAGCATCCGCTATGTCATTGTCCACACCAGGAATGTGTAAGGCTCGAAATGCAATGTCATGCTTCAAACACCCCAACACAAAGACTCTCATTAGCTTCAGAACCTGCTCATCTCTGGCTGACTGCCGATTCACAATCTCGACCACCGCCATGTTGTCCACACGAAAAAGTACTTTTTTGTGTGCCAAGTCCTCACCCCACAGAGTCAAAGCCACCAGCAAAGGAAAAAGCTCTAGGATACTCCTTCCCCCATTCAACCATTCTTCCGGCCATCTCTCCGCACACCATCTCCCATTCCAGGACAGGACAAAACCCTCACTGCCCGCAGCGTCAGAAAACATCTGCACATCCCACTGAAAATCCATATCTCTGACCAAAGGCACACCATAAAAGGAGGTAAGGAAAAATTTCCACATCCGCAAATCTTCTTTGACTCCTGCCGACAGACGCACAGAATGGTGCGGCAAGTGTTGTCCAGCCAGAGCCCCGCCCAACCGCCGACAAAAAGTCCTCCCCGCTCTCACCACTATGGACGCTAAATTAAGGTGCCCCAGCAACACTTGAATCTCTTTCACCTGCACCTTCTGTTTCAACAACATACCACTTAATAGTTCCAGCAGTTTTGTTTTCTTATTCTCCGGCAGGCAAGCCTGCATCGCCACAGAATCAATTTCAATGCCTAAGAATGATAATACTGTGGCAGGACCCATAGTCTTCTCAGGAGCCAAAGGCACGCCTAGTTCCTCCATGAGCCCATGAAAAGTGTCCAGAGCTGCCTGGCACTCCGCGGAGCCCGGGGAACCCACAAAAAAGAAATCATCTAAATAGTGCGTAACCAGGGAGTGACCAGAATGGTGTGTGAAATGCCACTGCAAAAAAGTGCTGAACACGACATGGAACAACCCATCGGCAATGCTTTGTCCACGTACCATTTCCCTTAAAAATGGATACCCAGAAGACACCAGTCATCTGGATGGACTGGAAGCAGCCGGAATGCAGACATAGGGGGTCATTACGATCGCGGACGGACTTGAGTCCGTCCGCGACCCCAGAGCATGAGGGAACGTCCACATGGGCTGCGGCGTTCCCTCTGTGCAGATTAGGATGTGACCGCCTGGGTGGCGGTCACATCCTCTATTTTAACATTGCGGCGGGTGGAGCTTCAAGCTGCACCCACAGCAATGTTAAAAAAGCATGCACAGCATTTGCGTGCACAAAGCGGCAGGCACCGCGCGGTGCCTGCTGCATTGTGCACGCAAATGCAGGGGGGACCATAGGTACCCCCCATGTGCACTCCCCACCCCCCACTACACCTAGGGGGCCCGCAACGGGCCCCCGCAGTGCAGTTACACATGCTTTTCCACGGCGGAAAAGCCGCCGCGGAAAAGCATGTTCAAAAGCACATCCTAATCTGGCTGACGGTGTCTGAGAGACACCGTCACCATTTTAGTGCTTTTCCGCCGCGGTTGTAAGCCAGCCGCGGCGGAAAAGCTGCGGACCTAAACCATGACCCACCAGCCATCCTAATGTGGCGGTGGGTCCTGGTGAGTCCGCAGAGGATTTTCCGCATCCTCCGGGCCGGAGGTGGCTTCCGCCGGCCCGGAGGATGCGGAAAATCCTCCATCGTAATGACCCCCTTAATGTCACACTTAGCCATCTCAGCAGTTGCGCCCGCGGTCACAAGTGACATGGCCACGTCAACTGAGGAATATGAAACCGAAGCAGCCTCCTCATCAATGAAATCATTCACAGAAGACCCCTCCGGCCATGATAAATGCTGAATAAGTCTGAACTGTCCCTGCTCCTTTTTAGGGACCACACCAATTGGTGAAATTATCAAATCTTGGATCGGCCAGTCATGAAAAGGGCCTGCCATCTGACCTTCACGCACTTCTTTACTCAATTTCTCTTGCACCACTGCCTTATGCTCGAAAGCTGACTTTAAGTTGTCTGCCCAACGCCTCTGCCTTGGCCCCAGGTAGCCCAAACGAAAACCAAATTGAAAGCCCTCCAAGAGCTTCTGCTTAACAGCTGCATTCTCATAATCCTGAAGGGCCCGTTGTAACTGCGGCAGCTTAACTGGTGTATGAGCCCTTTGGCCCAAAGCCCTGCGCGCCTCTACCTCCCCGGCCCCCTTTAAACTGCTGTGACGATCCTGCCGCACCGGAACTTGTCTGACTCCCTTGTTGGCCACCTCCCGGCTTGGGCCCCCAGCATTTAAACAAGGGGTGTCGCCTTCCACAGCCTGAGCACTCATGCCTATATTTGCAATACTCTCTGGTGCACAACCCCTTATTGAAGTCCCAGCAAGCACCATTTCCTGACTGTGAACCTGAACCACTCCCCACCCCTCCCCGGGTGGGCTTCCCCTGAAAGGGCTGATAAATTAAAGGGAGACCGCTGGCCGTAAAAATGGTCTTACCCCCAGAGGCTTATGCTGCCATAAATCAGTATCCAACTCCCCCCACTTTGCTTTCGAGTCCCATGCCATCCTTGCCCTAAATTCTTCATCATACTGGGCCCAAGCATATCCCCAACCAGTAAGCTGCGCTTTCCGTATCACATCCATGTATTTAAATATAGAAACGCTGCGCTCTGGAAATTTCTCACAACAAACACTTGCATAAATGAGAAAAGACGCTGTCCAATTCTCAAACGTCAGTGGTACCTTTGGGCGTTTTGCTAGCTCATTCTCCTCTTCCTTTGAGCCTTCTTTAGACCTAACTTCACGGTGAAGGAGCTTCAATATCTCCACATACTCTCCCTTCCAAATGCGCTCTTTCATTGCCAACATAAGATGAGCGCCCAAAGTTTTAGTGACTGCCATATACGGCAATTTTTTAATTTTCAACTCTTTACTGTGCAGTGGGTCTTTAACTCCTTCTACAGCATCCGTATTTGTACCACTTTCAATCTTACCTTCAACTGACCCAACACTGACCTCCGTACCTACACCTGTATCCTTAACATATCTCCCTTTCAACAATCTCCCTTCCCCAACCCCCCCAACCCCCTCCACTGCCGTCCCCACAGACACCATTTTTAGTTTGGCCTGTGTAAGTGCTCTCTCACCTGGCTCTAAAGGAATTGTCTTTGCCGCTTCTGTCCGTGGCGCAGAAAAATCCAACATGGTCCTTCCTCGAGGAACCCTACTGGCTGGGCCATGCTCTCGTCTCTCCTTTGACTTTTTTGCAACTGACGACACCTGAAATCACTATGGGACACATGAGAGGACTCCCCCTCCGCCCCTTCACGCAATTCTCCTTCCTCAGGAGTGTCATCATCATAGTGCAAAACCACTGGCTCCATCTCCAGAAGCCCCACATTTTCATGTGCCATGACACCTCGGGTCTTACCCAACCCGTCATTAGAAACATTAAGCTCAGACTGTATAGAATGTCTTCCTGGAGGGGGAGCAGACTGTACACGCCTGTACCTTCCCCCGCGCTGACTCTGTAGCTCCATAGCCGACGGCAAGGTCAACCACCTAGACCTGCTATTCGTTGGGGCCAGCGAGGTTGCGCAATACCTTCGTGTGCTGACCGCGACGGGATCCCTCGGTGGAATAGAGATCGCCGCGCTCTGCTCTCTCCTCACTTCACCTCGGCGAAATTGGACTGGACCGTGCCCTACCAAGTCTGGACCGCCGAAATGATCTACGACTTGAAAAGAAAAAGTTTGGACTGGTGTGCTGGGGCCCCTCATAACAAAACCCGTGCCAGCCCTAGGCTGCTGCAAGACAACTGGATTAACCGACCTTGCCTGCAACCTATCAAGAGACAAAACCCTACCCTCAATCCTCAAAGGTGCCCCCCTCACAGGAGAATCACCCACCACATCCTCATCGTCACTAGAAACCATTCTAGTAGGCGCAACCACCGAAGGCATCCTGCCACACGTCCTCTCAGCCAACCTCTGGCCCCCCCCCTCTCTTTGAATTCCAATCCTATCCATGCCCACCCTCCCAAAACGCTCCCAACCAGAAGGTTACTCAAAATGTGCACCAACCCTGCCCTCTGCAAAACAAGGAACAGCATCTGAAGCCCCTTGAACTGACACACTACCCACTCGCCCAAAATCCCTACCATATTGAGAGAATGTAGAATGAACCCCAGTGCCAATACCAACATCTGAAACATTTTGCCAAGCCTCGGAAAAATTCCCTACTGCCGACCCCCCAGCACGTGCTTGACCTACCTCCAGCTCTGTGAAACCGGATGGAGCAGCACCCCTATCTCCCACAATAACCCCAACACCCTCACCCCGTGTACCCACAAAACCCCTAACAGGTAAAACATCCCCATGCCCCAAATTACTGCCACCACGAGAAAGAGAACAAGGTACACCCTGAGCAACCCCACCTTCCATCTCATGCAATGCAACATTATCAGAAAAACTTACAACTTGACCACCCGCCCCTGATCTGTTAACACTCACCTCAAAAAACACGCCAACACTGGCACCCCCCTCCCCAACTTGAGCCCACTCCCCTTCACCTCTAGAACTTCCTAAAACAGACACAGCCTCCTCATGCTCCGAAGGAGGACCAGAAAACAACAAGGGGCTATGAGCAAACCTGCCCCTTCAAATGTCCCCTCTTCCTGTGGAATATCTATAGGAACAGAAGCCCGGCCAAAATCTTCATGAGGTACACCAGAAACTACCATATTCACAGCCTCTAACAAGTGATGATCAAATTGAACACGACCAGGTGCCGCATGAGGAAAAGAGAAAACGTCCCTGCCCTCAACAAAACCACCCCTAACCTCACCCAAAGCAATTGAACCTCTACGCGCGCTACGCTGTGGAGCACCGGCTCCCAAACCCTCCTGTCCACCAAAACGCGCATCGCCACCGGCGCCTTCAAAAATACGCCCAGACACCTGCGGCGCTACCGTGCCCTCCGCCCCAGCACCAGGAGGGTCACCTGAAACACCCGACACCTCCCCTTTTCCCGCATGCGCCTTTGCAGATGAGGCCGCCTTCCGAGTACGAGATCGGCTCGCTCACTTACCACCTGAGACCGGCGCTTCTTCGTCGACGAACATGCTGCCACCACAGCAGCCACGCCAGCAGAGGCCTGGCGCGAAGGCCGCGCCGGGCCTCCCCCAATCACCAAATCCATCCGACCAGCTTCGGACAACAAACGCAGAGCCTCCAACACACGGTGATCTTCCATCGCAGAGAGATAATCTACAAAATACCTAACCTAAAATATAAGGCTAAATGTACAAATTATTACCTCACAAATATTTAGACAAAAACTAAGCTAAGCCTCCAGCCACCAGGTCACCAAACCTAAAATGGTGCCTGAGGGGAGGAGTCAGGGAGTCTTATATGTTGGGCTGCGAAAAACCTACCAAAAAGCAGCCCAACGAACCTTCTAGAAGGATCTGGAAAGGTGTGGTAAATAAAGATTTACCGTATACTGAATTTCTATGCGGTATAAGTTCAACAAAATAGCTCAATCAAAATGAGAGGCAGAGTCTGTGGAGTCTGAGTTTATAAGGGTTTTATTCCATGTAATGGAATGGTTCGAACCATGGTATCATGTTCCATCACCACGAAGGTTCAGGAAGGGATAGACAATGCTTTATTAACAGTGCACATTATATATAGTAAATGCATACAATGGTGAAGGATACAGAAGGCGTAACAGCTGAAAGAAACGAGATAAGAACACATGTGCGTAACAGAAGGCGTGCACGAGGGCGTACACGGAGGTGTGTGCTAGAAACGTCACATGAAAGTGTCACAAGTGGGTGGATTCATAGAGGAATCCTGCAGTGTCAGCAGAAATATATGGCTGGATGCGCGCGCAGGCAATATGACGTGTGATTGACGTGGAACTGGAGGGTGAAGGGGACTTGACATTTAGCACTATAAGGGGAGACAGAAGTCTGGCGTGTCAGAACAACCTAAACCCAAATCATATCTGATATCTTGTGTTTGAAGAACTGTTTTATCTAGAAGGAAAGGTCTTTCGGGTAGAGGCTATTCTATACTGACTGCTAGTGCGTGCATATGTGTCTACGTGTCTACGTGTAATGCGAGGGGCCATGGGCCTACCATGGTAACAGGAGCAATGAATTTCGTGATCGGAGACAGAAAAGCCGGGCCCTTTGCTCTGCAGCTGGGGAGATGTTTACCTAAATCACTAGACAGGAATGTATTTTCGAGGAGCGGAGCAGATAACTTGAAGGCTAAATTGTCTTGGCAGGCAAGCAGGCCTAGCCGGGCACCGCTCGCCGCGCAGGGAGTAAGGTAAGGGTCATGGATGCAGATCCAGGCTGCAGCTTTCTGAGGCAGAAGGCAGAAAGGGCTCGATGGCAGAAATCAGGGCCTAACTCAACAGAGTCAGGAAAACGTGAAAGTGCACCATGTAAAGACAGTGGCACGGCATACTTAGGAACGGAATTATCGACCCATTCATGGTGGATCTGAAAGAAGACATGTTAACGTTGGACGCAAATGTATTTGCGTCTTTATATCTGGTCATGGAGGGAAATTACATGTACTTGAAGCACGTACATGGAGCCGTTGGGGTCTACGTTAGGGGACACAATCGACCATAAAAATTCCAATTACCTCATTCCCTCCTTGTCCCCTACGGACCCTTCATGATATATCAATCTTCATTAGTCCATCTATTTGTTCATATAACATCATTTGCTCTTCCTTTTTCAGGCGGGATTTAGAACGTGGACTTGGATGGGGAATACATGATGTGGCGCACAGGCCGCAAATCGCCGGCCCACACTGTAAACATAGGCAACAACTGAATACTATGAGAAGGGCTATTCCGAGGAAGGATAGGATCTTCCATCCCCGGGCTGATAACACGCTCCAGAGCCAACCGGACCAAGTCCAGGTGCCTGGATTCTGGTGTATCTGACTTGCAATCTTGTGGAGACGGGTTATGGCTCTATATACTGATGGTGCATTTTCTGGAATGAAAACACAGCAACTCGATCCGATGACTCTACAAGCTCCGCCCCTATCGGCCAGAATGACGTCAAGAACGAGACGATTCTGAAGAACAACAAGTCTCATAGCAGACTGTTCCTCTGTTAGGTTGCCTAGGGCGGAAGTAGTTTCATTCACTACTGCTTCAAGGGTTCTGGTTAATTTACGTATCAGTTTACTATTCGAGACAGTACCTAAATAGGGAAAAAAACCTTTATTAAAGTCTGTGTATTGCTCCCATGCTGTTTCAGTATAGTCGACAATCGGGAGATCTCTCTTGGGTCTATTGTGTACTAGATGGGAGTCCCTATGATAATCAGGTGGGGCTAGGAAAACAGGTGGCAGAAGGAATGCAATGTAACAAGTACCATCCCAATCTAGAGGTAAGCGTACATAAGCTGTCTGACCACAAATGAAATAGGAATGACGGGAAGCTCTGAATGTAGACTTGCCTTTATCACTGAATTCAATCACAGTAATACATTCACTATGACCTAGGTGTACTGAACCATTCTTTCTGACACATAATTCACCTTTGACTGGTAATACTGACATAGCGGGTAAGTCTGGTCTTGTATCGGACTGAACATTCAGAATCATGAGGTTAAGTGTAAAATTACCCAATCCATACACTTCGTTTTCTAGATCGGTCCCTGTCCTTTGTGGAAGACCCTCCTTGTCAGGGAAACATGCTTTATGCATAACTGTGTTCAGATTCCCCCATACCCAATTGCCCTGGTAAACTATGGAATCAGAATTTAAAGAATTCATTAAACTAAACCATGCACCACAGGAACCGTTGTGTGTAAACGGGTACGGAAAGAGGGGCAGAACTCCCTTGTATTTTTTATTTTTTTATTTTTTATTTTTTGAAAACCTTTATTGAAATCAGAACACACAGCTATTCAGCCTGACATCCCGGAGGCAAGGCAGCAGGGCTAACAGGAGAGAAATAGTGTCAAACAAATGAGACATAATCGTCGAAGGTTAATTTTATATTAAGATGAAGCTCAACAAAAGGGCGCCCGCGGGCGCGAAAGTGGCAGTGGGGACAGTGTGACGCTGGGTGTCGGGGATGGGTAGGGGAGGAAGGCAGGGATATGTTCATCAAGGATAAGTTACCAGAACGGGAGGGAGGAGGGGGGGGGAGGTAACAGGAGAATATATTACAGTAGAGCTCAGTTGGCGTCACAGGCTAGGGAGACACATTATCATGCAGGCTGTCTGATTCAGGCGGTAAGCACACATCTCCCCTGTACTCATTCCATGCTCCCCAAATTTTAGTCCAAGTTCGAGGTCTCCCTCTGGCCACATAGACTGTCTTCTCCCTGAACATGCACCAGTCCATGTTGGCCTTCCACTGCACCAGCAGGGGGGCCGCGGGCGCACCCCATTTTTGGGCTATGTCCCTCTTAGCCACCATGTTCCCAAGGGTAACCCATCTAGTCTGCGCAACGTTGTGATCGGAAGGCTCCCATACGTTCAGAAGGCATCTACGGGCTTCCGCGTGAGCAGCCACGCCAGTCACCTCCTCCATAACTCGGTGCACTCTCCTCCAGTAGGAGGCAATCACCGGGCATTCCCAAAGGATGTGCAAAAAAGTGGCAAGAGCTCCGCAGCCCCTACGACAGAGACCGTCAGGCGAGAAACCCATGCGCATTAATCGGGGTCCTGTCATATACACCCGGTGCAGGATCTTAAATTGCACGAGGCGAAGACGGGAGGAAACGGCAACCTCCTTAGGGGAGGCAACTGCGCTCTGCCAATCCTCATCGTCCAATTCAAGGCCGTCCGCCACCCACTGGTCTCTCAAGCTAAGGAGGAGGTCCGTGCGCACATTGATCAATTTTTTATAGGATAGGGAGATTGCGCTGTCTGGCATGTGCCCATCTAGTATCCTGTCTTCCAGGGGGGAACTCTCAGGAATGACGCCTTCCGGCGGAGAGGCCGAAAGCAGCGCGTGTCTCAGTTGAGCGTAGCGAAAAAACTCCGTCGCGCCCAGCTGGTATTCGGTTTGTAACTGGGGGAAGGTCTTAAGTGAGCCCTTAGAGAGCATATCATCAACCCTGCTGATGCTGATAAGGTCCCACTTATCAAATCCCTTGGTGTGCCATAGTCTACCCAGGATGTCCGAATCAAAGAGGGGAGTGAACCTCGTGAGTCTGCCTTGCCACCCTTGTGCCTTAGTAACCGCTCGCCAAGTGCGGACCGCCGTACGGGTGGGGCCCGTCAACCGCCGGTCAAAAGACTTCGAGTATAGGGCCCGATAATAGTTACCATCGCCCATCAACCATCTATCCATGGCATAGCCGGGGCTCCCCACTGGGCCATAAAAGCTGTGGTTGAGGGCAGCTAGTTGCGAAGACCAATAGTAGCGGCGCACATCTGGGAGGGCGATGCCACCGTCGTACCAGGGGAGTGTGAGTTTGTGGATGGCAACGCGGGGCCGGCCATCCCAAAGGAGGGTACGGAGGAGGCCTTCAAGATCACGAAAGTAGCGCGCCGGAACCGGGTCCTGGGCGTTCTGGAGTGCGTACAGGAACCTGGGCAGGGCCATCATCTTGAACAGAGCGGCACGGCCAAGAAGGGAGAGCGGCAGTTTACGCCAGCTGTCCACATCACGCCGTAACCGTTGAAGAGGGGGGAGTAAATTGTTATCATGCCTCAACTTGGGGTTACCAGAGATGTAGATGCCCAGGTACTTGAAGCCGCGCGTGGCAATCTGAATCCTGCAGCCTCTGGGGAGACGTGGAGTATCTCCCTTGAGGACATATAGGGAGGACTTGGCCCAGTTGATAATCAGGCCAGAGTACCGCCCGAAAAGTCTGATCACATCACAGGCCACAATGAGGGACCTGCAGTGGGAAGTCAGATAGAGCAGGATATCATCAGCGTACAGGGAGACCCTGTCTTCGAAGCCAGGGGCCCATGTAATGCCTCGCAGGTCAGGATGCACACGCAGTAAAGCTGCAAGCGGTTCAAGGGCCAAGGCAAACAGAAGGGGCGAAAGGGGGCAACCCTGTCTAGTACCCCGACGAAGGGGGAATGGCGCCGACAGGCGACCGTTGACCGTAACATTAGCCATCGGGTCCGCGTACAGTAGCTTCACCCAGCTCACAAAGACCGGTCCGAACCCGAGTTTGGTCAGCACTGCCCAGAGGTATGGCCATTCGAGCGAGTCGAAGGCCATAGTGGCGTCGAGGGACGCGAGGACAGCCGGCTCTTCAAGAGTGTGGGCCCTGGCCATGACACCATGGAGGCGTCGCAAATTGAGAGCGGTGTTTCGGTGGGGGATGAATCCCGACTGGTCGGGGTGCACGAGGTCGCTAATGACGCCAACCAGTCGGTTGGCGAGCAGCTTGGCGAGGACCTTGGGCTCCACGTTAAGGAGAGAGATAGGACGGTACGATCGACAGACGTCCCGTGGCTTACCCTCCTTGTGGATGACCACGATGGTAGCCAGTCGTTGATCCAGAGGGAGACAGCCCCTCTCAAAGGACTCCAAGAACATTTTACGGAGGTGCGGGGAGACCGCGTCCGAGCGGATTTTATACAGTTCCACCGTTAGGCCCGGAGGCCTTTCCGGTCCGCAGGGAGCGGATCGCAAGGTCAATCTCGTCAGCGGTGATGTCTCTATCCAAGTCCGCTCTCTCATCATCGGAAAGGCAGGGTAGGTCAATATCCGAAAGGAAGGCCGATGAGTCCGCCTCTGAAAAGTCCGAGGCAGACTCATAGACCCCCCCGAAAGTAGCCAGCGAATGAGTCGACGATGGCACTAGGGTCCGTAAGGACCACACCGCCATCACCGAAGAGTTCGGGCACCACACGGCTGGCCATCTCCCTTCTGTCTAACCAAGCCAGCAACTTCCCGGCCTTATCGCCCACATCGTAGATGTGGCCACGCTGTTCCTTGGCTAGAGCGAGTGCGGCATTCGTGGCCAAGGCATGGTACGCCGCTTGTTTCAGCGAGAGGGTATGCAGGACAGAGGGGTCCGGCTTGGGTCCCAGCTGGGCCTCGAGACGCAAGACCTCCTGCTCAACAACCAACATGTCAGAATCCCTAGTACGGCGGGCCTCAGCGATGAGCGCCTGGGCCTCGCCACGGAGCACCGTCTTGAAGGCCTCCCAGAGCATAACGGCCGACCTCACCGAGCCCACGTTCTCGGAGAAATAAAGATCAATGGCTTTGGCCAGGAGGGAGCGGGTTTTGAGGTTACGAAAATACCACGGATTGACCGCGGCCGGTCGTTCCGAAAGGACCACCCCAAAGTCGAAAGAGACCCATAACGGGGAGTGATCAGAAATGCCCCGCGCCAAAAAGCGGGCTTCGGAAACGGCCAGTGCGTCCGAAGCCAATGTGAGGACATAATCAATGCGAGAAAGACTCCCGTGTGCACCCGATAGGAAGGAAAATTGACGGAGCGTGGGATGTAGAAGTCGCCACCCGTCTACCAGACCCATGGACTCGAGAAAGGAGGGCAGCCACATCTGCGGGCTACGTAGGTCGCGGGGCGGTTGGCGATCAAGCAGACCAGAGCAAACTGAATTATAGTCACCCCCCACTATCAACCGGCCAGCCGGCATAGACAAGATGGCACCACCAAGGTCCTGAAAGGTACTAGATTGAAGCCCCGGGGGGACGTACACAGAAAACAACGTGAGGGAACGCCCTTCCCATCTACCAGCCACGGCAGCGTACCGCCCCCTGTCATCAATCAAGGTGACCTCTATCTCTAGGGGAAGGGACGCGCGCACGAGGATGCCCGCCCCCCGGGAGCCGGAAGAGAACCCCGAGTGTGCCACCATTTTGTAACCCTTACGATTCAAAGCTTTACAAGCGTTGCCCACCAAGTGCGTCTCCTGAAGAAGGACAATATCTGGTATGTGCCGTTTAATCAGTTGTATCACCACCCCTCTCTTAATTCGGTCACCCAGCCCGTTAACATTCCAACTGAGAATTCTTAACATCCTACCCCCCATCCCCCCACTGCCCGTCCCACCCAATGCCCAAAGACACCCGCATCAAAAACAGTTCAGGAGCACCAATGTCCCATTGCCACACTAAAGAAAGAAAGGAAAAAACAACACACAAAATAACTGTCCCCAACAAACCCCCCACCCTGCACCCCTGCAGTAGACTAAAAAGCCCCCCCAACCCGCAGTGTGCCTGTCGCCCCATTAACTACTCTACGAAAGACCCAGAGGAGTAAGGAATCCCCGTGAAAACGTCCCGCCACCCACCATGTAAATGAAGGAGAGACCATTAAATAACAAAGCACCAGTCCGGCGGTCATTCGAGGCGGGGGTAGCATCAGCCCCTAGTTCAGTCTTGCCGCTCCGCTCCGCCCGAGGCGCCTCCAGCTTCATCCTCTTGTTCGTCACTAGTAGGCGAAACAGTGTCCAACCATTCACTGACATTTTCAGGATAGTCAAAAAAGAGGGCACGTCCCTTGTGCTCAATACGGAGTTTCGCAGGGAACATCATTGAGTACTTGAGACCCAAGTCTCTGAGGCGTCTCTTCACCCCCGCGTAGCTCAAGCGCTGACGCTGCACCAGCCTGGTGAAGTCTGGATAAAAGTGCACCTCCGCATTTTGGTAATGAAGTGGTCCATGCGATCTGGAAGCTTGGAGGATCGCGTCCCGGTCTCTGAAGTTGAGGAGGCGCACCACAATCGGTCGCGGCGACGCTCCCGTTTTCGGCGGGCCCCCCGGTACACGGTGGGCACGCTCCACTGAGAAAAAGTTACTCAGTCCAGAGGGCGCCAAATGAGTCTTAACCAAGTCCTCCACAAATAGGTCAGCAGCGTCATTCTCGGATCCCTCCGGTACCCCTACTATGCGGACGTTCTGCCGCCTGGCTCGCCCCTCGAAGTCCTCCAGCCGCCTCGAGAATAGATCTGCGGACATCCGCAGGTTGCGGACCTCAGTCTGTAACTCGGAAACGTCCGAGGTTAGGCTGGCGGTCTTGATGTTGAGAGTCTTCACACGCTCGTTGGTCTTGCCCAAATCGGCCCTTATGAGGGTGATATCAACAGCCATGGAGTCCACTTTATGAGTCAGGGTCTCGTGCTGCTGCTGCATGTCGGCCCGGAGGCTAGTGATGGCACCCATGATGTCCACGAGAGTGGGGTCCGATCCATCCGGTGGGCTCGTCGATGGGGTCCCTTTAGAGACAGCCCCAGATGTAGGTGGCGACTTGAGATTCACATATCGCTCCATGCGATTATTCTGCGTTTGCGATTTGCCCCGACCACCTTTATTCGATGCCCTGTCCGGATCACCTCTGCCCCCCATGATGGGTACGTGAGAACAAAGGCGAGGTGGCAACAGGTCTGCCGAAAGGCAGACGGATCAAGGAGGCAAGACCAGGGTGTAGAAGGCTTAAGCAGGAGCGCAGTTACTTCACCAACGAGGGCGGCAGGCGGGCACTACGCAGTCCGATCGTGCGATGTGACGAAGTCCGGAGGGACAATGGCACCGTCACGGAGCGAAGTTCAGCTCAACGTAACTCTGCTCAGGATCCACCGATTCGGAAGCCGATTGCAGCCCCCACCTCAGCAGGCCACCAGCATTACAATTCCACCTATGTGGACCAGGATTTCAGGCAGGAGAGTTGCGGTGGGTCGGACGGTCCACGGAGCTCCGAGCTTACGCGGCCATCTTGGTCGCCCGCGAAGCTCCTCCCCCCCTTGTAATTTTGATAGGGAGGGAGTCGGCCACATATCCAACAATTTGTAGCGTTGCTGGTCTGATGAGAATGATGTAACATACTGATGAAAGTATTGTTGCGCAGCGCAAGTCGGTATGATAACTCGTGAGGGGGCAATTCACTGAAAGTATGCTCGACAGTGTCATTTGAGGAAGAATGTGCACGTACGGAAATAGGAAAATACATGTGTAATAATAAACTTGTAGCAATAATCGTAAGACTCAGAAAAAACATAATCAATAATGTAACAATACAATGGCTACGGAGAGATTTACAATATTTCTCTTTCTTGATCTGTTTCTGTCTATCTCTCTCTCTATTGGGGTCTAACTGGCACATGTCAGGAATCTGTCTAACTGCTTCACCTAGGAGAGGACTTAAACAATTAAACTGTCTGACTTGCTAGACCTCAATTTCATTCGGAACTCCTGCTGAGGAGTATTTTCTACCAGGGGGAGTTTAGTATCAGTCTCTGGAACGGGGCAGGGCTGGGAGTCTGTTTTTGGCGGAAGTCCATGGTATTTCTTGATGTGACTCGAGTGGAGCCAGCCTTTGCGGCCCTCCACCTTAACGGCAGTCCTTGTTGTTAGAAGAACAAGCTTCGGCTCCTGCCAGCGGGGCTCCAGCGGACTCCTCCTATCGAAATTCCGGATAAACACTAGGTCTCCAGGGACGATCTCGTGTGGCTTCACCTCGGTGTTGTCGGGAAAGGCTGCGGCTACCTGTGAACGACATGATTGTAGTGCAGACATCAAGGAGGCAAGGTAATCTGTCAGCATATTACAGTCAACATCTGTGATCTTACGAGGCAGAGGCGTCCCCCACATATTCGGCGGCCTACCAAAGACCACCTCGTACGGGGATAGCCCTGTTCTTGAATGGGCTACCATTCTCATAAAAAAAAGAGCAACTGGTAAAGCTACTATCCAATCTACGCCTTTCTCTTTACACACTTTGGCGAGACGTGTTTTCAGGGTCTGATTGTGTCTCTCTACGAGACCTGCTGCCTCGGGATGTCGGACACAGTGGAACTTCCACTGATATCCTAGCAGGAGTGATACCTGCTTCATAAGCTCGGACGAGAATGGCTGACCATTGTCTGAGTACACGATACGGGGCAAACCATACCGTGGGAAGAATTCACGTACCAGCTGCTTGGCAGTGGTCGGAGCAGTGTAATCTGGGACTGGATATGCTTCTGTCCATCGGGAGAGTGCACATACAACTACGAGGACATACTTGAATCCTCGACAACGTTCCATCTGGATATAATCCATCTGGAGGACTTCAAAAGGGTGATCGGGAGGATGAAATCCACCTTGCTCTACGGGAATGCCCTTTCCTGGGTTGAACTGACAACAGATCATGCAAGTACGTACTTTCTGTTTTGCTGCTGCTCGTAAATGCTTATTGAACCAAAGGTTTTGAATACTGTCTAACATGGCTTTTTCTCCTAAATGTGCAGGACTATGTGCTGTGTTAATGATAACTTGAACCATAGAGTCGGGGAGAAACCATGTGGCTTTTCCCTTCGTCATCCATCCCTGTTCTGTCTGTATCCCTCCTAGTTCAGTCCATTTCTTGATTTCGTCTGGTGTAGCATGTGTCTGTATGTCAATTACATCTAGGGCGGGATCCCTAACTGTCATGCAATGTGTCGGTGCCGGGACTACTGTCTTTGTCATATCAATTGTGTGAGTATGAGTCTGAGCTGTATGCTTGGCTGTTCGATCTGCCAGGTCATTACCCTGGGAAATGGTATCTGTAACTTTCGTATGTGCCTTGCACTTCATGATGGCTATGGCTGTAGGCAAATGTATCGCTTCTAACAGAGCCTGGATGAGGGGACCGTGCTGAATCTTGGCTCCGTGGGAGGTCAAGAAACCTCTTTCTTGCCAGAGTACACCGAAGTCGTGCACGACTCCGAATGCATAACGTGAATCCGTGTATATGTTAACTCTCTTGTTCTTTGCTTGTATACAGGCTTGAGTCAGAGCAATGAGCTCTGCTGCTTGGGCTGACAGTGTGTCAATGCGATGTGTTTCTATGACTTCAGTTTCCGTCGTGACTGCATATGCGGCCACTAACTCTCCTGTACTTGTTCTCATACATGAACCATCCACATAAAGTGTCAGGTCTGGATCTGGTAATACGGTGTCTGTTAAGTCTTGTCTGGGTTTCGTCGTAATGGTAATGACTTCAACAGAATCATGTGCCAAAGGGTCTGTCTCACCTAATGGTAAAAGTGTAGCAGGATTCAATGTATTGCAGCGCCTGATATCTATGTGTGGCTGAAACAATGTCAATTCATACCCTGTCAGTCGTGCTATAGTCAAATGTTGAGTCTGTGTTCTGTTCAAAAGGACTTCCACGGAATGTGGAACTTGTACTGTCAATTGATGTCCTAACACTATGGAATCACTTTGTCTGATCGCTAGAGCTGTTGCTGCTACAGATTTCAAGCACGCAGGCAGAGCCTGGGCTACTGGATCTAATGTACTAGAAAAATAAGCACACGGTTTGTGTGAACCTGCTTGATCCTGGGTGAGTACTGACAATGCAGTACCTTTGCGTTCGGTGACAAAAAGTGTAAAAGGCTTGCTGTAACATGGTGTTGCTAAAACTGGTGCTTGACATAAGGCTTTCTTTAATTCGTCAAAAGCTTGTGTATGTTCCTGAGTCCAAGGGAGGACAGTCGAAGACGCTGCCTCCTGGGTTGTCAACTGTATGAGTGGTTTAGCTAGGAATGCATATTGTGGAATCCATTGTCTGCAATAGGAAGTGAGTCCAATGAAGGCTCGTACTTCTTTCTGCGTCTTAGGTTGCGGAAGATGTGCAATTAACTGAATTCGGTCAGGTGCCAGCTGCCTACCCCACTTGGACAGCAAGTGCCCAAGGTACACCACTTGCTGGGCACAGAATTGTAGCTTCGAAGGAGACACCTTGTGTCCCTTGTCCGCCAGGAAATGCAAAACTGTCAGTGACGCTTGTTCACATTCTGGTTCACTACGGGCGGTGATCAATAGATCATCGACGTACTGGAGTAGGGCAGTGTTGTCAGGCATGTGGATACTGTCAAGTTGTCTCTTCAATGCTTGGCTGTAGATACTGGGGCTTTCTGTGAATCCTTGAGGTGCACGTGCAAATTTGAAGCTTTGGCCATTTAAACAGAATCCGAAAAGATATTGGCTTTCCGGGTCAATAGGGACACTAAAGAAGGCGTTCTTGAGATCGATTACAGTGAAGAACGTCGCTTCGGAATCAATAGCTGTCAATAGGGACGAAATGTCTGGGACCACGGGATATTGTGGTACAATGCATTTATTCAATTCTCGTAAATCGATAACTAATCGATAAACTGGAGGTGCATTTGGATCAGTACGTTTAAGAACTGGAATGATAGGGGAATTACATACATTGGAGTCGGTTTCTACAACCACTCCTTGTGCAATGAGCTCGTCAATGATTTTCAGTAAAGCCACTACAGCATCTGGTGGTAACTTGTATTGTCGAATGCGTGGTAGTACTACTCCTGGCTTCAGTGTGACGCAATATGGAGTGATGTGCATACAACCTACATCAGTGGGGCCTTTCGCCCATAAATGTGCAGGAACATTCTGTAACCTGGAGTCAAAATCTCTCAATACATAATGGCCTTTAAAGTCACGCAGAAACAGTCTTACTCCTTCCGGAGAACAACAAATTACAGCCCCTAAAGCTTTCAGGGTCTTTATACCAAGTAAGTTTTCTGGACATGATTTCGTTAGTAATAAATCTGTAGTGCGGGACAATGGACCAACTGCAAGTGGAACTGGTTTCGATACTTCATTAACAATAGGCTTTCCTGAAAATCCAAGGGATACATTCTGTGAGCCTGAGAGGGGTGCCCCTGGAACCTCGTCGTGACTGATTGTTGTCCTGCTTGCCCCTGTGTCAATCAAAAACTTTCTATCTTTCCCTAATACCTGACTATGTACATAAGGACCCTCTTGATCTACAGGAACCTCAATAAGAGGCAAGCCAACCTCCCTCTCTAGGCTGTTTCATGTGTATCGCTGATAATCGGGATAGTCAGATTGTGCATATTGGTACATCTGCTGTGTTGCATGTTGTGTTGCGGCAATGGGTTGTGGCTGTGGTACCGCTACAGTCTGTTGTGGAGTCTGCATAGGCTGAACATTCTGTGGAACGTGTTGTGGGGCCTGGTCCTGTCTAGGTGGACGCGGTCTCTCTTTAGTTTTACCTGTGGCTATGTTGTGTTTCAAAACTGCACAGTCGTTTACATAGTGACCTGGCTGTTTACAATAGTTGCATATCCCTTTAACGGGAGCTGCTGAATTTGAATTATTGGATTGTGTAGTACCCCTTTTATGACCGTCAGTTGGAACTGACTGAGCAACTAGCATTTTCATTTTCGTGTCTTTCATACGTCTCTGTTCATGGTCATGTTCTTCCCTGATCCTGTTCTGGTGATACTGTAACATTTGTAACATTTGTGAAGGCTAATTAGCTTGCCATGTGCTCTCGACTTTCAGTACACGGTTCTTAACCTGGGGTAATGAATTCTCGACTAATTTGGATACAAAAAGGTGTGGGTATGACTCGCTACTTGCTTTCAGGCCACTATTAATAATAAAACATTTCTCAAATCGGGAATAAAAATCACTAGTGTCTTCATCGGGTTTCTGTTTGCAGGCTGAGATTGCATCCCAGTCCTCCTTTTTAGTTGCTAACAAACGTGGCAAAACCTGTACTAACAATCCTGGTAATGCTTTAGTTTTATCCCCAAGACCCAAACCTGGGGTTCGAGTCGTTTCTTCAGTTTCTAATGCAGCCCAATCAATCTTTTTATCTCCCACCTCCCATTCTTTTTCTTTGAGTTTCTCGTAAATACCGGCAGGCAATAACACTTTCAATATTTTCATAGTGTCGGGATAGGTGTAATCTCCCATGAGTAACATGTCTTTTATTTCACGGTGAAAACCTGCAGGGTCTTTATCATGACTGGGCACTATTTTCTTCATTTCCAATAATTCCATTTTAGTTATAGGCGTGTATACGTACACACGTGTAGGGTATCATCAGTATTCCTGACTGGATGTACTTCTCGTAAAGGATTCTGTTTGTCAAAGTCAAAGTGAAATGGTTTCCTGACTGGGGGTGGAACAGAAACAAGATGTGGAGCCAAGAAGGTTCTATATTTGTGGCGTTGTTCTAAAATCGTTTCAATTAGATCAGTACCTAGACCTCTCCATCTTCTCAGGAGTAAGTCCTGCAGTAAGTTATATAACGGACCTGGGTCAGATGCTTTGTTTTCATACTGTATAATGAGGTGTTGTGTCATGTATATACCAGCTAATCGCTGTTCTTCTGGAATAAGACTTAAAAACGTTTGCACTACCGAATCATCTTTATATATACTGTCATCTCCGGCCCACTGTACTGCGGACCGGGCTAGTTCCTGATCACGTAGGGTATTGAGTTCTTGATAACCTATCCTTTCTTTTAGTACTTTGTCAGTCATTTGGAATACATGCTCAAGGGTACATCGCTCTGGTATCGGACAAAGGTAACGTTCCTTGGTTTCGAGCGTTTCTTGTTTACGAATGGGTCTATCGAGGGGCCTATCAAAAGAGTGGGGTCTAGGGAGTTTCTCTCTACCTACATATGCTATCACTTTTTTGTCTGTCAGTTGCGAGGTTTCTGCTAGATCCTCTGTATCATCCTCCTCCTGCGAGGAGTTTGGCTCGTCTGATTCGAGTGGCTCATCAGATTCTCGACGGGCATGTATATCTATTATTTCTTTACGGATCTTTCTAACCATGGCATGTACACTTTTCTCTCTATCATGTTTACCATCCGCAATATTCTGGCTCCATCTGTTCAATCTATCCATCTCATTTTGTGGAAAACCTGCCTGATCTTGTTCTCTTATCAAACAATTAACCAAAAATCGCATGATTAAACCTTTGTTCTCAACTTTCTGACGTGACATGGCTTCACCAACACTCTCCGGTCTTTCTCCTGTTTTAATAAAATGATACAATTTGTCTAGATGGTCTGGCATTTCTGGTAGTAATTGCAAATAATCTGTAACACGTCTTAAACGTAGGGACGCTAACAACATGGGTCCTGTCGTACCAGGCACTGTGTCATATCTGCAATCTGTAAGCTGTTCTCTAAGCTGTTCTGCCGGAGCACCTCTAGGTGTCCGAGCCATTGCGAATTCTCTCATTGTCACTCGGTGTAATGGTGGTGGAGTTTGATAACCTCCTGTAGCACCTCCTGAGGCAGAGGCTTGAGCATAACCTGGCTGTAGGGTCGGTACCTGCTGTAACTGGGTTGGAACCTGAACCGTGCCAGTCCCAAAAGGATTAAGAGGATGTAGTTGTTGAATACCAGGGGGAACGACAGGTAAGGGTGCAGGAAGCGGACCGGGAGGGGTCTGCTGTTGCGGACCTGGGGGCTGATGATCATGGGGTAGGTTAACGTCAGCAGGTGGTACACGGGCAGGTACATTGGTATATGCGGGAGCTACATCGTCTAAATAGGAAGAAAGGAAAATGTCTGCTGCGGTCTTATGACGTAATTTAGTCTGAACCAATGGAGGGGGCAGATTTTTTGGTGTTTCCGGGGTCGCCTTGGGCAGGCCCTCGGCCAGGACTGGATACAATCCTGTCAAAATGGCATTACTCTGTCTGTCGTGTTGTTCCATTCTAACTCGTTCTCCTTCTTCTAGTAGTTCTTTTTCTTTGGCTTTTTCAGAATCCTCTCTACTTTTCTCTGCTTTTCTAAGTGCTTTCTCTGTCCGTCTGTGTGCTTCTTTACGCCATAATTCAATGGCATCTTTCTGTGACTGTCTGGCTTTCTTTTTCCACAACGCTTCTTCTACTCTCATGATGCACTCGGCATCCCATGTCCCTGTAACGGGCCATTTCTGATTCTCTGCTAAGTCCTTCGTGTAATCCAACCACAAATCGAGATATAATATGGCGTCTAAGCCGTGCTTGTGGTACATAAAATAACCGGGAGTGTCCCTGGGTGGGATGGGAACAGCTTCCTCAAGTATCCCTTTTCTAGTTCCTATCTGTTTCAGTTTAGAGAATAGAGGCTACCTCGATCTAGACACTATACACAATAAACACAGACTGATTTAACACAGTAAAAATGCGAACAATCACTCATACCACGACATTAAAACACATTGAAACATTTGGAAAACGAACAACAATAATTATAAAATTCAATACTAGATGCACTGCTAAACAGTACAGATACACTGCTAAAACAGTGCAGACCGGGTCTGCGTACCCAAACCCGTCTTGACCGGACACAAATGAATGCACCCGTCTAGATGCTTCCCCAGCAACGGTACTCACCGGGAAGCACGGAACGGAAGGCCTCGGAAACTCGACTGGACTGGACCGGACTGGACTCGACTCGATACGTGACGTAGGTACTTCAGAACTGGTGGGCCTCTAGACACCTCGGACCTTGCTCTCTCGGCTGGGCTCTGGTCGGGATCCTCCGCACTCCTCACCGCCTCGTCTGGATGTCGATCGCAGTCTCCGTCACCTCCGTAGGCCTGAGGGAGATACAGGAAATCCTGCGGGTACGCGTAGTTGTCCGTCACGGCTGTGGCAGGGGGCAAGGCCTGCGACGCATCGCCGGCGTGTAAGGTGGGGGAGGGGTCCCTATTCGGGCGCCAAATTATGTGGTAAATAAAGATTTACCGTATACTGAATTTCTATGCGGTATAAGTTCAACAAAATAGCTCAATCAAAATGAGAGGCAGAGTCCGTGGAGTCTGAGTTTATAAGGGTTTTATTCCATGTAATGGAATGGTTCGAACCATGGTATCATGTTCCATCACCACAAAGGTTCAGGAAGGGATAGACAATGCTTTATTAACAGTGCACATTATATATAGTAAATGCATATAATGGTGAAGGATACAGAAGGCGTAACAGCTGAAATAAACGAGATAAGAACACATGTGCGTAACAGAAGGCGTGCACGAGGGCGTACACGGAGGTGTGTGCTAGAAACGTCACATGAAAGTGTCACAAGTGGGTGGATTCATAGAGGAATCCTGCAGTGTCAGCAGAAATATATGGCTGGATGCGCGCGCAGGCAACATGACGTGTGATTGACGTGGAACTGGAGGGTGAAGGGGACTTGACATTTAGCACTATAAGGGGAGACAGAAGTCTGGCGTGTCAGAACAATCTAAACCCAAATCATATCTGATATCTTGTGTTTGAAGAACTGTTTTATCTAGAAGGAAAGGTCTTTCGGGTAGAGGCTATTCTATACTGACTGCTAGTGCGTGCATATGTGTCTACGTGTCTACGTGTAATGCGAGGGGCCATGGTCCTACCATGGTAACAGGAGCAATGAATTTCGTGCACGGAGACAGAAAAGCCGGGCCCTTTGCTCTGCAGCTGGGGAGATGTTTACCTAAATCACTAGACAGGAATGTATTTTCGAGGAGCGGAGCAGATAACTTAAAGGCTAAATTGTCTTGGCAGGCAAGCAGGCCGAGCCGGGCACCGCTCGCCGCGCAGGGAGTAAGGTAAGGGTCATGGATGCAGATCCAGGCTGCAGCTTTCTGAGGCAGAAGGCAGAAAGGGCTCGATGGCAGAAATCAGGGCCTAACTCAACAGAGTCAGGAAAACGTGAAAGTGCACCATGTAAAGACGGTGGCACGGCATACTTAGGAACGGAATTATCGACCCATTCATGGTGGATCTGAAAGAAGACATGTTAACGTTGGACGCAAATGTATTTGCGTCTTTATATCTGGTCATGGAGGGAAATTACATGTACTTGAAGCACGTACATGGAGCCGTTGGGGTCTACGTTAGGGGACACAATCGACCATAAAAATTCCAATTACCTCAAAGGGGGGACCCCCTCCCCCCCGGAGCCCTCCCAAACAGCCCGGGGGGGAGACCTCCCGATGGTCGGCACCCCCCCAAGCCCCCCTTGGACGCACCTTTTTAAAGGAGCGCCTGGTGCACACAATGAAAATGAGCATTAACAGTAATATGGCCCCAGATGTGTTGGGCCTGACAATAGAACTCACGGCGCAGCTGGTGACCTTGGGAATCTGGAGTGACCAAATACACACTCCTTTTCTCCAACATAGCCCTGGTAGTGGCTCATCATGATTTGACCCGTAGGTAAGGCGCTGCCTCAATTCCAACACTGCCAGACTGGAGGATCAACATGGATTGGTGTATGAGAGCAGAGAGATTAGTTTATCAGTCCAATGGTTGTCCCAGGAAATTTGGAAAAATATGCCTCCCTGGAGTGGAGCCGCAGTCCCCGCCCACGTTCACAGATGCTGTGTTCCTGGCAGGGAGGCCTGAGGATGCCTTAAGGTACGGTGAGCCTCCAACGCCCCACCCGTCGACCTGAGGCCACGTGTCCACTCCCTGCATCACACGCAGTCAGTGTATGCAAATCTCAGCACTTCATCAGAGGAAGGCAGCTGTGCCACCTAGTGGCAGATGAGGGTTCCGGAGGTGGGGGGACTTCATGTGAGGAAACAGGCGCCAGAGTAACTAGTTAGTGAAGGGGCTTTATTTGCCACTGACTAAAAATGAACCTATATCAGAGAGAAAAATAAAAACACTTGACAAAGAAGGTGAAAGAGATGTGACCAACTGTGTGGAGTAACTGATAATTGGATGCATGATATTCGAAAACTACTTCACGGCGTTGTGTGGTGGTGAAGAGGTGAATGAAGCTCCACGTCGGGGTGCAGAACTATATGACCTGTTTGAACACCTAGCCAACATAGGTGGGGATGATGACTTTGATGCTGGGTGGCAGCACTCAACTGCCCTTTTGACCCCCAGCTCAACCCTGACTATGAGAGGTTTAAGCTAAGACAGACTAGGCAATCAGAGGATGAGTCTGCAGATGTCTTCTATGCCCAACGTCAAAAATTGCCAAGAACCTGCACTGACATCAACCAACCAGACAAAAACAGGGCCCAGCTGATTCAAGGCAGCTGGTCGACCATACTGTGGAAGCTCCTACTGCATCAGCCAGGTATTTCACTGGACAATATATTGATACTGGCACAGTTACATGAGCAGGCAGATAGTTGCGCAGACAACACAGAGGCAGTGTTGATGAGGGGACTCCTGGCAGGTGCAGCCCGGGTGGCAAAGGTAAAAGAAGAGCAGGTGGTTGCCATCCAAAGATGGCCTGCTCGGCTCCAGACTGCAAAAATGCCCAAACTATCTGAGGAGGGGGGCAGCAAATGTAGTCTGACACATTGCACGGCAAATGTGTGCCTGGCACAAGGTATAGCATGTTCCAGATGCAGCGCATGAACCACTTCACCAAGGTGTGCAAGAGCAGTCGGCAAAATGCAGGTGAAGGGTGAAGAGGAAAGGTAAAAGGAACCCTATGACAACTATCTCTAGAAAGGAAGCGGCCGGGCACCTAGCAAAAGCAGTCGGCCCAGGGAGCACCCGAAGATGATTACAATGAGGAAGTATTCACAATCTCTTTTTCTGGCAAGGAAGGCAACCGTAAGCGGCCACCACCAAAGTTTTACAGTCGATATTGAGGGCACCAAGTCAAAGGATTAATCGACAACTGTGCCTCTGTTAATGTCATGGGCTCAGCCCAGTTCAACAAGATCACACCATGCCTCAAACTGGCACAAATAAATGCAAGAATTTAAACTTATGGAGGCACTGTACCACTGCTGCTGAGAGAAGTTGTGGAGATCACGGCAGTGAGCAACAGAAAATCAACACGAGTTCGGTTCCACGGACCAAAGGCAGTACCAGCACTCTCCTTGGATGCCACGCTGTGGAAAACCTAGGGCTCGTCTTCTTTGAATAACAGGTCTATGATTCTCATGCCGCAGATTTTCTGCAATAATTTTTACAGCTGTCCCAGGGGCTAGGGTGGCGAAAATACTTCCAAGTAAAGGTGTACATTGATGCCACTGTGAGGCCCATGGCACTCAGCCACTGGAGAGTTCTGATCCACATGCGGTTGCTGGTGGAGAAAGAACTGTAGCACCTAGAGCAATAAGGAGTGATTGAGAAGGTCGAGAGGCCCTCCTCATGGGTGTCCCCACTGTCAATAGCTCCTAAGCCGAAACCGCCTGGTCCATCAGACTATGTTAAGATATGCGGCTCCCAAATAAGCTGAGAAAAAGTAAATCCCCTTGAGAATGTCGTGGGAATGAATTAACACATAGTCTAGACAATCACAATAACATGAAATCTATTATAAACAGCAAAATATATTGTACAAATTATTTATTGGACATAATAGTTAAAAACAATTCATAATACTATTGAACAAATTTCAATTCTAAAAGAAAACATTTCAACAAATTACACAATCAACTATGACCTGCATAATTGACAAGACAGACATAAACTGTAAAACATGAACATTGTAAAATACAATTTGTACATTCGTTGCTCATGGATATTATCACCTATGTTTTATCATTACAGAATTCATATATAAACATAAGTGATAGAGACTCAAATTGCACTAGGAGTGCGTCGACGCGTTTCGGTGGTGTGTACTGATTTATTCCACCTTTTTTAAGACGGTTCTTAGTTGTCTGTCGTGGCTGGGGGCCTGATACAACTCCCTAAGGTAAAAAACATGTCGTTATTACATTGCATATAATCTATTGTATAACAACAACTTATGGCCTACTTGCATATGATTCCTTTCACAGTGTTATCTATTTGTACACAGTTAGGACAAGGATCCACAGTCTGACATTTGGGTAAGACAACATATCACTCAATGGTCCTATGTCGCAAAATACCCAGAAGCTATTGTTGGAGACCTGACTAGGATATCTAAGGAATTTATGCTGGCTATCATCAACTGGAGCTCAACCTGTCTAGCTGCTACATAACTACTTTCTCAATGCACATTGAGCCCTGCAAGCCCCGCAGACACAAAATGTTGACCTTTGAAATATTGTCAAGAGAAGAGGTGTTTCAGAACACTGTCTGTGAGCACCTCTTTGGCCTAGTCAGAGTGCTGAACATCAGCAACTACATTCCAATATTCTCTCACATGCTGGAAGAACACTATGTACGGCTGAGGGCAGCCCTGAAGTGGTTGGCAGACTGTGGGCTAACCCTAATCAAACAAAAATGCTCATCCTGTGAAAACTCTATAGAGTTCTTTGTGAAAGTATTTTCAAGATAAGGACTGCTGGTAGACCCAAGGAAGGTTGAGGGCATGAAGAATGTAGCTATCCCACAGAATGCATCAGATGTGAAATGTTTTCTCTGAATTGCCATTACTGTGGACAATTCATCCCAAGCCTAGCCACACTGTGAGAATTCTCTCGAGGAATGATGTCCCGTGGTAGTGGGTCTTCCACACTGACCTGGTGTTCTGAAGAGTGAAAGAAGCAATTGGCAGATGCCACCCAGGCAAACTTCAACCCAAGGCGCCGGACAAAACTGATGGTAAACACGAGCCCCATGGGGCTTGGAAAAGTTCTCCTGCAGGAAAAACATAAGGGGTCATGTGTCTCAATTGTATATTCAAGTAGAGCATTGACAGACGAGGTATGTGCAGATTGAGCACAAGGCGTTTGGTGGGACTGCCACCATTTCCACTTGTACCTCTGTGGGCAGCGGTTCGAGGTCATAACAGACCATAAGCCATTGGTCCCACTATTTGCTGGAACATTTCTGATTGCTCGCTCCCTGCATCGAAAGGTGGGCCATGCAGCTTCAGTTGCACACATCTGTTATTATGTACCGTACCGGAGTTTATAACCCAGCAGGCTACTAGTCAAAACATCCCCAGGCACAGACTGGTCGCAAGGAGACGGAGGAAGATAAAAGGGCCTAAGTATTTGTGAAGATGGTGGAACATGAACGCTTATCCCCAGGCACTATCTCTTGAGGAGATCCAGAAGGCAACGAGTTGGACAAGAGTTTATCAAAGGCAAAAGAAGCCCTTCACAAAAAACAGTGGTGCAACTTTTTAGATGGCGCCAAGGCACCAACAGCTGTTGAGCAGGTAACAATGGGCCAACTCTGGAGGGTCAGAGATGAGCTAATTTTAAGTGTTGAGGGCCTGCTTCTCCGAGGATGGCAGATCATTATTCCCAAGAGCCTTTGGACACAAGTTGTTGATCTGACCCACCATGGCATTATCAAGGTAAAAACAAAGGCTAAGGGACAAAGTATGGCTCCCTGGCATGGACTCCTGGGTGGATGAGCAAGTCAGAGGCTGTCACACGTGCATGATAACGAGTGAGGCATCCCTGTCTTCTCCGGTAATCATAGAGAAGCCATGTCTGACACCGTGGTCCTATGTCAGTATGGACTTTGGCAGATTTCTGTATGGCCATCTCATGGGCGTGATGAATGACAACTATTCCAAGTATTTAGTCATTGAGATGGTGTCCTCCACAGCATTCTTAAAAGTGAAGCTGGCAGTGGAGAAGATCTTCATGAAACTAGGGATCCTGGAGGAGATCAAAACTAAAAATGGGCACCCATTCTAAGGTCAAGACTTCCAATCATATATACAGAGTATCATCATCAGACACCGTAAAGTGACCCCGCAATGGCCGTAAGTCAACAGGGAAGTGGAGTGTATTATACGCATGCTGAACAGGGCTCTGTGGATCAGAGTTGACCAAGGCGAAGATGTGGAGTGTTGCCGGCACAAGTTCTGAAGAGCATATTGACAAACACCGCACAGTACCTCGAACTGTGCCCTGAGTGATCTGCTGATCAGAATACCCACCAAGACATCATTCCGACCAGTCCCAGCCGGAGCCCAATCATCCTTGACTTACACACCATACAGGAGAATAGGAAATCCACAAATAACCGAGCGAGCCAAAACCACAAATCAATGGTTTCTGATCTGACAGTAGGGGACACGATGATTATCCGGGACCAACACACTGGGTGGAAATTCCGCCCTCCATTCAAGAAATAAGTGTGGGAAGTTGTGAACATCCATGGTACGATGATCACCGTTCAACGGTTGCAAAGATCATCACCTGGTTCAAATGAGTTGAATCCTCAGTGGGGGGACAAAGTGACAGCCAAGAGGGGATGGACAAGATGAAAGGTGGAGATGTTGCAATGCCCAGCCCCTGGCAAGAGACGACAGAAGGGGAGCAAGGGTGTGTGGAGGCAATAACAAGAGTGCAAAGCCCCAGAAGTACAGTATTGCCTTTGTATCTTGGTACTGGCACCCAAGTAACCATCACAGACACGGGTACTCAAAGGGAAAAGGATTCGAGCAGCAGAGGCCAGAACTATGGACTCCGGCCTAACTCTGCACCCAGTCAGAGACTGAGAGATTATGTCTGTTAAGAATCCAGAAAAGGTTTTCTGAACTTTTCTGTTATAATAAAATTTGAAAGGAATGTTGCGTGCCACCCAGTCTCTACTAGACATTGTTAGCAATGCCCCACCCGAGGGCCGGTCGCGGTCCTAGGGGATAAATAAAGGGCAGGGTGGTCGCTTGAGGCCACTCTATGATTGCATGAACATGACCTGTGTGTTGTGTGGCTGGTTTCTTGTGCTGCTCCTGGGCCTCTGCAAGTCTTTACAAGGCAGATGTTATAGGCTGAGTTGTTGTACCCTTCTAAGTTTGCAGCATTCTGGGTGGTTATTTTAAAAAGAAATGAGTATCCATTTTCCATGATAACCAATTCATACTATCAGAGCTGCCTTGCTGAAACAGACATCAGGAAGCCAGGCAGATTTGCTTAGGCATGTGAACCAGGGCGCATGTACCAGTTACAATATGGTTTTGTAGAACATTTGATGAAGCGAGTTTTAGCAATAAAATGTGTTTTCACTTGCAGAATTAAACTTCCATAATGAATTAATAAAATTAATGAGTTTATGCATGATTTGTGCTAATTCAACCTAGTTTAAAAAATGCATTCACAAACATGAGGGTCTAATATTATGTGCTCTTTGTTGCATTTGCGAGTACGTCGAAAAATAATAAACTAACTTTGTCTATTTGTTTTGTCAACATTAATGGCGGCTGTTTAAATAATGGCATGTGATTATTTTAAATGTGCTTTCGTCTATGTCGTGTCTTATATGTGGCAGAGGCTTGTGGAGAATCCTGAGGCTCGTGTGAAGAAGGTCTTTATAATCGCTGCTTAATCGTGCTTGAAGCTAGTTAATATAAACTAATGGGTTAACATTAGTAAAGGAGGTGGGTAACAGAACGACTTTCATTACTCAAATTAATTAATGTTTTGTGTTTCTTTGCATACTAGTTCTTCGAGAAAGAGGTCTGAGGCCTAGTTTTTAAAATGGGTGTTTGGAATCCTGTCGTGATGAGCCGAGCACAGCAAAAGAATGAAAAAAGTTTGTCACATTCATAATCATCAGTAAACAAATAAGAGGAACTGTGCAAGATGTGCTCCGTGTTGAATAATTTCCAAGGACAGGAACCGGCAGAATAGCCAAGCTGAGGAAGCAGCGAACGGTTATTTAATGAGTTGTTGCAATAACCTCGGAAGCCAATGTCGCTTGTGGACAATAAACAAAGATGTTTAAGAAAGGCACGATTTTGGAACGAAAAGAAGAATGATCTAATGTGGGCTGACGGCTGTCAGCCAATAAGAGCTTTGGATATCTTTTAAAAAGTATTCTTTTAACTAGTTTTAGATAGAGAAAAGGTATAAAACATGACTCCTTGGGAGGAGCTTTGCTGGCTCGTTCCTGAATGCTGAAGGGCGTGAGATGCTGTTGGACTTTTGACTCCTGTAAGAGAAACCAGAACTAATGTTTTTTCTTTTAGGTTCTAATAAGTATAGACAGGGAATTAGGGTTTAGGAATGAGATTCTTTTTGCTACAATACTTTTCATGTTAATTCGTTTTGAACTGACAGTTAAATGTGCCTTTACTTAATAAAGTGATTGCTTATTGAATGCTAAATTAAAAAGATTTCTTCATTAAAATGCTCTCTATTTGAAAATAAAGTTAATAAAATAGATTTTGAAATGACAAGCTGGTCTTGTTTGTTTTGAGTCTAGTTACCATCAGTTGATTCATTGCCTAGGTGACTTAATTAATAGTTTTCATATATAAACATGATTATGATAAACTGCAGTTGTATATAAATGTAAATAGTTTTATGAATAGATTTGATTAATTAGGTCACATGATTCAGTTGGCCAATTCTTATCTCAGTCATTTATGGGCCTTGTGAGGAGTTTATGATTAATGGTGAGTATCATGGTATAGTGTAGTGCTTATTGAGACAGAATTTCTATAGGCCCGCTGGATCAAATCTCTGGTAGCAGAGTTATGGTTACTATGGTAACTGACATGCTACATGTAGATACATAGGATACATGTTTAACACATGTTAAGTTTGTCTAGTTGTTATATGTAGTCGAAAGGTTTCTTCCAGCAGTGTGAAAATTCCTGGTTAGGTTGCCGGCAGAATAGTGTAACAGGTGAAGTTACACAGTTCATTTGTTCTGTTTCAAATTAGTGATATTGATATATCACTAGTGTTGTGGACGTACAGCACAAGTTTAGGGATTTTAGGTATGACAGGTTGTATGTATAGTGAGTATTGTCTATGAAATCGTAGCTTTGAGTATAGGGACTAGGAGCCCGTTTTAAAACTCGCTGTGAAAAGAGTAATAGGATTTTTTCCAAGCTTGAGTGAAGGGTAAGGAAGCGTCGTCTATTCTTACTGGAGATTGAGGATTTCTATTGATAGGTTAAAGTCCTGTCGAGGATTTCATGTATACATGGTCAGGGTTTTCGGTTTGAATGTGTAAAAATGATTTTGTGAAAATAGCTTCATCTATTTCACGAGAGTAAGTACTTGAATGATTGATAAAAACTATTACTTTATTTAGCGAAACAGACAAATGGTTTGTTTTTCTGTAGTTACTAATTGAATTTCATTGAAAAGGATTGTTTTAAAATGGCGCTGTGAAAATATTTTGTGAAGGAGGGGTGAGTTTGCGGAGCGGAGACAGTGAAGGTGCAGTAGCAGTGTACGTCACAGGGTTCGCGCTGTGATTGGTTGACATACGTCACAGCAAGTGCACTGATTGGTTCACGTGACCGAAACGAGCTGTTAGCTGATTGGTTCTTTCTGAAAACAGTATTTCATTGGTTGAGCAAGGTAGTGACGTGGCTTAACCTGATTGGCTTGTTGGTGATGGTGAGTTTCACGCACGGATTGGCTGGAGTAGCGGAACAACAAAGAAATACTTACGATCTTTTCCAAATTAAGCGGAATAGTTTTTAAAACATGAGTTATTGGTACGGGAAAGAGGAAAAGAAGCCTTCATGGTTTCAGAAATTGAAAAATGTATGCAGCCCTGATAAGAAAATTGAAACGCATGGTGGAAAATTACTTCATAAGTACAAAACACCCTCAGCATATATGGAAGGTGAATATGGTTATCATACTGTCCTTTGGTTTGAAAATTGGATGCAATATACCAAAGATGATGGTGTATTAGCATGGCCGGAAGATGGGTTATTTAATGTTAAAGTTTTGAAAAACCTGAGAGAAAAAATGATGGCTCTTATGCCAAAACCTAGACCTACTCAATTTGAAGCTTTAGTTGAATGGGAGGTTGAAATGATGGAACGCGAACGAGAGAACAGAAGAATATCAAGAGGCCCAAAATTGGACATAAATAGGGAAACTCATCAAGATAGAGTGCGTCGTTGGAGAAAGGCAGACATGTATGATGGTCTGTACCCAGTAAGAGAGATGGTTATTGAAACTTCAGGTCAAAAGAATACTCTAAAAAGAGGTCATCTTGATGAAGAATTAGATTATGCGGTTTTAGAAGAAATTTTTATTACAAGTCGAAATAATCCACCACCTTACCAGCCAAGTTGTTCACAGTCTACCCCGAGAGTTTCTTTAGGAACTTCTCCTAGTGCACCTCCTAGAGAGTCTAATGAAAATTCACCCAGATTTTTAAGATTGCCTGAAAGAGTAGGGTCAAGAAGTAACTCTAATACTCCAAGAGAAAACAGAAATTATCCAAAGATTGCAGGACAAAGAAACGAATTCCCAAGGAATGAAAAGAGAGCAGAGGGACTTGAGAATTTACCAAATATTTCAGAATATCTAAGAGCAAAAGAAGTATTAATACCGCAATTAACAAAAGGGATGGAAGCAGTAACAGTAACAGTAACAATTGGTCCTGTTGTACCGGTTTTTGAACAAGGAGAAAATAGACACTTAGCTCTGACTGTTCCATTAAATGCGGAAATTCAGAAAGTGGCTGAAAAATCTTATTCAGAATTATCAGAAATACATCGAGAAAAAACAATGCCAGATTTAACTTTTAATGAAAGTTTGTCAAATGGTCAGATACAATCAGTTGCAGGATCTGATTCTGGATCTCAAGAAAAGAGTATGAATAAAACAGATTTAACACAGACTCCATTAACCCCACAAGTCCCTGAATCTAAACAACTTGAAGTCGCAAATTGAAAAGCGGATTTGGAAGAATTAATTATTGGCACAATTGGAACTGACTGTTTAAAACAATACCAGGATGATGAATTGTTATTTATCTGTAAGAGTATACAATGGAAAACGAAAAACAAATATGATCAATTTGAAGAAGTGGCTGCTGAATTAGACATAGATTTGAGTAGACAAAAACAATTGGAAAAGCATTACAGAGTGGATTTTTCTGAGAAAGACATTGAAAACCTAAATACCACAGGTAGGATAAAGCATGTAAAAGAATTAATTGTATTTCTAAAAAGATTAGGTGAATTAAGTAAATGGAGAGTGAAATGGACCAAGAAAAGAGAAGAAGAAAAAAGAGAAAGAGGGGAAGTTGCAAATGAGTTTCCTATGAGGGAAATAGCTGGCGGAGGTTATGTTCATGCCCCATGGACAAGGCAAGACATTTTACTTTTTACAAATGATTTTCCTCGGCTGAGAGAAAAGCCAGTAGAATGGTATCGCCAGGTAGACAGATTCATCAAAGTTTCAAAAGTTCTGTGGATTGATCTTGATGGATTCTTTGACATTGTTGTCCCATCAGATCTTTGGACAGAATGTAAAATTTCTGTAGGTTGGCCCAAAGAAGAACCAGCTCGAAATAAAATAACAGGTGCTCCTTCAGCTGATGTCATGGATTTCTATGACAAAGGAATTGTGTGGCTGAAAAACAAGATTCCTCCAAAAGATGTAGATTGGGTTAAAATTGACAGAACAAATCAAGAACCAAAAGAGTCAGTACATTCATTTTATGAAAGATTACTGTTGGTATTTAAACAATACAGTGGTTACGAAAAACTAAGTGAAAAGGACATGAGCCATTTCATATACAGGTTTGTTTATGACTTGAGACCTGAAATTGGTGAGATGATTAGAAACGGAATTGTCGGTTGGCAATCACTTACAGTTGATGACATTCTGAGAAAAGCAAAATACTGCACTGATGAGATCGATGCAAAGCATAAAAAGCTTAAGGAAAAAGCAATGTGGGCACAAGTGAAGGTAGCAGAACAGCAAATAGCAACCGTAGAAAATAAAAATGTTCAGCAGAATCAAGGCAAATTTAAGGGGAACTTTAGTAAACCGAAATTTAATGTAAATATTGAAGAGCTTAAGCAGAAGCTCCCAAGTTTTAATTGCGCCGAAATGGGACACTGGAAGCGTGAGTGTAAGAATCCGCCCAGAAATTTTAAAAATTCATCATTAAATCCACAGATGCAGAATGAGATAAATCAGCAGCAACAGCTACAGCAACAGTTAAATGAAATAAGTCAGCAGCAACAGCTACAGCGACAGTTAGCGAATCAGCAGAGTCAAATCCCACAACCGCCACTTGCAAATTGTATGAATGCGCAAAGGTTCAGTCCTGAATCTGGATTCCGCAGAGGTGAGCAGGTAAATAGATCACAAAGAGTGAATGTGTCAAATGTTTCTCAACAATTTTGGTTAAAGGAAAATGAAAGCAGTGACTCAGAGGATTACTCATGACGGTGCCTGAGAGAGGAAGAAGAGTGTGTGCTTTGAGCCACTCTTGAGGTAGATCAGTCAGGTCCATTTGTAAATGGTAAAGTGAATGATGTAGAAATCACATTTCTTGTGGACACTGGTGCTACCCGTTCTACTGTTAGATCAGTGGAAATTGAAAACCTTCCTCTCTCTGGTGAGTCCATCCAAGTAGTAGGTGTAGCTAATCAACAGATTAAAACAGATTTAACAGAACCAGTTAACATTGAAATTGGAAATTACAAAGATAAACACAGATTTGTAGTTTGGAACAGCAGTCCAGTTAACCTGTTAGGAAGGGACATTTTATGCAAGATGAATTGCAAAATATTTTGCTCACCGGATGGTATTGGGCTCCAAACTTTAGAAGAAGATGGTCTGTACAAATTAACAATGCTAATGGTTGAAGAGGAAAATAAATTGTTTCCTGCTTTTGATAAAAACAATTTACCTGAAGAACTAAAAGAGGCAGTTAATCCAAAAATTTGGGATTTAACTGGAGATGAAATGGGTTTGATGAAACATGTAGACACAGTGCAAATTACTGTAAAGCAAGGAATAGATTTTCCAAACATTCCTCAGTATAAAATGAAAGCTGAAACTATTGAAGGTGTCATTCCTGTAATTGAGAAATTCATAAAACAAGGTGTTTTAAAAGAAATCGAGAGCAGTCCATGTAATTCACTGATTATGGGAATCAAAAAGCCAAACGGAACTTACAGAATAGTTCAGGACCTGAGAAAGGTTAATCAAATAGTTGTTCCATGTTGCCCAGTTGTACCAAACCCAGCGGTAATTCTATATCAGACTCCGCATGATGCAGAATGGTACACGTTCATAGACTTGTGTAATGCCTTCTTTACAGTTCCTTTGCATCCAGAGAGCCAACACATTTTTGCGTTCAGATTCCAAGATCGTATCTTAGCATGGTGTTGTATCCCTCAAGGGTATACTGAGAGTCCATCTACCTTTAATCAGTTGTTAAAGAAGATTTAGATTTGCCTGGAAAATCAACATTGGTCCAGTACATTGATGATCTTCTAGTAGCTCCAAAAACACGAGAAAATTGTGTTACAGACACCATTACACTTTTGAATCGATTGGCAGATGAGGAACATAAGGTGTCACCTGCAAAATTACAGTTTTGCAAGCAAGAAGTAAAATACCTTGGTCACAGAATTGCAAAGGGAATCAGACAAGTGACAGTAGAGAGAATAAAAATGATTCGAGCAATACAACCTCCAACAACACAGAGACAGGTTAGAATGTTTCTAGGAATGGTAGGTTATTGTCGCCAAAGGATTAGTGGATTTTCAGTAATTGCGAAACCACTACAATGACTGACAAAAGCAGATGTAGAAGATCCGATTACTTTAACAAAAACTGAGTTAGAGGCTTTTGAGCAGCTAAAGAAAAGTCTGTGTGAAGCTCCAGCATTGGGGATGCCAGACTATGACAAAGAATTTGAGCTGTACTGCAGTGAAAGGGAGGGTTGTGCATTATCAGTTCTGATTCAGAGACATGGAAAACTGAGAAAGCCGATAGCTTACTTTTCACTGTTCTTGATCCTGTTGCAAAAGCATTGCCAGGTTGCTTAAAAGCAGTGGCTGCAACAAGTGTAAGCCTTGAGCAAAGTGAAGGAATCATAATGGGGTTTCCTGTAAAAGTGTATGTACCTCATTCAGTTGAGACTCTCCTTACCAGAAGTAAGACACAACATTTATCGAGTAACAGGTTTACCAAATAAAGGTTATTCTGGGATCAGATAATGTCTCGATTGCAAGATGTGTGAATTTAAACCCTTCCACATTGTTGCCTATTACTGAAACTAAAAATGAAGCTGATGTTGATCATGAGTGTTTGGATGTTTTAGATTACTGCACCAAACCTAGAAAAGACATAAAAGATGTGCCTTTGCCAGAGTCAGACTTTGTTTACTTTGTTGATGGCTCTTGCCTAAGAACAGATGAGGGCATTCTGAGAGCAGCATATTCAGTCTGCACAATAGCAGAAGTAGTTGAAGGTTCAACTCTTGAAGGAATTCGTTCAGCTCAAGTGGCAGAGTTAATTGCTTTAATTCGTGCATGTGAAAGGGCAAAAGGGAAAAAGGTTACCATAGTGACTGATAGTCAGTATGGATATGGTGTAGTCCATGACTATGGCCAGCTTTGGTCTCAAAGAGGTTATTTAACTTCTGCAGGAACACCGATCAGGAATGCAAAGTTGATCAAAAGATTGATTGATGGCATTCAATTACCAGAGAAAATTGCTGTTGTAAAATGAGCAGCACATAAAAAGTGTGAAGACTATATTACTAAAGGTAATTCATTTGCTGATGAGATTGCACGTTACTGTGCGAAAAACAATTTTTCAATTAATCGGGAAAAAGATCATGAACATATTTTGAACTCTCTCATGCTAATATCTGTAGTTGAAACATGGCAAGGAGTAAAAGATCTACAAGATGAGGCAGATGATGAGGAGAAAAACACATGGCTAAAAGAAGGTTGCAGACAGAGGGAGGAAGATGAGGTTTGGGTTTACAAAGATGACAGACCTGTAATGCCAAATTGCATGATTGCTGACATGGCACGGATGTATCATGGTCCAGGACATTTAGGAAGAGATTCTATGATTAGACTTTTTAGACAGACATGGTATAATCCAAAATGTAGAATTATTGCAGAATCACTTTGCCAGAGATGGTTGATCTGCCAGCAAATCAATCCAAACAGAAAAACAGTTGTGAGCATGGGAACCATAGGACGGGAGGGTGGTCCTTTTACCAGGTTGCAAATGGATTTCATTGACATGCCACCCCACAATAAAATAAGATATGTCCTTGTGATTGTCTGTCTGTTTTCAAGATGGGTGGAAGCGTTCCCAACTCGTCACAATGACTCAGTTACTGTGGCTGGCAAAATTGCTTTTAAGGGAGATCATACCGAGGTATGGATTTCCAGTCACTGTTGAAAGTGATCGTGGCAAACACTTTGAAAATAGATTGCTACAATTGATTTGTGAAGCCCTGAACATTAAACAAAAGCTACACTGTGCATACAGACCAGAAGCATCAGGAGTTGGTAAGCAAATTAATGGCGCAATAAAAAACAGAATAGCCAAAATGTGCCAAGCCACAGGAATGAAGTGGACAGATACACTTCCACTTGTCTTAATGTCTTTGAGAAGCACACCAGATAAAAAGACAGGTTTAAGCCCAAATGACATACTTATGGGGAGAGTAATGAGACAAGCATTTGTACCAATTGGAAAAGTTCTTAGTATCAATGAAAGTGCAATTATGGAATATTGCAAGAACTTATCTGATGTGGCAACTTCTGTATTCAATCAGATGGGAACTGATGTGATTTCAAAAGAAAAGGAGCAAGCTCATGATCTGTGACCAGGTGACTGGGTGAGGACAAAAGTTCACAGAAGAAGAAACTGTTTAGTACCCAGGTGGCAAAAAGCAAGACAGGTGATACTGGTCACAACAAATGCAGTTAAATGCAAAGGTTTGAAAAGGTGGGTGCATGCAAGTCATACAATTCGTTTACCACCTCCTGATAATCCTGATGAGGATAGTGACACAACAACTGATTCAGACTCTGAAGAAGAACCTGAAGTGAATCCAGATTCCGAAGATCGACAAGAGGGTCAACATCTGGAAAGTTCAGATGCAGATCAACCATTGAATGAAAAGGATCTAGAGATTGTGATTCTAGATTCTGAAAATGATGTAGATCTGCTAGAAAAAGAAACAGAAAAAGAATCTGAGTCAAGAGAGATTCAAGATCAGGAGAGTATTGAAAAGCAGACTGAAAGCTCTGAAAGCAGGAACAAGAATTCTGAAACTGGGAAGTTAGAAGTAATTCCAGAAGAAGAAGAAGACGAATTACCAAGTACCAGCTACAAAGATGATGTTCCTAACGGAGTGAAGCTGCTGAGTAAAGAAGATCCTAGACATAAATTTGAAATCTCTGAGACAGATTCGGATGAGAGTGATGAAGAGTCTGAAATAAGAAAATTCAGAAAAAGGGCTTGGAAAGCTGAATGTAACGAAACTGAGCCTAAGAAGAAATTCATAAGAGAAGGAGATAATTGGCCAAGAGAAAATCTGAAATTCAAATTGGTGAACAAGTCAAAGGAGCAGATTAATGAGATATCAAGTCAAAAAGGTGACTCTGATAAGAAAAGTCAAGCAGGAAAGAAAATCTAAGTTATTAGCAGTAGGGGAAAAAGACCATTAAAGCCAAATCAAAAGTACAAGCCCCCTGAATGGACCTATATTATTATACCACCAGTGGTGGAAATTAGTAGTAGTAGTCAGGAAGATTTGAAATAAACCAGTGACAATGATTAGATCCATTTTCTTTTAGGTTGAGATTTGTTTTTGGCATAAGGCTGAAGAAATTGTGTTAGGTGACACAAGGAAAAACACATTGATGTAAGACGCAAGGTCGAAGAAAAGCTGTTACATGGTTACTAAAAAAAAAAGGGGGAGGTGTGTATATAATACTATTTTAAAATTTTGTTTTTGAATTTGATTCAAGTAAAAACTTTGTAAAAAAAAAAAAGAGCCTAATACAGACAATTCAAGGTGTGCTATTTTTAGAAGATGCTGTAAAATGTCTTCTATTTGTGTGATCTTAATAATCTTAGACTGGATTATGTCTTAGTCCAAATGTCTTCATGGTCACAGGTCATCGACTTTAAGATAATAGACAGATTGGACAGCGACCATAACGACCTAGAACTCGATTATGCCATCCCAGGCATTTCGGTTGAGGGACCGACCAAACAAAGGCCAAAGACAGGGCTGGCACTCGAGAATAACAGAAGGAGAATGAGGTGGGAGAAATTGATCTCACGTGATGATAAGCTGCCAAAACTCTATGCCAAAATCACGCCAGCATTGGAAGAGACATTTGCCCACGGGGAAGGCCCCTTCAACGAAGAAACTAGAGCCCAACTGTGGCAAACCCATGAAGATCTTATTAACTTAATGGAGGCAGACCTCTTTAACAAGGGAAATGATAGATGTGGTGGGAATAGCAAAAAGACCTGGTACAATTCCACGTGCCGTAAGTCTAAATGCGACCTCCTGCTAGCTATCAAGGTGGGCAATAGTAGGGAGGGAATACAACTTAGAAGAAAGTCACATAAGAAACTCCTGGAAAACGCAAGGGTGGAATGGGACGAGGCCCACTGGGAGAAACTCTTGGGTGCCTTAGGGAATAGGGATTCCCGTAAATTCTGGCGATTTGTAAATCATGGCTCGGAAGATCTTCCCTCAGCTATCGAGCCAAACATCGCCCCGAGTTTGTGGCAATCCCATTTTGAGTCCCTATATGCTTTAGAAGAGGAAGCCTCGATCCATAATCCATAAACCCTGGAGGCTGCCACAGAATGCGAACCCTTCACTATAAGAGAGGTTCAGAAAGCCATTGAAGGACTGTCAGCGGGCAAAGCCCCTGGCCTGGACGGGGTACCAGGCGACCTATACAAGCAGGAGCCGGGGATTTGGGCACCATACTTGTTGCAAATCTTTAACGCGGTTCTGGGAGGAATGAGGGTACCGGACACTTGGCTGGGAGCAGAGGTAGTCCCCATATTCAAAAAGGGATCCCCACTGCTCCCCGCCAACTACCGTCCCATCAGTCTAATCGATGTCTCTCAAAAGCTCTTTGGGAGGCTGGTGCTGGATAGGCTCCGGAACTGGCTGGAGGAAACTAACACTTTGAGCCCATATCAAGCGGGATTCAGGAGGGGGGTCTCAACGGTCGACCAAGTCTTCAGACTGAGCCTCATCTACTGGAGGACAGCTCTGATCGAGGGCGGCGCGCTATACACGGTCTTCGTGGATCTTCTTGCCGCTTTTGATCTGGTTCCTAGATCCAGGTTGTGGAAGGTTTAGAGGATCTGGGGGTCCCAAAAGACATTCTCGCAATCCTCATCAAATTACACCAAAACAACTTTGCACAAGTCAGTTGCGGGAACAACGGCATTCTAACTAAGAGGTTCCCCGTTCGAAGAAGGGTGAGGCAGGGCTGCGTGCTCGCACTGACCCTGTTTTGCCTCTTCGTGAACGGGGTAATAGAGCACCTGACTAGGATTGCCAACATTGACGCCCCGAAACTGTGCGGCAGCAGGGTCCCCGCAATAATGTTTGCGGATGATACCCTGCTGCTGTCCAAATCCCCTATGGGCATCCAGCGGGTATTAGATGGGTTTCTGGGCTTCTGCGAGGAAAGGGGACTAGAAGTTAACCCGCAGAAAACCAAATTTATGATTTTAAACCCAATGCTGACCAACCGACCAAACCCAAAGCTGGGAGAAGTAAGCTTAGAAAGAGTGAAGACATTCGAGTACCTGGGGATAACTCTTAACCAAAACTTGACGTGGGAGGCCCATCAAGCCAAATCGACCATGAAATTGACTCAGAGGGCGGGTGGTATTCTAAGAATTGCTGGCAAATCTACTTACCGCCCACTTGGTCCAGCAATTCAAATCTACAAAGTACAGGCTCGTGGGGCAGTTACTTATGGTGGAGAGTTATGGGGCCACGTACCATCCCAAAGCTTGTTAACTGCCGAAAATAAGTTCTTAAGGCAACTAACATCCCTCCCCTGTAGTACACCACTTTTGCCCCTAAGATTGGATCTGGGCGTGAGGCCAATTACCGAGGAACTTGGCCTCAAACCACTGGCTTTTTGGCGCCGCCTATGGAGCACCCAGGAGCTGACAACCTACAGAGCGGAGCTCCAGGAATATTTAGCTGCTCCGAAAGTAAGCAGTATACCATGGTTAAGTTACATAAAGAACATGTGTGAGTCCCTTGGAATCCCAGGACTATGGGCAGATCCTGAGAGAGCCAGCATCAGTATCTCTAGGAAGATGCTGTCTAGAACTTATAATGACTATATGCTTGCCGGAGCACTGGACAATGTCCGTGAAGGATCCCTAACTTTCCATTTTATTCAATCCAAAGACACTTTTACCATGGAATGTGTACTGAATGATATCATGCCTCCCTCAACAAAGAAACTATTCTTGCAGTGGAGGAATGGGACATTACCTCTGGGGTCCTTTACCAAAGGATGGACGAGTCAATCCAGTACCGGGACATGTCCTACATGTGCCAATATACAGGAGACCGATGTGCATGCAGTATTTATGTGCCCAGCTTATCGAAAAAGCAGAAAGTACTGGATCGTCCCGCTGCTCAAAAACTGGGGTTTTAGACAACTCCTACCAGCTTATAGAGTTTTAAAAACTGACTTATCCCCGGTAACTGTCTTGGCAATGTCAAAATTTTTAACTGCAATGTGGATTACACGTGCTAGGTTGCTAAAGGGCTTGGGGAGGTAGAGTTAACCCATTCCCCTCGATTCAGTGAATCTGTCTTTTAAATTCATTTTGAACCAATCTGTTTTTTTATTTTATGCTCTTAAAAATGTGTTTATCACTTGGTTTTAATGATGTAACATTTATGTGCATATCTTTTATGGTCTTGTGACCGAAATAAAGATTTGAAATTGAATTGATAATCTTAGACTGGTTAATCTTGGCAGTCATCTTTCCTTTTGGCATAGACAAAGAGAATTACAAGGCTAACATGACAAGCAAAGCTGAATTTAAACAAGCTGTTCATGATGTTGCAGGCAAAACTAATAGAGTTATTGAGCACAAGCCAGAGATCCACCAAGATAGATCTGTTGGTGATTGTTCTACTAATTCTTTCTCAAGACTCTTGTCAGAATATGTAAAAGTCATGGATGTGAAAGATTGCTACGTCTGTGTGAAGCTTCCTGCTTCAGTTTCAGAGGGGGTTAAGAGTAACCTGCTTCCCTTACTTATGGCATTACATGCAGTGTTATAGCTAGCTTGTTCTATCAAACAGGTCGTCTGGAGTACTATTACTCAGACTATGACGAAATGTTTGCTAATCTCAAAGTTGTAAATAGCTTAAACAAAGTTAGACCTGCTAAACAGATGAGGGAATTCTTTTTAGTGACTAATGAACTTACCTATGAATATGCTTACAAGAACAATTTAACATGCAAAATGAGAGATGAGGAAAAGTCTTTTCTGAAATTGGTTGAGGAGAGAAGGGTGATTTATAAAAGAAATGAGATGCTGAAACAGACTAAATCTAGATTTTGGCAGCTTGAGGATGAGAAGCTCAATTGTGGAAATAGATACGCTGCTATTCACATAGATGATCCTGTTAGTGGAAAATTCTGTATTAGAAGAGATAACACATTATACGACAATTATTTTGTGGGAGCTAGTCAATGTGAGGATACTTATCGTATCATATGGGGATGGGGATTTAAAGGTGGAAAAGATCCAATTTTCCCTGGAATTTATTTTGTTTGTGGAAACAAAGCTTATTTTAGCCTCCCAGACAATTGGTATGGGATGTGCTATCTTGGTTTAGTTTTTCCAAAAATCTTTCATGTGGACAGAAATGCAGAAGGTTCATTTGAAATTGGCAAACACCTGAACAGATACAGGGGGGAAAGTTTCTCAGAAATCATGGGTTACATATTTGGTGCAATAATTCCTATGGTGGGAATAACCTTGAATGCAATCAAAATCAGAAAGGTTTCCACAATTGTAGATAGGTTGTCCACAGACACTGCAAGTGGTTTTCAATTAGTTAACACAGAACTTGTTGCCACAAGAAGCATGGTTATGCAGAACCGTCTTGCATTAGACATTCTGCTAGCAAAAAAGGGAGGAGTTTGCGGGATTTTACATGTCCAGCATTGCTGTACTTATATCCCAGATAAGAGCCAGAATATAGAGATGCTTATCAAAAACATCACTGAATTTCACTCAGAAATAGAGCCCCTGGAAAATGACAATTTTTCAGAACGTCTGGACAAAAGATTTGCAGCAGTTGGAAAATGGTTTAGAGAAATTGGCAGTTCAATCATTGGCAAAGTGCTTTATCCTGTAATAACCATAGTTATAGTGACTCTTTTGTTAAAAATTAGTTGCATGATTCACAAAAGAAAGAAGCATGTGAGGGAAAAGAGAAGGATTTACAAACTCAAAAAGGCACAGGAGAAGGAGATTGAAATGGAAGAGTTTCGTAGAGCACAATAAGAGAGTTGCAGACAAACTGCTGAGACAGGGGTTTAGAAATACTAACACAGAGAGTGTTCAAAATATGATGTCTTCAAAAGTTAAAATTTTGGTAAAATTTTTGGGTATTGTTTGGTGATTTAGAAATCACCAGATGAGGGAGTTGATGAAGCGAGTTTTAGAAATAAAATGTGTTTTCACTCGCAGAATTAAACTTCCATGAAGAATTAATAATATTAATGAGTTTATGCATGATTTGTACTAATTCAACCTAGTTTAAAAAAATGCATTCACAAACATGAGGGTCTAATATTATGTGCTCTTTGTTGCATTTGCGAGTACGTCGAAAAATAATAAACTAACTTTGTCTATTTGTTTTGTCAACATTAATTGCGGCTGTTTAAATAATGGCATGTGCTTATTTTAAATGTGCTTTCGTCTATGTCGTGTCTTATATGTGGCAGAGGCTCGTGGAGAATCCTGAGGCTCGTGTGAAGAAGGTCTTTATAATCGCTGCTTAATCGTGCTTGAAGCTAGTTAATATAAACAAATGGGTTATCATGAGTAAAGGGGGTGGGTAACAGAACGACTTTCATTACTCAAATTAATTAACGTTTAGTGTTTCTTTGCATACTAGTTCTTCGAGAAAGAGGTCTGAGGCCTAGTTTTTAAAATGGGTGTTTGGAATCTTGTCGTGATGAGCCGAGCACATCAAAAGAATGAAAAAAGTTTGTCACATTCATAATCATCAGTAAACAAATAAGAGGAACTGTGCAAGATGTGCTCCGTGTTGAATAATATCCAAGGACAGGAACCGGCAGAATAGCCAAGCTGAGGAAGCAGCGAACTGTTATTTAATAAGTTGTTGCAATAACCTCGGAAGCCAATGTCGCTTGTGGACAATAAACAAAGACGTTTAAGAAAGGCAAGATTTTGGAACGAAAAGAAGAATGATCTAATGTGGACTGATGGCTGTCAGCCAATGAGAGCGTTGGATGTCTTTTAAAAAGTATTCTTTTAGTTAGTTTTAGATAGAGAAAAGGTATAAAACTTGGCTCCTTGGGAGGAGCTTTGCTGGCTCGTTCCTGAATCCTGAAGGGCGTGAGATGCTGTTGGACTTTTGACTCACGTAAGAGAGACCTGAACTAATGTTTTTTCTTTTAGGTTCTAATAAGTATAGACAGGAAATTAGGGTTTAGGAATGAGATTCTTTTTGCTAAAATACTTTTCATGTTAATTCGTTTTGAACTGACAGTTAAATGTGCCTTTACTTAATAAAATGATTGCTTATTGAATGCTAAATTAAAAAGATTTCTTTATTAAAATGCTCTCTATTTGAAAATAAAGTTAATAAAATAGATTTTGAAATGACAAGTTGGTCTTGTTTGTTTTGAGTCTAGTTACCATCAGTTGATTCATTGCCTAGGTGACTTAATTAAAAGTTTTCATATATAAACATGATTATGATAAACTGCAGTTGTATATAAATGTAAATAGTTTTATGAATAGATTCGATTAATTAGGTCACATGATTCAGTTGGCCAATTCTTGTCTCAGTCATTTATGGGCCTTGTGAGGAGTTTATGATTAATGGTGAGTATCATGGTATAGTGTAGTGCTTATTGAGACAGAGTTTCTATAGGCCCGCTGGATCAACATCAATGTATTTTGAGCAGCCTACGGGCTGACATGCTGCCAGCCTGGGTCTGCAACACCACGGGGTCCCCAGGGCACACCCAGTAATGACGCTATAAAGTGTCACATTTTTAAGCAGCAAATGGTGTGCACAGTATGAGTCCTGTACTCCCGGGGCTACCTGTCAGCTATTGTGACTGTCTCCCCCAACCGCTCCCTTTCCCTAGTGCCACAAGGTGACTAGTTTGGAAACAGAAGTGTTACAGCCTTTGCAGGATGCCTTGCAGGCAGTAAAAAAACACTGATGCCATGGCAGGTCAAAAGCTGCTTTTTAGTGGAAAAGAATCTGACTTCTGACATCAATCATACACTGACCTGAGGACATTTCAGGACAAGACTGCTGGGTAACTGAACAGCATGTCTCTTCATCTTTCCTCTCACTTTTCTTTCTCTACTCATTTTAAATGCTTCACGCAGCGTTTCACCCCTCCCTAACAACTCTTTTCCTCCTTTGCTCTCTCTCCATTCTTCTTCATTTTCTATTTTCTATATTTCTGTATAGGAGGACCAGCAGCAGGCAAGAAATTGAGCACTTGGTAGCATTGTCAATTCTGAATGGCTGAGAAGAGATCAATGCTTTATTCAGCACATTCTGTGTCTAGAAAGCATAATTAAATTGGTGAACTTTATTGGCCTTGGGTGACCTGGCATGCAGCCAGAGGTTATCTTAGAGGTAGTCCCCTGACTGCTCCAAGCTTTATTGTGTTTTTACAGACCAGCCTGCGCGTTCCCGTGCCTGCTACCACCAAGACAAGATTCTGGCCTCCTGCCAGGCAGTATGATCAATACCAGGAGGCAAAGTCAAAGACTGGTCACTAAGATCACACAATCCTCCTCCCCAGATGGCTAGTGAATTGGCACATCAGAGCGGTGAGCTTCAAAAGTTATACTGCCTCTGATATGCATCTAGGATGTCCTCCTGAGGAGGAAACAGCCCTCCCCTTGCCCATGAAAGCTTGCACTGAGCAAGGTGGAAATTCAATTTTAAGTACCCACAAATGTGATACACACAGGAATTGAAATCACCAAATTATGTATTAATTAGTCATTGCATTCTCTCAAATAAGGTAGTGAAATTCCAGCATTTAATGTAAACAGTTCCTGATAGGAGGTAGGTGCTCTGTGGTGAACCAAAGTAAGTGAAAGATGGTAAAGTGCTTGTGATTTGAAAAGGGAAAATGAAAAAAGGGTTGAAATGAAAGAACAGTATTTACAATGTTTATAATGGATCACATTTTAAACCTGTCCATAGCATTTCGTTACAGTAACAAGAATCACAAGATGCGGATACAATAAATGTTCGATTTGTTTGTGCACAAGTAGATAATTGAATCAGTACAAGTTAAAGAATACAACAGGTGTCGAAGTTTCAACCCAATAAGGATGAAGAGGGCCAGTAGTACCTCAGGACGGGGGTCTATATCAGGACAGGGAGCAACCTATAAAGATACTGTATGTATTAATCTATCTAAATTATTGTATCTACAATTATACTAAGAAATAACTAGTTCTGGTACTTATGTACCTATATGGCACCGTTGAATAATCAGTGCGGTCCACGCTGCGAACTAGGGAACTCCTATACAGTGAAGGAAGTGACACAATTAGGGCCACCCGGGTCACTCGCGACCACCTCTCAGCCTTCCCTACAAATGAAGAGTCAGTCAGACAGTAGAGAATACAAACCAAAGTTATTTCATTAGTATTCGCTCGAGCGGAGTCCATTCTGACCAGCCTCCTTAGATAGCTGCTGAGGGACTGACCCCCGTTCACAAGGTAAAGTCAGATATACATTTCCAACACCCCTAAGACATGCCCAGACTGGAATTTTCAAGCCTGGGCATAGATGAACAAAGGAGGTACAGAAGGATGAGCTGCCATCCTGAGACTGGGTACACACTATCTTAGCTTCAAGGTTACTCAGCCCGTGCCCGTCTCTCTGAGAGTGGGAACAAGGCTACATACGAGGAAAGGAGTAAAAGATTTTCTAAGTCTGAACGTAAGGACTACACTGCTACTAAAGCCACGCAGCACCCTGCTGATGACAATACCTTCCTGGGCCTGCTGAGTTGCTATGCTTCAACGTGGCGAGCTTCAAACTTTCCGCCATTGCTGAGACACTCACCAAGGTCCTACACTGCAGCCAGTCACCACTAACAAGTCCTTCTTCAAAACCAGCTGACATCTTGACCCGCAAAAGACCTTGTTGACAAAGAGTACCTTCAAAAAACTAAACTAAGGGCCCAATTTAGGGTTTGGCGGATGGGGTTTTCTACGAGGGTACTCCTCCCGCCAAGTTTGGAAATGACCCCCAAGCTGGCAGTCATTTCAAAAGCATTGACAGGAAGCACCAGTATGGTGGTTCCCATTAATGCCTTTTAAGTTAGACGCAATGCGCTGTCAAAATGATGGAGTAAACCATCAAACTTATTTTTTAATTTTTAAAAAGAAAATACCAAAATTGGATTTTCTTTTTTGAAAAAAAAAATGCTCCCCCCACTATGGGAGTTATTTCCCAAGGCGAGAGGAGCATTGAGCAGTTTTCACTTACCTTTACTGCCAGGAATTTCCTGGCAATGCTAGGCAGTAAAAACTGACCTGAATGTCTGCCCATCTGAAAATAGGCTGGCAGACAAAGAGGTCAGACCCAACAACCCTTACTACGGTGGGCCAATAGAGGGGTGTAACCATGGCATAGACGGAGTAGCTCCTGCAGTAGTTACACCAGAGGTCTACCTGCCTCTCAATCTTGGGAGCAGACCATTATGTTGGTGTTGAGACTGAGAATCCTTACAGCCAACATATGAATCTGGCCCTAAGTCAGAATTCAAACTTTTCCATCGGGCTGATCCGAGCCCCTGAATCCGACCATTGACCTTAACATTTGATTTTGCTTGGTCTTGCATGACCAAATACTCGTGGTTGGTCCTTTGCTCTTTTTGACACTAGAAATACCTAAAACTTTGAAAAATCATATTGAAGGAATATAAATCGATATTGTATAATGGTCGCCTAATGTATCCAATATATTAGCTTGCCACCTTAGGAAAAACCCCCGTAAATACACTCGAACCATGCATACATTAAGAATCGGGCCTCGACTGAACAAACGCCATTTTGGTCTCATTTCCCTGTATCTCTTCCTTTTCTTTGAAAACACGTGACCTGCTACTGTGTAGAGGGTCTGAGAGGTTGGTCTGGGCTATGAACGGATCACTGGTTCTAACTTAGGAAACTCAAGGTTGCATCTGTCTTTCTTGTAGGATGAGCACATTCTTGCAGACGCTGTGCCTGTACTCCCGTGCCCTAGAACGAAAGGGAGGCACCTTTACTGACCTACCCCCGGAATAGTTTGAGCTGAGTTTCGAATCAATCAATTGTACCTTATATGGGTTTTCCTGTTGGCTTCACGAGAAGTGGTACTTTTCCATGTACGGGGTCTTCATGAGGTATGCTGAAAGTATATATGCACTGTTTTGAATGTAATCCGGCAGTCTCCTCTGCGCACCTTTGAGGGTGAAGACGAGAGAGAGGCTCCCCTATATAGGGTGCTTTTGCAAAATAAACGATTGAACCTTCTCCATTGCAGACTGACTTGTTCTTGGTAAATAAGGTATATGGGCTATTGGTAAGTATAGCTCTATGGTATATAATTTTAGTACTTCAGTTGGCGACTCTGCCGGGACTCCGCGATAGGGTCGTCCCCTCCTGTAAATAGGAGAAGAGGGACAGGGAGGGGTTCTGGTCGAGTGGGTGTATTGAAAAAGGATCCTAATTGAGTAACCAGTTTGTGGTAGAAAAGGAAATTCCACTCTCGAGCCCAGTGACCTTCCCAGCTGCTAAATAACCCTTCGCCAGAGTCCTTCGGGCTTAACCTGGAACTGCTGACCCTGTTGGTCTATAAAGGAGTCGGCAGTGGAGAACACGCAATCAGACCTGAGTGCACCAGGTGAGTGAATTGTATTGTTTGTCTTTTGACATCTTTGGAAAAAGCACTTTGGAGAAGTGGCTTAGTGAATCAGTTAACTGTATTTGGAATTTGGTGGTTAGTGAATCACAAGGAATATGGGGGTCTGACGTGGCAGTGGAGTGACTGCACGGGCAGATGCCCCACAGACTTGTTTGGTGTTTATTTGGGACAACATCGGACACCGTAGTGTTGCACAGGGGGGTGCTCCCTCGGCCGGATCCTCTTCGGAAAAGCCCTAGGAGCAACATGGTAAGCTTGGGGTCTGGAGCTACGTGCCCAGTCACCCCGGCCCAACCAGCACAGGACTATGGGATGGTATGTAAGGGGGTTCGTGGTTCGTCTGTCTGATGATCTCAGGGCAGTCTTTGGACTGTCTCTTTTGTGAATCTGTGTGGTCTGGAATCCGGCGTGTTCAATTCCCCGAACAGGAGTCAACGGGCTCTGTTCGATTTGGAAGACATGTCATTTTGTATTTCGGAAATTCTTGCCTTGTATTAAGAACCGTGACGGAATAACATTTATCGATCGAAATTTATGAAGTTTATGCTTGAGTGGCAAGTGAGACTGTATGATTTAGGAGCAAATGGGTATGAAACAAACAGAGCGTTCATGTGAGTAAGTCCAATTGAAACGGTGTGAGTTATTGAATTTATAAACATGTTGTGTTTTAGTAAATTGTGTTTTGGATGTTGCTGTCGCCAGAGTGAACGTCTGGAAGAAAGACAGCCTGCTCCTCCGGAAGGCAGCCCTAGTTTTGACATGTATGTCAAACATGGTATCTCTCCCATTTTGTTTAATACACTTTGGAACAAGTATACCAAGGATAATTCGGAGCTACAATGGCCTTTAACGGGGTCTTTTGATGAAAGAAAAATTAATTATTTACAAAACAAATTGTTTATGAAGAATAGCCGTCAAACAATGTTCGATTCCTTGAACCTATGGTTAAAGGAGGCAAAACGGCGGCGAATAAGAGAAGAAAAATTGGGAAAAATTAAAGCAGGACAGACTGTTACCCAAAAATCAGTAGCATATTAAAACGGGAAGGTAGAAAAAAAGTATTGAACAAATGGAAAGACAATTTCGATTGCAAACAGATAAGAGTTATATACAAAAGTCCAATTGGCCGCACACTGCTTGTCCTACCAGCGTGTTACCCCAAAGCATTGTGGTCCATGAAGTAAGCATCAGCGGGTGCGCCTCTGCCAGAGTCTTGAGCAAAAGTCACTGTTGCGTTGGCCATCCCTGGACACGTGTTTCGAGGTTGTTACCTCTCATCAGCAGGGAATAGGCATGTATGTAGGGTCGCTGCGTAGGCTGCCGAAAAATGTTCTTAGGTCCGGTACCGCTCGTGGCACGCAGGTGCGTAACCATGGGCTCGTCAGCCCCGCCGGCTCAAGGGAGCCTGAATATAAACAAAAGTCCAATTGGTCGCACACTGGTTGTCCTACCAGCGTGTTACCCCAAATCATTGTGGTCCATGAAGTAAGCATCAGCGGGTGCGCCGCTGCCAGAGTCTTGAACAAATGTCACTGTTGCGTTGGCCATCCCTGGGCACGTGTTTCGAGGTTGTTACCTCTCATCAGCAGGGAATAGGCATGTATGTAGGGTCGCCGCGTAGGCTGCCGAAAAATGTTCTCAGGTCCGGTACCGCTCGTGGCACGCAGGTGCGTAACCATGGGCACGTCAGCCCCACCGGCTCAAGGGAGCCTGAATATAAACAAAAGTCCAATTGTTCGCGCACTGCTTGTCCTACCAGCGTGTTACTCCAAAGCATTGTGGTCTATGAAGTAAGCATCAGTGGGTGCGCCTCTGCCAGAGTCTTGAGCAAAAGTCACTGTTGCGTTGGCCATCCCTGGACACGTGTTTCGAGGTTGTTACCTCTCATCAGCACGGAATAGGCATGTATGTAGGGTTGCTGCGTAGGCTGCCGAAAAATGTTCTCAGGTCCAGTACCGCTCGTGGCACGCAGGTGCGTAACCATGGGCTCGTCAGACCCACCGGCTCAAGGGAGCCTGAATATAAACAAAAGTCCAATTGGTCGCACACTGCTTGTCCAACCAGCGTGTTACCCCAAAGCATTGTGGTCCATGAAGTAAGCATCAGCGGGTGCGCCTCTGCCAGAGTCTTGAGCAAAAGTCACTGATGAGTTGGCCATCCCTGGACACGTGTTTCGAGGTTGTTACCGCTCATCAGCAGGGAATAGGCATGTATATAGGGTCGCTGCGTAGGCTGCCGAAAAATGTTCTCAAGTCTGGTACCGCTCGTGGCACGCAGGTGCGTAACCATGGGCTCGTCAGCACCACCGGCTCAAGGGAGCCTGAATACAAACAAAAGTCCAATTGGTCGCACACTGCTTGTCCTACCAGCGTGTTACCCCAAAGCATTGTGGTCCATTAAGTAAGCATCAGTGGGTGCGCCTCTGCCAAAGTCTTGAGCAAAAGTCACTGTTGGGTTGGCCTTCCCTGGACACATATTTCGAGGTTGTTACCGCTCATCAGCAGGGAATAGGCATGTATATAGGGTCGCTGCGTAGGCTGCCGAAAAATGTTCTCAAGTCTGGTACCGCTCGTGGCACGCAGGTGCGTAATCATGGGCTCGTCAGCACCACCGGCTCAAGGGAGCCTGAATACAAACAAAAGTCCAATTGGTCGCACACTGCTTGTCCTACCAGCGTGTTACCACAAAGCATTGTGGTCCATTAAGTAAGCATCAGTGGGTACGCCTCTGCCAAAGTCTTGAGCAAAAGTCACTGTTGCGTTGGCCTTCCCTGGACACATATTTCGAGGTTGTTACCTCTCATCAGCAGGGAATAGGCATGTATGTAGGGTCGCTGCGTAGGCTGCCGAAAAATGTTCTCAGGTCCGGTACCGCTCGTGGAACGCAGGTGCGTAACCATGGGCTCATCAGCCCCACCGGCTCAAGGGAGCCTGAATACAAACAAAAGTCCAATTGGTCGCACACTGCTTGTCTTACCAGCGTGTTACCCCAAACTATTGTGGTCCATGAAGTAAGCATCAGTGGGTGCGCTTCTGCCAAAGTCTTGAGCAAAAGTCACTGTTGCGTTGGCCATCCCTGGACACGTGTTTCAAGGTTGTTACCTCTCATCAGCAGGGAATAGGCATGTATGTAGGGTCGCTGCGTAGGCTGCCGAAAAATAGTAAGAGTTATATGACATGAACTGAGGATGAAGATGATATAGAGGAATTATTAGAAGCCCGTCCACCACCTCCATATGCCACTCAAGGTTTATATCCTGCGGTCCCAATAGCTAGGACGGGGATGGCTGGAGCTCCATCTCCCGCAGCGGTGCCCTCAGTCGCTACCGCACCGGTAGCCGTGCACCCTCCGGCTCTGTTGTTTCCTCCTCCTACCCTTCGCCCAACTACCTCAGATTTGATTACTTTGGTACCTGGGCCGGTTGCTGCTTCTCCCTTGTCCCTGGTCGTTTTAACAGCCCCAGCCGTAGGACCAGTGGTCTCCTTTATGGGAATGACCACTGCCTCTTCAGATGTTACGCCACGATGCCCCGTGGGGGGTTTGGAAGGCCTACGAGTTTTTACTCGATCGTCCTTAGGATCTGAAGAAAAACGGGCTATTGTGATTCAGGCATCCCAATGGATTCGGAATCCGATTTATACTTTAGAAGATATTTTGAGTACTATGAAATATTTTGAACCAGTTGCGCAACAATTGGCATTAGAACACATGGCAATCCGATTAATTTTCTTACGGGAACAATGTTTTAAAGAAGGGCTGGCTCCTCAGATACTATGTGATATCAGGGATCGAGCTTTTAAGTTCGAATTACAAGGCGAAGAAGTATTTCAAAATGTCAAGACACTGATACATTACCGGGAGCGCATGCATAGGAAATGTCCAGACTGGGGGGCACAACATCCTATGAGAGAAGTGCACCCCTATTCCATCCTGAGATCCCCGAGGTAAAAGATGTTGGTGGAGCAGTGATTACAAATCGTGTAGAGTTGCGATACCAAGAACAATGGGTTTATACCCCTTGGAAGCGAAGTGAGGTTCTTACATTAAAAGCCCAACTTCCTGACCCACGTAAAAATCTTACAGCCTATTATAAAGAATTAACCAAAGCTGCAAACTTGGCCGTCATGACTTTAGCTGATATTGAGCTATTTTTTAGGTTCTTGATCCCAGTAGATATATGTAGACAGGTACATGACTCAGATCATGCTGCAGAACTTGGAGGGACCTGGGATCAGATTAAGGTATGGGATAAAGATCGGAAGCCGGGTGATAAACCTAAAGATGAGATTTTAGCTATACCCGCTCGTATCATAACATACATGCAAACTCTTATTCCCCCATGAAAGGTGGATTGGGATAAATTAACGGCTTGTAAACAGAAAAAGAATGAAAGTGTGTCTGATTTTTTCACCCGTTTGAGAAAGTATTTATTGATTTTAGTGGACAAGACTTGTCCACGGAAGGTGGCACACGATTATTTGTGAATAGATTTGTCACTAATTTGTTGCCTTAAATAATGACACGATTACAGGCTGCTGAAAGTACATGGAACACTTCGACCCCTTCCGTTATTCTTAGCATGGCCCAGTATTATGAACATCGGGAAAATGAGACCAAGGACAAATCTGATAAAAAGGTTAAAGAGTTAAAAACCCGAGTGCTGCTGCAACAGGTTAGTAGAGGACAAAATGCTAGAAGTGGAGGAAGAGGTTAATTTCCAAGAAGGGCAATGATGGGAGGAAGAGGAGGAGCGGGTCCGGCTCCTGATATAGGAATAAATCTGTGTTCCAATTGTAGACAAGAGGGACAATGGTGAGTTCAGTGTCCATTATTATATGGACGGTGCATTTTTAACAGAGGAAGAGGTAGAGGACGAGGTGGTAGTGATCGGAATAGTATGAGACACGGGGACAAGTTCGGTGGTGAGTCAGGAAGGAATTTTTTTGATGATCGTCAAGGGAGACAATATTACAATGAGGATTTTCGGGAGGATGGATATGATGGAAATGGTTACGCATGAGACAGTCACGGACAGAGCAGGGGCCTCATATCAGTACCAGTTGGCCAACAGGGGCCTTATGTAAAGGGGCAATTGATGGGGACATCTGAGAAGTGTTTGGTGGATACTGGAGCAATGAATAGTTCTGTTGCTCATTCACTGGTCCCAGGGGCTGCTCTGTCTGGGCAAAATAACGTATCAGTGGGTTTCTCAGGTATCCCAGTAGTAAGCCCCATTTCTAAGCCACTTCCATTTACTATCGGCCCAATTACTGTGGACTCTCCATTTTTGCTTACTACCAGTTGTGGCGAGAATCTGTTAGGATTGGATATATTGAAGAAATTGCATGCTCGCATTTACTGTTCTCCTGATGGTGTTTATTTGACCATGCAGCCTCCCACTAAATGTACATCTCAATGTTTTGTCAAAAATTAACATCTTCCACCTGAATTTTCCAAAATTCCCCAGACCCTTTGGGCAACGGGGGACACAGATGTGGGATTGTTAAAAATACCCCCTGTATCTATTACCTTAAAACCGAATGCACATTTGCCACGTATCCCACAATATCGAATTTCGCCAGAAGGCGAACAGGTCTTATTACAGATCATTCGTGATTTGATTAAAAAAGGAGTGGTAGAGGAAACAGCTGCTAATGTTTGTGATAGCCCCATTTTACCGATTTTGAAAAAGGCCCTACTGGATGGTGACCTCGATTATTAAAAATACGTATCGTTTTGTGATTGACCTCAGAGAGGTTAATAAAATAGTGAATCCCCAATATCCTGTGGTTCCTGATATCACTGCAATTCTTACTATGATTCCCCCTACTGCCCAGTATTTCTCAGCGATAGCTTTGAAAAATGCTTTCCTTAGCATTCCAATCCACCCTGACAGCCGTCATATTTTCGGATTCTCATTATCTGGCCGCAGTTTTAGATTTTGTCGTGCTCCTCAAGGCTATACAGAGAGTCCTAGTATTTATAGCAAAGCACTAAAAGCAGTACTAGATGAATTAGTCTTACCCCCTGGTAATGTTCTCATCCAATATGTGGATGACATACTGGTGGCGTCAGACACGGCAGAAAGTTGCAAAGAGGCCACTGTAAAATTATTGACTCATTTAGTGGCTAACGGTAATAAAGTATCCTTATCCAAATTTCAATATTGTCGACAGGAAGTGACCTACATTTGTCATTTACTGTCGAAAGCGGGTAGAAGACTAACTCCTGAACGAATAACTGTCATTATTAACATGTCTGTGCCCCGCACTCAACGTGATGTTCGTGCTTTTCTTGGCATAACCTCTTACTGTCACCAATGGATTCCTAATTTTTCTCTTTTTGCTAAACCCTTGTTGCATTTTAATACAAAAGATATGCATGAACCCTTGCCCTGGACGGATGAATGTCAGGATGCTTTTGATTCTTTGAAATCTGCTCTTTGCTCTGCACCCGTCTTGGGTACTCCGGACTACCGAAAACCTTTAGTACTCTACGTACATGAGGTGGACGGTTGTTCACTTTCAGTGCTAAAACAGGGTTTTGGCGGAAAGCAACGACCTTGCGCATATTTTTCGGCAGTATTGGATAATGTTGTCAGAGCCCTTCCTAGCTGTTTAAGGGCTACTGCTGCTGTGGCGGTGGCCATTCGACAGTCAGAGGGGATTGTTTTGAATACTGACCTCACAGTGATGGTACCGCATGCTGTGGATATATTATTGAATGGAACAAAAACCCAGCACCTTACCAGTGCGCGATTGACTGGTTACGGATTAACTCTATTTGCACCCCACATTACTATTAAACGATGTGCCACTCTGAATCCAGACATGTTACTACCCCTCCCTTCGAGTGATCAAAAGGACGATGTCCATGATTGTATATTTCGGACTGAAGAAGAAACGAAGGGACGAGTAGACCTCACTGACACCCCTTTAACTGAACCCCAAGGGGAGTTGTATGTGGATGGCTCATGTTTTAAGTTAACAGATGGCACGACAACAGCTGCATATGCATTATTAAGAGCATGTGAACTAAGCGAAGGTTTAAGAGTAAATATTTTTACAGACAGCCGGTACGCCTTTGGCGTGGCCCATAGTTTTGGGCGGCTGTGGAAGGAACAAGGATTTCTTACCTCCCATGGTCAGAGGATACAACATGGCCCTTTGATTGAAAGATTGTTGAATGCTTTAACCTTACCAGAGAAGGTGGCCATTATAAAGTGTAGCGCCCACAAGAAAATTATTGATACCACAGGGGAGGGAAATGCCTTTGCCGATCAGGTAGCAAAGGATACAGCGCAAACTAAAATTTCTGCTATGTTCCCCAGTGTATCAGCAAGGTGGGTGGCAGAGACAACAGTGTTTGACAATACTATTGAAAGTGTTAGAGAACTGCAGAAAGAAGCTACTCCTGATGAAATAATAAAATGGGAACAGGAAATGGGGAAGTTGGATAAAAACAATTGTTGGATGGATTTGACTGAAAGACAGCGATGGCTTTTGCCCAATGCACTGGTATATGCAGTAGTTGTGATGGCCCATGGTCCCGCTCACATTGGTGCAAAAGGCATTTGTGCATTATTAGACCCTGTGTGGAATAACCCGAATATTTCAAAAACTGCCGCCAATGTGGTTAAATACTGCATGGTCTGTTTGCAGTATAATCCTGGAGGGAGGGAGACAGTCCTTAGTGGGAATTTTGTGCTTCCTTCTTTACCGTTTGAAGTAATACAAATGGATTATATTCAATTCAAAAGGGTGAATAACCTCAAATATGTGCTGGTGGTGGTATGTGCTTTTAGTAAATGGGTTGAAGCATATCCTACCAAAGATAACACTACTATGACCACTGCAAAAGCCCTAATCAAAGAGTTCCTGCCCCAGTTCGGTTTGCCCCAAGTCATTTGGACAGACAACGGGGTAAACTTTAATGCAGACCTTGTCAAATATATTTGTAATGGTTTACAGATAAAACAGAAATTTCATGCAGCGCGACATCCACAGTCTGCAGGACTGGTTGAGAAATATAATGGTATACCGAAGTTAAAGATGGCAAAGATTCAAGAAAGCACAGGCTGGAGCTGGCCTGATGCTTTGCCCCTAGCGTTATGTCATTAAGATTAACCCCCCCCATTCACGATCCGGGCTGTCACCTTATGAGGTCGTTTTTGCTCGACCAGCTAATGTGTGGGGTGTCCCGAGACCTAGGTCCTTCCGTGATATTGATTACCCTATGATGACAGATTATCTGTACGCTTTAAGATTTGCGTTCCATTCATACAGGTGTCAGCTGTACTGCAGCCGCTGCCGGAGGGTCCCGGACATCGTTTGGAGCCAGGGCAGTGGGTCCTAGTTCGAAATTATCAGCGGAAATCGAGTTTGGAACCAAGGTGGAGCCGTCCTTACCAGATTCTTTTGGCAACACGGACAGCAGTGAAAGTGGACGGGAAGAAACACTGGATTCACGTCTCCCGCGTGAAAAAATTGCCCCTTCCGCTCCCTTTTGACCAGCAGAACCGAGACGGAGTTCTAACGCAAGAAGGAGAACGGAGGTTGAGTTTTGTGCCTTTCTCAGATGCCCTTGAAATCGGGCAAGAGGAAGGATTATTGATACCACAAGGAGACGAATCAGCCCCAGTCCCTGAATCTTTTGATAAGGCTGATTCCTGGGAGGCTTCTGAGAACCTTGTTGCACAGAATGTCCCTGCTGCTGTGTTGTTTCATGACCAGGAACAACCTGGACATCTTCGATACAATTTACGGCCCCGAAAACAATGCAGTGCCCCCGTTTCGGATTCTAGGAGATAGGGAAAGACTTGAGCTGTAGGGTTGAAGTTAGTCTTTACTGGGGTACTGAGCAAAACACTGGACTCAACCCGTTGAGAGCTTGGAACTGTCACATTGCTCTGTTCAGAAAGAAAGACTGTGTTACATTAAGGGCCCAAATTGCAACGGTGGAATCAAAGTGTGAAGTTGTTCTTTCTGATAAACAATAGGAGCCTGCCTGTGAGGCTCTCGACGGACACAGGAAGAAGAAACCCTCTGTCAGTTGGATTGCACCTTTTCCCGAGTTTAGTTTAGATTTTTAGTTACCTAACTTTAGCTCATGACATCCCCCTAGCTGGACATCTGGGGCAAACCAAAAAATGAAAAAGGCTAGTTAGCCACTTCTACTGGCCCTAGATGAACCACAAGGTAAAGGAGTTTGTGAGGTCCTGTGTTACCTGTCAGGCCAGTGGCAAGACAGGTGGCAAACCAAAGGCCCCCCTGATACCACTGCCAGTGGTGGGGGTTCCCTTTGAGAGGGTAGGTGTGGACATTGTGGGTCCACTTGAGCCTCCCACGGCCTCAGGGAATAAATTCATTCTAGTAGTAGTGGATCATGCTACTAGGTACCCTGAAGCAATTCCCCTTAGGGTTACTACAACTCCTGCAGTAGCCAAGGCCCTCCTGGGTGTCTTCACTAGGGTAGGGTTTCTTAAGGAGGTGGTTTCAGACAGAGGTACCAACTTCATGTCTGCTTACCTGAAACACATGTGGAAGGAGTGTGGGGTGCAGTACAGGTTTACTACCCCATACCACCCACAAACCAATGGTCTTGTGGAAAGGTTCAACAGGTGATTTAAAGGTATGATCATGGGACTCCCTGAAAAACTCAAAAGGAGATGGGATGTCCTGTTGCCATGCCTGCTTTTCACTTATAGGGAAGTGCCACAGAAGGGAGTGGGGTTTTCACCCTTTGAACTTCTGTTTAGCCATCCTGTAAGGGGACCACTTTGTCTGGTGAAAGGGGGTTGGAAGAGGGCTCTCCAAGAACCCAAGGAAGACATTGTGGACTATGTGCATGGCTGAGTACATGGACAAGGCATCCAAGAATCTTGAGGCCAGCCAGGAGCTGCAGAAGCACTGGTATGACCAAAAAGCTGCCATCGTTGAATTTCACCCTGGACAACAGGTGTGGGTTTTGGAGCCAGTGGCACCAAGGGCTCTCCAAGACAGATGGAGTGGCCCTTACCATATCCTGGAGAAAAAGAGTAAGGTCACTTACTTAGTGGACGTAGGCACCAGCAGGACAACCAAAGGGTTATCCATGTGAACCGCCTTAAACTCTACAATGACAGGGCTGACCTCACCATGCTGATGGTGACTGATGAGGAACAGGAAGCAGAGAGTGAACCTCTCCCTGATCTCCTCTCTTCCGGCCCAAAAGATGTGTCAGTGGATGGAGTGGTCTTTCCAGACACCCTCTCTCCCCAACAGCAGGCTGACTGCAAGCAAGTCTTGCAGCAGTTTGTAGCGTCTTTTCCTTGACACCTGGTCTGACCAGCTGGTGTACCCATGATGTGGACACTGGTGACAGTAACCCTGTCAAAAACAAAATCTATCGACAATCAGACCAAGTCAAGGAAAGCATCAAAGCTGAAGTCAGCAAGATGCTGGAACTAGGGGTGATTGAACCATCTGTGAGCCCCTGGGCTAGCCCAGTGGTTCTGGTCCCCAAACCTCATCAACAGGGTGGAAAGAGAGAGATGAGGTTCTGTGTGGACTATAGAGGGCTCAACTCTGTCACAAAGACAGATACTCACCCCATTCCAAGAGCAGATGAGTTGATAGACAAGCTAGGGGCAGCCAAATTCCTCAGTACTTTTGACTTAACTGCAGGGTACTGGCAGATTGGCATGGCCCCAGGGGTCAAAGAGGAGACAGTTCACTGTAATGCCTTTTGGGTTAAAGAATGCCCCTGCCACCTTCCAGAGGTTGGTGAACCAAGTCCTGACTGGATTGGAGTCCTTTAGTGCAGCTTATCTTGATGATATTGCTGTCTTTATCTCCACCTGGCAGGATCACTTGATCCACCTTGGGAAGGTTCTACAAATGCCAGGTAGGGCAGGGCACTGTGGTGCACTTGGGCCACCTTGTTGGTGGAGGCCAGGTCCAACCCTTACAGCCCAAGATCCAGAGCATCCTGGACTGGGAAGCTCCAACCACCCAGACCCAAGTCAGGGCATTCCTTGGTTTGACTGGATACTACAGGAAGTTTGTGAAGGGATATGGGTCCATTGTGACTCCCCTCACATAACTCACATCCAATAAAATGCCCAAGAAAGTAAACTGGACTGTTAGCTGCCAAAAGACTTTTGACACCCTGAAAGAAGCAATGTGCTCAGCACCCATTCTAAAAGCACCAGACTACTCCAAGCAGTTCACAGTGCAGACTGATGCCTCAGAGCTGGGGATAGGAGCAGTCCTCTCCCAGGTCAACGAGGAAGGCCAAGACCAACCTGTTGCTTTTATAAGCAGGAGGCTACTCCCCAGAGAGTATCGTTGGAGTGCCATTGAGAGGGAGGCATTTGCTGTGGTTTGGTCCCTGAAGAAGTTGAGGCCCTACTTGTTTGGAACTCACTTCCTGGTTCAAACTGACCACAGACCTCTCAGATGGCTAATGCAGATGAAAGGGGAAAATCCAAAACTATTGAGATGGTCCATCTCCCTACAGGGTATGGACTTTGAAGTGGAACACCGGCCAGGGACTGCCCATGCCAATGCAGATGGACTTTCCAGGTTCTTCCACTTAGACAATGAAGACTTCCTAGGGTAAGGTTAGTCTCATCACCATTCGTTTGGGGGGGGGAGTGGGGGGGTGAGAAAGTGACATATTTCTTGCACTGGTATGCCCCCATTTTTTTCTGAACTGCTGATGTGATTTGACTGAGTGTGCCCTGGGCTTATGCCAACCAGGTACCCAGGGCCTGTGTCCCTTCCCTAAAAGCTGTGTTGAAACTAAAACCCAATTGGTATCTCTGGCCACCTATCAGCCCCTAGTAAATGGTACCCTAGGTACCCAGGGCATGGTCACCAGAGAAGACCCCTGAGGACTGCAGCACGTATTGTGCCACAGTCAGAGGCCCTGTACCCTGACACCCACACACTGCATTTGCAGGTTGAGTGTCTAAGTACAGAACTAAACAAAGAGTCAACATGGCACACAACCCTGTGTATGGATATCAAAAGGAGACTAGCTCTAGATTGGGTTAATCTGACATTAATATGATAGATTACTATTAATTACATAGCGACTCAGTATTGTCTTGCCAAGTGGCAGTGGCACCTGTTGGGTGTCTTTAGAAAGCCCTCACCCACCAACCTAGTTGGTGGCATGCTTCATCATCGGGCCCACCCAGTGACACCTAGCGTGTCCCGGGTGTGCTTCGACGCCTGATTACAGCGGAGCAGGTATGTCACTGTGTGTGCGGTGTGGGGTGTTAAGGTATGTGAAATTAAAACGGCTTGGCGGATGGTCCCTGGGGTGAGGATACTTTATTAAAAGGGCCTCCGTCAGCGGTTAAAAATAAGGCTGTGGGACGTTAGAGGCGGGTTACGACCTCCTACGTCCTTAAGTTGTCAACATGTTTCAGCCAGTGCCTTATACTAATCTGGCTTTCTTCAGGACAATAAAATTATGTGTAGGTTAAAATAGGGGTTGTGTAGTGTAGTCTATGTGTCTACACGCCCTAAAGTGTATCTAACTGTGAGAGGGGGGATTCCCTTCTCAAGATCACGCTTTCAATGCTTGTTTTTAGCTCCAAGGTTATTGAAGTGGCAGGGTGAAGCCAGGATTTCTGGCCAGCACCAGCGTGGGACCTGTTGTGCCTCCTTCGCAAAACCGGTTTTGCGAAGGAGGCACAACAGGTCCCACGCTGGTGCTGGCCAGAAATCCTGGCTTCACCCTGCCACTTCAATAACCTTGGAGCTAAAAACAAGCATTGAAAGCGTGATCTTGAGAAGGGAATCCCCCCTCTCACAGTTAGATACACTTTAGGGCGTGTAGACACATAGACTACACTACACAACCCCTATTTTAACCTACACATAATTTTATTGTCCTGAAGAAAGCCAGATTAGTATAAGGCACTGGCTGAAACATGTTGACAACTTAAGGACGTAGGAGGTCGTAACCCGCCTCTAACGTCCCACAGCCTTATTTTTAACCGCTGACGGAGGCCCTTTTAATAAAGTATCCTCACCCCAGGGACCATCCGCCAAGCCGTTTTAATTTCACATACCTTAACACCCCACACCGCACACACAGTGACATACCTGCTCCGCTGTAATCAGGCATCGAAGCACACCCGGGACACGCTAGGTGTCACTGGGTGGGCCCGATGATGAAGCATGCCACCAACTAGGTTGGTGGGTGAGGGCTTTCTAAAGACACCCAACAGGTGCCACTGCCACTTGGCAAGACAATACTGAGTCGCTATGTAATTAATAGTAATCTATCATATTAATGTCAGATTAACCCAATCTAGAGCTAGTCTCCTTTTGATATCCATACATATAAACCGGGGATCTGGACTAGCTTTCTGGTCCTCTCTCTCCCTCTTGATTCTCGCCACACAACCCTGTGTGCCATGCCCACAGAACCCACTGCCCAGGCATACTTCAGTCACCCCTCTAGCTGGGTACCCTATGCCAGAGGTGTGGGCACAGGTGCATGTGCCCTGTGCCCCTACAGTACCCAGGGCCATTCCTGGGCACTGTAAGTGCAGTGATGCTGATAAGAGTATATGGTGCTGGGAGGTTGTCATTACAAACTCCACAGCACCATAATGGTTACACTGAAGACTGACAAGTTTGGTACCAAATTTCTCAGCACATTAAACCTGCACTGATGCCAGTGTGGGATTTAATTTAAAATGCACCAGAGGGCATCTTAGAGATGCCCCCTGAAAACCTAACCTACAATCCACGTCTGGGCTGAGTGGCTGAAGAGGCTGCCACACAGCACACATGTTACTGGACCCCTGGGTGGAGAGCCCCCGCTCTCCTGGGCCTGCAACAATGCACATCCTGGGCGAGGTGCTAGGTCTCCTCCCCCAGGATGGGCAGGGGGAAGCTTCGAAGGCATGCCACCTCTGTGAGCTTCTCCAGACCATTTGCTGTACCCAGCAACTGGCCCCCACCAGTCCTGACCCCCACTCTGGTGGGAAGACTGGTGGGAAAAACTATGTCAGGAAGGGGGGGTGCCAGCCAGTACCAACCCCCAGGGGCGGTAGGTGACATTTTAAAGTGGTGAGGCTCAAAGTGATTTGCATACTGCACCGTAGCGAGCGTGCGCAGCGTGCGAGCCCGAACCCCCCAAGAAATTTTGGAAAAAAAGAAAAATCGTGCATTTTCAAGCAAATTTGAGAAAGCAGGAAGGTTAATAAAGCAATTGTGAAAGTGCCGTTATTCCATTAATAGATGGCATAACATAGGTAGCTGCTTATTCAGTATAACCACAGAATGACCATGCAAGGTTCTACAACATATTCTAAAGCAGAACAAAACAAGTGGAACTCCCCCCTCCCTTAAACCATACAAAAGAGGATGAATGAACTAGTCAAATAACAAAAAACAGGGGAGGAATAGGAAACATACATGGGCAAAAAAGCGAAATGACAGAGCAAAATTTACAGCGTGATAAAGAAACCTGTAAAATTAATATCATATCAGATATGCATGTAATAGCAACCCAGCAATAAAAACATTATTCCAAGATGTAATCTCTTGTTTAGGAAGGATAGGAATTCTTCAGGCTGCTCTCCCTCCTAGAGAGGGTAGAAGAAGTACAAGGGCTGGCTACAGAGCCATGAACACAGTTGGACGGCTCTCCTGAAGAACCAGTGCACAAATCTGGGGTAGACCCTAAGATTATGTGGTTTTAATGCATTCACCGCCATGTAGCTGCAGCAGAAATGCTCTGGGTCTGAGAGAAGCATTGGCTTTTGAGAGATTTTGTTGCTGCCGTCTCTTGCTGCTCCATCATCACAGTCCCTACCAAGACCGGCGTAGCCTCAAACCTATTTGCTCTGGGTCACGCCTTGAGTCCTGCATTGCTTGACAGGTTACTTCAGGCTCGAGGACTCTGATTACTGGTTTACATTTTGCATTTTCTTAGTTACATTGAAAATGGTTCCAGCAAGACTTAATGTTTCAGGTTGGTTTTGCTGCCAACTCTATTTTTGTGGAGTTTCTTTTTAAGTTTTGGCTTTTAGCTGGCTGAAGGCAGACCTATTGTTTTCAATACATAAAAGAGTTTGCGTAACATTTCATAGCAGACCGCCAAAGCGACTAACAGATGCTCTCATCGACCAGACTTGATGCAGAGAAACGGCGATGCTCCAAAAAGCTATCAAATGGCACTATGCAGCGCATTAGCCAAATAAAAGGCAAAGTAGGACTAAGAGAAAGCACACTTAAGGTCTCATTACTCATGCTAACCAAGTTTGCGCAAGTTAAAACTACCATTTTGGTATGTGTGCCCTTTCAACCTTTTTTGGAACATTTGATTCCTGTGCATATGGTATGCTTTGTTATTGTCGTAATGTGAGGAAGGATGCTGCACACTTGTCCTCTACTCACTCCAGAATAATCGTGCTTTTGCCGCGTATAACTGCAGCTCTGTGAGGGTTCACCGCCAGAAACATGGACCATCTCTGCAAAGAGGAGGCTATCCGTCCACATCCCTCAATGGCCACTGGCCCAACGGAGGGCACATCAGCTGTAGGCCTGCATTCACCCCACTCTACCAGAAGCCACAGGGCAAGCAGAGGGTAGTGGACATCAAATGTGGTTGATGGGGCCTTATTCTCCGGTGAGTTGGAATCCCTTCTAGTACAGCGCTGCATATTGGGCCAAGTTAATCCTTAAAACACCGGACAACAAGAGCAGCGATTGCACGGGAGCAGTTCAAGGCTGTTTGGGAAGGTATCGAGGAGGGGAAAGACTCAGAACTCAAGCAATAGGTTAAATGAGTGAATACAGACACCAGTGCTTTCCTTTTTAAACAAATAAGAAGTTCTTTTAATCGCATGAAAACATATTGCAGCCTATGTTGAAAAGAACTATAGGCATGCATCCTAAGGGGTTCGACATACGGAGAAGACATTAGAATTAAGCACAGATGCATGTTCAAATGGTGTAGTGGAACTGCTTTCCTGTATTATGTGACACTTGGGTCAGTTGACTTTGCAGTTCCTGTTTGTGGGTTTTAGTCATCTTTAAAAGTCTACCAACATCTGCTTTAACAACTAAGTCAATGCCTCAAACATTGGCGTTCACCTGATGTGGGAAACACTCCGGAAATGTGCGGCTTTTGTCTGCATGGGGTGAACAGCCATGCTCACGGCCATCTGAGCTCGTAGGGACAGCTCAGTTTCACCCTCTGCGATAGGCTTGTGAGTACCGCCGTGGGTCAGTCAAGTCGCTCTGGACAGACGTTCCATCACTCACGGTGGGAGGATGATTTCCTCCGCACCATGATGCTGGAGCGAGGCCCTTGAGGGCTCATCAAGTAGAGTCTGCACAGGTCCCCTTTCTTCCCCTGTAGCGACTACTGGAATGGGCAACCATGGTCGAATCTGGTCTTTGGTAGGGCTAGAAAGCCTTCTCTCAGGTTCATGCACATTAGACCTGGACACAATTCATTGGCGATCTGCTTTTGATGGGCAGCTCAGCAACCGGGAACCGGAACCAAGTCGGATAGATCTTTTCTTGAAAAGGAATGTTGATCTACCATCTACAGTTCAGGAACCAATTTGAAGTGTTTCTTTTTCATAACTTGCTTCTCATTCTGCTGATTTTGTGCAGGATGAAGGGCTCTTGCAGCAGGAGTGATTATGCTGGCTCCCAGCAGGAGTACCCGTCACATGAGCACAACTTGTGTGAAGCACCACACCTTGCGGTCAGTTTTACCAGAAGGGCCACTCAAAAGAGAACAGAAGGCTCAGGTCCTGCTTAGAAACTTCTCTCCCTCCAACGACAGCTAGTGACACCACCACCATCAACCAAATAAAAAAGCTGAGCAAGGTCTACTACACAATACCTTGCTAAATAGGTCACAGATTTTCTAAAAGTAGCAGTCTCCATTCATCCACACTTCAGTGTCGAGCTACACCCTGTAGCACATAAATTTAGGCTGTGCACTACCACAGTCTAGGGAGGCTGAATCACAAAATCTTGTGTCACGTGACAACCTGGGCAATCCAAAAAATGATCCCTCTGGCTACAGCATACACATTCTCAAACATCTAGTATGCTACCAGGCACTATATGTACAACGCAGATGGACTTGCAGACTAGGAAATCATTTCAGTGTCTGTGACATGCTAGAGGAACTTTATGCACGCAGGCGCTCAAAACAGTTTAAAAGCCCTATTAAAAGAATAGTGGGTTATGTTGCCACCAATGCTCACAGTAGATGTCCCAGAGATACAGGCTGTGCTCATGTGCTAACTAGAGTGCGCTCTGCAGGTGCCCCTCTTGGACTCAGAGACAGGCTCTGGGTCTCATGGTCAATTTTGTGTCTGAGCCTCACATACATGAAGAATATGTTTTTTTCTCTACTAAACGAAAATTGGGATACCAGAGTGACTTGTAGTGACTTAACTCAGGGCATGTAACTAGTTTTTGTAAGGTAGGTGGCAAATGTTTGTTCCGCCCCGCTTTCTTGATGTGAAAAACAACTAGTGATGGTTTTGCTTTTACTCAGCAGGTGGAGTCACTGTGAAGAATTGTTACTGATCTGTAGTAATTCAGAAAGTGGCTACCTCCAGCTCAGATTTTGCTTTGCTAAACAAGCTTTTGGCATTGCCGTGGCTAGTCGCAGTGGTATTTTATTTTTTATTTTTTTAGATATAGTGCATCATGAACCCCTTGTCAACTTCCAAGCACTGTAAATGCAAGTGCTATTAAACCTCAATGGAATGGTAAATTATGTATTGACCTCTAAACACGAAAGGACGGATTGGCCCTGACATATTGATGACATGCTGATCATGAGATTTGTGATATGAAAGTTAAATTCACTGAGCCTCAGTACTTAAAATGGAAATATAGAAGTTCAGCTGCTAACTCAGAGTGCCTGTCTGCTCCAGAGAAGTTCTGGTACTCTCCCTTTGAGTGTATTGCAACAATGCTTAGAAGTGCATGTGCTCTCCCTTTCAAATTAAAGTGGTGCAGGAACTCGGTACTGGGCAGTACCCGCTCATTTTAAGCACTGTTGAGCCGTCTTGCCGACTAAGTAGTAGAAAACAATTCCGCTAATATAACCCAGTTATTACAAAGAGCAGTCAGAAGGGCATATATTAACCATTTATATTAGGGAAAGTTATAATTAAAATTAATGAGGACACACCCTCCAGTCCTGTACCTCTAATTGCAGGTGTAATAGTTTGATTAGTTCAATTAAGTGAAGTAGGCCTGCCGTGCTGCGCCACAATCCACCCAGGATTGCTTCATAAGTTGGCAGTTTGAAATCCTGCGGGAGACCCCCTGAGAAAATGGAGGACCCCGAGGGAGCAGGGATGGAATGTAGGCCGAGTACTCCTCTCCCGCTCATCGTCTGCTCTCCCTGCTGTCTGCAGAGCGCGCCTCCCAGCACAGCGCCCCCTCGCAGTCTGCAGAGGACTCCCGGACTCTGGTGGGGGGCGCCGTGACGCCGTCATTCGTGGCGCTGCGTGCGTGCAGTGGTGCTCCTCGGTTCCCTGTGCAGTGCCCCTCACTCACCTATCTCATTGCGTGCATTGCATTGTGCTGTCTTCTCACTTGACTTTACTCACTGCCAGCCTGCGAAGCGCCTCTCTCACTCAACGGAATGACTGTGTGCACTTTTCTCCACTCCCTCGCACAGCGCCTCTTCCTCCTCGCTGTCTGCACAGCGCTTCTCTCCCACTCACAAGCATTATGTCGGAGGGTGGAGCCACACTCAGTTACCACTGAGAGAGGCGCTTGTTGTACCGTGGGGTCAGCGGTGGGAGGCGGACTGGCGGAGGCAGGCAGCCCAGGATTGCCACCACGTGGATTTCCCACTAACAGACCGCAGTGGGGATGGTTTATAATATATCAGCCTGTCTCATTCCACAGGGTGTCCCAAATCTGTGAAAAAATATGACCATGAACAGAAGAAGAACGGAACCACGCACCCGGCAAAATGGCCAATCACTGCATGGCTTCATTGTGAAGCCATGCAGTGATTGGCCATTAAGTTGTGGCACGGTGGCAGAGGCAGTGTGTGTGCCACCCCCACGCGCGGCATCCAATGATGGATGCTGCGCGGTGGACCAGCCAATTGGCTAGGGGGGCACATTTGCTGCATCTTTGTAAACCCGGGCTGTGGCAGGCGAACTTCAGTGCTGGGGAACTTCAGTGCGCATGCTTCGGCTAGTTGGAAACCAAATCACACTTGCGCACTACGGTCTGCTGCAGCCTGAGTGACTGTCTGTCACTCAAGCTGCAGCAGGCCACCCCCCTGCGCTCTCCGAAATCGCCGGGTGTGTCCCAGATTCCCGGCGGCTGATTACCTGAATTAATGTATTGATTTTTATGTACATTGTTGTACAGTCAGTAATTTTGCCGGCGGCCGCGATGCGGGTCCATGTGGGCTGGTGGGGCTACGCCCACATGGACTCACCGTGGCTGCCAACCCCACCCCTCAGGTGGGGGAGACGAGGTGAAGCACAACCCCGGGCTCTGGCCATCTTGAAGATGGGGAGCCCTGCCCAATCACAGCAAGGATCCTGCCCCCCTCCCACAGGAGAGAAGCAGGCTAGGGGGTGTACCCACCCCAGGAAAAGGACCTATTGGTCCCTGCCCTTGCCCTACCTGTAATGCCCCTAAATTCAGTATTTAGGGGCTCCCTGAACCTTCCTTCCTCAGATCCTGATACCAAAAGAAGAAAGAAGATCAAGAAGAAGAAGACCCGCTGCGCAGCTGCTAACAACAGGACAACAACAACTGACTTGGCCCCAGCCCTACAGGCCTGTCGATCCTGGAACCTGCTCCTGCCTAAATCCCGGCGACTCCTGCGAACAGCAACCTTGGGACACCCAGAGGACCTGCCTGCCTTGACCCTCTTAAATACTGGGACTCCCATCAGCCGAGGCTCTGCTGCAACAACCCCCCCTGGTGCCAGCCAGGAAGCTCCAGACCAGCCCACTCTGCACCCGCCGAGCCTGGACCGTGCCCGAGTGATCCAAGACAATGAGGACATCCCCGCGGCGACTGGGACATGAAGTCCAGTGCCCTAAGACCCTCCTTGATGAACCAGACGACGCCTGCAGACTGAGAACCAGGCCCCCCCCAACTGCGACCAGCTGAGGGTAAGCTTTTCCGACACCCAAAGATACCCCTGCACCCAGCGCCCTACAGCCCCCTGTGCCTCCCTCTGGGGTTCCTACCTGTGCTCCAAGATCCCAACTTACCTCTCGACGTGCTGGTCGCCCCTGGAGAGTCTCCGCCCTTGAGCCTGCAGCCTTTGTTCCCTTTTTACCTTTTCCGTTGGATAACATTGAGCGCCCGATGGCTCAAAAGCACCCTGCACCCAGCCGCCCCAGTATCGCTGGCTGTGCCACCTTTGTCCTATCCTGTTTCCCCCTTTGCCCTGAGCAAGTGACCAGGAGCCCAGCTCCCACAGCCGCGTGGCCTGCTAGCCAGCAGCCACCAACCAAAGGCCCCATGACCCCCTGCCCCTGAGGGTGAACCAACTGTACCTACCTGACCCCGGGGGACCTCTGAGTCTATGCCCAGAACCACAACTTCACCAGTCGCGTACTCACCAGGAAACCGGTAACTCACTTACCTGCCATTGAATAACATTGACTTGTTTTGACTCGAAAAATCTTCTGTCTACTTTTGAAACTTAAAATATTTATATAAAATATTCCGAATTCCGAAATACTCACCTGTGACCAGGAGAGGAGCCAGTACTTGTACCTTGTAGCCCAGTACTGAACCGCATAAGTAAACTCTAGCGGGTCTACTAATAACTTGTATTTTCTCTATAGGAATCCATTGTCTGCTTTTCTATGAAATTTCTTCTAAGTGTCTACTTTTGAAAACTAGAAATATTCAAAATCATACGAAATACTGAGACATAATTACTTACCTGTTTTAAGTTGAGACCCCAGTGCTGGCCACTTTAGAGAGTAAGATCAAACATGGCTTTAACCTCTGTTATACCTCTGGGGTTTGTGGACTCTATACTGTCACGCCTTATGCAGATTGACTAACCTTATGTTTCAGGTACAGCGGGAGCGATGTAGTTGCTAGTTTCTCTCCTCCCTAGATGCGGCACCCCAAGCGAGTTCTAGTATAACACTCACCTAGGAGGACCCCACCCAGGGAAGGGGAAAAGTGGATAAAGAAAACATAAAGAGCTGGCAGCCTTAAACCATCTACAGGGCTCGACAACAGGAGAGACACCAAGTCGTGGATCTGTATACTAGTTCCTGTATAGAAACACAAAGGCACGAAAATCACACTCTTCCTAGAATGCCAGTATCACCTCTATATGTATATACAATGCTAGTAAAGTACACTTACACAATAAGGCTTCCACAGTCACTCCATCAAAAACAAGGGCAAAATAGAACAAAAATAAAGTAAATAGAAAAAGATGCAGGGAACGGCCCAAGAACCCCAGTTCAAGAATGAGAAGGATACTGTCTCCGTAGTCACTCACAGTCAAATAAGAACACTACTTATCTTAGTGCAGTCTATTCCATGCGACCTGTCCTAGGTCTTGCTGCAGTGTTCTTCAAGAAAGAGTTCCGAGCCTCTCGACGGCTCTGAGGAAATACAAATGTTCGGCCCAAAAGCAATATAGGAAGTGGTTAACCAAACTGAAAAAAATAATAGAGAATAAGGCACTCTCTACTGTTGTACAACAGCAAGCCTCAGCTCCAATAACACGGGAATGCTCGAGGTGAGGAAAATCAGAGTTCGAGTCTTCACCCGTTCTGAAAGGGTTCAGCAAGGCGCGGCTCCCAGCGCGGCTCAGAAGTCAACACGCCGACAGCAAAATGCCTCCAGGAAGTGCGGTGACCCCGCGTGTAAAGAACCAAAATCGGGATGCAAGTCGGAAAACAAACACGTCTTCTCCAGCAAGGTCCAGATTCAGAGAAGCGGCCAAACACAGGTGACAAGCACCGAGGGCTTACACACGGAAGCAGATATAGGAAGTAAGAAGGAAAAGCAAAAGAAAGTGATAACAGACTAGCCACCAGGCATTCTGGGAACTGTAGTCCCACTAAAGGAGCCTAATTCGTGACATATACACACTGTACCTTATTCTGGTCCAGTATATATAGAGCCACTTTCTCACAGGCCCATAAACACACTCACTCATATAGGCCAGTGAACACCACTGGGGATCCACTTTTAGGGCTAAAATTGTATATATGTTTGCTTATCAATTCTTAAATCTATGTACTAATCCAAAGCCCTTTCTATAATAAATGGATCTATTTTAGTTGATTGGATTTGATGATTATAACATATATTTCATTTACCTGATTTTCTCATTGAATACCCACAGGAAAGTTTTGAATGTTTATCTAAATTAAACATATGAGCAAACAAAAAAACAAAATACAGTGTTAACTCCATCTTTCGGAGGAAGTAAGATCAATCTATCCAATTAAAATAAGATTTCAAATATCAAGTACCTCAGGAAAGGGAGTATAGAGAGAGAGGCACATTAACACATTACACAGATTTATATTTATCTATGATGGTGCGAAAATCAGACCCCTCTGGCCAGGAGATATGGTGGGCAAATTCAGGTATCAGGTTTCTCAGGACAGGATAGGACAGGACAGATTACCTTTTCTGTATTCGACACCTGCATCTGACTCCTCTCCGATGCTAACTTCCTCCTCGATTATTCCGCGATCTTCTTCTAAATTCTATTACCTCCTCGATTCTTCTGCAATCTAATTCTAATTTACTTTGAAAATTCTAAGTCTGCTTCTTCAGGTATTCAATCAGCATTCGGACAGCATCACTATCCCTCAGTGTCCTGGCAGCGACTGCTCTAACTAGATCTAACTAACTACCCAATTATACTTTCTTAATGGCATGTACCACCCCTAAATGTTTAAACATTATGAAACTCTTTATTTCTAATTGGACGAGCTGAGGGGATGATCATCACACCATGCTAAGTTTAATACTTTTTCTTTAAGATCATTGCTTTAAGTTCCCGCCAATTAATTTGTTCTCCAAATCTTTATTTCCCACCCATATGTGTAAACCTTATCGACAACAATGTATACAATTTCACCGTTGCCATTGAATCTTCAGGATGTTCAGCTGGTTCCCAGGACATGTGTGGAGAATGTTCCCAAGACTTGAGCTCATTGCTTCGGAGTTGTCCCTCCTGCGCATGCGGGTGAACCCACTTGGGTGTCAGACTTTAACATAGTTCAGAGGCCCAAATACGAACTAATAGAAAGGTCAAAAGACAAAGTATTAAATTCTGAATAAAATTATTTCACTGTACACCACCTATCGCTACTCTAATCCCATTTACTTATAAAGACTATTTATGCATTAGCACTTAATATATAACGCGGTTTAGTTTCAGCAAAGCTGATGCTTAGCACTTGAGTTCTCAAGCAGCCATATTAGATGCTATTGCGCAGAAGCATAATTTTCCCTCCAAGCGTTAAGATGTCATGCAGCTGACGCATGCGCAGTATATTTTCCTGCGTTAGCAGCCATCTTTAATGACACTCGGGTTACTTGTTAATAAAGCACCTAGGCAAGCTTCCCCTACATAGAAATATATGGAATGTTGTGTCTAATTAATATTACAAACAATATTAATACTTTGTTACGAGGTTATATGAGAGGATTGCGTCCAAGCAAGTCTCTTTTACACAAGTCCTTGCTCCATCAAGAATACCTTGGCAAAACTGATTTCACTTTTCCCTCACTCTGTCTTAATGTACTCTAATATATCTCAAAGAAAGAAATGGAAATGACAAATCAATTCTGTCCACAGATTGACTAAGCCAGGAAACAAGCTAATAAAAATGTTTCTGCTTTTCTCAGACACCATATTTTGGTCTCTATCTAGAACAACTATCTGCGTTTTGACAAGCATGGAATATATAGGAGTAATGGACTTCACTTTACAGACAAAGGGAACAGGGTGTTTCCAAGCAACCCAAAACTGTGCATACAATCGTATCTGTAGGTGTCTTATACACACTCTCAACAGAAAGGCTCTTGTCAGAGCCACCCAAGGGGCTCAAATCTTGTTCATTTTCTTGTCAAATAATTATTTTTTGAATCTTTGAAATCCGCGATGATGTCTCCATGATCGTGATCACATCGCGAAAGCATTAAAAAAAAGCAGACATTTAACGACCACATTCAGAATTCCAACTATTACATTCCACACATCACTGCTTTAAAAACATCTTTGTACACATTTTTCTAGTAAGTTTTTTAAGAAACTGTTGAAACCCTACTTCGCATTTTCACAATTACACCGAGAGTCGCGATGACTCTGGTAACCGAAATTATCATACCTTTTTTAGGGGGTGCAAAACACATACGTCTCACAGTGGGTGAGTGAATGTGTGCATACATGAGTATCCGAGAGGGTCTGAGACTGTGATGGCGAGTGTCTGGGTGGGTCTGTCAGTGGATGCATGAGCCTTGACTGGGTGGGTGAGCTGGTGCGTGTATATCTGGCTGAGTTTGTGTGTGGGTGTTTAGAAAATGGCCTTTTTTGCAGTTTTATCGCCAAACGTTTTGCTTCTTCCTCCTATTTTTTCCTGACATGTTTGTGTTGGTTTTAAGACTCTGGGGACTTTACCACTGCTAATCAGTGCTAAAGTGCATATGCTCTCTGTGTAAATTGTGTTATGGATTGGTGTTTCCATGATTGGGTATTTGATTTACTTGTTAGTCCCTAGTAAAATGCACTGAGTGTGCCAGGGCCTGTAAACCAAATGCTACTAGTGGGCCTGCAGCACTGATTGTGCCACCCACGTGAGTAGCCCTAAAAAGGTAAACTCAGACCTGCCATTGCAGAGTCTGTGCGCAGTTTCTAACTGCCATGTCGACTTGGCCAGTGCACACACTGGCCAGTCCCTAACCTTCCCTTTTCTTACATGTCAGGCACCCCTAAGGTAGGCCCAAAGTACCCCTGTGGGCAGGGTGCAGTGTATGTGAAAGGCAGGACATGCCCTTGTGTGTGTGACATGTCCTGATAGTGAATTACAGCCCATTTAGTTTTTCACTATTGCAAGGCTACCTGTTCTCCATAGGACAGAATGGGACGTTTGTTTATAACATCTAATAAACATAACTGGCCCTGGGAAATAGGTGGGAAAGTAAAATTAGTATGCCTGAATTCAGAATCTAACAATGCATCTGTTAGTAAAGGTGATTTTTACATTCTGTGTTTGAAAATACCACTTTTAGGAATGTGGCTTGCCTGTCTGAGTTTTGGACTACAGATGGCTAGGAAGCAAGGGTGGCTCCCGATAGTCTAGGTAGATCAGGAAAGGGCTGAATAGACCTGGGCAGCGATGGGGGAAGAGGGAGGAGATTTCCTTGCACCTCAAAGGGCCTGGTCTGCCTCTGACAATGTTGTCTCCACCCCCTGCCGGGAATCACACCAGAGAAGGCAGAACTGGTTTTGACTGGGCACAGACACCCTCTGCCTAGAAGATCAAAGGATTTTGGGATACAAATACTGGGGCCCAGACCCCTGAATTTTAGAACTCTTTTGGATCAAGAAGACTGCCAAGAAGATCAGCTGGAGAAACTGTGAGGAGGAACTACCACTTTGCTGTGTGCTTTGCTGCGTTGGCCTGCAGTGGCTGCTTCTGTCTTGGGCAGTGAAAGGACTGGACTGATCTTTCTGCAATCTACTTTTGTGAGTTTCTCCAAGGGCTTGAGATAGAGCTTGCCCACTGTTCAAGAAGTCTCGGGGACAGAAAAGACTTCAAGCTCTTCTGCCCTCAGCACTGGGGACTGTGTATTTTGTGCTGCAACAGAAGAAAAGCAACCTGATGTCCACTCCGTGTCCTGAGGGTACCACGACCCTGGTCTCACCAACGCTGCCTGCTGACGACGCCATTGAGCCGCTGCTCACACTGTGACCTGTGGGCACCGCAATCCGCACCGCCTCGCTTCACGACAACACCTTGGCACTGCAGAGAGCACCGCCACAACGCCGCAGTGCGACCCTGGTCTCACCAACGACACCTGCTGGCACCGCCACCGAACTGTTGCTCGCTCCGCGACCTGTGGGTACCGAACTCTGCACGTCCCGCTTCATGACGACGCCTTGGCCTCCCCTACAGCGCCGCTCCATGCCAAAACCAACGCCGTTGCTTGCACCATGGTTCGAGGGCACCGCTCGTAAAGTTTAACAACGCACCACCCTCATCCCGCACCGCAGCCTTGGCCTACCTACGCCGGCCCCATCGACTCCAGTTTGTCAGCCAATTACAGCGCTTCAGCAACAACAACACTGCTTCTTGCACCATGACCTGCCAGCACCGTGATGAGCACCGCCTCATCTTGCACCATTACCCTGGTCTCACCGACGACACCATCTGACGGCCACCGAGCCGCTGCTCGCACTGCGACCTGAGGGCACCGCAGTCCGCACCGTTGCACTTCGCACCGCAGCACTTGACACCTGCTGACGCCAGTGCTCCTGACTCCATCAGAGAGGAGATCGGCCTGCAGCACATGTGACTTTGAGGGCCCCTGACAACTCCTGCACTGACCTCTGGAACCGATGCCTGCGGATGCCGTGTTTTTGGAAGCTCAACGAGAGGTCGCTGATGCCCTGCATTTCTAAAAGGTATTGTTTGCGGGTCTTACCAACACCGTAGCTGGCCCACAACACCGCGGTCAGCCAGAACTGTTTGGATTTGTTTGCTCACGACTCCGTCATAGCCCCGGACGAAGCTATCGATATCAAGGAACTATTGTTAAAGCATATTTTGATAAGTGAAGATTTTGAAGTACTGTATTGTAGTTTTTTTTACCATTTTTGGTCTTGTCTTAATTATATAAAAATATTGGATATTTTTCTAAACTGGTGCGGAGTCCTTTTGTAGTGCTTACACTGTATTACTGCTGGTTATGTGCAAATGCTTTACACACTGCCTCTAAGATAAGCCTGACTGCTCTTGCCAAGCTACCAGGGGGTGAGCAGGGGTTATTTTAGGAGTGTAACTCCCTTATCCGGACTAGAGTTGTGGTTTCTGCCTGGCTTTGGCACATGCCCTAGCCTGCCAAAAAACCCATTTCTAACAGTGGGTTTCTGAGTGTATGAGTGACTGACTGAGTCCATAAGTCTCTAAGAGGGTCTGTGAATGATTGTGGGAGTGATTGTATGGGTGCGTGAGTGGCTGCATGAGTGTATGAGTAGATCTAAAGTGGGTGTATGAGTGTCCCGGTGGGTCTGTGAGAACATACGTGAGTGGGTCTGTAAGTGGGTATGTGAGTCTCTGAGTGGGTCTGTATATGGGTACATGACTCTCTGAGTGAGTCAGTAAGTGGGCGCATGAGTATCTGAGTGGGTGCATGAGTATCTGAGTGGGTGCATGAGTGGCTAGTTGGGTCTGTGAGTGGGTATAAGAGACTTGTAGGTGTGGCCTTGCAGTGACTGATCTCTTTTCTAGAGGATCGCTCCTGTCAAATTTTCTCTCCCACCTCTAAATCCAACTCTGTAGCCTTAACATTAGGAGTACCACAGGGCTCAATCCTGAGTCCTCTACTTTTTAATCTTTATGTTCTCTTATGCAGATGATACGCAGATCATTTTTTCTCTTTCATCTGCTCAGCATCAGCGCCCTTCTTGTCTTCAGCTTCGACTGCATCATATTCCCATGTGGATGTCCAGAAATGCTTTAAAGCTGAATGGCTCCAAGACTGAGGTCCTTATCTTGGGGAACAATCCCGAGCTCTGGGGAGCTAGCCACTGGACCTCTAGTGGCTCCAGTCGCAAAGGTCAAGAACTTGGGTTTCACCTTTGATAGTAAGCTTTCTCTCGGAGCCCAAGTGTCTGGAGTCACCTCGGCTTGCTTTGCAATCCTCAAGTGGCTAAAGAAAATCCTCTGGCTACTTCCATTGGCAGCCCAGAGAACAGTCTTGCAGGCTTTGGTGACTTCCAGACTTGATTATGGAAATGTACTATATTTGGGTGCAGTCAAGCCCTCAGTTCGCCGTCTCCAGCTCATTCAAAATACGGCAGCCTGCCTGCTTTTTTGGCTGCCTCGTCATGCCTATGTTTCTCCTCTGTTGCACCAACTTCACCGGATCAAGGTAAATAAACGTATTGAGTTCAAGGCCCTTTGCTACATGTTACGAGCTCACCATGGCTTGGCCTCCTGGTACATACAAAGCCTTGTTAAGCCTTATCAACCCACTCGTAAACTGAGATCACCAGTCTGTTTCTCTTCTCAGTTCAGAGAGTGCGGCGGACCTGTATGTGAGGCCGCTAGTTCTCCTACCTGGGACCTAAATTGTAGAATTCCCTACCATTGGAACTCAGGACCTGTGGGTCTCTCCTAGCCTTTCGTAAAAAGCTGAAGACGTTTCTCTTTAGTCAGGCTTAATTTCTACTAACCTCTACTTCGCTTGTCCTGCTTAGCGCCGGGAAACCCTGTTGGGTAGCAGTGCGCTTTATAAATCTTTAAAACAAATAAATTATAGACTCCAGGGACCTCATCCCCTGGGGACTGGCCAATAAAAAATTGGGGGCCTGATCACCAGAGGCTCTGCCAGTCAATAGTGGGTACCCTAGCCCCACCCAGGATACCCAGCGTCTGGTTGTTGGGGGCCACAGCGGAGCCCTAATGCCCCGAGGTCCCAGCCACTTCCCCACCTCCAGTAGGAGCCAGCATTACACCAGCACAGAGCAGCAAAAAATGCAGCTACCTGCATGCAGGAGCAATTTTGTCATTTCTACCTGAAAAGCCCGCTCCCAGTGGGCAGAAGCATTTTTAATGCTTCTACCTGCTGGAAGCGTATTTGGTGTTTGCTCTTAATTGGTGGGAGCCTTAAAATTTCGCCCACCAAGCTAGAACAAACATGCTACATCATGGGGGTAGGCACCCCAAGAATTGGCAGGTGCCCGGCAACAGGGGATGGGTCCCCAGGGCCATTGGTGGCTCTGTGAAGGGGTTGTCCTCTCTTTGAATTGCGTGGCCCCCTCCCTTTGGATTGCATGGTCGAGGCCCCTTCCCCATTTAATTGCCAGGCCCTGGGGATAAGATCCCTGGGACTGAAATCAGCCTAGGGAAGGGGGGTCTCATGCACCCCAATTATAATAATGAATACCTTCCAAGGGACCAGGCCCACCTGGGGGCACGTAGAAAAAAAGCAAGGCAGCCCATGCTTGGTTTTTTTTCATTTTATCCTGTATTTGCAGATTTTTTGCAAATTCACAGCCAAAAAAAGTAACTTTTTTATACCCTACCACCAGACTTAGGGGTCAGGCTATTTCTACCCTGCCCCCTTGTATTTCTTTTAATATGTTTTCTTGGGACTCGTGAAAGCGGTGAAACTTTTCGGACACTCACCCCCAGTCACAGATCTGGGTTGAATCCATCATCGTTCTTTAGCTCACTTCGCCATCTCAGTTTATTGATTTATTTATATCATTTGTAGAGTGCCTGAATCACCCCAAATGGAATATCTCCGCGCTGAGGACGTATAGTGGTAAGGGATGCAGTGTTAGAAAAGTAAGGTTTTAAGTTTTTTCCTAAAGCCTAGATAATTAGTGGTGAGGCGGATATCCAGGGGTAGTTGGTTCCATAGTTTGGGGGCTAGGTAAGAGAACGATTTTCCTCCCAATCTGGTTTGCTTGATACGGGGATGACAAGAAAGCCTTTCCCTTCAGACCGAAGGGTATGTGAAGGTGTATATTTGACGAGTTTGTTGGCCAAATATGCATGACCCATCTGGTTTAGGCCTTTGAACACTATGCAGCAGATTTTGAAATGGATTTTTTTGTGTATACGTAGCCAGTGGAGTTTGCGTAGTAGGGGAAGTGAGGAGGCACGGTAGGGTGCACTGGTTACCAAGCGGGCTGCTGTGTTCTGCACCACCTGAAGACTATGCAAGGCAGATTCCTTAGCTGAGATCAGCAGAGCATTGCTGAAATCCAGACAGCTAAGTACTAGGGCATGAATCAGGGTTTTGCGTGTTGAAGAAGGGAGGAAGTGGAAGACCTTACGGAGCAGGCTGAGGGCATGAAAGCAAGCTCTTTTGGTTGCCGCTATATGCTCATCCAAATTCAATTCGTTGTCTATTAGGACCCCTAGATTTTTAACTACTGGCTTAGGAGATGGTGCCCGGCCTAGTTCCTCTGGCCACCAGCTAGGGGACCAGCTGGTGACTGCGTCTTTGAAGAGCATTATTTCTGTTTTTCCTGCGTTTAACTGCAGGAAATTGCTGTTCATCCAAGATGTTATAGCTTTCATGCATTCCGCGAATATATTTTGGATGTTGGGGGTGTCTTTATTGTAAGAAAGAAGGAGGTGTGTGTCATCTGCGTAGGAAATTGGGGTAAAACTGATTTTACTAAGAAGTACTGCAAGAGGGGCGATGTACACATTGACTAGGGAGGGGCTAAGACAGGAGCCCTGGGGTACCCCTTTTGTTACTGAGGTGGTCTTGGATTTGAAGGGTCCGAGGTTCACCATTTGGGTTCTGCCTTTGAGTCCCTCAACCAGTCTAAAGCTGTGTTCTGAATACCTATAGAACGCAGTCTATACAGAAGAATCTGGTGTGAGATGGTATCGAATGCGGCGGACAGGTCGAGCAGTATGAGAATCACTGCTCCGCCAGCTTTCTAATGTCATCTGTTACAATAACCATGGCCAATTTGATGCTGTGCCTGGGATGAAATCCTGATTGAGAATGGCCAAGACAGTTAGAAGATTCGATAAATGCAGTTAAATGTGTGTTCATGTGCTTTTCCAGCAGTTTACTGTATAGGGGGAGCAGTGAAATGGGTCGGTAGTTGCCTGTGACATTAGGAGGTAGTTTGAGGTTTTTCCTGATGGGCATAATCTGAGCAGCTTTCCATTCTGTAGGGAGTTTACTCTACCCTACCCATACAAAACTCACCACGCCACTCACAGCCCTGATGATTCACAGGCTTCGTCCTGCTTGATGAAACACGTGTCGGCTGGCGTCTGTATATTCCCCAAAGAGAATTACATAAAGCTTTTCATCAAACCAACAGCTTCATCTCTGTTTGTCCTGCAATACATGTATACCGAATTATTTATCTGACGTGTGCACAGTAACTGCTTGTATGTTCTATAATGTTTAGGCACCCCATGACTTAATATTAGTTAGAGGTTATAGGGTTTTCCTCTATACTGCCTGCACCGTTTTATCTCGCCACCTTCCATTACCAAACCCCACCCGCACTGTTTGAGCGCCTTTCACCTGTACATACAAAACCCACAGCAGATCACACATAATCTGAGCAGCTTTCCATTCTGTAGGGAGTTTACCTTCTTTAATTGAGCAATTGAGAATGGACCAGAGTGGCTCGGCCAGTTCGGCTGCAAGTTTTTTGGCAGTTTTAGCTTGAATTAGGTCATTGGGAGAGCCCGATTTGGCAGACTTTAATAAAGATTCTGTGTCCTGAATAGTGAGCAGGGGAAATTCTTTTAAAGTGAGCGGTCTGGGTGGGTCAGAGGCATGATCAATCATCAGGTTGTGACTGGTGTTGGAAGTAGTTACCTTGTTTTAGATGTCCTCAATTTTTTGTGAAAAATGTTCAGCTATGTTGTCGCTTAGTAATTGAGTTGGTTCCTCATCAGGATTGCAGGCTTTGGGGTTAATAAGGGTGTTGAGAATGTGAAAAAGAGTTTTAGATGTGTTATCCGATTGCTCAAGTTGGGTGGCTATGTGATTTTTCCGAGCAAATTTAAAAATGTTACGGTATGTATCTAAGGCCGATTTGTAATTTCCCTTGTCCATGGGGTCTTTGGTTTGGCGCCATTGGCGTTCAAGCTTTTTGCATTTGCTTTTCTCTGATAGAAGATCCGAAGAATACCAGGGGGTCTGGATGCGGGTGGAGGCCATGCAAGATTTTTTCTCAGGGATCAGAGCATCTATGGTGGATTTGATACTGTCTTGAAAAGCCGTCAGGCAATTATCAACTGTGTCCAATGGTGAAGGACAGAGCGGTATAAATGCTTCATGAAAAAGATTTGGTGTTAATTTGTGCCACTGTCTATAGGTACGAGTTACTGGAACTTTTTTAACTGCACTTTCGCGAGGGCCAAGAAGGTCAAATGAGATTATTGAATGGTCTGACCATGCCAATGAATTAGTAGATTTATAGACTGTGTCAGATGAGTTGGAGAGGACCTGGTCCAGAGTATGGCCTGCGATGTGTGTGGGAGCATTGTTTCTTTTAGTGAGGCCTAGGGCTGACATTTCCCTCAGAAAAATAGCGGACTCTGAGTTCAAGGGGTTTTTACTGTGGACGTTGAAGTCATCCAGAAGAAGAAATGTATTGGAGAAAATCACATGGGGAGCAATCATGTCCAGAAGATGTGAAATGGAATTGGAGAGAGGCCCAGGGGGGCGGTAGACGAGGGCTCCCTTCCAGCTCAGCTGTGAGAGGAGGTCTAATCTAAATATAAGAATTTCTATTCTGTCACTACTATATTGGTCCAATATTGTGGCTTTTATTGGGTCTTTGTAAATAACAGCAGTCCCACCACCCGCGTGTGGTCTGTCAAGTTTCAGAATACGGTAGCCATCTGGTAGGGCGATAGCGATGGCAGGGGTGGAGGATGGTTTTATCCATGATTCCGTCAGGAATCCAATATCTGGGAGGGAAGAAGAGAGTAAGTCCCATATATTGATGGAAAGTTTGGGGAGTGAGCGAACATTGGACAGGAAACAGTCCCAGCTGGCTTTGGTTGTGTTGTGGTTGTCAGCGTGGGAAATGGTGTGGGGATCACTGGATAATGGTGATATACTCTGAAAACCACAGTGGATACATGTTAGAGGGCCTTCAATCGTAGGAGGAAATTGGTAAGTACATGGAAAGGTTCCTTTTCCTGAGATAGGAGAGGGGGTAAGATCCCTAATAAGTAGCAGCTCCTGCCTAGAGTAGATAGCACTCACCTTCGGGTCATTGGTCTGACCAGTGGAGGAACCAGCAGGGTTCCTGGCTTCTGGCGACGGTCTGGCGTGTACAAGCACAGACGGGCTTGCCTTTGGCGCTGCGCGCCAGCGGTGCGTCCGCTGCGCGTCGGCCAGGGCAGTTCAGATCCAGCTATATGCATATCAGTCTTGACCCTGTGCCTAATGCGAACAATCCAGCCCAAACTGCCAAGCCAGGTCTCCCCTGAACCGGAAACAAGCATCCTGGGACCGGTTTAGGGGTCATCACCCCTCATCAGCCAGGCTAGCTTGAATTCAGTGGCAAAGTGAGCAAGGGACCCACGTCTGGGCATACCCTGACAACTTTGGGCAAACAAAACAAACACAAGGCGATGATGGGCAGAGAGCTAAAACTTTTCGGACACTCACCCCCAGTCACACATCTAGGTTGAATCCATCATCGTTCTTTGGTTCACTTCGCCACCTCAGTTCAGACCCAGCTATATGCAAATCAGTCTTGACCCTGTGCCTAATAGGAACAGTCCAGCCCGAATTGCCATTCAGATCCCACCATGAGCTCTGTCATATTCGCAGACCCTCTGTGTTCCTAGATATATATATTTCTTTTTCTTTAATAATGCAAAAACCGTTGAACGGATTTAAACCAATTTACAACAAGCATTGGCATAGCCAAGAGGTCTCGCCTTTGGGGCCTTATAAGTGTTTAGGCAGAGCTATTGACTTTGCCAATGTGTTTAAGCTGTGCTGTAGAGAAGTGTGGCTGCTGTGCAGCATGCTGAAAAGTTGTAATAAAAAAGTGCCAGAAGCATTTTTGTTAACTAATATATGACCAAGAAGGCATTATGTCCAACTGAACGACCATATTAAAAATGTATGTACAATAAAACAATTCCTCATTTTTCTTTTGTTCTTGCAATGCTGGCAACTTGTTTTTGCCTATTCCGATGGTTGTTAGTTAAAGGTTTTTTTGAGGGGGCATAAACAATTGGAGATTGAAGGTTGTGAACTAGTACCTGTAATATAACACTAGCAGCCGCCAGACGCTAGGGGAGAATCAACAGGTGGCAGATTCCGAGAGCTGGTTGAGGTGGTGTTGAGTGATGTTGAGGTGGTAGTGGTGGTGGTGACTGGTGCTGAGACTATGCTGAGGTGATGCTGAATGATACTTAGGTTTTGCTGAGTGATGATGTGGTGGTGTACTATTGCAAAGGCGATGCTGAGTGATACTGATGTGGTATTGAGTGATGTTGTGGTGGTGCTGAGTGATGTGGTGGTGCTGAGTGATACTGTGGTGGATTAGAAGAGGGGTAGAAGAGGAGTAGAAGAGGTGTAGAGGGGTAGAAGAGTAGAGGGGTAGAAGAGTGGTAGAGGGGTAGAAGAGTGGTAGAGGGGTAGAAGAAGGTAGAAGAGGGATAGAGGGGTATAAGAGGAGTAGAGGGGTAGTAGAGGGGTAGAAGAGGGGGTAGAGGGGTAGAAGGGTAGAACAGGGGTAGAGGGGCAGAAGAGGGGTGGAAGGGTAGAAGAGGGGTAGTAGAGGGGTTGAAGATGGGTAGAGGGGTAGAAGAGGGGTAGAGGGGTAGAAGAGCGGTAGAAGAGTAGAGGGGGAGTTGAGGGGTAGAAGAGGGGGAGTTGAGGGGTAGCAGGGTAGAATAGGGGTAGAAGGGTAGAAGAGGGATAGAGGGGCAGAAGACAGGTAGAAGAGGGGTAGAGGTGTAGAAGAGGGGTAGAAGTGGGTAGAAGAAGAGTAGAAGGGTAGTAGAGGGGAAGAAAAGGGGTAGAGGGTAAAAGAGAAGTAGAGGGGTAGAAGAGGGGTAGAGGGGTAGAAGATGGGTAGAGGAATAGTAGAAGAGTAGAGGGGTAGAGGAAAAGAAGAGGGATAGAGGGGCAGATGGGTAGAAGAGGGGTAGAAGGGTAGAAGATCGGTAGAAGGGTAGAAGAGGGGTAGAAGAGGGGTAGAGGGGTAGAAGAGGGGTAGAGTGGTAGAAGAGGGATAGAGGGGTAGAAGAGGGGTAAAAGGGGGTAGAAGAGGGATAGAGGGGTAGATGGGGGTAGAGGGGTAGAAGAGGGGTTGAACAGTGGAAGGGTAGTAGAGGGGTAGAGGGGTGGCAGAGGGGTGGCGGGGTAGAAGAGTAGAGGGGTAGAGGGGTAGTACAGGGGTAGAAAAGGGGTAGAGGGATAGAAGGGAAGAAGGGTAGAAGAGGGGTAGAAGGGTAGAAGAGGGATAGAGTGGTAGAAGAGGGCTAGTGGTGTAGAAGAGGGATAGAAGGGGGTAGAAGTGGGTAGAAGAGGGGTAGAAGGGTAGTAGAGGGATAGAAGAGGGGTAGAAGAGGGGTAGAGGCATAGTAGGGGTATAGAGGGTTAGAGGGGTAGAAGAGGAGTAGAGGGGTAGACGGGTAGAAGAGGAATAGAGGGGCAGAGGGGTAGAAGAGGGGAAGAGGGGTAGAAGAGGGGCAGAAGGGTAGAAGAGGGGCAGAAGGGTAGAAGAGGAATAGAGGGGCAGAGGGGTAGAAGAGTGGAAGAGGGGTAGAAGAGGGGCAGAAGGGTAGAAGAAGGGTAGAGTGGTAGAAGGGGGTAGATGGGTAGTAGAAGGGTAGTAGAGAGGTAGAGGGGTAGTAGATGGGTAGTAGAGCAGTAGTAGAGGGGTAGAGGGAGGAAGAGGGATAGAAGAGGGGTAGGGGGTAGTGGAGAGGTAGTGGGGTAGTAGAGGGGTAGTAGAGGGGTAGTAGAGGGGTAGAAGATGGATAGAAGATGGGTAGGAGTGTAGAGAAGTAGAAGAGGGGTAAAGGGGTAGTGAGGGATAGAAGAGAGGTAGAGGGTTAGAAGAGGGGTAGAGGGGTAAAATGGGGTAGAGGGGTAGTATAGGGGTAGAGGTGTAGTAGAGCAGTAGGAGAGGGGAAGAGAGTAGTTGAGGGGTAGTAGAGGGGTAGAAGAGGGGTAGTAGAGGGGTAGTAGGGTAGAGGGGTATACGAGGGGTAGAGGTGTAGATGGGTAGAGGGGTAGAAGTGTAGATGGGTAGTTGGGTAGAAGAGGGGTAGTAGTGGGGTAGAGGGGTAGAAGATGGTTAGAGTGGTAGAATAGGGGTAGAGGGGTAGTAGGGGGTAGCAGATGGGTTGGGGAGTAGTAGAGGGGTTGGGGGTTAGTAGAGGGGTAGAAGAGGGGTAGAGGGGTGGAAGAGTTGTAGAAGAGGGGAAGAAGAGGGGTAGAAGAGAGGTAGACAAGAGGTAGAGGGGTAGAAGGTGGGTAGAAGGGTAGGAAAGGGGTAGAGGGGTAGTAGAGGGGTAGTAGAGAGTAGAGTGGTAGGGGTAGAAGAGGGGTAGAAGAGGGGTAGAAGTTTAGAAGAGGGGTAGAAGAGGGGTAGAGCAGTAGTAGAGGTAGTGGGGTTGTAGAGGTGTAATAGAGGGGTAGTAGAGAGGTAATAGGGTAGAGGGGTAGTAGAGGGGTAGTAGAGGGGTAGAAGAGGGGTAGAGTGGTAGAAGCGTGTAGAGGGGTAGTAGTGGGGTAGTGGGGTAGAGGGGTATAAGAGGGGTAGTAGAGGGGTAGAAGAGGGGTAGAGTGGTAAAAGAGGGGAAGAGGGGTAGAAGAGTGGTAGAAGAGGATTAGAGGGTTAGAAGAGGGGTAGAAGAGAGGTAGAGGGGTAGAAGAGAGGTAGAGGGATGAAGAGAGGGAGAGGGGTAAAAGAGAGGTAGTGTAGACGTAGATGGGTAGAAGGGAGGTAGAGGGGTGGAGGGGTAGAAGAGGGATAGAGGGGTAGTAGAGGGGTAGAAGAGGGGTAGAGGGTAGTAGAGGGGTAGAAGAGGGGTAGAGGGTTAGTAGAGGGGTAGAGGGGTAGTAGAGGGGTTGTAGATAGGTAGAGGGATATAATGGGGTAATAGAGGGGTATTAGAGGGGTAGCAGAGGGGTAGTAGGGTAGAGGGGTAGTAGAGGGGTAGAAGATGGGTAGAAGAGGGGTAGAGGGGTAGAAGAGGGTGGAAGAGAGGTAGAGGGGTAGAAGAGGTGTAGAGGGATAGTAGAAGGGTAGAGGGATAGTAGAAGGGTAGAGGGGTAGATGGTAGTGGATGGGTAGAAGAAGGGTAGAGGGGTAGTAGAGGGGTCAAGGGGTAGTAGAGTGGTAGAGGGGTAGAAGAGGAGTAGAGGGGTAGAAGAGAGGTAGAGGGGTACAAGGGTAGACGAGGGATAAAAGATTAGAAGAGGAGTAGTAGAGGGGTGGTAGAGAGGTAGAGGGGAAGTAGAGGGGAAGTAGAGGGGTAGTAGAGGGGTAGTAGAGGGGTAGAGGGGTAGAAGAGGGGTAGAGCGGTAGTAGAGATATAGAGGGGTAGAAGAGGGATAGAAGAAGTGTAGAGGGGTAGAAGAGGGGTAGAGGGGTAGAAGAAGAGTAGAAGGGGTAGAAGAGGGTAGAAGGGGTAGAAGAGGGGTGGAGGGGTAGAAGGGGGTAGAAGAGGGGTAGAAGGGTAGTAGAAGGGTAGAGAGATAGAAGAGGGGTAGAGAGATAGAAGAGGGGTAGAGGGGTAGAAGAGGGGTAGAGTGGTAGAAGGTTAGAAGAGGTATAGAAAAGGGGTAAAGGGGTAGAAGGGTAGAAGAGCGGTAGAAGGGGGTAGAAGGGTGGAAGGGTAGTAGAAGGGTAGTGGGGTAATAGATGGGTAGTAGAGGGGTAGAGCGGTAGTAGAGGGGTAGAAGGGTAGAAGAGGGTAGAGGGGTAGAAGAGTGGAAGCAGAGTGGTAGAGGGGTAGTAGAGAGGTAGAGGGGATGTAGAGGGGTAATAGAGGGATATTAGAGGGGTAGTAGGGTAGTAGAGGGGTAGTAGAGGTGTAGAGGGGTAGTAGAGGGGTAGAGGTGTAGAGGGGTAGCGTGGTAGAAGAGGAGTAGAGGGGTAGTAGTGGGGTAGAAGAGGGGTAGTAGAGGGGTAGAGGGGTCTAAGAGGGGTAGAGGGTTTTAAGAGGGGTAAAGGGGTAGAAGGGTAGAAGAGGGTCAGAGGGGTAGAAGAGGTGCAGAGGGATAGAAGAAGGGTAGAGGGGTAGTAGAGGGGTAGAGGAGGGGTAGAGGGATAAATGAGCAGTAGAAGAGAGGGGTAGTAGAGAGGAAGAGGGGTAATAGAGGTATATTATAGGGGTAGTGGGGTAGTAGGGTAGAGGGGTAGTAGAGGGGTAGAAGAGCTGTAGAGGTGCACAATGGGAGAAGAGGAGTAGAGGGGTAGTAGTGGGGTATAGTGGTAGAAGAGGGGTAGTAGAGGGGTAAAGGGGTAGAAGAGTTGTAGAGGGGTAAAATAGGGGTAGAGGGTTTTAGGAGGGGTAGAGGGGTAGTAGAGAGGTAGAGGTGTAGAGGGGTAGAAGAGGGGTGGTGGGGTAGAAAAGGAGTAGAAGAGGGGTAGAAGGGTAGAAGAGAGGTAGAGGGGTAGAAGAGTGGAAGAGGGGTAGACGAGTAGAAAAGAGGTAGAGGGGTAGAAGACCGGTAGAGGGATAGAAGAGGTAGAGTAGAGGTAGAGGGGTAGAAGAGAGGCAGAGGGGTAGAAGAGAGGTAGAGGGGTAGAAGAGAGGTAGAGTAGAGGGGTAGAAGAGAGGTAGAGGGGAGGTAGAGGGGTAATAGAGGGGTAGTAGAGGGTTAGTAGGGTAGAGGAGTAGAATAGGGGTAGCGGTGTAGAAGAGGGATAGAGGGGTAGAAGAGGGGTAGAGGTGAGTAAGTGGGGTAGAGGGGTAGAAGAGGGGTAGATGGGTAGTAGATGGGTAGAGGTATAGAGGGGTAGAAGAGGGATAGAGGGGTAGTAGAGGGGTAGAAGAGTAGAAGAGAGGTAGAGGGGTAGAAGAGTAGAAGAGAGGTAGAGGGGTAGAAGAAAGGTAGAGGGATAGAAGAGGTAGAGTAGAGGTAGAGGGGTAGGGGTAGAAGAGAGGTAGAGTAGAGGGGTAGAAGAGAGGTAGAGGGGAGGTAGACGGGTAATAGAGGGGTTGTAGAGGGTTAATATGGTAGAGGGGTAAAATAGGGATAGAAGAGGGGTAGAGGTATAGAGGGGTAGAGGTGTAGAAGAAGGATAGAGGGGTAGAAAAGGGGTATTAATAATAATCCACATTTGTAAAGCACGCACTCACCCGTAAGGGTCTCTAGGCGCTGGGGGCCATCGGGAAAATTAAGCAAGCTATTGCCCAGAGTCACTTGGTGCTGGGCTAATCTGCCGCCGGTGCCAGGGATCAAACCGTGATCCTCATATGCCAGAGTCAGTCGCCCTTAGAGGGGTAGAAGAGGGGTAGTAGAGGGGTAGAGGAATAAAATGGTAGTAGAGGGGTAGAAGAGTAGAAGAGAGGTAGAGGGGTAGAAGAGAGGTAGTAGAGAGGTAGAGGGGTATAGAGAGTAGAAGAGAGGTAGAGGGATAGAAGAGAAGTAGAGTAGAGGTAGTGGGGTAGAAGAGAGGTAGAGTGGTTGAAGAGAGGTAGAGTAGAGGTAGAGGGGTAGAAGAGAGGTAGAGTAGAGGGGTAGAAGAGAGGTAGAGGGGAGGTAGAGGGGTAGTAGAAGGGTAGAGGGGTAGAGGGGTAGAAGAGCAGTAGAAGAGAGGGGTAGAGGGGTAGTAGAAAGGTAGAGGGGTAATATTGGTGTATTAGAGGGATAGTGGGGTAGTAGAGGGGTAGTAGGGTAGAGGGGTAGTAGAGGGGTAGAAGAGAGGTAGAGGTGTAGAGTGGTAGAAGAGGAGTAGAGGGGTAGTAGTGGGGTATAGTGGTAGAAAAGGGGTAGTAGAGGGGTAAAGGGGTAGAAGAGTGGTAGAGAGGTAAAATTGGGGTAGAGGGTTTAAAGAGGGGTAGAGGGGTAGTAGAGAGGTAGAGGGGTAGAGGGGTAGAAGAGAGGTAGAGGGGTAGAAGAGTGGAAGAGGGGTAGAAGAGTAGAAAAGAGGTAGAGGGGTAGAAGAACGGTAGAGGGATAGAAGAGGTAGAGGGGTAGAAGAGAGGCAGAGGGGTAGACGAGAGGTAGAGGGGTAGAAGAGAGGTAGAGTAGAGGGGTAGAACTGAGGTAGAGGGGAGGTAGAGGGGTAATAGAGGGGTAGTAGAGGGTTAGTAGGGTAGAGGAGTAGAATAGGGGTAGAATAGGGGTAGAGGTGTAGAAGAGGGGTAGCTGACGGGTAGTAGAGGGGTAGAGGCGTAGAAATGGGGTAGAGGGGTAGAAGAGGTATAGTAGAGGGGTAGAGGTATAGAGGGGTAGAAGAGGGGTAGAGGTGTAGTAGAGGGGTAGAAGAGTAGAAGAGAGGTAGAGGGGTAGAAGAAAGGTAGAGGGATAGAAGAGGTAGAGTAGAGGAAGAGGGGTAGGGGTAGAAGAGAAGTAGAGTAGAGGGATAGAAGAGAGGTAGAGAGGAGGTAGAGGGGTAATAGAGGGGTTGTAGAGGGCTAGTAGGGTAGAGGGGTAGAATAGGGATAGAAGAGGGGTAGAGGTGTAGAGGGGTAGAGGTGTAGAAGAGCGATAGAGGGGTAGAAAAGGGGTAGTAAAGGGGTAATAATAGTAATAACAATAATCCACATTTCTAAAGCTCTCAATCACCCGTAAGGGTTTCCAGGCGCTGAGGGCCACGGGGAAGATTAAGCAAGCTATTGCCCAGAGTCACATGGTGCTGGGCTAATCTGCCGCCGATGCCAGGGATCGAACCGTGATCCCCAGATTCCAGAGTCAGTCGCCCTTAGAGGGGTAGAAGAGGGGTAGAGGGGTAGTAGATGGGTAGAGGAATAGAATGGTGTTAGAAGGGTAGAAGAGTAGAAGAGAGGTAGAGGGGTAGAAGAGAGGTAGTAGTGAGGTATTTATTTATTTATGTATTTTTTTAGGTTTTTATAGAGCGCGTAGTCACCCAAGAGTATCCCAGCGCTAACCTCGAGTTCCTGATGGCTGAAAGTAGGGGATGACGATGATTTAAGGGAAGAGAAGGGTTTTGAGAGACTTCCTGAATCGCAGGAGGTTAGGTTCTGATCTGAGACTCAAGGGGAGCGCGTTCCATTGTTTCGCTGTGTTGACTGAGAAGCGGCGGCCACCTGTGCGGGCCTTCTTCACCCTGGGAACCAAGATAAGGTTTCCATGGTCTGACCGAAGCGCTCTCGTAGGTCTGTAGGGTGTGATCCAGTTGTTAAGGATTGGTGGACCTGCATTGTGCAGTACCTTGTGAGCCAGGCAAAGGGCCTTGAATATCACCCTTTCCCTGATCGGGAGCCAGTGTAGTCTTTTCAGTGCAGGTTTGGCTGATGTTCTGGCTGGGGTATTCGTGAGCAGTCGGGCCGCCGCATTCTGGGTTTTTTGTAAAATTTGGAGAGTGGTTTCTGGGGCTCCTAAGTAAATGGGGTTGCTGTAGTCCAGCCTGGACACAATTAGGCCTTGGATCAGCAGTAGTCTGGACTGGAAAGGGAGTAGGGAGAGCACCTTTCTGCATGATCTTAGTAAGCCGTAACAAATGCCGGCCGTTTTTCTTGCCTGTGTTCTGAAGGTGAGATCTTTCTCCAACCATACTCCCAGACTCTTAACTTCCGTCTTGGGGGTAGGGGGTTCACCCATACAGGCGGGCCAGATGTTAGGGGGTAGATTTAGTGTTTTGTGTCCTAAGAGGAGAATCTCCGTTTTTGACCCATTTAATTTCAGGGCTGAGTCGCTCATCCATTGATGGATATTGGAGAGGCAATCGTGGAGATTGGAAGGCTCTAGCTTGGGATGAGAGAGAGTTACCACCAGCTGAGTGTCGTCAGCGTAACTGACGATGGTGACTCCAAATGGCGATACCAACTCCTCCAGTGGGGCCATGTACACGTTAAACAACGTGGGGCTTAGTGATGAGCCCTGTGGCACACCACACCGGAGGGGGATGGAGGGGGAGCGACTTTCACATTCCCAGACTTGGAAAGAGCGTTGGTAAAGAAAGGACGTGAGCCATTTCAACGCTGTTTCTTTCACTCCGATGTTTTCTAGGCGTTGGGTTAAGACCTGGTGGCTGACAGTGTCGAAGGCCGCACTCAAGTCTAGGAGGACCACTGCCACTGATCCTCCTGTATCGAGAATTTCTCTGGTCTTCTCCACTGCTGCAAGAAGAGCGGTGTCAGTGCCCTGACTAAGCATGAGCGAATTTTGCGGATCTCGCGTTCGCGAATTTTGCGGATTTGCGGATTCGCAATCCGCAAAATCCGCGAATTCCCGCGAATTTGCGGATTTTTTTTTTTTTTGTGTTCGCCCGTGTTTCTGCCAGTTCGCGAGGGTTTTGTACACTTTCGCAAATTGCGAACTTACCTGTCGGGTCGCAAGTTTCGCGAACTTGTTGTTTCTACGTGTCCAGCCTGTTTGGGACACTCTTCTTCATCACTGCCACTCTCTGTCACCACTGCCACTCTCTGACTACTCATGCCACCCTCTGGCCCACCCATGCCACCCTCTGTTTCATCACCACACCCTCTGGTTGTCCAGTGTACATTATTTTCGGCAAAGCAAAGCACACCTTCCCTGCCTCAAGTGACCTGAATTAATTTGGGGCTGATTCATGTGTCACAGAATATTTTTTTAGCTGGCACCTGCTTCCTTAGTGCGCCCTGATTAGTGATCTTTTGCACTTGCTAAGTGCTTTCATTGTTGCAAAATTAGTTACAACACCTGCCCTGCCCCAACTGACAATAATGAATTAGGGGCTGATTAATGGATTTTAACTTCCAGCCTGGCTCCTGCTTGTCTCCCTTAGCTGTAATTCAGGACCTTTGTGGCATATGTGTAACTATTCTGAGGTTCAGAGCAGGGTCACATACTAGTTTCAACTGGCAACTGAACTCTGGAGGGGCCCCTCAGGAAGCACTCCAGGAAATGGCTACTAATGATGAGCCTGAACTTTTGAACCTGGTAAGTAGTTACTTTCAGTTTTGCTAAAATCGTATTTCTGCAATTTTGCACTTATTCGCGGGGCGCGAACTCACGCGAACAGTGCGAGCAGTGCGAGCAAAATCCGCTGCTCGCGGATTTGCGGATTTTGCGGGAAATTCGCAAATCTCGCGGATTGCGGATTTCCCGAAAATCCGCAAAATCCGCGAGCGGAACGGATTTTCCGCCCACGCCTAGCCCTGACCTGGTCGAAAACCTGTTTGTGAGTTCTTAAGGAGGTGGTTGGTTTCCAGGAATTGAGATAGCTTTTTATTCACCAGTTTCTCAGCGACCTTACCTATCCAGGGGAGGAGAGAGATTGGTCTATAATTAGATAGATCCTCAGGGTCCAGTGATGGTTTCTTGAGAAGCCCTTTTACGACTGCCTCCTTCCAACTTAAAGGGACTTCCCCTTGGGCTAGAGAGATGTTGATAAGGGCGGTCAGCTGGGGCACTATGGTGCGGGTGATATCTTTGAGAAATCTTATGGGTACAGGGTCACTGGGAGCGCCACTCTTGATTGACGCAAATGTTACTGCAACTTCCTCTGTGGTGACTGGGCCAAATGACGCCAGATGAGGCGTATCGGGTTTCGCGGAGGTATTCCACTGTAAGGGAGGTAGGTCCTTAACTTTCCCCGTGGTGTCGAGTTTAGCAGCAGGAAGAGAGGCAAGGATTTTTTTAATTTTTTCGTCGAAAAAGGTGGCTAGGTTGACACATTTTTCTTCTGCTGCTTTGGGATCCATAGGTTTCTGCGGGGGGTCCGGGATGTGGAGGAGCTTTTTAAGGATGGTGAAGGTCTCCTTAGCTGAGCAGGAGGAATTCTTTATTTTTTCCTCGTAGAAGGCGCTTTTGGCATTATGGAGTGCTTGTTTGTACGCTTTCATGGATAATTGATAGGCGTCTTTCTCCTTCACCGACTTATTTTTTCTCCAAATGCGTTCTGTCCTTTTGCACTCCTTCCTTAATGCATTAAGGGCAGGTGTGTACCATGGAGCAGGATTGATCCTTTTGATGTGTTTAAGGGTGCTGGTTAGTGGGGCAAGGCTGTCTAGGGAGTGGGTGAGCCATCTGTTAAATTCTCTGTCCGCTGTGTTGGGATCCGTGGGGAGAGGTACGGTGGATTCTATTAACTTCGCTTCCCACTCCTCTGGTATCAGCTTATGCCACCGTCTACCGAGTGTCCTAGTTTTCTGTTTAAAAGCCGGGGTGGTCTGACGGTACCAATACATGGGGACCAGAAAATGGTCTGTCCATGGGAGTGGGGTGGGATCTTGGGTTTTAAGGTTCCTGATATTTGTAAATATCGGGTCCAAAAGCTGGCCTTTCTCATGGGTGGCTTTTGAGTTCAGAAGATGGAGGTCGGCTGATGCAAGATCTGCTAGTAGGTTAGCTGTGGTGTTATCCGCAGGGTCTAGGAAGTGTAAATTAAGATCTCCTAAGAGGAGGTAGTTGGAGGTTGTAATTGTTTTTAGTATAATGTGATCCATCAAGGTGCAGGAGAATTCCCCTAGCGAGCCTGGCGGTCGGTATACTAGTAATCCCGATAGTGAGATAGTTGGTGAGATCTGGAAGGTGAAGTTGCAGTTTTCACAGTCTTTGACAGTTCCACTTTCGATCCTACAGGTGAGATGGTCTTTGTAAAGTATGGCTAGCCCGCCACCTCTGCCGACCGGTCTGTTCAAAGAGCAAATTTGATAACCTGGGGGGACTGCATTAACCATGTCGAAGTCACTGTTAGATGTCAACCATGTCTCTGTCAGAAACAATACGTCCAGCATAGAATTTTGGGCGAGGGTATTTATTTCATGAGCATGTTTTACAAGAGACCTGCAGTTCAGAAGTCCGAATCAGAGAACATGGCCACGATCCGTTTCCTCTGTCGGATTGCAGAGGGTGCACCCTGTGAAAGGGGTGTCTTCCTTAGGGGTGTACTTACACTGAGGATGTTTATTAGTGTTCCAAGCTCGAAGCATATCTTGGGTGTAGGTTATGCGCCTTTGCGAGGTAGAGGTAGAGGGGTATAGAGAGTCGAAGAGAGGTAGAGGAATAGAAGAGAGGTAGAGTAGAGGTAGAGGGATAGAGGAGAGGTAGAGTGGTAGAAGAGAGGTAGAGTAGAGGTAGAGGGGTAGAAGAGAGGTAGAGGGGTAGAAGAGAGGTAGAGTAGAGGGGTACGAGAGAGGTAGAGGGGAGGTAGAGGGGTAGTAGAGGGGTAGAAGAGGGGTAGAGGTGTAGAGGGGATGAGGGGTAGTAGAGGGGTAGAAGAGGGGTAGAGGGGTAGTAGAGGGGTAGAGGGGTAGAGAGGTAGAAGAGAGGTAGAGGGGTAGAAGAGTGGAAGAGAGGTAGAAGAGTAGAAAAGAGGTAGAGGGGTAGAAGAACGGTAGAGGGATAGAAGAGGTAGAGTAGAGGTAGAGGGGTAGAAGAGAGGCAGAGGGGTAGACGAGAGGTAGAGGGGTAGAAGAGAGGTAGAGTAGAGGGGTAGAAGAGAGGTAGAGGGGAGGTAGAGGGGTAATAGAGGGGTAGTAGAGGGTTAGTAGGGTAGAGGAGTAGAATAGGGGTAGAGGTGTAGAAGAGGGATAGAGGGGTAGATGACGGGTAGTAGAGGGGTAGAGGCGTAGAAATGGGGTAGAGGGGTAGAAGAGGTGTAGTAGAGGGGTAGAGGTATAGAGGGGTAGAAGAGGTGTAGAGGGGTAGAAGAGGTAGAGTAGAGGAAGAGGGGTAGGGGTAGGGGTAGAAGAGAAGTAGAGTTGAGGGATAGAAGAGAGGAAGAGGGGAGGTAGAGGGGTAATAGAGGGGTTGTAGAGGGTTAGTAGGGTAGAGGGGTAGAATAGGGATAGAAGAGGGGTAGATGTGTAGAGGGGTAGAGGTGTAGAAGAGGGATAGAGGGGTAGAAAAGGGGTAGTAAATGGGTAATAATAGTAATAACAATAATCCACATTTCTAAAGCTCTCAATCACCCGTAAGGGTTTCTAGGCGCTGAGGGCCACCGGGAAGATTAAGCAAGCTATTGCCCAGAGTCACATGGTGCTGGGCTAATCTGCCGCCGGTGCCAGGGATCGAACCGTGATCCCCAGATTCCAGAGTCAGTCGCCCTTAGAGGGGTAGAAGAGGGGTAGAGGGGTAGTAGAGGGGTAGAGGAATAGAAATGTGTTAGAAGGGTAGAAGAGTAGAAGAGAGGTAGAGGGGTAGAAGAGAGGTAGTAGAGAGGTAGAGGGGTATAGAGAGTAGAAGAGAGGTAGAGGAATAGAAGAGAGGTAGAGTAGTGGTAGAGGGATAGAAGAGAGGTAGAGTGGTAGAAGAGAGGTTGTGTGGAGGTAGAGGGGTAGAAGAGAGGTAGAGGGGTAGAGTAGAGGGGTAGAAGAGAGGTAGAGGGGAGGTAGAGGGGTAGTAGAGGGGTAGAAGAGGGGTAGAGGTGTAGAGGGGAAGAGGGGTAGTAGAGGGGTAGAAGAGGGGTAGAGGGGTAGTAGAGGGGTAGAAGAGGGGAAGAGTATCAGTAGAGGGGTAGAAGAGTGGTAGAGGGTTAGAAGAGAGGTAGAGGGGTAGAAGAGGGTTAACATAACAGGTGTATTTGTAAAGCGCACGATTATCCGTAGGTGTCTTGGCGCTGAATAATAGATGTTTATTGTTACCCAACTCAATGGTACTCATTTTATCAACCTTAGATGGATGAAAGGCTGAGTTGTTAGACGGGGACCCGGAGGGTCGGCCGAGTACAGGGGGAGAGGCCTCCGGTGAGGGCCCTCTCCGGTAATCGTACAGACAGGTAACTTCCCCCCCACAGATGGACACCACACAGAGATGAGTTCAGAACACCTTTATATATATATCTTGAGGCAAGGTGATAGGCGATACAGCAGGACCAGGATACGTGGATCCCGTCAATTCTAGTCTCTTTGGGGAAAAAGGGTAGCGGGACAGTCTGAGTACCGGTCCGGTACAGCACAGCAAGAGATGGAGCTCACAATCCTCGAGCTGGAGGGTTCGCAAGGATGGGCCGCGGCAGCGCCAGCAGGCTACGAAGATGGTTCACAATGAAGATGGCCGCGGCAGCGCCAGCAGGCTACGAAGATGGTTCACGATGAGGAGGGCCGCGGCAGCGCCAGCAGGCTACGAAGATGGTTCACGATGAGGAGGGCCGCGGCAGCGCCAGCAGGCTACGAAGATGGTTCACGATGCAGAGGGCTGCGGCAGCGCCAGCAGGCTACGAAGATGGTTCACGATGCAGAGGGCCGCGGCAGCGCCAGCAAGCTACGAAGATGGTTCACGATGAAGAGGGCCGCGGCAGCGCCAGCAGGCTACAAAGATGGTTCACGAAGAGGGGCCACGGCAGCGCCAGCAGGCCTCCAAGGATGAGTCTGTCTCAGTGTCTCTCGACTCCAGGATACAACTGCCTTCCTGCTCTGGAGCGGCCCCAGTTATAGGTCTGGCGCCCTTTGATGTCCGGACCCTCGCACTTGGAGGTCGGGAGGTCCGGGATGAGGGAGTCCAGACACCCAGCAGGGGGGTGGAGCCAGCGCCTGGGGAGGCCGGGGGCGATCGACACCTGGCGGAGGGGAGCCATTGGCACTCCTTCTCCCATTGACCTGCCAAGTGGTCTCTTCACCCCCTGGGCGGATGGTGGTGCCTCGATGTCGGGGCCTGGCCAGGCCCGAGGTTGAGGTCGATCCGAGGCCACGCGGCCTGGTTGTGTAGTGTCCAAGATGGCGGCTGGGCCGGGGACAGTGGTTCTGGAAGGGGTCTGGGCCAGCCGATACCGGGGTGTTCAGGAGTTGGGATTCCGTCGGGGACGGACCGTGGGTTGCCCCGTGGGTTGCCGGGACAGTTCTTGTCTAGAAAACAGGAGGAGCAGGGGTCCGTGACCCGCCATGCGGGGAGGGATCGGGCCTTCCATGAGGCCTGTCCAACATGCGTCCCCCCCAGCTGAAGGCAGGGAGAGTCACCCATCCTCTTGGGTACTCTCCTCGCCGAGGCGGAAGAAGCGGGACAGGCCGTCTGCGTTGGCGTGGTCTTGGCCGGGGCGGTGCTCCACAGTGAAGTCCATCCCCTGCAGGGAGATGGACCAACGCAACAGCTTCGGGTTTTCTCCCCGCATCTGCATCAGCCATTGTAGGGGTCGGTGATCCGTTTGCACCCGGAAGTGGGTACCGAAGAGATAGGGCCGGAGCTTTTTGAGGGCCCACACCACGGCGAAGGCCTCCCGCTCGATGGTGCTCCAGCGCTGTTCTCGGGCCAGCAGGCGCCGGCTGATGAAGGCCACTGGCTGGTCAACCCCCTCGGTGTTGAGTTGGGAGAGGACTGCCCCAACGCCATGATCTGAGGCGTCCGTCTGTACTATGAATTCCTGGCTGTAGTCGGGGGCCTGGAGTACGGGGGCGGTGCACATGGCGGACTTCAATTTCTCAAAGGCCGCCTGACATTCCGGAGTCCAGTTGACTGTCTTGGGGTTCTTTTTGGATGTGAGTTCTGTGAGGGGCCCCACAATGCTGCCATAGTCTTTCACAAAGCGCCGGTAGTACCCGGTGAGCCCCAAGAAGGCTCGGACCTCTGTTTGGGTGACCGGAGGTTCCCAGGCCTGGATGGCAGCGATCTTGAGCTGGAGGGGGGCCACCAGACCGCTTCCCACTTGGTGTCCCAGGTAGGTCACGGACCCTTGGCCAATCTGGCACTTGCTGGCTTTGATGGTGAGCCCGGCCTGCCGGAGGGCGTTCAGGACCTCCCGGAGGTGGTGGAGGTGTTCGGCCCAGTGGCGACTGTACACAGCTACATCGTCTAGATAGGCGGCGCTGAATTCCTCGAGCCCCGCCAGTCCCTTGTTCACGAGTCTCTGGAAGGTGGCGGGGGCGTTTTTCATGCCGAATGGCATCACCTTGAAGTGGTAGTGGCCATCCGGGGTAGAGAAGGCGGATCGCTCCTGGGCCCCTGGGGTGAGGCCGATCTGCCAGTAGCCCGCTGTCAAGTCGAAGATGCTCAGGTAGCGGGCGGCCCCCATACGGTCAATCAGCTCATCTGCCCGGGGGATGGGATGAGCGTCGGTCCTGGTGACGGCGTTCAAACCCCGATAGTCCACACAGAACCTGAGCTCGGGGGCGACGCCCGGGGCGGCAGCCTTGGGGACCAGAACGACCGGGCTGGCCCAGGGGCTGTCGGAAGGCTCGATCACTCCCAGAGCCAGCATTTTGGAGACTTCCGTCTGGATGCAGGTGCGCACTCTGTCCGGTACTCGGTACGCCCTGTGTCGGATAGGGGGGCTATCCCCGGTATCCACGTCGTGAAGGCACCAGGAGGTGACCCCGGGGATGAGGGAAAACAGGTCGGCAAACTGGAGCAGAAGGTCTTGACAGTCTTGACGTTGTTCTGGGGACAAGGCATCGGAGAGGTTGACCCCTTCCACGGAGCCGTCCTTCTCGAGCGTCTTCAGCAGGTCCGGAAGGGGCTCGGAGTTTTCTTCAGTTCCACTGTCAGTAGCCATCAGGAGGCTAAGTTCCGTGCGCACAAAGTGGGGCTTGAGTCTATTGGCGTGGAGGACCCGTAGGGGGTTCCGAGGTGACTCCATGTCGATCAGGTAGGTGACTGGTCCCTTGCTCTCTACTACTTTGAAGGGTCCCATCCATTTGTCCTGGAGGGCGCAAGGTTCAACCGGGGACATCACCCAGACCTGTTGTCCGGGTTCGAACTCGATGGAGGAGGCATGCTGATCATGCCATCGCTTCATGTCCTCTTGGCTGGCTTCTAGGTTGGCCTTGGCAAGTTCCCTAAACCGTCGGGTCTGGTTACGGAGAGTTAAAAGGTACTTGTATACATCCGGGGGAGTCTTCTGAGGGGCCACCTCCCACCCTTCTTTGACCAGGCTGAGGGGGCCCGGACGGGGTGTCCATACAACAATTCGAACGGACTGAAGCCCAGGGATTTCTGGGGGACTTCCCTGTAAGCGAACAGGAGGCATGGGAGCAGCACGTCCCACTGGCGACGTAGGGGTTCCTCCAAGCCCATGATCATCCCCTTGAGGGTGCGGTTAAACCGCTCCACCAGTCCGTTTCCTTGCGGGTGATAGGGGGTCGTGAATTTGTAGGTGACCCCGCACTGTTGCCATAGGGACTTCATGTACTTGGAGATAAAGTTTGTGCCCCTGTCACTGACGACTTCCCGGGGGAAGCCCACCCGGGAGAAGATCCCCATCAGCGCCCGGCCCACCACCGGGGCCGTCACGGTCCGAAGAGGAATGGCCTCGGGATAGCGGGTGGCGTGGTACAGCAGGACTAGGATGAACCGGTGACCTTGGGCTGTCCGGGGCTCCAGGGGCCCCACAATGTCTAATTCTACCCGCTCAAACGGGGTGGTGACGATGGGAAAAGGTTGCAGGAGAGCTTTGAGTTTTCGGCCGCTCTTCCCGCTGGCCTGGCAGGTGGGGCAGGCTCGGCAGTGATTGGCTACATCGTTCCGCATCTTCGGCCAGTAGAAGTGGGTCACCAGGCGGCTGTATGTTTTGTCTTGTCCCAGGTGCCCGGCAAGAGGCACATCGTGGGCCAAGTTCAAGAGGAAGTCTCTGAAGCGTAGGGGGACCACCAGCACTCGGCTGGCCCCCAGCTCGGCAATCTTTTGCTCGCTGTAGAGCAGCTCATTGTCCCAATAAATCCAGTGGGTCCCTGAGGTATCTCCGGCGCGCTGGGTTAGGGCTTGCTGACGGAGTCCCTCGAGGGAGGGACACGTTCTTTGCTCCTGTCTGAATTGTTCTTGAGTAGGGCCACCCTCCTGACGCCACTGGGCTAGCTCCGGGAGGTCCCGGGGCCGATCACGTTCTTCCTCCCTGGACTCCGGGGGACCGGGCTCCGGGGTTGTTTCTTCGGTGACGATCGGCGGCGGGGGTTCTGGCCACTCCTGTTCTTCGGCGCTGGCGATGGCGCGGGCGCCCATGGACCGGGTCGTTACGCAGACCCATTCAGGGAGGCCCAGCATCCCCAGGTGCTCCCTTCGCTCAACGGCGGACCAGGGGGAACTTTCGAGGTCGTTCCCCAGGAGGCAGTCTACTGGAGCATCATCGCGGATAGTCACTTTTAGCATGCCGGACACCCCTCCCCACTCAAAGGGGACGCAGGCCATCTGGCACAGGCTTTCGGAGTTGTCGGCCGACCGCACTGGACAAAGTACATTTGGTAAGATCTGGTCAGGGGTCACCAGATGGCAGCGGACTGCGGTCACACTGGCCCCTGTGTCACGGAGGGCTTCAGCCCGGTGTCCATTAATGGTGACCCACTGGCTGTACTTCTGCGTGTTGGCGGGGAGGGGTGCCCGCGGAACCATGTCCCTTTCCCCTAGACAGACCAGGGACATGGCGGCAGGTTCCCACTCAGGCTGGTACGGCTCGTACTCTTCGGTGTCTTCTTGAGCCGGTTCTTCCCCCAGGGCGGCGGCAGCGACCTGGCGGGTCATGGGATTCTGGTTTTTCGGGCAGTTGGGGTCATTGGCGTAGTGCCCGGGTCATTGGCATCGGTGGCAGGTAACGTTGGCGCGGAACCCTGGTCGCGTTGGAGGACTCCCTCTCCGGGCCGGGGGCGGGGGGTTGTTGGTGGTGGCCGCCGGGACGGTGTCTCTGCCCCGACCCTGGCCTCCTCCTCCCCCCCGGGGACGGTGGGGCCCTTGGGAGGCCCTGTTCTGTTCGCTGGGCCAGCTTCGAGGAACTCGGGTGCTCTCCCATCGGTCTGCTTCGAGGGCGAGTTTCCGAGGGTCAGTCAGTTTACTGTCAAGGAGGTGCTGCCTGAGTTCGACGAAGCAATTATTGGAGAGGTGTTCCCATACAATAAGATCGAATAACTGCTCATAGGTGGTCACCTGGCTGCCCTTGATCCATCCCTCGAAGGCTCGGCTAAAGAAGTTCACGTACTCCACCCAAGTTGTACCCGGGATTCGTTTGCAGTCCCGAAACCTCTGGCGGTACATCTCGGGCGTCAGCCCATACCGAGTGAGGAGGGCGGCCTTCATGTGGTCGTAGGATGTCATCTGATGGTCGGGCAGTTGCAGCAGGGCGTCTCGCCCTTCGTTGACGAACCTCCCCCATAACCCGGCTCCCCAGTCACTCCGTGGGATTCTGTGGGAGGTCATGGCTACTTCGTAGGCTTTGAACCACTGCTGGATATCATCGTTCCGTTAATATTCCCTGACGACATCCTTGGGGATGTGGACCTTGGGGTCTGTAGGAGCAGGAGGGGTCTGGTGCCCGGGGACTCCGAGGTCTTTGTTCTGCCTCCGGATTTCTAGTTCCTTCAAGTTGCGCTCATGCTTGTAGGCTAGTCTTTTCTCTTCCAGCTCCCTCTGACTCTTTTTTTCTTCTCGCTCCTCTCAGAGCCGTAAGTGTTCCAGTGTTATTTTTTGTTCTGCCAATTTGAGTTCAGCCGGCTCTTTTCTCGTTCTCGGGCCTCCTCGGACGAGAGGCCCGGTCTTCTTTCTTCTGTGGGAGCGGCACTTGTTTCGGGGTTCTCAAGGCTTTGATTTTGAGGTAAGGGTGTTTCCGTCTCCACCCAAGATTCTATGGCGTGTTTGAGGTCATCTTTCGTGCTCAGTCCTGTGGTAGCAATGCCTAGTTCTATACAGAATTGTTTCAGTTCCTTGTGGCTGTATTCGTCTAGCTTCTCCATCAGGAATTTTTCGGTTGTACCACTCTCCTTTGTCGTCATGGTGGCTGTGTGTCGTGGGGTGAGTTACTCTCTGTACAATTATGCGTCGGCTCGGATCGCGCCGTTGGCCACCAATGTTAGACGGGGACCCGGAGGGTCGGCCGAGTACAGGGGGAGAAGCCTCCGGTGAGGGCCCTCTCCGGTAATCGTACAGACCGGTAACTTCCCCCCCACAGATGGACACCACACAGAGATGAGTTCAGCACACTTTTATATATATCTTGAGGCAAGGTGATAGGCGATACAGCAGGACCAGGATACGTGGATACCGTCAATTCTAGTCTCTTTGGGGAAAAAGGGTAGCGGAACAGTCTGAGTACCGGTCCGGTACAGCACAGCAAGAGATGGAGCTCACAATCCTCGAGCTGGAGGGTTCGCAAGGATGGGCCGCGGCAGCACCAGCAGGCTACGAAGATGGTTCACGATGAGGAGGGCCGCGGCAGCGCCAGCAGGCTACGAAGATGGTTCAAGATGCAGAGGGCCGCGGCAGCGCCAGCAGGCTACGAAGATGGTTCACGATGCAGAGGGCCGCGGCAGCGCCAGCAGGCTACGAAGATGGTTCACGATGAAGAGGGCCGCGGCAGCGCCAGCAGGCTACGAAGATGGTTCACATAGAGGGGCCGCGGCAGCGCCAGCAGGCCTCCAAGGATGAGTTTGTCTCGGTGTCTCTCGACTCCAGGATACAACTGCCTTCCTGCTCTGGAGCGGCCCCAGTTATAGGTCTGGCGCCCTTTGATGTCCGGACCCTTGCACTTGGAGGTCGGGAGGTCCGGGATGAGGGAGTCCAGACACCCAGCAGGGGGGTGGAGCCAGCGCCTGGGGAGGCCGAGGGCGATCGACACCTGGCAGAGGGGAGCCATTGGCACTCCTTCTCCCATTGACCTGCCAAGTGGTCTCTTCACCCCCTGGGCGGATGGTGGTGCCTCGATGTCGGGGCCTGGCCAGGCCCGAGGTTGAGGTTGATCCGAGGCCACGCGGCCTGGTTGTGGAGTGTCCAAGATGGCGGCTGGGCCGGGGACAGTGGTTCTGGAAGGGGTCCGGGCCAGCCGATACCGGGGTGTTCAGGAGTTGGGATTCCGTTGGGGACGGACCGTGGATTGCCCCGGTGGGTTGCCGGGACAGTTCTTGTCTAGAAAACAGGAGGAGCAGGGGTCCGTGACCCGCCATGCGGGGAGGGATCGGGCCTTCCATGAGGCCTGTCCAACATGAGTGGACCCACCGGGATTTGAACCTGTGACCATGAGGTTGAACACAGGCCCTTGCAGTGGACGCATTAGTCCACTGAGCCATCAGACCCGGCTTAAGGGTTAGAGGGGTAATAGAGGGGTAGAAGAGAGGTTGAGTAGAGGGGTAGAAGAGAGGTAGAGGGGTAATATAGGGGTAGTAGAAGGGTAGAGGGGTAGTAGAGGGGTAGAATAGGGGTAGAAGAGGGGTAGGGATATAAAGGAGCAGTAGAGGGATAGAGGGGTATAGGAGGGATAGAGGGGTATAGGAGGGGTAGAGGGGTAGTAGAGAGGTAGAAGAGGGGTAGAGGGGTAGTAGAGGGGTAGAAGAGAGGTAGAGGGGTAATAGAGGGGTAGTAGAGGGGTAGAGGGTTAGTGGAGGGGTAGAATAGGGTTAGAAGAGCGGTAGTAGAGGGATAGAGGGGTAGAAGAGGGGTAATAGAGGGGTAGAAGAGGGTTAGAGGGGTAGAAGAGAGGTAGAGGGGTAGAAGAGGGGTAGAGGGGTAGTAGAGGGGTAGAGGGGTAGAAGAGGGATAGAAGAGTAGAAAAGAGGTAGAAGTGAGGTAGAGGGGTAGAAGAGTAGAAGAGAGGTAGAGGGGTAGAAGAGTAGAAGAGAGGTAGAGTAGAGGTAGAGGAGTAGAAGAGAGGTAGGGATATATAGGCAAATGAAAAGGAGGCTATCGGCTTCAGGAATGTGAAAGAAAGCTCTCCTATTTTGAAAGCTGATTACAAGCATCTCCTGAGAAACGCGGCAAAACTTTCAAACCACAGAGTCGTTTGAAAGTTTTGCCCTGTTTCTCAGGAGATGCTTGTAAACACATATAACTGGATTCATTTAATTTAACAGTTGGCTCCGCCCAGGATTGCTTGGTAACGCAAATGACAAGGAAGCTATTGACTTCAGGAATGTGAATGAAAGCTCTTGTATCTTGAAAGCAGATGACCCATGATGAGAGAGGAAAGCCAGATGGCGCCTCTGCTCGTCAGTGTGAGCCTGCGCACGAACCACAAGCTCTTGACCACAGTGGTAGCATTTTCTGAAGCCTTTACTAAAAGTCTTGCCAGATCAGCGCATGCACTGGCTCAGGCGAGACCTAAGAAGGGCTCTTTCTGGCCCAAGAGATAGCTTTCTTTTTTTTTAAAAACATATTTTATTCGTCAAATTGCATAGTTATCGCAGTGCTCTACACACCAGAGGCACCTGCAGAATCAAGCCAGATAGGACAAAAAAACAGCAATCGACTATTGTATATAGCATAACAAAAAGTATATAAAATAATACGAAAACCTCCCCAACTCCCTCCCTCACTCACCCCTCCCCCCAAAGTTGCACAATGTCCACATAGTCCTGTCCACAGCCTGCATATAGTAAAAGCAATTCCATCGAGAGAGCACAACCCCTCTGGTCCCCCTCCCCAACCCAACACCTCCCCAGACCTCCCATGGACATGAAATTATCCCAATGCTGGCACATCTGCTGGGTGGTACAAAAGGGGGTGGTGATGGACGGAGCATCTGAATCAATCAAACACTCACACCCAGTCAAAAGATCTGGGTTAATTCATCACCGTTCTTTAGCCCACTCTGCCACCCCAGTTCAGACATGGCTATATGCAAATCAGTCTGACCCTGTGCCTCATGGGAACAGTCCAGCCCGAACTGCCAAGCCATGTCTTCCCTGGACCGGAAACAAGCTTCCGAGGACCGGTTTCTGGCATTCCAGCCGTCTTCAGCCCGGCTTGCTTGAATCCAGTGGCAAAGTGAGCAAGGGACTCACTTCTGAGCATACCCTGCCATACTTATGGAGGCCAAAAGCGGTACAAAAGGGGGTGGCGATGGACGGAGCATCTGAATCAATCAAACACTCACACCCAGTCAAAAGATCTGGGTTTAATCCATCACCGTTCTTTAGCCCACTCTGCCACCCCAGTTAAGACATGGCTATATGCAAATCAGTCTGACCCTGTGCCTCATGGGAACAGTCCAGCCCGAACTGCCAAGCCATGTCTTCCCTGGACCGGTAACAAGCTTCCGAGGACCGGTTTCTGGCATTCCAGCCGTCTTCAGCCCGGCTTGCTTGAATCCAGTAGCAAAGTGAGCAAGGGACTCACGTCTGAGCATACCCTGGCACACTTATGGCTGCCAAAAGCGGTACAAAAGGGGGTGGTGATGGACGGAGCATCTGAATCAATCAAACACTCACACCCAGTCAAAAGATCTGGGTTTAATCCATCACCGTTCTTTAGCCCACTCTGCCACCCCAGTTCAGACATGGCTATATGCAAATCAGTCTGACCCTGTGCACATCTGCTGGGGGCTCCAGCCACAGGCCCTGGTAATTCGGCCATCTTTTTCATATTTTGTAGTGTTTGCGTGGGCATCCCCTGGCAACAAAAATAGGCTGTTCCAACCCCATACAAAAGTCCAGGGCGTTGTTCCATGCCGCCACTGAGGGGGCCCGAGGGGCCTTCCATTCCCTAGCAATATCTCGCTTCGCTAACGTGAAGACCAGCTGCATGATATGTCGCTTGTATATATTACCCCCCCTATTCCCTGCCTCACGTGCAGCAGGGCTAGTCGCAGAGGACGTGGGAGCTCCCACCGAGAACCTCCGAGAGGCAGGAAAATACCCCTCTCCGAAATTGATCAAGAGAAAAGGCACTGCCAGACAGTGTGCATGAACGTACCCTCCTCCAGCCCACACCGAAGACACTCCGGGGAGGCAATCAACCCAGCCTGCCACAGTCGATATCTGGTAAAATAGACCCTGTGCAGATATTTAAATTGAACAAGGCGAAGGCGCATCGCTATGGCCGCTCCCCGCGGCGCTGCCAGGGCCTCCCTCCAGTCCACCTCTTCCAGCTCACCCACATCTTCCACCCAGTCCTCCCGAAGCTTCCGAAGCGTGGTGGAGTATTTGTAACAAGGGATTGGTAGATCAGCGAGATCTTCTTTATCTCTAGGTCGCCCATAAACACTTTCGCTTCCAGGGGCTGAAGTCCGGCAGAGACTCCAGCCCTTCCAGGCTAGGGGATAGAGCATGGCGAAATTGAAAGTATCGAAACAATTGTGTCTGTGTCATGCACAATTCCCTCTGCAGATCTTGGAAAGACTTGAGTGCTGTGCCGCTCATAACATCTCCTAGAGTAGAAAACCCAATATCATCCCATCCCCGGAAGCCCTGCAGGGCAGTCAATTGGGGCAAGCGTCCATTGTTCCATAGAGGAGTCTCCTGAGTCAGGGTATTCCACCACCCCATGCGTCGTAGCGCCTGCCTCTAAATCATAAATATCACCCGTGTGAAAGATGGCAATGCGCCTCGCAGCGGCGCCCAATAAAGAATTGAATGTAGCGTATGCGACCCCATCAGCCGCCGCTCCAGAGCATATGCCGGGTCCCCCCTGTCACCATTACACCACTCGTTAAGAACCAGTAGGTGCGAGGCTTGGTAGTACGATAGTATGTCTGAGGGCACGAGTCCTCCACAGTAGGTGGATAAAAAGCAAGTACGCAAGGCTACACGCACCTTTCCTCCCTGCCACAGAAATTGCCCAAGCACAGAATTCACCAGCTGGAACCATCTGGGCTGGATCGGGTACGGGTGGTTCTGAAGCTGATAGAGCAGTCGAGGAAGCACCACCATCTTGAATATTGCCGATCTGCCATACAGTGTTAAAGGCATGCGCGACCTGGACTTAATATCAGCCCAGACACGCTCCCATACGGGGACCAGATTCCGCTCCCAAGAAATGGCCGGTACGCCCGATATGAACACCCCCAAGTATTTCAGGCCTGCCGCCACCAACTGGACTGAGGTACCCATGTGCTAAACCTCGTCCGATCCTCCATGGACCAGAGCGTGGATTTGCGGGTGTTCATATATAGACCTGATGATTCCCCAAATATCTGCATGATCCTCAGAAGTCGCGGCTCCATTCTATCCACTGCTATGATGAAGAAGAGGACATCGTCCGCGTACAGTACTATCCTGTCTGACAGGCCCGGTGCCCTCTCAAATCCCAGGATCTGTGCATCAATACGCACCCACACTGCCAACGGTTCCATGGTCAGGATCAATAGGTACGGAGACAGGGGCACCCCTGTTGTGTGCCCCGACTAATCGCAAAGGGGGAAGACACTGCCCCCACCACTCGCACCGACGCCGACAGGTCCGTGTACAAGAGTCGCAGATACAAGAGGAAGCTTGGGCCTAAATTGAGTCTGTGCAAAATGCAAATAAATATACCCAAATCAGGGAATCGAGCACCCTGTCCATATCCGCTAAAAGTAGCGCTGCCGATTTCCCGGTCTACCGGATGGCCTCTACCCCCACCTGAGCCAGCCGTATGTTGTGCCTGGTCGCCCTTTGGGGCATGAACCCAGCTTGTCAGGGTGAATAAGCGCCGAGATGTGGGGCAATAGGCGGTTGGCCAATGCTTTGGCCAGGATTTTGGCCTCCACATTCAAGAGAGAGATAGGGTGATATGAGGCATGTTGTTCCGGGGGCTGTCCGGGCTTATGAAACACCACCACTTCCGCATGTCTCTAGTCCGGGGGGAGCATGCCGTTTTCCCGGGCCTCCTCCATCACCTCCCAATAGTATGGGGCAATTGTAAATTATAGCATTGGAAAAATTCACTCGGGAACCCTTTGGGTCCCGGCGCCTTCCCAGAGTTAAGCTCACCTAGGGCCGTACCCAACTCCTCGACTGTCAGAGGTTCCTCCCGCTGATCGCGCACTTCATCCGAAACTGTTTTGGGCGGTTGATCAGCTATAAATGTATCCACAGTGGACGCCGATAAGCATTCGTGGGGGGCATAAAGATCAGCAAAATATGTAGCGAGGCTCTCCGCTATAGCAATTGGATCTGTAATCAGTGTACACGTTTGGTCCAAGAGGCCTGAGAGGGCCTTGGAATGGAGAGTACCCTGACAAAGTCTATGAAGCATCTTACTGGACTTGTCCCCCATTGGCATATCCTGCTACATGTCGCCTGCCAGATCTGGTGAGCCTCATCCATCAGGAGAGCTAGAAGCAATTGGCGCACATACTTACCCCCCTGCCTCCCGACTGTGACACCCCAGTGCCTCTATGTCCGCCTTCGCCCAAATCAATTCCTCCTTGCGCTTCCTGCAGGCTGCTGCACACCATGATGTCCACACCCCGCAATGTAGGCTTCAGTGCTTCCCAGAGAGTCTCGGCTCTAGATGCCGACCCCTCAATCAAAGTGAGATATTGGGCAATAGCATCACTCATAAGTGTCCCGTAGTCGTCATTCTGTAGGTACCACACTTAGAGGCGCCACCGAAACGGTTGTCGCCCCCTACCCATATGAAGCTCTAGGGATACCGGGGAGTGGTCCGAAAGGCCGCAGGGCAGGATCTCAGCTGATGCCACCCTATGAGCCGCCGCCCGGGGAAAAAAGATATAGTCCAGCCTAGAGAAGGACTCATGACCCCCCCCCAACAAACCCCCCCCCATACCTCAAAAACACTGAAGTACCTGTCGCGGTAGGGCTAGTTCCAAACCCCCAACTGGGGGACGAGAACCGCCGCCTCCAATGGATCCCCAACTTACAGCCCATGTCTACCGGGCTTGCCCCCAACCAGTCCTAGTCTGTCGGAGAAACAGCCATGTTGCATTACCCTAACCATAACCATCACAGCAATTACTAGACCAATTACTCTGCAACACCCCATGAATAGCAAACATTAAGGTTCCAGTGTCTGTTTCCCAGAAGGAGGGTCCCTGAGAGGAGGCACCGCAGGACAGAGAGCGCAGCTGGGACCGTGATCGTCTATTGCTCCTCTGTTGCTGTTCCCGAGGACCCAGTCAGGCTACCCCACTCACCGAGGAGTCCGACTCCAGCCCAGGCGACGTGTGTGCCCTCACCCTCACTGTTTCATCCGTCTATTTAAAGACCTCCTCCAAAGTGTCAAACAAGTGCATGCAGGAGCGGTACACCACTCGGAGATGGGCCAGAAACAGGAGGGTGTATGGGAGCTTAAATTCTCTCAGGCAGGCCTTTGCGGCCATGAATGACTGCCGCTGCTGTTGTACTTGCCTTGTGTAGTCAGGGAAGATTAGTAGGCGCACATTGTTGTATAGCAGTGGTTCGTTGGCTCTAGCCTGTTTCAAAATGGCATCGCGGTCAAGATAGTTCAGGAGCTTCGCTATCACTGGCCGCGGCAGGGCCATTGTGTGAAAAAGCGTTCCATGTTGCCCTCCTCACAACCCTCCGGAAAGCCAACAAAGCAAAGGTTATTGAGCCGGGCCCTCCCCTCTGCATCTTCAGGCCGTAGCACCAGGTTCTTCTGCACTGTCTCCATGGTAGCCATCTTCTGCTTCAGGATTGCGACGTAGTCTTCTACTCCAGAAATACAGGTCACTGCTTCGGTGATGCTGGACACTGCGTTGCGCAAATCCTGCCTCAGCAGCATAAAGTCCGACCCTACTGCTCCTATCTTGGCATCTAACATGTCTCTGGATTGAGTGATAGCCCCCAGGAGTGCTGCGCTGTCTGGCATGGCCTCCGACTGGCCCCCTGTCACCCCAGCCACCGCTCCCAGGCCTGTGAATTTGTCTATGGGCCCATGCTTAGTCGAGCCGCTACTACCTTTATCCCTTGTCATGATTTCCCTCGGGAGTCCTCCCACAGGTCCAGGAAGAGCCGTGCAAGATGCAGAAGCAATGATCCCCTTTGGTCCAGTCTACACAACCCCACCTGAGCCCCAATTCTGCAGTCACAAGGAGTCACCCCTGATCCTAGTCCAGCCAGCCACCACCAGATTCAAGTCCGCAAGGGAACCCCCCGTGCTGCGCACATGGTCTGACTAGCCACCTGTCCAATCGCACCTTAAGACCACAGGCAGGGTATCTCCACTGCAGGACCGACCATCCTCCCAATGTTCCACCTCACCTGCGCTGCCCGGTCCTGTTGTGTATGGATTTAGGACCCTAGTGTAATTTTCCAGATTCATGCCCATATATAGGTATAAATCACCCTATCCTTATATAGGCATAGAAATCATAACCATATTAAGACTTAGCCTATGCAGCCCAAAAACGGCATGGCTACTTCCACTAGTTCAGAGAATCCACAACGATTTCTTGGAAAAACCCGCCTTCAGCAGTCAGGGACTTCCCCTTGCTTGAATATGGATTTATCCAAGAACTCAAGGAGTTTTCAAAGAACTGAGTCTTTGATGACGTTATTATGTCCAACCTTACGTCAAACTCGGCACCTTCAAGGTATAAATATGCCCACATTTGCCCTGGCAAACACACGGTGGTTTGGAGCAGTTCGACTATCTACTTGCCCGACGCCCTGCTACAGCAAGTGCCGAAGGAAGCAGACCCTCCAGCTGACGCACTGAGAGAGACGCTGTCTTTCCTCCTGCTGAGAAATCCAGCTCCAGTGTTTCCAGGCTACCCTAGCGGGTTGCTGGGAAATCGAGTCCTGAGAGAGAGATACAAGACCTCCTTCATTCTAAACCAAGGTACGGAGTTGATTGGACCCTTAGAGAATTCTTGGAATAGATTCTTGGCAAAAAGAATACTAAACTTAAGCTACACCTCATGTACTTCTTCCCTCGTACTAGACCTAGGTTAAGTACACCTGGGTAGGTGTATTTTAGAAGCACCAGTTCAGTACTTTTAGTCATTATTTATTAATGTATGTATTCTATGTTATTTTATATGGCTTAGAAACCATACCATGCTTTTACAGTATTATTTTATAATACTCTTCGTACTGTACGCATTGTACTTTGCAACCAGTAATACGATTGTAGCAGTTCATTTCCTCTGCCTGAGAAAGAAGACTGTTCAATAAATACTTTTTATTGAAAACACCAGTCTCTCTATTTCTCTGCACCTCTGGTGAAACGAACCATGCACGATTGACTGAGTGAAATAGTTGTCTATTGTTTCCACGACTCTAGAGATACGTTTCTTATCCTGGGGAAACAAAGTTGTCATGTTTACGCGGTTGTCAGAACCTAATCCCTTCTTGTGAATTCGAGAAAGTTTCTAGTGACCTCTGAGCTAGCTGGCACTCACAATTAAGTCCAATATATTCGATAGAGACCTAGTCGACCTTAGTCCTACGTCTAAACTATAGTATATGTTATTCCAATGCGCAGAGCCTATTGGGAATATAGGAACTACACTACAGTCCGACCGCTGTATCTCCCATTTGATCGTGTCACTGGCCCTACCTGGCTGCGGGGTAGCGGTCCGCCCCCGGCTGCCAATGCCACCAGTGGAGCCCGGGCAGTCCACCACACCCACGTGTGGGCCAGAGTCCAGGTGGCCGCCGATGATGATGCCGCGGAAGGGGGGGAGAAAGTGAGAGAGGGCCCGCTCTGCGCGGATGGGGGAAAGAAGCGAGCAAATGGCAGCTCCCGTGGCCCCATCCCCGCGGCCCGGCAGCACCGCCGATCCCTGGCCTCTGCTCCATGCAGGGAAGGATGCCGCCGTGCAGTGCAATCCGAGTGTTCGCTGGTCTCTTCCGCCACGGAGACACTCATAGCCAGATATTGTGCTGTAGTGGTTTGTATAAAACGGACTTCAATAAAACCTCTTTCCATGTTGATGAATGGTGTTGTTGTTGTTTGCAATAGATTAGCCTGTACAGTTAGACGTCTTACATTGGTCATTAGTGTTTAGAGTATTGCTTTAGAAGAGACAGGATTGTCCTCCAAGATCTCTCTCCTTGGTGATAAGTGAGTCTAGTAGTTGATAAAATTACAGTGAGCTCTTTGCTTTACATCTGTCACCTGCCTCCTTTTCTTATTTTAAAAAAATGGACATGGTATTTTATGAGGTATATTAAAATGTTATTTGCTGGGTGATGTAATTCAGTGATGTCATTTGAGATGTCATTAGTGAGGCCATCAGGGATGTCACTGACCATATCATGAGTGATGTAATATGTGAGGTCATAAGCAGTGCATTGTGGAAGGGTGTAAGTTCTAATTAGCTCAGGTAACTAGAACTGCTGAACTTCAATGGTTTTGTGTGTGTAAATACTGAACCTAACTATGATGGCCTTGTAACTTTTGGCTTTTTCAGTGAATTTTAAAGATTTTGTAATGCTATTTCATAACTATAACTTCCCTGTAACCTTTGTTATTTAGTGAATTTCTACAGTTTTTTAGTGCTACTACAGAACTATGATATCCCTGTGACCTTTGTTTTTTTAGTGAATTTCAAAGTTGTTTTTAATATAAATTGAGGTACGATTTGACCCAAAAAGCTCAATTTGCCAATATACATTTTCACAAATTTATAAATGCACTGTATTCACACATTCATCCTTATTATAAATTTGAAGATAAAAACGAAATAATTAAGTTAAGGTAACCTATGTAGTCTTTCTGTAAAAACAATGAAAAGTCTTTCTTTTTTGTTAAATTATTTTTGTGGATCCGCGTATCCAAAGCAAATTCGACAAGGAAGCCCATACAAGTACTCTATGGTTGCGAGTTCCTGTGACGAAATTGCAGGGGATCAATGGATTCAGGAAAAAGTATCAAAGTGCTCTATGATATGAAGGCCCCATAAAACTGGCCTAGTGGCCATGACCTCCCTCTCTAAGCCAATTCTGGGGGGCGTGGCCAAGATGGCGGTGTGAGCGGACGTGCTTTGCCGAGCTCCCGCCGCCGGACGCCGACTTAAGCACTACCACAGCACTGGCCCGGCTGAGACGGGCCCCAAAAGAAGCCTGACTCCGGTACCACGGCTGCGGTAACCTCCTGAGCCAGTGCGGTGACCAGAGGCGGCCCGACCCCGGCGGGGAATCGCCGCGGAGCCAGCGGCAGTTGGGGCCTAGCACGATCCAGGGGCCGCAAGCGAGGACGAGAGTGAGGCCGCGGTGGGAGGAGCCACGGGGCCGCCTGAGGACGCCCGCGACAGGCTGCAGCCCAGGGTGTAGGTCCGGCCCGCGCGGTGCCGCGCGAGGCCTCCCGCGACCTAGAGCGGAGGCTTCTGCGGACCTACCACCCCATCTGAAGACGACCCCCGCTTGGACATCGGCTGCCGCCCGTCGCCAGCCTCAACAGCGGAGCCAGGGACCAGGCGGCGCACGTGGGCGAGACGCGAGGGAGCGGACGCCTGACCCGGACCTGCGGCGAATCAACACGGCGGCGACGAGGTAACGGGGGGGGGGAACCAGCACCACCAGGGCCCCCCTCCCCGCCGCGGGACGCCCGCTTCCCGTCCCAGCCCGGCCGGTGGGAGACGAGGCCGGAGGCGCGAAGATCCGCCATTTTGTGCGGCCTGGTATCGAGGCCGAAGTGAAGCCCGCCGTTGGCCTGGCTCCCAGCCCGGCTGCTGCTGACGCTCTGTGGCCGGCGGGGGGACTAGCCCGGCCCTGCCCTCCCACCCACGCTGCAGGCCCGAGTGGCGGGCTTTGCCGTAACCCAGACGCCGGCCGGAGGATACTCCTTAGCACCACAGACGGGGGGGACGCATTGGGACGTCGGCACCCGGCTGGACACATAGCCACCACATCGAACGCGCCCCCCTCTCCGCTACCTGCGTGCCAGACGCCGCGAGCCGCAGCTGCACCTACGGCCTAAGCCAGCGGTATTGGTTGCGGCCGATTGCGGGGCGAGGGACATCACTGGAGCCATGTCCAACGTTAGGACAAGGAAGGACCGCTCCATTGCCGAGCTCTTCACCCCCGGCGCGGTGGGGAAGAAGGCGGATGTCGCAACGGCCAGCCACCTTGCGGGGTCCGAGAAGAAATGCCAGACCTCTCCGTCCCAGGGACAGGCGGATCCAGAGGCCCCGGTCACACGCTCCTTCCTGGAGTCGCTCTTCATGGGGCTGCGCGAGGACATACAAGCGTTGAAGAAAGAACTACAAGACGAGATCAAGGAGGTGCGCCGAGACACCGACGCCATTGGTGAGAGAGTAGCGGAGCTAGAGACGAAGAGCGACGCGCGGGATATAGAGATTGAGGCACTGCGACAGGAACTGGTGCGCATACATGACCAGCAAGTGGACCTCCAGACCCACGCCGAGGATTTGGAGAACCGCTCCAGGCGGCATAACATCAGAATCCGGGGGGTGAAGCACTCCCCAGACACGGAGGACCTATTTCAGTTCACTCGGGGCCTGTTCAATCATATCCTAGGCCGGCCGACGGACTCTCCCTTGGGCCTAGACAGAGTGCACAGAACGGGCCCACCTAGAGCGGCAACGGCCCACCCGGCCGACATCCTAGTATGCGTCCAGGACTTTCGGACCAAAGAGGAGATCCTCAACAAAGCGCGCCAGATGGCGCCGGTGACCTACGGCGCACACTCCCCGGCTCTATATCAAGACCTTGCAGCGCTGACCCTGGAGAAAAGACGCATCTTCCGACCTGTCACGGCAGAGCTGCGGAACCGCCAAATCTCCTACAGTTGGGGGCACCCCTTTCGACTTGTCTTCAAGATGGGCAATAACCTCCACCAGATCCGCTCCCTCAGGGAGGCATGCAGCCTCCTGAACATCGAGGAACCGGCTGAGACTGAGAACCCGGGGGTGGGGGGCACCGCCAGCGAAGAAGCACCGGGAAGATGGCGGCAGCAGCGGCGGCAGCACAGGCCGCGGCGTCCCGACACCAAAGAGATAGAAGAAGGCCAACGAGCAGCAGTGGAGACCGTCGCACAGGGCCTGGTGAGCCAGGACAACGACTGACCCCCGGCCGGGGGCTCATGAACCTTCGGGGCTACGGCTCAACCGGGATGACTCGCTCCGGCGGCGGGGGCGACACCTCGCTAACCCGCACCTTTTCTAAGCCAATTCTGGTGCTGCTACTTCTGCTACCGCAGCACCAGGATAGGGTCAGACAGGCGACCTCCCCGCTCATTTCTGAGATGGGGGTGCAGCTTTCAGTCACCCCCCAGCTCAGTAATGGGTAGGTAAAGGACGAGTGTTTGTGACTTCAGTGTGTCTGTCAGGCAACTCAGCTCCACTGCCCCTCATGCCCAACCCGCACTAGCTTGGGACTTGCCTCAGCCACTCTGCTCAGCTGAGGGCTGATTGCCGTGGGCAGATTTAGTGCAAAACGCTTGAAGATGTTGCATACTTGCTTGTTTTGCTTACATTTGGTTGGGGGGCCAGGGCACGGGGCAAGATATGAGTGAGGCTACGCCCCAGTGCCCTATTGGATGCAACGCCACTGCATTTACACCCATAGAATAATATTCGGAAGCCTATCTTTATTTTACAATGTGAGAGAACCCTGTAGGCACAGGGTGGTTGAACCTGAGCACACCTATCTGCTATAATGAGCCAATGTAATCCAAAGATATTGTTCCAGAAAGTTTTATTCACTTTTTTCTTTTTTAATTTCTTTATAAGGTAAATGAGTTCAAAATATAGCTTCAAAAACTGTTTTTCAAATCATTGTCAAATGATGAACAAATTTTCGTTCATAAGATGGAGCTTATCCAAAATATTTCCTTTCAATGCGGTAGCATCATATATACATATCCTCACCCCGATGCATTTCGAGCCCGGAGGCTCTTCGTCAGGGGGTATAAGCGAGGATTAGCATGTAGAAAGACGAGTCTCCGCGAAGAAACCAGTAGTGAAGACGCCGGTATACGCGAGTGAAACTGGTTAGAAAACCACGGTGGCGTTTAAAGAATTGGGAAGGTGGCCAATATCTTTGGATTACATTGGCTCATTATAGCAGATAGGTGTGCTCAGGTTCAACCACCCTGTGCCTACAGGGTTCTCTCACATTGTCTACGTTCTGCTCTTCCTGGACAGTAAGAGCATTATCCTGAGCACCCTAAAAGACTTTTCTTTCCTATATACCCCAAAGAACACTTGATTTATCTAGGAGTGCAGCGGAATTTCACTTCTTTATCTTTATTTTACAACACTTATTTATTTTATGAATTTGACGCACTTGCGGATCCGTTGCGGAGCACACAGGGGTTGCATTGAACACTGCAGCGGATCAACGGATCCTTGTGCTAAGAAAATGTTTTTGGACAATTTCTTGCCCATGAGGGCACCCTCACAGTCCCCTCCATCAATCCTATGGGTTTGGGGTACTTCTACCATGGACACTTCTATCACTTTTAAACTTTATTTCCCTCTCTGAGAACCGAGTCCAGATGCACAAAATGGTGGGCTGCAACTTTTCTTTCAGGCTGTGGCAAGCCAATCACAGCATTGCTGTTAGCACGTGGATCAGAGGATTAGCCCTGGTGGATCAGCATCTCTAGATATACATAAATCTGATCAAGATCTTGCTTTCTGCCAGATTTGGTGTAATTCCTTTCAAAGGTTTGAGCTGTGTAGTGTCCAAAGTCTCTTTAGAAAATTGCATGGGGAAAACACATTTTGGGGCCCCCTTTTTCTAGGCCCAAGCTTGATGGATCACCCAGAAACTTTCCAGACAGAAGCTGAAACGACTGGCTAACTAGTTTTGAAAGTTTCTGGAAGATTCGTCAAATGGCGCCACAGCTATCAGCAAAACAAAAATGCTCCTTTTATAGAAACAAGGTCCCAACTACAACCACCTACTGGCGAACGACAGTAGGTAATAAAATGAAATTCTATATATATATTACACACACACACACATATATATAGTCCTGACTTCTCTGAAGGCGGTCGCTCCTCACGCTGCTCCCTGCCCTGGTATCGTAGCGCTTATTGTCAGACTGCCAGACTGAACATTGCATTTGAGTCCTAGTGCATACTGCTTGCTGCAATTAATTGTGCCTGATTGTATCGTATTGTATTGTATTGTTTCCGTAGCGCTTAACTGCTGGACTGCTGCTCATTTGTCAATCATCTGTGTGCTGCTCGCTTTGCCTATTGTAATTTTGTGTGCCAGATTGTGCCGGTGCGACTGCCCAGTTAATTCACGATTTCCAGGTTGTGCCTCAATCTCGTCCAGTTTCACTTGTGGCTTGCTGCCATTTTGTTGTTTGTTTGTTGTGCCTCCCAGCCCGGCTCTCCACCCCGCTCCCGCCTCCCAGCTGCTCCTCCCTCGCTCCGCTCCCCTCCACTATCCACTTATGACAGATGCTTTTGCGCGCAGCGTTCACGCACAGCAGACGCGCCCTATGCGTGCCGAAGGTGAGCCAAAAGGAAAGCTCGTCTACGCCAGTCCGCGCATGGACCGCGCCCAGCGCCATACTCCCTGGCCCCCGCAAATTCCACTCCGCCCGCATAATGTAAGACGCCACAACCCTCTCAGCCCTTAACCCCGGCCGACCACCTAACTTCTACCAAGCCGTCCCAGGACACACCCATGGATCCTTCACCTGCCACTCCTGCAAGTTCGACTGCATCAGAACCCACACCAAACCCACAAACTCCAAACAGAGCTCCGACACTAACCACCTGAAATGCATCCTGCTCAACACCCGCTCGGTCCACAGACACGCCATTGACCTTTGGAACCTACTCGACACTACATCGCCGGACGTCGCCTTCCTTACAAAAACCTGGATGAAAGCCTCATCAGCTCCCGACATCGCCATAGCCATCCCGGACGGCTACAAGATCATCCGAAAGGACCGCACCAACCAAACAGGAGGGGGCATCGCCATTGTCCATAAGAACACCATCCGCATCACGACCAGTTCAGACAATAACCTCGCTACTGCCGAACATCTTCAATTCCAGATCCGCACCGACCCCAAGACCACACTCAGAGGCACCCTCATCTACAGGCCACCAGGACCCCGCACACATTTCAGCGAAGATATCACTGACTTCATTAGCCCACACGCCCTCCCCTCCGAGGACTACGTTCTACTGGGAGACCTCAACTTCCACCTGGAAAAGAAAAACGACAGCAACACCACCACCCTTCTGGCCAACCTGGCCAACCTCGGACTCAAACAACTCGTTAACACCCCCACCCACTATGCCAGACACACGCTCGACCCAATCTTCACCTCCAGCAAGCACATCTCCTTCAACCACACCACAGCTCTCCATTGGACGGACCACAGCTGCGTTCACTTCAACTACAAAAACACCTCGACCCACATCCACCCACAACCAATTCCCCGAAGAAACTGGAACAAAATTACCACCGACCAGCTCTTCACATCGCTCCACCAAAACCCTCCTGCCAAATCATCGGACCCAAACCAAGCAGCCACCAACCTCACACAATAGATCACCCGCAGCGCCGATGAACTAGCATCCTTGAAAAACCATCAAATCATGCAAGGTAGCAAAAAAGCCCCCTGGTTCAACGATGACCTTAAGAAATCCAAGAAGTTCTGCCGCACCCTCGAGAAAGCCTGGAGAAAAAACCCAACCACTGACAACCTGGCCACCTTCAAGAACGCCACCCGCAAACACCACCAACTGATCCGATCCACCAAGAAATCAGCATTCAAGGATCGACTTGACAACAACGCCCACAACAGCAAGGAACTATTCAACATCGTCAAAGAATTTACCAACCCCACCGCCGGCACCAACGACATCACTCCTTCCCAAGACCTCTGCGACTCCCTAGCCTCATTCTTCCACAACAAAATCGCCGACATACATAACAGCTTTGAAAACCAGTCCGGAGACCAGTCCATTCCACTCACCTCCGAACCTAAACCCCCCTCTAACAACCTTTGCGCCTGGAACCCAATCACCATTGAAGATACCATCCGCCTGATGAACTCCATCCACTCAGGATTGCCAACCGACCCATGTCCCCACCACATCTTCAACAAAGCAGACTCAATTATCGCACCCCATCTCCGAGACGTCATCAACTGCTCCCTCAACTCCGCTACCTTCCCGGAAAGCTGGAAACATGCCGAACTCAGCGCCCTTCTGAAGAAACCCACAGCGGACCCCACTGAACTTAAGAACTACCGCCCCATCTCACTCCACTCATTCCCTGCCAAAGTCATTGAGAAAGCCGTCAACAGTCAGCTCGCCGCCTTCCTCGAATCCAACAAATCCCTCGACCCTTCACAGTCCGGCTTCCGAGCCAAACACAGCACAGAAACCGCCCTCATCGCAGCAACTGACAATATTCGAACACTACTGGACACCGGAGAAACAGTTGCCCTCATCCTACTTGACCTCTCCGCAGCCTTCGACACAGTCTGTCATAGCACCCTCATACAACGCCTCAGCAACGTCGGAATACAAGGAAAAGCATTGGACTGGATCATCTCGTTCCTCGCCGGAAGAACCCAGAGACTCCGCATCCCCCCTTTTTAGATCAGAGGCTACCGAAGTCATCTGCGGCGTACCACAAGGATCATCTCTCAGTCCCACCCTCTTCAACGTATACATGAGTCCCCTCGCATCCATCGCGTGCCAACACAACCTCAACATCATCTCCTACGCAGACGACACCCAGCTGATCCTCTCCCTCTCCAAAGACCCAAACACCGCCAAAACCAACTTACACGAAGGAATGAAAGAAGTAGCCGAGTGGATGAAGAACAGCCGTTTAAAACTGAACTCGGACAAAACGAAAGTCCTCATCTTAGGTTCATCCCCCTCTTCTTGGGACGATTCATGGTGGCCACAGGCCCTAGGAACCGCACCCATACCTACGGACCACAAACGTAACCTGGGCTTCATCCTAGACTCCTCCCTCTCGATGACCAGACAAGTCAACGCCGTCTCATCATCATGCTTCAACATCCTACGCATGCTCAAAAAAATCTTCCGCTGGATCCCCATCGAAACAAGAAAAACTGTCACCCACGCACTGGTCACAAGCCGACTGGATTACGGAAACACCCTTTACGCCGGAACCACAGCCAAACTACAGAAAAAACTCCAACGCATCCAAACCGCCTCAGCCAGACTCATACTAGACATCCCCCGCCAAGCTCACATTTCCGTTCACCTGAAAGACCTCCACTGGCTCCCCGTCAACAAAAGAATAACGTTCTGTCTCCTCACCCACGCACACAAAGCCCTCTACGACATAGGACCCGAATGCCTCAACACGCACCTGTCCTTTTACACCCCCACCCGCCAACTATGATCGTCCAATCAAGCCCTCGCCGCAATTCCGCGCATCCATAGATCTCCTACTTAGCGGCCAAAACCTGGAATTCTCTCCCCACCCACCTCCGCCTTACTCAGAACCACCTCTCCTTCAGAAAGCAACTAAAAACTTGGATATTCGATAAGTAATGTACCCCCCCTCCCTCAAGCGCCTTGAGACCCTCAATATATATATATATATATATATATATATATATATATATATATATATATATATATACACACACATATATATACATATATATATATATATATACATACATATATATACTACGCTGTGTCGTCTCCTTCGGAAATTGGTTCGAAGTGTTGAGCGCTTGATAGATATATATATATATATATATATATATATATATATATCCAAATTCGCTGCTCCAAAAGCCGCCTCCAAAGAATGCTGACAGCAAGCAGACACGGACCCAGGTTTAAGTGCATAAACTTCCTAGTTTATTTCAGTCAGCCTTTACGCGTTTCACCACCTAGGTGGCTTGATCACATGACAACGCCAAATGGAACTAGGACCAATTATGAAGCTGCACCTTTGCACGTGACTATGTGATAAGTGATAAACATAAAGAAAACACTTTCTCTGACCGGCAATTGAGTCACAAACCAAAATGTGAACGGGATATTTACAGGGTGCACATACGTAATGTAATTACATTTGAATATATTACAATCGATTAGTAATGTGAATAAATAGTATTATATGTATACAAAAATATATATATTATATACAACCATACAAAAATATAGATTTAGTTTATCCTAAAAACCTTAAAACCTTCAATGGTTTATCCTATATTAAATACATCGGTACAATTCATTTTACATTGCCTATGTTGACATGATAGAGTGCACGTCACATAATTCTCTAAAAGCACATTGTGAATTGCCAACCTGTGCTAAAATTACTGCTTAAATGCAAGCGCCGTTCATAACGTTCATAGTACTGCTGCACATTGTGTATCATGTGCCTGCTCTCGGAATGCCTGGTCGATATTGCAAGGGACACATGCTTATTTTCCATAATTTCTTAAAGAAACTTGGAAAGTGAGTGAAATTAAGTGCATAAGGTGAAAAAATGTGAATGAAGTTAAAAAAACAATGTGATTCTTGGTTAAGAAAAAATCTTAGCAGCTAATGGAACCCAATCAGAAATACTCAATAAAGTCTAACGCTGAATATTGACTAATGGTGCTTATATACATGGCATTGAATATTACATTTATGATGTAAGATGTTGTTTAACACCATAGGGGTTAGCACTGGGAAGGATCAGAGGGGTAAAGCCAGACGGAAGAGAGTCAAAGGACTGGATTCACTATACTACAGACACGTGTGCAAATCTTCTGTGTTGTTTAAGCCCCCCGGGTTTTTGCTGTTGAAATTAAGGATGTAACGGGTCTCAAGCTTTCTCATCCTTTGTTCCCTGTCACCACCTTTCTTAGTTTTAGGGATAGTGTCTATGACATAGTACGAGAGGTCCTGAAAATTGTTGTTGTGAACCTCTCGAAAATGTCTCGCGACAGGGTAAGTCGGGTCATGATTAACAATGGCCCGAATATGTTGCAATACCCTTTTGTTGGCAGGTAATTTAGTGCTGCCAACTTATATTAACGGGCATGTACATTCTAGAATGTAAATGGCATATTCCGTTTTACAATGAAGGGGCTTGGAGATTTTAATTTCTTTATTGTTAAATGCCGTGCGGTAGATTTTTTGTTAATGCCATATTCGCAGGCTTTGCATGTTCTGCATTTAGTGAAACCATTGGATGCCTTCAACCATTTGTTAGAAGCAGATAACTCCGGGCAATTTAAAACCAAATCACTATGCATTGAGGGTGCTCTTTTGAAAACAATGCTGGGTTTAATAGGCATTTCTGGACCTATCACAGGTTCACTCTTAATTAACGCCCAGTTTTTGTTGACGATCTTGGTTATAGATTTCTCCTGGGCACTGTAGGGAATGATTAATCTCACCGGCTCAGGGCTGATCGGTTTCCTGTCAGGTACCTCTCTGTTTTTTTATAGGAACAAGGAGTGTATACCTATCTGACTCCAATGTTTTGTTGATTGCTGCTTGTATTGTTTTCAAGGGGTATCCTCTAGCAAGGAATCTCTCCTTGCATTGGAGTTGGACTGTTATTAGATCTGTCGGATTACTACAGATTCTTTTGATACGTAGCATCTCCCCATAGGGGATGCTCTGTATCAAATGCCTCGGATGAAAACTGGAAAAATGCAAAATAGAGTTCCCCGCTGTCTCCTTCCTGTATAGTTTGGTTTCCAATTTACTGTTAGCCACATAGGTTTCAACGTCCAAAAAATTAATTTTGGTAGCACTGATGGTAAATGTGAAATGCAGATTGACATTGTTGGTATTCATAGATGCTACCCAATTCTTGGACTCATCAAGTGACCCATCCCACACAAAATATTTTTTATCAATGTACCTGTAATACAATTTTACATGTTTGTCATACAATTCTGCATGCATGCCTTTGAGGACCAGCTCCTCCCACCAGCCCATAAAGATGCAGGCGTAGCTAGGGGAGAAGCTGGCCCCCATAGCCACACCTCTCATTTGCTGATAGAACGTTTGATTAAAGGTAAACATATTGGTTTTGAGACAAAAGTTGACCATGTCTAAGAGCATGATGTCATGTTGGGGGCATGTGGTTCTTCTCTTATTTAAAAAATATTCTAAGGCACGTAGACCATCTTTATGGTCGATGCAAGTATACAACGATGATACATCTAAAGTCAGAAGATGGAAGTCTGGTCTCCATTTAAAATCTTTGATTTTGCTTAAAAAGTCACCAGTGTCTCTTAAGTATGAAGGTAATCCTGTGACACAGTCCTGTAAAAAGACGTCTATGTATTGTGAAGCGTTCTCCAATAAGCTCATCTTTACTGAAATTATGGGACGTCCCGGTGGCTTCGAAGCATTTTTGTGCACTTTGGGTATGAAATATATGTTCGGGATGACCGGGTGATCATTTCTCATAAATTGATATTCATCTTTTGTTATGAGACCTGCGCCCCTTCCAAGCGATCCATTTCATATAAAATGCATTGACAGTTTCTTTGATGGCTGATGCGCTGCTGATCCTATAACAAGTGCGATCATTTAGTTGGGACAATGCTTCAATCATATATTCTTCCTTAGACCACAGCACCATATTTCCTCCCTTATCGGAATTCCTCACAATTACATTCTCATTTTGTTGTAACTTAGCCATCAAGTTGTGATATCGTCTGTTTTGATTTGATATTTTCTTTTTGGATGCACAAGTCCTGTAATTGAGTTTTTTAATTTCCTCTACAACATGTTCATTGAAGATGTCAATACCATCACGAAGCATTATGGGGTTGAATTTCGACTTTTTCTTAAAGGGATTAAGTTGGGTGTCTATTGTGCTGTGGGTTGTTGTTTGGCTGAGGCACCCAGGAGACAAAGATTCTGAATTTTCAAGGCGATTTTCCATGTGTAGATCCGTCAGCACTGAGAGCAAAGTTGCTTCCATACCTCCTGTTGGATTAGGATCAAGCATCTGTGGATCTTGTACACAGGTAACCCGTTCTTCCATGACTTGTTTAGGCTTGTTTAAGGCATAAAATTTTCGTAGTTTCGTAGTTTCAGGTTTCTTATAAATTGATATATGTCTATGCGGGTGTTGGCATAGTCAAAGTTGGATTTGTTACAAAAAGACAACCCTAGGGCAAGGATTTGATATATATATATCACTTTTGAAGACCCTCGTGGAAGCGCGAAACGCGTCACGACGGGTTTATCAATACAATAAACCTGGTGTTGCTGATCTAACGGATTTGACCCGGTTGTGTTTTTTGACCCGAGTGCTCGCTGGAACGCCGTTCTCTGAGGAATATATATATATATATATATATATATATATATATATATTCACAGAAAAAACCATACGTTTAACACCAGTTATAGTTAGCTGGACATTTTACTCATACAAAACCATTGAAATTCCCACGTTATAGTTAGTTGGACTCACTATAACTCGCGCGCCCGCAATCCACTGCTGATGATGTCACATATTACATCATTCATGACATGGTCAGTGACATCACTGATGACATCACTGATGACATCTCAAATGCCATCACTTCTGACATCACTGATGACATCATCCATGTGATAATATGATGCACCACCTCACACTCTAACCTTTGATACACCCAGTGTTAAATATAAACTACCATTCCTGAAATTATTGACTCACCAATACCAGTAACTACATACGCACTCACTGATTGCTAGGTCTGCACACACATCCACTCATTCACCGATACAATCACTCATACATACGGACACTCATCAATAGAACACTATCATATCCAGTCATATACCTATACAGACACTTACACACTGACACTCATTCACAGATTTACTCAAACACCTAGTCAGTTATGCAGAGAATCAATCACACTCCCATTTCCTCAACTACAAAGTTATACACACCAAACCTTACTTATTCAAATATATAGTAACACATACTTACTCTTTTAAAATCACTGAAACAAGTACACATTGAACCATACAGTCACTTATGCAATCACAGGCTCTCATGTATAGTCATTTATATATGTCAACTCTCACATGCACTGTGTTTTACATATGTACTTACTTGGACATGTAGCACTGAGATATCCTTTCACTCACCAACACACCCATGCACATAGTCAACCGCCCATACAGTTGTTTCCACATGCACTCTTGAACCCATACACCAAGTGAATCAACTGCTCACACATCTATGCACAGACTCACACACCTCCAAGCCACACACACACACACTCAGCCTCACATACAAATACTTGGGCAACCAATCAATAACCCATATAGCCACTCATATAGCTACTGATCAACACATGCAGCAGCTTACACAACAACAGACCTACTGATGCACACATTCAGACAGTTTAGTCACTAACCCATGCATTTAGTAAGACACATTTAATCACTCACTCATACAGTCAGTCACGCACCTACTAAATCCTTCATCCAGACACTTATACATTCACTCATTCTTCAATATGTAAAACATATTTAAACTTTACAGAAACACACAGACACTGGATGTTGTCATCAGTGATGTCATTTGAGATGTCATCAGTGATGTCATCAGTGATGTCACTGACCATGTCATGAATGATGTAACATGTGACATCCTCAGCAGTGGATTGCGGGCGCGTGAGTTATAGTGAGTCCAACTAACTAGAACGTGGGAATTTCAATGGTTTTGTATGAGTAAAATGTCCAGCTAACTATAACTGGTGTTAAACCTATGTTTTTTTCAGTGAATTTCAAAGGTTTTTTAAATGCTAATTCCTAACTATAACGATTGTGAAACCTCTGGCTTTTTCACTGAATTTCAAAGGTTTTTTAAAAGCTAATTCCTTTCTATATCAAGTTTGTAACCTACGATTTTTTATTTTTTTTATTTGCTGTTTTAAGTATTAATTATTTTATAATAATTTTTTTTAATGTTTTTTTTTTTAATAATTTTTTCCTGGGGCACACTGGGAGCGCGCACCGGTAAGATCTCCGGAGAGCACACCCAGAGCGCTATTTCTGCGTTTGTGTAAAAAAATATGTATGAAAAGTAAATAATAACGCAAGACATTTAGTACCATACTTATAAAAGCAGTATTTTTGATTTATGAAATGAAAATGATTTTCATTTCCGTGAAACTATCGAAACGTCACTTAGGCGCGCCGCGTAAGCGCCCCCGGAAGAGCCTACGATCGCGCCGCGTATGCGCCCCCGGAAGCGCCTACGTTCGCGCCGCGTAAGCGCCCCCGGAAGCACTTCGGTGCGCGCAGCGTAAGCGCGTCGTCACGTGACCTTAAAATAACTCTTTTCATTGGTTGCTAACAGTTTTTTTTTTACAAAGAATGAAATCCCCACCCATTTCCTTCACTTCTTCTTTCACTTTTGTGACTGCAAGACCTGCCTTTTTGCTGTCGGTTCTTTGTTGGAATAATATCTTGGATTATCATGGCTGCCAGACCAGCCAGCAGTGAAGATGACTCCAATGAATTCCTTGATGAAGAGGTTCCTCAGCCGAAAGTAAAAGAACACTTTATTTGGAAGTTTTTTTCAATTCCTGATGACCAGAAGAAAGTAAATGCTCCAAAAGTGGAGTGCAGGATTTGTCACACTGTCCTGTCACGGGGTGACCCCACTAAGAAATATTCTTTTGGGAACTCCACAATGATTCGCCATGTGGAGAGGAGGCACCCCCAGAATTTTGCCCGGGAAAGTGTCAGGGCTCTGGCACGAGAGGTTCCCAGTGATGGGGCCTCTACATCAACCGGAGGACCAACAACATCGGTGAGGGGGCGATCGCAAGAGCTGGTTCCGAATATTCAGCCTGCTTTTAACAAAGGCGTCCTTAAATGCAGAGACTGTAATCAGCTACTTTGCTATGGGGAACAAAGTGTTCTGTTCATGGTTCGAGCATTGGAGAACCATCGCTGCCGTTCCCAGCCCTAAATTTTTTATTTTTTTTGCTCCTGTTGAGCAGTTTCCATTCCCTGTATTTGTTTTGTTCTAAAAAAAAAAAAATAAGAAGAAGAAAAAAAAGTTCTTTTCAGAACTACCCCCAATTCTCATCAAAGAGCTATGTTCTTAAAAAAATGAAAAAGAGTAAGTGAAGTGGAGTGCATTGATAAAGGAGTGGAAAATGAGTAAGAAAGCACAGAAAGGGATGAGAGGAGAAAGGAAGTGAAGTAGGGGGACTGAAGGAAGGTGAGTGTGGGGAAGGAGAGTGAGGAGAAGGAGAGTGAACATGGAGAATGTGGATATTCAAAGAAAATGTAGAAAAGGAACGGGGGTGTTGAAGGGTAAGAAAAGATGCATTGCTGGAGTTGCATAATTTTTGTGACACACTCCAGCAATGCAAACAAAACAGGTGATGGACCGAATGTGGATCAATGTCACACATTCTCCCCAGTCCAAAGATCTGGGCCCAAATCCATCATTTTTTTGCACTCCACACCACCCTGGGTTAGACAATGGCGATATGCAAATCAGCTCTGACCCTGTGCCCCATGGGAACAGTCCAGTCCGAACTACAAAAGCCATGTCCTTCCCAGAACGGAATCAAGCGTCCGAGGACCGGACCGGTTTCGAGGTAACACCTCTCATCAGCCCGGCTAGCTTGACTCCAGTGGTGTGGAGTGCCTGGGACCCACGTCTGAGCATCCCCAGCGCACTTAGGGCAGAATTTGCAAACAAAACAGGTGATGGACCGAATGTGGATCAATGTCACACATTCTCCCCAGTCCAAAGATCTGGGCCCAAATCCATCATTTTTTTGCACTCCACACCACCCTGGGTTAGACAATGGCGATATACAAATCAGCTCTGACCCTGTGCCCCATGGGAACAGTCCAGTCCGAACTACAAAAGCCATGTCCTTCCCAGAACGGAATCAAGCATCCGAGGACCGGACCGGTTTCGAGGTAACACCTCTCATCAGCCCGGCTAGCTTGACTCCAGTGGTGTGGAGTGCCTGGGACCCACGTCTGAGCATCCCCAGCGCACTTAGGGCGGAATTTGCAAACAAAACAGGTGATGGACCGAATGTGGATCAATGTCACACATTCTCCCCAGTCCAAAGATCTGGGCCCAAATCCATCATTTTTTTGCACTCCACACCACCCTGGGTTAGACAATGGCGATATGCAAATCAGCTCTGACCCTGTGCCCCATGGGAACAGTCCAGTCCGAACTACAAAAGCCATGTCCTTCCCAGAACGGAATCAAGCATCCGAGGACCGGACCGGTTTCGAGGTAACACCTCTCATCAGCCCGGCTAGCTTGACTCCAGTGGTGTGGAGTGCCTGGGACCCACGTCTGAGCATCCCCAGCGCACTTAGGGCGGAATTTGCAAACAAAACAGGTGATGGACCGAATGTGGATCAATGTCACACATTCTCCCCAGTCCAAAGATCTGGGCACAAATCCATCATTTTTTTGCACTCCACACCACCCTGGGTTAGACAATGGCGATATGCAAATCAGCTCTGACCCTGTGCCCCATGGGAACAGTCCAGTCCGAACTACAAAAGCCATGTCCTTCCCAGAACGGAATCAAGCGTCCGAGGACCGGACCGGTTTCGAGGTAACACCTCTCATCAGCCCGGCTAGCTAGTGGTGTGGAGTGCAAAAAAACGATGGATTAGGACCCAGATCTTTTGACTGGGTTGAATGTGTGACATTGATCCTCATTCGGTCCATCACCTGTTGTTTTCTGCAAACTCGCTATAAGTGTACTGGGGATACCCAGACGTGGGTCCCAGGCACTCCACACCACTGGAGTCAAGCTAGCCGGGCTGATGAGAGGTGTTACCTCGAAACCGGTCCGGTCCTCGGATGCTTGATTCCGTTCTGGGAAGGACATGGCTTTTGTAGTTCGGACTGGACTGTTCCCATGGGGCACAGGGTCAGAGCTGATTTGCATATCGCCATTGTCTAACCCAGGGTGGTGTGGAGTGCAAAAAAACGATGGATTAGGACCCAGATCTTTTGACTGGGTTGAATGTGTGACATTGATCCTCATTCGGTCCATCACCTGTTGTTTTCTGCAAACTCGCTATAAGTGTACTGGGGATACCCAGACGTGGGTCCCAGGCACTCCACACCACTGGAGTCAAGCTAGCCGGGCTGATGAGAGGTGTTACCTCGAAACCGGTCCGGTCCTCGGATGCTTGATTCCGTTCTGGGAAGGACATGGCTTTTGTAGTTCGGACTGGACTGTTCCCATGGGGCACAGGGTCAGAGCTGATTTGCATATCGCCATTGTCTAACCCAGGGTGGTGTGGAGTGCAAAAAAACGATGGATTAGGACCCAGATCTTTTGACTGGGTTGAATGTGTGACATTGATCCTCATTCGGTCCATCACCTGTTGTTTTCTGCAAACTCGCTATAAGTGTACTGGGGATACCCAGACGTGGGTCCCAGGCACTCCACACCACTGGAGTCAAGCTAGCCGGGCTGATGAGAGGTGTTACCTCGAAACCGGTCCGGTCCTCGGATGCTTGATTCCGTTCTGGGAAGGACATGGCTTTTGTAGTTCGGACTGGACTGTTCCCATGGGGCACAGGGTCAGAGCTGATTTGCATATCGCCATTGTCTAACCCAGGGTGGTGTGGAGTGCAAAAAAACGATGGATTAGGACCCAGATCTTTTGACTGGGTTGAATGTGTGACATTGATCCTCATTCGGTCCATCACCTGTTGTTTTCTGCAAACTCGCTATAAGTGTACTGGGGATACCCAGACGTGGGTCCCAGGCACTCCACACCACTGGAGTCAAGCTAGCCGGGCTGATGAGAGGTGTTACCTCGAAACCGGTCCGGTCCTCGGATGCTTGATTCCGTTCTGGGAAGGACATGGCTTTTGTAGTTCGGACTGGACTGTTCCCATGGGGCACAGGGTCAGAGCTGATTTGCATATCGCCATTGTCTAATCCAGGGTGGTGTGGAGTGCAAAAAAACGATGGATTAGGACCCAGATCTTTTGACTGGGTTGAATGTGTGACATTGATCCTCATTCGGTCCATCACCTGTTGTTTTCTGCAAACTCGCTATAAGTGTACTGGGGATACCCAGACGTGGGTCCCAGGCACTCCACACCACTGGAGTCAAGCTAGCCGGGCTGATGAGAGGTGTTACCTCGAAACCGGTCCGGTCCTCGGATGCTTGATTCCGTTCTGGGAAGGACATGGCTTTTGTAGTTCGGACTGGACTGTTCCCATGGGGCACAGGGTCAGAGCTGATTTGCATATCGCCATTGTCTAACCCAGGGTGGTGTGGAGTGCAAAAAAACGATGGATTAGGACCCAGATCTTTTGACTGGGTTGAATGTGTGACATTGATCCTCATTCGGTCCATCACCTGTTGTTTTCTGCAAACTCGCTATAAGTGTACTGGGGATACCCAGACGTGGGTCCCAGGCACTCCACACCACTGGAGTCAAGCTAGCCGGGCTGATGAGAGGTGTTACCTCGAAACCGGTCCGGTCCTCGGATGCTTGATTCCATTCTGGGAAGGACATGGCTTTTGTAGTTCGGACTGGACTGTTCCCATGGGGCACAGGGTCAGAGCTGATTTGCATATCGCCATTGTCTAACCCAGGGTGGTGTGGAGTGCAAAAAAACGATGGATTAGGACCCAGATCTTTTGACTGGGTTGAATGTGTGACATTGATCCTCATTCGGTCCATCACCTGTTGTTTTCTGCAAACTCGCTATAAGTGTACTGGGGATACCCAGACGTGGGTCCCAGGCACTCCACACCACTGGAGTCAAGCTAGCCGGGCTGATGAGAGGTGTTACCTCGAAACCGGTCCGGTCCTCGGATGCTTGATTCCGTTCTGGGAAGGACATGGCTTTTGTAGTTCGGACTGGACTGTTCCCATGGGGCACAGGGTCAGAGCTGATTTGCATATCGCCATTGTCTAACCCAGGGTGGTGTGGAGTGCAAAAAAACGATGGATTAGGACCCAGATCTTTTGACTGGGTTGAATGTGTGACATTGATCCTCATTCGGTCCATCACCTGTTGTTTTCTGCAAACTCGCTATAAGTGTACTGGGGATACCCAGACGTGGGTCCCAGGCACTCCACACCACTGGAGTCAAGCTAGCTGGGCTGATGAGAGGTGTTACCTCGAAACCGGTCCGGTCCTCGGATGCTTGATTCCGTTCTGGGAAGGACATGGCTTTTGTAGTTCGGACTGGACTGTTCCCATGGGGCACAGGGTCAGAGCTGATTTGCATATCGCCATTGTCTAACCCAGGGTGGTGTGGAGTGCAAAAAAACGATGGATTAGGACCCAGATCTTTTGACTGGGTTGAATGTGTGACATTGATCCTCATTCGGTCCATCACCTGTTGTTTTCTGCAAACTCGCTATAAGTGTACTGGGGATACCCAGACGTGGGACCCAGGCACTCCACACCACTGGAGTCAAGCTAGCCGGGCTGATGAGAGGTGTTACCTCGAAACCGGTCCGGTCCTCGGATGCTTGATTCCGTTCTGGGAAGGACATGGCTTTTGTAGTTCGGACTGGACTGTTCCCATGGGGCACAGGGTCAGAGCTGATTTGCATATCGCCATTGTCTAACCCAGGGTGGTGTGGAGTGCAAAAAAACGATGGATTAGGACCCAGATCTTTTGACTGGGTTGAATGTGTGACATTGATCCTCATTCGGTCCATCACCTGTTGTTTTCTGCAAACTCGCTATAAGTGTACTGGGGATACCCAGACGTGGGTCCCAGGCACTCCACACCACTGGAGTCAAGCTAGCCGGGCTGATGAGAGGTGTTACCTCGAAACCGGTCCGGTCCTCGGATGCTTGATTCCGTTCTGGGAAGGACATGGCTTTTGTAGTTCGGACTGGACTGTTCCCATGGGGCACAGGGTCAGAGCTGATTTGCATATCGCCATTGTCTAACCCAGGGTGGTGTGGAGTGCAAAAAAACGATGGATTAGGACCCAGATCTTTTGACTGGGTTGAATGTGTGACATTGATCCTCATTCGGTCCATCACCTGTTGTTTTCTGCAAACTCGCTATAAGTGTACTGGGGATACCCAGACGTGGGTCCCAGGCACTCCACACCACTGGAGTCAAGCTAGCCGGGCTGATGAGAGGTGTTACCTCGAAACCGGTCCGGTCCTCGGATGCTTGATTCCGTTCTGGGAAGGACATGGCTTTTGTAGTTCGGACTGGACTGTTCCCATGGGGCACAGGGTCAGAGCTGATTTGCATATCGCCATTGTCTAACCCAGGGTGGTGTGGAGTGCAAAAAAACGATGGATTAGGACCCAGATCTTTTGACTGGGTTGAATGTGTGACATTGATCCTCATTCGGTCCATCACCTGTTGTTTTCTGCAAACTCGCTATAAGTGTACTAGGGATACCCAGACGTGGGTCCCAGGCACTCCACACCACTGGAGTCAAGCTAGCCGGGCTGATGAGAGGTGTTACCTCGAAACCGGTCCGGTCCTCGGATGCTTGATTCCGTTCTGGGAAGGACATGGCTTTTGTAGTTCGGACTGGACTGTTCCCATGGGGCACAGGGTCAGAGCTGATTTGCATATCTCCATTGTCTAACCCAGGGTGGTGTGGAGTGCAAAAAAACGATGGATTAGGACCCAGATCTTTTGACTGGGTTGAATGTGTGACATTGATCCTCATTCGGTCCATCACCTGTTGTTTTCTGCACACTCCAGCAATGCATCACTTTTGCGCTTACAGATACGTCTGAAATACTGACGTATCTGTAAGTACTTGCGACATAATGCGTCATATATTTAATATGACGCATGAGTAGAAGACTGAAGGCCTCATTTATGAGGCCATGTGTCACTTTTACGCCACTGGTACGTCATTTTTCGTGACGCACCAATGCTGTAAAAAATGCACCTTCTTGAGTCATATTTACAAAGTGACGCATCTAGGTAGATGCTTCACTTTGTAAACCCCTGCGCCACATTATACCTACGTCAGGTGTAATGTATGCAAAAGGGGTGTATTGATGCAAGAAAGGGTCGTAGAGGTGACGCAGTGAAATCTATGAGATTTCACTGCGTCACTTTTAGGCTCGCCGTTGTGTCAAAATCTAGCGCCTGTATCACAACAGGCGTAAGACTGATGCAGGTCCTTTCACATGGGCCTGGCCCCATGTGAAAGGATGCATTGCTGGAGTTGTGTCAATTTTGTGACACACTCCAGCAATGCATCACTTTTGGGCTTACAGATACGTCAGAAATACTGACGTATCTGTAAGTACTTGCGACATAATGCGTCATATTTAATATGACGCATGAGTAGAAGACTGAAGGCCTCATTTATGAGGCCATGTGTCACTTTTACGCCACTGGTACGTCATTTTTCGTGACGCACCAATGCTGTAAAAAATGCACCTTCTTGAGTCATATTTACAAAGTGACGCATCTAGGTAGATGCGTCACTTTGTAAACCCCTGCGCCACATTATACCTACGCCAGGTGTAATGTATGCAAAAGGGGTGTATTGACGCAAGAAAGGGTCGTAGAGGTGACGCAGTGAAATCTATGAGTTTTCACTGCGTCACTTTTAGGACGCCATTGTGTCAAAATCTTGCGCCTGTATCACAACAGGCGTAAGACTGATGCAGGCCCTTTCACATGGGCCTGGCCCCATGTGAAAGGATGCATTGCTGGAGTTATGTCACTTTTGTGACACACTGCAGCAATGCATCACTTTTGCGCTTACAGATACGTCAGAAATACTGACGAATCTGTAAGTACTTGCGACATAATGCATCATAAATTAAATATGACGCATAAGTAGAACACTGAAGGCCTCATTTATGAGGCCATGCGTCACTCTTACGCCACCAGTGCGTCACTTTATATGACGCACCTGTGCTGTATAAAATGCACCTTGTTGAGTCATATTTACAAAGTGACGCATCTAGATAGATGCGTCACTTTGTAAACCCCTGCGCCACATTATACCTATGTCAGCTGTAATGTATGCAAAAGGGGTGTATTGACGCAAGAAAGGTTTGTAGAGGTGACGCAGTAAAATCTAAAAGATATCACTGCATCACTTTTATGACGCTGTTGCGTCCAAATCTTGCGTCTGCTTAACAGCAGCAGTAAGACTGACGCAGGCCCTTTCACATGGGACTGGCCCCATGTGAAAGGATGCATTGCTGGAGTTGCGTCACTTTTGTGACACACTCCAGCAATGCATCACTTTCCTCTAAACACTCAACATAATTTTTTTACTCAATTTTTTACACAGTTTTTCCCCGTGGTGCACTCAGGGTGTGCGTACCGGAGAACGTACCGGGGAGCGCCGCCAGCGCTTGCCCCGTGAAAATTTAAAAAAAAAAAAGTTTTTTAGCCCTTCAAGGTCCTTCTAGGCCCCCCTCAGAAAACCTAGGGGGTCAGGGGGTGTCTACTCTGCCCCCTTTTAATTATATCCCCCTTTCTTTTTTCACCTCTTGTGTCTCGATTCTCCCGAGACACAAGATGGCGGACTCTCCGGACTGTTTAGAATATTGACAGACACCCGTCAGCCAATCAGCTTTCCGCTCACGCACTCCCGTAGCGCACCGGGTGCGCTCCCCGGTAAGCGTACCGGTGAGCGCCCGCAGCGCGCCTATAGATATATATGTGTTTTTTTGGTTAATTTTCCTAAAAACCACTGGAGCAATTTTCACCAAACATAGCAAAGGCACATCTGCGTACCAGTCCCTACAATTTTGCCAAGTTTGGCGTAATTCCGTTCAGCGGTTCGGGCTGTAGACTTGTCAGACCGTCCTATGGAAATACACATGGAGAAAACACGTTTTGGGACCCCCCTTTTTTCTAAGCCCCCACTTCACGAATCCCCCTGAAACTTTCAGGGAAGGAGCGGAGCGCAGCGAGACCATTTTAAGGAAAATTACAGGCAGATCCCTCAATCGGCGCCAAAGTTATTCCCAATAGAGTGTTCGGAATTTCCTATGGTAGCCTATCCTAACTATAACTACCTACTGGCGACCGCCAGCAGGTAAGTAAAATATATATATATATATATATATATATATATATATATATATATATATATATATATATATATATATATATTACCTACTGGCGGTCGCCAGTAGGTATATATAGTTAGGATTTTTTCTCTATGGGATTTTTGAAAATTCTATGTCTAATAACTTTGGCGTTTGTGGACGGAATTGGCTGAAATTTTCAGGAAAATGGAACATTTTGTTTCTGAGCAGCCCCTGACAATTTGGGGGGTTTCATCAAGGGGGGGCCGAGAAAAAAGGGGGGTCCCAAAACTCGTTTTTCCCATGTTAATTTCCATAGGGCGGTTGGCCTCACTTTTAGCTCGAACGGCTGAATGGATTTGCACGAAACTTGGCAAAATTGTAGGGACTGTTAGCCCGATGTGCCTTTGCTAGGTCTCAATATATGTGCTCCAGTGGATTTTGAGTAATTTAGGTTAAAAAAAAGATATATATCTGGGCGGAGCCTAACCACACATCTGATCTGATTGGCTGTCAGCACTTCATCCAAGAAGTGTTGGCAGCCATCTTGGGACCAATATACATGATAGCACCTCATTAAAAAGCATTGTAGTTAATAGAGGGTTTTAGGACTTTAGTTACATTATAAATCATTTGTTGATGGTACCATACTCGTTTTAGGAATTGTGGTGGGTTCTAAGGTGATTTTACCATGTGAAAAAACCTTCTGCTGTGATATCATGAATATTGTTTGAAAGAAAACTAATATCTCATGATTTTCCCACAGTGGTTTGGAAGGGGATCTATAAGCTAAACTGAGGCATATTTTCTGTAAATTCACATTATCTTTCTCAGTCATGTGAAAATGAAGTCTGACATTCTCAGTAAAACATGTACATCCAACAAGGACAGAGACTGTCAGTTGATTCCTTTGTGTTCTACTGCAGCCTCCTAGAGTGTTCTAAAGAACAACTAGAGCGCTAACAGTCCTACTTATTACAAAGGTATGGCACACCTGAAGCCATCTTGATTGGAATAAAGTGGTAACTCTTAAAACATTTAATTTAAAAAGAAACAACATGAGGGGGTATATTTTGCCATAGAAAGTATGATTAGTGCTGCAGAATGAAAAATTAGGGCACATTTTGAGTGACTTCTCAAATCCTTTTCTATTTCATTAAAACATTCTGACATGCAGTCTCCCAAAATGGCCACCAGAGACAAAAGAGCCCAAATGTAGCCCAAATATCACCCAGATGTAGCCCAAGTATAGCCCAATGACAGAATGTCCCAGAGTGTTCTAAAGAACAACTAGAGCGCTAACAGTCCTACTTATTACAAAGGTATGGCACACCTGAAGCCATCTTGATTGGAATAAAGTGGTAACTCTTAAAACATTTAATTTAAAAAGAAACAACATGAGGGTGTATATTTTGCCATAGAAAGTATGATTAGTGCTGCAGAATGAAAAATTAGGGCACATTTTGAGTGACTTCTCAAATCCTTTTCTATTTCATTAAAACATTGTGACATGCAGTCTCCCAAAATGGCCACCAGAGACAAAAGAGCCCAAATGTAGCCCAAATATCACCCAGATGTAGCCCAAGTATAGCCCAATGACAGAATGTCCCAGAGTGTTCTAAAGAACAACTAGAGCGCTAACAGTCCTACTTATTACAAAGGTATAGCAAACCTGGAGCCATCGTGATGGGAATAAAGTGGTAACTCTTAAAACATTTAATTTAAAAAGGAACAAAATGAGGGGGTATATTATGCAATAGAAAGTATTATTAGTGCTGCAGAAAGAAAAATTAGGGCACATTTTGAGTGACTTTTCAAATCCTCTTCTATTTCATTAAAAAATTCTGACATGCAGTCTCCCAAAATGGCCACCAGAGACAAAAGAGCCCAAATGTAGCCCAAATATCACCCAGATGTAGCCCAAGTATAGCCCAATGACAGAATGTCCCAGAGTGTTCTAAAGAACAACTAGAGCGCTAACAGTCCTACTTATTACAAAGGTATGGCACACCTGAAGCCATCTTGATTGGAATAAAGTGGTAACTCTTAAAACATTTAATTTAAAAAGGAACAAAATGAGGGGGTATATTTTGCCATATGAATTATGATTAGTGCTGCAGAAAGAAAAATTAGGGCACATTTTGAGTGACTTCTCAAACCCTCTTCAATTTCATTAAACAATTCTGACATACAGTCTCCCAAGATGGCCACCAGAGACAAAAGAGCCTAAATGTAGCCCAAATATCACCCAGATGTACCCCAAGTATAGCCTAATGACAGAATGTCCCAGAGTGTTCTAAAGAACAACTAGAGCGCTAACAGTCTTACTTATGACAAAAGTATGGCACACCAGAAGCCATCTTGATTGGAATGAAGTGGTAAGTCTGAAAACACTCAATTTAAAAAAGAACAACATGAGGGGGTTAATTTTGCCATAGAAAGTATGATTAGTGCTTCGGAAAGAAAAATTAGGGATCATTTTGAGTGACTTCTCAAATCCTCTTCTATTTCATTAAAAAAATTCTGACATGCAGACTGAAACATGCACTTTGAATACCAGCAGCAGACGTCCCTGGTGAGCAGTAGCTTTACTACAGTGATCTAATGTGCAACTAGAGTGCTAACATTCAGAATTTATGGCAAATGTGTGACACATCTGAATGCCTTAGGTTATAGTCCATATATAGTTAGGAATTTGCATTTACAAAACCTTGAAAATTCAATGAAAAAACCATTGGTTATAGAACATATATAGTTAGGAATTTGCATTTACAAAACCTTATTTTACTCGCATAAAAACCATTGAAATTCCATATATAGTTAGATGCGCTAACTATATATCGCGCACCCGCATTCCACTGCTGATGATGTCACATATTACATCATTCATGACATGGTCAGTGACATCACTGATGACATCACTGATGACATCACTGATGACATCACTGATGACATCACTGATGACAACATGAACAAAGGGACCCCCTCAAACAAATAGATTGTGGCCCAGGAACCGAGGGGAAAAGAAATACACAAAGCTAGAAGGATGTTCCTGCAGTGGCCGTATAATTCAATATTGTGAGTGCATCTCTAATGAATAAACACAAGTAGTGACAGAAAGAGAAAAGGTACCAACGAAGTTCCTTCAAAAAATATATATTTTTTATTTACTTATTCTATTTTATTTTTATGTGGGTATAAATACATATAAATTTTTGATCAGCGAATCTTCTTTATACAATTCATAAGGAATACACAAAGTGTTTGAAATGATGACAACATCCAGTGACTGTATGTTTCTGTAAAGTTAAAATATGTCTTACATATTGAAGAATGAGTGGATGTATAAGTGTCTGGATGAAGGATTAGTAGGTGCATGACTGACTGTATGAGTGAGTGATTAAATGTGTCTCACTGAGTGCATGGGTTAGTGACTAAACTGTCTTAATTTGTGCATCATTATGTCTGTTGTTCTGTAAACTGTTGCATGTGTTGATAAGTAGCTATATGAGTAACTATATGGGTTATTGATTGGTTGCCCAAGTATTTGTATGGGAGACTGAGTGTGTGTGTGGGTGGCTGGGAGGTGTATGACTCTGTGCATAGATGTGTGAGCAGTTGATTCACTAGATGTATGGTTTCAAAAGTGCATGTGGAAACAGCTGTATGGGCGGTTGACTGTGTGCATGAGTGTATTGGTGAGTGAATGGATATCTCAGTGCTACATGTCAAAGTAAGTACATATGTAAAACACAGTACATGTGAGAGTTGACATATATAAATAACTGTGCATAAGAGCCAGTGAATGTGTGAGTGGCTGTATGGATCATTGTGAACTTGTATCAGGGATTGTATAAGAGAGTAAATATGTGTTAGTATATGTTTGAATAAGTAAAGTTTGTATAACTGTATAGTTGAGGAAATGGAGGTGTGATTGATTCTTTGCATGACTGACTAGGTGTGTGAGTAACTCCATGGATGAGTCACAGTCTGTGAGTGTCTGTTTACACTGATTGTATCTAAGGTTATATTAGAGTCTGAAGAGGTTCATCGTATTATCACATGAATGATATCATCAGTGATGTGATCAATAATGTCAAATGAGATGTCATCAGTGATGTCATCAGTGATGTCATTTGAGATGTCATCAGTGATGTCATTTTAGATGTCATCAGTGATGTCATTTGAGATGTCATCAGTGATGTCACTGACCATGTCATGAATGATGTAATATGTGACATCATCAGCAGTGGATTGCGGGTGCGCGATATATAGTTAGTGCAACTAACTATATATGGAATTTCAATGGTTTTGTGTGAGTAAAATAAGGTTTTGTAAATGCGAATTCCTAACTATATATGGTCTATAACCTATGGTTTTTTCAGTTAATATATATATATATATCGCTCAAACTTTTCGTATTTCCAAGAAAAGATGCAGGACTCAAGGAGGGGTTATGAAATCTCGGTAAGATTTATCAGGGGAAAACCGTACAGACGCGTTTCGGCGTGAGCCTTCGTCAGTGTGTCAATTGTGACTTAAGATCAACATGTTGATAAAGTTTTTTACAATCAATGACATCAACATAGAACTGACCCCTCAAACATCAACATGAGCGCAATCTTGGAATGTCAGTGTCAAACATTATTCCACATATGAAAAAAGATTTAACGTCCACTGATCTACTTCGTATTCATATTAGGAGGGTATATTACTTTCAAAAATGTCACAAGATTTTGACAGAAAATAAAGCTGTGGATCGGCTAATGTCCGATGTTCAGGATGTCCCATCATGATTATAACATTCACTACATACTGAAAAAAACACCACAGTTCATCTCAAATCAGTATTAATCAGATCAAGATATTCAAGCACTTACAGAATACATTATTGAAATTGCTTACGTTGATTAAATTAATAAATTCAATGTACTCGACTAAAAAATTCTCATGCATAAGGTTCAGTTCAAATCACAGTAACATTGTTTATGAAATGGCTTTTATAAACCCTGCAACGACATCTTAGATGGTGGTTAGGTGCAGGGCAGACCTCAGAAAAGGCAAAAGACAAAACAAACGAAGGAAGAACTTACAAATTGGAACAAAAGATCAATGTCCCTTCTCTATCTGCGTGTATGTATCATACCTCATATTGTATCCCTCACCCAGACGGAGATAGGAGATTATAGATGCAGTAAATCCAGTAGTGACATAATAAGGGAGAGTCACACACACACACACACACACAAACACATCATGAAATCATATACTAATCCTTGTATACAAATATTATACAAATATTATAAAACATGGCTAAAATAAATTAACAAAGCCAATAGATCTCGGATAGGCGAGAACTATTGGCTTTGCCAATGATCATTAATTTGCCAAGTCAAGATGGTGCACAGCCATTTTAAACCTGTAAATAAAGTGAACAAGCTTCTAACAATGAGCAGGTGGGCCTACAGCACATTCCAGCTGCTGGGCATTCCTAAAAAGTGTTAATATTGGAAGCAGGTGGGAAGTGGGGCAGAGAGCTGGTCAGCGAGCATTTGACAAAGGGAGAGAGTGACATGGCAGCACTTAGCAGCTTCCGTGCCTTTGGGGAAAAAAATGTTTACACAGGGAGCCGGAGGGAATGAAAGAGGGAGCGGGTGGGAATGAGAGCGGGAGTGCGGTGGTTAGCATTGGGAAGCAGGGGGTGAAAAAACGATCAAACACGTGCACTGCCATGGAGTACTAAATGTTAAATGAAGCAGAGTCCCTCGGGGATGCAGAGGAAGAATGCAACTCATTCATTCAGAACACTGTGAGACTGACTTGTTCCTGGGTAAGACAAGCAAAGGACTCAGAAGGGAAACCATTGAATGAGAAGTAGACAACAGGTATAGACAACAAATCCATTCAATCATGAGCAATGGGTTGACTGAAAGACCATTGTAAATATATGATATTCACTTAAAACAATAACTCAACTTACAGACAGCTAGGGCTGAGACCTTAAAAGCAGCTGCTGTGTCTTTTTTTTCAACAGCGCTGGGAGTATCAAAATACTATCACAATCCAATCAATCTGGATTAATCAACAACCTCTGTCTAGTCCAAGCCAGCTCAGCCAGGCCCGGCTTAGCCTAGCTCAGTCCAGCTCGAAAACAGCATTAGAACCAGGATCCGGCAATTGGGAGTTACTGCATAAACAAAAACAGGGTGCTAGCGAACTGCAAGATCACCATGAAGTCAATTGCAAGTCTCAAATAACAAAACAATAAAACGGTAAAATCATACAACATAGTTGCAGCACAGCATTGCAAAGCATGAGGTCAGGACGTGTGCGTGGAGGAGTTACATCTACAAATAATTCCAGCAAGGGGAAAAGGAAGCTGAAAGTACCTGCTGGCACCGTGGGCGAACCACAGGCAAAAATCAGACCTGCTACACAAAAACCTGACGCCATATTTGAATTAACCCCAGACACTAAAAAGTTAAACAACACAAACAACATAACTCCAGGGGAAAAATATTTAAAGCATCATCTTTTTCAGCCTAAAATAGACACGAAATTCTGTTTCTTAAAAAATGCCGGTGACACTCTTCTCTCAGGCCTTACTCCTACAATGGGCCTTCTGACTCCCCTACAGCCCTTTTACCAATTGGAAAGCAGAGAGGGTGAAGGAAATATAAATCAAAGCTGTGGGGCGGAAGTCACTGGTCTAAACAGTCCAGTCATCTTACCAACAAATCAACGAATAAACAAATCAACAATTTTACAGGATCTAGCTAGCTCAGCCCCCAGGATGTCTCAGACCCCGGGAAATAAATGCAAGGAGGAAGCTACGGAACTAACAAGGGAGATGAGCAAAAAGATAAAAATCGTGGACGAATGAGAAGCCACTACTGAAAGAAAAGGGTTTCAGAACTTTGAAGAAAAAGTCATTTCAAACACTCCTTCTCCTTGGAGCAAATCACAATAGAAGGCTGAAGGGGGCAACTGCGTTATACCAGAGGCATCAGGTATTCATGAGCTAGACAGCTTTGAAGAAAACCAACAGGTAAAGGAAAGAACACACATGCCTGCTAAGGAAATAGAAAAAACAAAAATGAAAGTGGGTGCACCCGAAAACCAAAATGAAAACACGGGCTTTGAATACAAAAAACTATTTGCTACATCACCAACTCAACACAATCTCGCGATATTCCACCCCAGCGAACTGAGCAAACTGGACGTGAGCGACAATCTGGATAAACTTTCAGACCTTGACAAGGAAGAATGGGAGGCACTCCTTGAATCCTACTCTCAGAATAACGAAAGGAACAACACCATAGCAGACACAAAGACAGGTGCAAGTGGGGCTCTTGGTACATAATAGAGAAGAGGGTCCGCAAGCAAAAACAAACGTACCTGGATGTCTAAAGAGCGCGCCCCAAAAACTATCCGAAAACACGCATCAATCAGATAACGGAAATGTCTGGGCTAGTTTGCTAAAAACAGTGCAACTCCTGGTAGAGGCCCTGCAATATCAGTCCGACAAAATGGACACCCAACTAACTTTAATGAACACCTTGGCAGTGTTTGTGTTGCAATGGACAGTAAGCTTGTCACGCTCAACACCTCTCTGCAGAACATTCAGGACTATGCTTTAGCCAATAGTCAAAGCTGTGGATACAGCCCGATTGTAGACAAACTAGCCACTCTCCAACAATGTTGAGTGATCTATGCGCACAAAAAAAAATGTTCAAATAACAGCCGTTCTGGTTTGACAGTGGAACAGCCCTCAAATGGAAACTATAAAGACATGACAACCCACCAACTTGCAACCATTAAGGGCGAGAATCAACCCACCATGACTAAACAAATACAAAACAATGGAAAAAATATGATCAGTCAAAAAACTTACACTGAAAACTAAGTGCTAGAGACTTCAGGAGAGGAGAAAGGGGAACACAAAGTGAATGCAAAACAAAGAAGAGCACAAAAGCGAAAAGGTCGGAACCAAAAACAAATGTGACAAAAATGGATTTATGCGCCTCTTCGGGACAACAACAACCGAAAAAGAGTTTGACCAACAAAATTCATTGATACCGGAAACAACTAATACAAAAGGATTTAATATGAAGGCGGTATTAAGTCATATTTCTACATTCAGGACCATAGAAGCTAGAGCACTGGAGCAACTAGGAGAGGCAGTGGATACAGACTCTACACAGCCATCCTTGGAAAGGAACAGCATTATAAAATGCTGCAAAAATACTTAAACAGAAACTATGACGAGAACTCAGTGGCAAGACTATAACCAGGCTGACATGCCATCTGGAATTTCGCAAAATCCAAATACTAATGGTCAAGTCTCTGGGGGAAGCAAAGAGAATTTGGACAATCGGGATATTATATGTACGGATTTAGAGATCACAAAGAGGGGCCATCACTTCAACCAGGTCCTGGTCCACAGGGAAATGGAGAATACTAGCACTTGTCAATCTCGAAGTGAGGTTACGACAGACACACTAACTTCTACCTCTACAAACACAGAGCACCGTCAGGCACAGCACCTTGTGGTACTCTCAGAGCCCAACCACATCAGCGCGAAATTACATCAGAGAGAGCCAGCCAGCCGACTGACGCAAATTAGGCTTGAGTTCGGCATACAGAAGCAATCTATTGCGAGACATGGGGCAAAATACGGAAAGCTGCTCCAGGGTCATTAAATGCACAGTTATGGAAAGCGATGGACCGTCACACCACCTCACCCGCAGCGAGATATCTCAAAAATGGATTACACAAATTGGGATTGAACCAACTGTGGGAAACACCCACTAGCACCGGCGTGCTTAAGAAACTAGTCTGGAAAACAGGCAAACACCTTTCGTGGCTGGAGGATAAAGCCTCACTCGCAGAAAGGTCTCACGGATGGATGACTTTGAATACCTACTGTGAGCCAGCAGCTCAGAAGGACTTTAACTTGGGTAATGCCAAGCATACAAAAGTTAGTTTTATGAAGTTTAGACTTGGCCCGCTACCCTGTACTAAGCATTTTCCACCCTGGCTAAAGGAGAAGGTGGACCCTAGGTGCCGCTTATGCGGGTCAGCACCGGAAGATCTGCTGCACCTACTATGCTCCTGCAAACAACTCTTACAAGAAAGGAAACAACTGCTGAAAGTTAAATTCAACCAGCGAGGAATTCGAACTAGGAAGCAGGCTGTCCTGGCTTGCTTCGCACCAAGCGACCCTCAACTAAACTTGACGACATACGAAAAGAAAATGCCGGAAACCAACTTATTGGCAGATAATCAACCCAGTGATACGGGGAAAAAAAAAAGAGCGGGAACAGGAGGAGTTCGATGTCTAGCTCCAATGAACTTTATTTCTGAGCTACAAACTCCTCATTTTTGCATGTATAAAGGATTAACACACTAAGGAACTATCCTGGACAAACAAACGAGTTGTGCACTACTGGTCATAATGCACCTAAAAACTAGACTTGTAACATTTGAACAATTATAGTACAGTCTTTCAACATAATTTTAACGTTTTTAGAAGTATGGAGTTATTATATGTAAAAATTGTCTTGAAATGAAATATTCTTGTAGTGCAATGGTTCTAACGAACTATGCAAATAAAATAAACTTGAAACTTGAAAATTGAGCTGTTGTGTCTATCAGACGCCATTCAGGGAGGCTACAGGGCAGACAGGGGCTAAATGGCGCCACTTGTGGTGGTTGAGATTGTTTGCTACTGGCTCTGCAAACAGGGTAAAGTATAATTCCTTTCCACACTAGATTCTGAGGTCAGTGAGGGCGAAGAGTCACAGGCTTCTTATGGAAGTTGTGTGGGGCATCTGATCTCAGAACTCAACAATCAAACAACAGAAACAATAACATCCATGTTCTGCCCAATACTTATCTAAAGAAAAGAAAGAACTTTCAATCACACAGCAGAACTAAATACTAAACTATTCAATTTAATATACAAATCACTGAACCTGTGTATGGTGTAGTGGGTAATGCATTAGTTCTTGATGCTGCACTGGAGCCTTTTAGTCAGGCACAAAGAGAACTCTGAATGGAATGGAATTGGAATACACATGACCCAAACCTCAGGCACCTGACACACATTAACCATGCAATCACATAAATACACCCCACATCCTAGGTGCTGCCCTCTTGCCCCTGGACTGGGTCACTAACAGGATGCCACACAACACCTAGACTACACGAGGCAATGAAAGTCACTCTACAGGAAGAAAAACTTCACTGATAAGAAGACAGACTTTACTATTAGTGGTTTACTTGATCATTACAAGGAACTACATGGTCTACCTAGATATATACGTAGTGCAGCGGAGGAGACACCCATGTGGCAGAGCAGACAGTCAATGTATTCGTTTTGGAGTCACACATCACGGTGAAGGAGAAAGTTTCCAGGATACAGGTGAAAAAATTCTCTTCCTGGATGTGGACCTAGATCCTGTCCATGTCTCATCTCCATCAAGGGTCATTCCTTACCACTATACACCCAGAGCTGCATTATGGCCTGTCTGTTTCAAGGAACCCCAGCTTAAGATCAGTTAAGAACTCACACCCTTCTCTCGTAAGTAATTCTTGAATCAACACTCTGTGCTCCCCTACTCTCAACAGGTGGGCAGCCAGAGCACATTCATTCCTCATACACAGCCTCTAACACCCCCATTTCCAGAGAGTAAACTGTTAAAATTGTTCTTCATACACTGAAGCTTTAGGATATGCAGTCCCCACATCTAGTGTTTTGTTAGCAACAGCTGGAGCAGTAGCTGAACGTAGCTGGGCTATAAACAAAGTGCCCTCGGCTGGTGATGTTTTTAAGTACCGTTCACAAGCATTGTGATTAACTTGTCTGTTAAATGGCCATGATGTCTCCGCTGACCCCAAGGAAAAATCCAGTGGCCAGGTAGTGGAGTTCAGACATTATTTTCATATTCACATTGATGGCCGTGAGCTCCTACTCTTAGTCTGTAGCAATGTCAAGGATCACTTTGGAAGGGAGGTGGCAAGTAGTAAGGATTGCTTCCCTGGACATGCCAAATATGTTGATCCTATGTCTGTAATTCCTCTATCTCCTCCTAAAATAGCTGTTCTACAATAGGAGTGGAAAGGCAACAAATACATTCACCAGCTTTATGAAACAATTGTTTTTGGGTTTGTCTTGCTTTCTTGTATGGTCAGGCTGTGTGCAACTGGTTGATGTAGTGAGTTTGTTGATGGGTGTGGCAGAGTACTGACTGTTCACTTCCCATCCTGCAGTAGCAGAAGTGTTGCATGTGTTTTGAGGTCTTGTTGGAATACATTCTATATTAATGGAAGCTAATATTAATGTTTACATTTTTTACATAAAAATTATAATTGAATAAAAGTTAATTTTTAACTATTCATCTGCAGCATCTGCTAAATGTCACAAGCAATTTTGCCGAACAGAACGGATTAAGTATAAACCTTGAGAAGTTCAAAATTATAGCATTCAACCAGCGGAGCACCAAGAATCAATTCAGATGGCGAAGTGTGGCTCAGGGGTTAGAGGCGGCAGACCCGGAAGCTGAGATCGGCCCTGGACCAGGGTTCAATTCCCCGCCTCGACGGGGGTTGGGCTCAATAATTCCACGGACTCGATAATTCTCGCTCTGGTGCCTACTCGACTCACAGGTTCACACTCTGCGACTCTGGGCAATAGCTTGCTTAATCTCCACAACGGCCCCTCGCGGCGGGATGCCTGGCTTTCACCTTGTGGATACCCTGCCGGGGTTATCTCACCGGGGAATACCAGGACGGGTTCCCTAAGCAAGCGCATAGATGCCTGCGATGTGGGCGATTTGCGCTATATAAATACATTTACATTTACATTTTACTGGGGGGTAGGCAGCTGGAGGCGGTTAAAAAGTAAAAATATTTGGAAATCATTTTTGACAGTATAGGTACGTACCACAAACAAAAAGTGACTATTCATGGAAGAAGAACCCTATTGGTTGCTATGCTAAACAAGCATTTGCAATGCAATAGGTCTCGCATTAGGAAAGTGTGAGCTATTTGTATTGCAAATGACATTGTTTTTAAAATATGTGTTGGCTTTGAAAATATATAAATTAATAGCAGTAGCTTACACTTTCCTAATGCGAGTCCTATTGGATATGGCAATTGTTGTTGGTAGCAAGAAAGGACAGTGCCGTTGTGGTGCTGAGTGATGCTGTCGTGGTGCTGAGTGATGTGGTTAGGCTGAGTGATGTGGTGGTGTATTAGAGTGATGTGGTGATGTCCCAAAGTGATGTGGTAGTGTCCCAGAGTGATGTGGTGGTGTCCCAGAGTGATGTGGTGGTGTCTGTGAGTGGTGGTGTCCCTGAATGATGTGGTGCTGTCCCAGAGTGATGTGGTGGTGTCCCAGAGTGATGTGGTGGTGTCCCAGAGTGATATGGTAGTGTCCTAGAGTGATATGGTGGTGTGAGGCGTGCAGCAGTGTGAGGCGTGCAGCAGTGTGAGGTGTGCAGCAGTGTGAGGCGTGCAGCAGTGGCAGCAGTGTGAGGCGTGCAGCAGTGGCAGCAGTGTGAGTCGTGCAGTAGTGTGTAGCATGCAGCAGTGTGAGTAATGCAGTAGTGTGCGGCGTGCAGCAGTGTGAGTCATGCAGTAGTGTGCAGCATGCAGCAGTGTGAGTAATGCAGAAGTGTGCAGCATGGAGCAGTGTGCGGCGTACAGCAGTGTGAGGCGTGCAGCAGTGTGAGGTGTGCAGCAGCGTGTGGCGTGCCGCAGGGTGGCATGCAGCAGTGTGAGGCGTGCAGCAGTGTGAGGCGTGCAGCAGTGTGAGGCATGCAGCAGTGTGCAGCATGCAGCAGTGTGCAGCGTGCAGCAGTGTGAGGCGTGCAACAGTGTGAGGCGTGCAGCAGTGTGAGGCGTGAGGGTGAGGGGGTGTGAGGGTGAGGGGGTGTGAGGGTGTGAGGGTGAGAGGGTGTGTGATGGTGTGTGAGGGTGGAAGGATGTGTGAGGGTAAGTGAGGGTGTGTGAGGGTAAGTGAGGGTGTGTGAGGGTGAGGGGGTGTGAGGGTGAGGGGTTGTGAGGGTGAGGGGGTGAGAGGGGGTGTGAGGGTGAGAGGGTGTTTGAGAGTGAGAGGGCGTGTGAGGGTGAGAGGGTGTGTGAGGGTCAGAGGGTGGGTGAGGGTGTGTGAGGGTGTGGGAGGGTGAGAGGGTGAAGGGGTGAGAGGGTGAAGGGGTGTGAGGGTGAGTGAGGGTGTGTGAGAGTGAGGGGGTGTTTGAGGGTATGAGGGGGTGTGGGTTCTGAGGGGGTGTGGCAGTGTGAGGGAGAAGGTGAGGGGTGTGATGGTGAGGGGGTGTGAGAGTGAAGGGGTGTGTGAGGGTGAGGGGGTTTGCGTTCTGAGGGTGTGTGGTGGTGTGAGGGGGTGAGGGCGTGTGAGGGTGAGGGGGTGTGAGGGTGGGTGAGAGTGTGTGTGTGAGGGTGAGAGGGTGTGTGAGGGTGAAAGGGTGTGTGAGGGTGAGAGGGTGGGTGAGAGGGTGAACGAGGGTGAGGGGGTGTGTGAGGGTGAATGAGGGTGAGGGGGTGCGTGAGGGTGAGGGGGTGAGTGAGGGGGTGAGGGTGAGAGTGTTGTGAGGGTATGAGGGTGAGTGAGGGTGAGAGGGTATGAGAGTGAGTGAGGGTGAGAGGGTGAGGGGGGGAAGGTGTGAGGGTGAGTGAGGGTGGGTGAGGGTGGGCGAGTGATGGTGTGTGAGGGTGAGTGAGGGTGAGGGAGCGTGAGTGAGGGTGAGAGGGTGTGAGGGTGAGGATCCGAAGTAAATGGTGGCAGGGCAGACATCATTGCAGCTAGCAAGTCGATATTGACATTTGTATACTCTCTACTCTGGCCAAGGCTGGAATTTGTCACTAGTTACAGACTTGAAGACTGGATGTGCTCACTCTGAACGCAGAGCTGTGAACATCGGCCCGATCAGATCTGCACACAATTTGTCATAGATAGACAATAAGCACATTGCATGGAGAGCAAATGTTCGTTCTGCTGGACTACGAAGCAGTCTGTAAGACATAGACACACACTACATGCTCTACTGCACAACCTCATGAACACACTACAAAGTCCGCAAGAGCTAAAGATAGAGCTAGGCAAACCCAAAGCGCGGCATACATATATCTACGGAAATCTAAGATGAAGCAAAATTAAACACAAGGCTCACAGTGCCCTCAAGCCACAGTCTAGCACACCATGACTGGGAATCCATCTCAGACAGAGCCATAATGAGCGGGTGGCCAACAGACCCTGTAAGTCCCAGTGGGGTACACGTGTTACTATGGTAATCCCTACACTAAAGCCACAATAAACGTGTGGTAAATGGAGACTATAAACAACAAGCTCTCGGCATTGCTGAGGGGGAGCAGAGAGCATTCCTTTGAAGTGTGATGATGGAGGGTGGGGGGGGCAGGGGAGAGGAGCGGCCACATCAATGGAGAGCTGATGAAGTGCTAGGATTCCCCACGGCCAGACTGACTTTTGCGTGGCGCGCAGCATACTTGCAAACACAGGGACATATAGCATGGGACAGAGTAGCAGCGTGAGAGGGACAGAAATGCATATTTTTAGCGCACAGCATGGGCGGGGGCAGTATGTGACAGAGGCAGAGCGTGGGCAGTGGGACGCAGCAAGGATGTGGGGTCAGAGGGGCACATAGTATGGACGGGTTGGGGGATTGGAGGCAATATGTGAAAGGAGCAGAGCGTGCCATGGGGCGGACAGAGTGGCGCACAGCATGGACGGTGTTGGGGGAACGGAGAAGGCAGCATGTGACTGAGAGGCAGAGCGTGGGCAGGAGACAGCATGGCGCGCAGAGTACTTGGTTAGAGAGGGACACTTAGCATGGGGCATACTATCAGCGCGAGAAGGGCAGAAATGTTGATTTTTAGCGCACAGCATTGGCGGGGGGCAGTATGTGACAGAGAGCGTGGAATGTTTTTAAGACATAAACTTAAAGAGAGGGCTAAGCGTCCCGGCAGACAGCGCCCTAATTTAAGCTCGGACAATGTTATAGAAGCAGCCGAGGGCAAGAAACTGCCCGCTGGTAATAAAAAAAAAAACAAGCAGAAAAAAGAAACTGCAGGAAAGAAGGAAATAATGCAACAAAGAATGAAATAATGAAGGATGCAAGGAAAGATGGAAAAAAGAAAGGCTGTAAAGAAGAAAATAAAATGGAGTTTGGAAGAAGGAAGGAAGGAAATAAAAAAGGGGAAAGTGGGAAAGAATGAAGGAAAGAAAAATAAGTAAATAAAGAAATAAGGATAGCAAAATGGAAAGATACAGGTAAATAAATAAAGAGAAAAATGGAAAGAATGAAGTGAAGAAAAAGAACTAAACAAAGGAAAGCAAAAAAAAAGATTAAGACATTGGTGCCAGCTGTTCATTGCAACAATGCTGCCTTTACAAGTGTCATTCTCTGCAAAGTATGTTTATTTGCTGGTCAGTTGTTGAAGATGTCTGGTTAAAATTGCCCTGCACAGTGGCAAATGTTTGTAATCTGCCTTGCCCCCCCCCCCCCTTTAAAGTCTGTGTAGAATTAGTAAACAGGAACTAGGCAGACGAAACGCCATTATCTCAATGATAATGGTATCAAAAACATGCACTAATGTATTTTAAACATACCTGGGAGCATCAGGGATTCAACGTACTCTCTGACTCTTGTTTAAAAAAAAAAAAACGAAAGCAAACACAGCGTTGTGCTTTAGCAAAATGTACTTGATAAGCTATCTCGGTTACTAGGCACGTGTGGGGCTACAATGACTATCTTCGGAAGAGTTAAGTAGCAGAGGAAAAAGTTTTGCGAGACATTCCGATCGGCCTGTGGGGCATTATGACATCACAAACTTCAGCATTGAGAAAGGTCAGGCCTTTATAAAATGTTAGTGCCCCCTTTCCAAGCAAGGCATTTGGCTACTAGCGCTAGATCATTCAGTTTCATGTTATCAGATAGTTCCTACTTCAACCTCAGAAAGGGGCCCGTCCTTGGAGGCAGACGATTAAGTTATTAGAAGTGAGCAAAAAACGCATGGTATTACATCACCATAGGCTAAATAATGGGCACCAGATTGACCATTACACATACCTCTCATTTTTTGACGTAGAGGGCATGATGGATTCACGTGCAGATGGATTGGCTTGAGCCCAGATATCTTTCCGTAAGATGTGCATTGTGAGATATATTACCGTGTTGAACTTAATGCCTCGCGCTGCTTTCTGTGGTAATTCCCATTGATCAGCGGGCGCGCGGGTGTTGTCACTGGCGGCTGCACTTAGCTACTGTACTAAGAGGATTACCGCCGATGTCCGTGAGCTGAATAGGGGACGCCAATAAAAAAATATTTGTACAGGGAGCATGGGGGCTTTAGTGCTGTGACTGACAGACTGGCACTGACTGAAATGGCTCGCGCATTCTCAGGATAGCGGCAGCCTATTTTCGGAAGAGTAAAGTAGTAAAGGAAACATTTTTGCGAGACATTCCGATCGGCCTGTGGGGCATTATGACCTCACAAACTTCAGCATTGTGGAGGGCAGGCCGTTAATAAATGTTAGTGCCCCCTTTCCAAGCAAGGTATTTGGCTACTAGCTCTAGATCATTCAGTTTCATGTTATCATATGGTTCCTGCTTCAACGTCAGAAAGGGGCCCGTCCTTGGAGCCAGACGATTAAGTTATTCATTAAGAAGTAAGCAAATAATGCACCAGATTGACCATTACGCATACCTCACATTTTTCGGCATCGAGGGCATGATGGATTCACTTGCGGATGAATTGGTTTGTGCCCAGATAGCTTTCTGTAAGATGTGCATTGTGAGATATATTACTGTGTTTAACTTAATGCCTAGCGCTGCTTTCTGTGGTAATTCCTATTGTTCAGCGGGCGCACGGGTGTTGTCACTGGCGGAAGCGGCTGCACTTAGCTACTGTACTAAGAGGATTACCGCTGATGTCCGTGAGCTGAATAGGGGACGCCAATAAAAAAAGAAAAAAAAAGCGGCCAGGAAAGGATCCCTTTGAAGTGGCCGTTTAACTTTGAATTGGGAAAAAAACATGAACCGCGCATCCCACCCCCTTGCCTGCTCATGCAAAAGATAGCTGCGTGTTTTAATTAATATATTAATTTAAAAGGCTTCCAGTTTTAGGATTAGGATTTTTTATCATTTGTACATGATTGCAGCTTATGAGAATGTGGCGCAGAACAGTTTCTTGGCAGGAGACTGAACATTATGCCCCAAACGATATGTGCAAACTACAGCAGGCCTTGGGGGAGGAGGGACCAGCTCTTCCCGGGCCGAGAGAGCTCATATTTTGTCATTGCATTCCGTGGCTCTGGGCCCACATGTGCATCCCATTAGCGGACGGGAACGAGTTCACGAGGCATGGCAGTGAGAACCTCAACAATGCCGGTTATTAAACAAGCAAAAATGATTGCCGAGCGCACGAGTGACACATCTGCAGGCCTCAGATGGCTTCTTGGATCGCATGCCTGCATCGGGCGTAAGATCACCTCAGGCAGAAGGGACGGTGGCCCGGCTTTTAAGCGAAAGCTCGTTGCGATATCGCGTGTCCAGGAAATCTGCTAAATGACAACTGGGCGAAACCAAAAGACCCTCTGTGGTGGAGGAGGCCTGGGAGCACTGGGCGGAATTTGAGTCGCACGTTTTGTTTTTCAATGTTTTCAATTACAATGAAAATGATCCAGGGAGTTGGAGATGTTTTCTTTGGCTCAGACTGCAGTAAACTACAAAGAAGGAAAACAAAGATAATAGCCATGAAAACGATTCACGGCATGCTTTTTTTTTATTTCAGAGAACAAACGCACAAAGGGAGCGAGTTTGGGAAGTACCAATATTAGTGGTGAGAAAGTCTGTCTCGTGCACATAAGGCTTGGTCACAAATGTTTTTGCGTACCGGTGTCACCTAAGCAAAAAATGAATGGGTTTGTACTTCTCAACATCTGTTCTTAATTCAAAGGATCTAGGTTGGTGGAATTTTAGAAACAGGAAATTTTGTTTGCATGTCAGAAAATGTCAAGGCTGGTACGTTTACAGTTATGAACAGTAAGCTGAGTTTTAACAGGCAAGGAATCGAAGGATAACTACTGAAAATGTTTGAAAACTGTGCCATACTGCCATTGGATTTTTCATCCCAATTTACATACCCAAATCCCCTTTGAAACAAGAACATCGCCGAAAGAAAAGAAAAAAAGCGGCCGGGAAAGGATCCCTTAGAAGTGGCTGTGAAAGTGAAAGCAATTAGGGGGGAGGAGAATTGAGGCCAGCGCGCACTGCGCACGCTGGGGAAGCCTGTGGGAGGGAGGCTGATGGCTTTGATGTGGGATAATGCGCGTGCTTGTGTTCACGTGAACTGTTTGAAATCCGCCCAATGGTTTGAGAACTTTTTTGCCTCCAATAATTCTCGGCTATCCATTCCTTGCGGAATGGGATAGGCGAGACCTAAAAAAATCAAGCACAAAATAATTGGCTCCAATCTTATCCCTCTATTGGAAGTACTTTTGAGCAAAACTCCTACCAGCAATTACGTATGGTAGTGAATCAATGAGAGGGAAAGATGAAATAATTTTGGATCAGGTGGTTTCCAAAGCCGCTAGAATAATAATCTCCCACAATATACCTATCCAGCACAAATAAGGCTGGAGCTCGGCCTACAAAATCAGCAAATAACACGGAAGGGCGTCTATGCCAAATGATGGTGCAAAATAACGAGTCCTAAGTCTGGTTCATTTAAACTCATACCTGTGGAAGGAGATGACAAGGCAAAATGACTGCCATGCTATGGCTTACCTTCAGTCAGGAATAAGGTTGCTCGATTTACAGAAGTTGTGGAAAGCCGGTCTTTCTTATAACAGTTTTAAGGTCCTGGTAAACAAATCGGTAAAGATTCTTTCCCTCGAAGAAGATAAAACAGACCTAAACAAGAGGGCGCACAGCTGGTTTGTGATTCAGAGCTATTCTAGATGTACACCACAGCCATATTTAGGTACACGCTTCTCGAGAAGTATGAAGAAAAGCCTTTTGGTGATGAGGCTGGGAATTTTACCAGTAAAACCGCACTTACCGCCGTGGAAACGCACACACCCAACTAACCACTGCAGAATATGCAGCAACTCCAAAGAGGATGTCTCACACCTACTGTGCGTTTGTAAGAGTTTAGATCTGGAACGAAGACAACTTCTTAAGCCGCGCCTGAATGAAAATCCGATACGAACATGCAGACAGGCGGTGAAGGCTTGCTTTGAGGGGTGTGATGTCCGGTTAGCCTGAAGCTTTGCTCGCTTTATGAACGTAGTAAAAACAAAATTAACCTTGGCAGCCTCCCAACAAACTGGCTAGCAATACAGGCTACTGGTTACTTATTGGTACTTATTCAGTGGGAATGATCAATTTTAGACTCACTACAAATCTGGATTTTATACCTAATAGACAACTGAACTGAAGCGAATTCCCAGGAGGATGGTCTCTAAGCTGTCACTGTGTGCCAAACATAATACGCATAATAATAATTTAATTTTTTGCACTATATTTAAGTTTTACAGTGGCCCTAACAAACGACAGTTAGGCAGTATTTCGGTAGGCACAGACAAATTGTGGTCCACTAATAATTTTCCCTATTTAGGGGTGGTCTTTGCTGCGAACAACTCCTGGACTGAGCACATTGCTCACTCCAGGGGTAGGTTCTCAAAGGCCATTAATTCAATTCTTAGCCTACCCCGCTCTAAGAACACTGGTACTTTATCTGCTGTTTTGAAAATCTATAAAGCCCAGTTCTGTCCTGTTGCCACTTATGGCGCGGAGGTTTGGGGTGTGGCCAAATGCAGACCCATACAATTGGAAGAGAATAGATTTCACAGGAAGATACTGTGTGTCCCTATCTCTACTGCATAATATGTCTGTCACAAGGAGCTAAATTTGAACTTTATTGAGGACTTCATTCGCGCCCGCCCGCCTTGTTTTGGCTCTCCATTTGGAATAACCCGGCAGCATCTCTTACCAGGGATATTATTACTGATTGTCGGAACTGTGATAAATGCTTGGATATTCCCTAGCTTTCTGGAGTGTTTATTAGTTTTTGTTGCATCAATCATGGGAATGCTTTTATCGAGCACACTTCAGACAATCTCCCACCTAAAAATAAAATAAGAAATGCTCTATACACACTATTTGCTGAAAAAAGATCAAACCGGGAATCCCTCAAAACCACTGTTTCCACATATCTGGCTTTTGACTTTTTAACTTCGCCCATTCCTCACTATCTGACACTCCCGAAGGAACCACTGGGTGCGGGGATTATTATTCCGCTTAAGGGCAGGCTCAATTAAATTTGCACTTTGCTTTCCCCTTGGCCATCAGAAAGATCTTGATTCCCTCCCTTGCCCGTGTGACGGCCTAAGCGGTCAATCTGCTTTGCATTTTTTATTCTTTTGAAAATTTTATATGAAATATATTGAATTGTTTTTAATTCCGTATTTTAAAAAATTCAAACCTATTTGCTTGGGAAATGCATATTCAATGATTTTAACTATGGATAATGATGAACTCCTATTTCGCATTAGCACTTTTTTGCGTATAGCCGTCCCAGCTAGACAGACCATGCTTGATTCATGAATCTGTATGTACCATGTGATCCCATGTTGTTTCTTTTAAAATTGTTTCTTTTTCTGACTTGTACTTTTATGGATACTTTGTTATCCGAATAAAGTTTATTGAAATGAAATGTAAGTTTTACACTCTTGTATTTTATGAAATCATTGCAACTTTTATGGGAAAATAAGTCTTGTTTTACTTTATATGTGTTTTAATATGCAGCTGTTTGCTAAGATTTTTATTTATAAAGCAATAAAGATTTACTTACTTACGTAACTATTCACAAATATTTTCCTTTCTTTTCATATTTTCCCATATTGATTGGGAGTGTTATTACTTACCTCAATTCATTTCTATGAGTGTATTACAGTGCCATTGACTGGCCATATGTGGTGCAAGACTTATTCCAAGACTTGGCTGTAGTAAATTCGAGCCTGTTTTGTCAGCTGTACTACTATAGTCAACATAGGTGTAACATATTTGAACAGAAATTATCTTACTCTTGAGGATTTGCATGTTCTTTCCCAAACCCTTCTTTAAATTTCCTTTAATCCACCCATACAGAAGTAGATATTCTCATAAAAGAGAGGACAGGCGTAGGCAGAGCTCTCGGACAGGATGTTTGTAAACAGCATTTGTGATTTCACACAGTAGTACTTTTGTGGGGAGCCTGGCTTAGCAGGGCAAGATGGTGGTTGGGCCATGCTGATTTGCCACAACAGCCTGGGAAACCATCAAAATCCTTACCTGTATATTGCTACTAGTGACTAGAAATTCAGATAGAGGTGAAATAAAACTCCAAGGCCCTACAGCTGCAATGACTGTTTAGCTGAGAAGCACAACCCCCCCACCCCCCACCGGGAGCACAGCCTTGAAGGATTTGTGCAGTGCATCTTACAACCACTGAATACCCTGGTGAGACGCACCACTAGGCAGTGGCATTAAAAGACTCTGGTCGCAGCAAAGACGGGTGACAAAGGAGTCACTGTAACCTACCACTGGCACAAGAGGTCCCACCTACTCTTCTACGAGGGCAACTGTAAAATAGCCACATGGACTGAGGGGCACCCACGCTAGAACAGATGATGTAGGCCGGAGTTGTTAAGGCCTCAACATGAGATATACAACACTATTGTGAGACCTCTGGGTACTGTGAAGAGATGCAGGAATGAAAGACACTGTGCCTTCCCGCCTATGTCTCCCTGATGGTGTGAGCAAATTTGGTTGAGGACAGTGATACATGGGCAGATTGGAGGTACGACGACAATAGCAGCAGGCCAGGAGAGGCAAGAGAGGCCCAGTAAGACAATCAGGCAGTTAAGCCAGAACCAAGCCTTACACATAGGCGCTTTAAAGACAGAGACTATGAGCAATATTTAAAGTAGACCCTACACAAAGCACAAGTGTGGTGGTGATGGGAACCGCTCTGAGGTGGGATACGGTGGACAGGCACTCATGACTCGAAGTGGAGAAGTTACTGATCGCTGGTCGGGTCTCGAGAGCCCCCTGTCCATTTCCCATTTCCCTCAACAGGACTGCATGCTTTGGCAGGGCTGATCCTCCTGAAACTGACTTGAAATTGGGGTGCATGGGGGAGGCCCATCAGGCTCAGGTAAGAGCTCAGCTGATTTGAACATGCCAAAGACAAATGACAAGGTTCTCCAAATGAAGGGAAGTGGGAGAAACAGCACAATGAAAGATAGGCTCCCAGAGGGGTTGAGAGCCTGGGGGTGGGGGCGACTGAACCCACTCTTCGGAGACAATACTAAAAGCCAAAAACACGCAAATATGCAGTAAAAGATTTGAAATACAGAGAGAATGGACATCAGTACATTTGGATGATTTTATACACATTTTAAATGCAGTGACATGTATTACACAAAAGCATGGTCTATAATAAATACATAGTTGGCATAATTCTACAACACTGTAACAACTACACTGGACCCACAGTTAATCATGTTTCCGTTTTCTTCTTTCTGCTCTGTGTGGTTCCACAATAATATCTACAACTTTATCTGAACCATCACTATTCACTTTGAAATTATATGGCATTGGTCTTTTAAAACAATGTTTGCATTTTATAACAGTTGTATAAAACGACTTTATAGGTTTTGAAAGCGATTTAGGACTTAGTAATGAAAGATAAGCATCAGTATCAATGCTATCAATCGCTTCAAGTGGTGTGAATGACCAAGTTCGGTTGTGTGGGGAAGATTTGGATAATGAGGACAGAGATCAAATCGCTTATTTCGGATTTTACTGCTGAATGGTTTTCTACACACCCACATCTAAAGAGATTTAAGGATGAACGCTGATTTGTGAATTCTCATTATATGATGACATTTCTAGGTCAAGTTCGATTATGAAGTACTTTTTGGAAAGGCTAAATTTGCACATTAAATATATTATTAACATAACTCACATGTAATACAGTTCTGGTCCCAAATAAGTACTATTTAACATTTTTACAGTTTCTAGCATAATTAATGTCTGGCAATTGATATGTACTCACAGGTCTTGAGGTACATTCCTAGCAGTGTGAGTCACGCTTCATCGAAATTCCAACAAAATTTAGCATGTGGCAAATTTCTTTAATCTCCTTCATACACCTACCCATTTTTCCTCACTTCCACTATAATGGTACAATGCCTTCAGATAATGTCATGACTGCAACTGTTCTTTGTCAAGAGGAATTACCATTATCATGGTGAGCCTTGAGTAATATTGGTCATGCTCTACAAACCTCCTTCCCACTGTATGTACTGTGGACGATTTGCTACTATAAAGGGCATGAGTAAGCTTCTATCAGAGTTGGAAATGTGGAGTGACCACGCTCAAAAACGGTTTAGGAGTGGGTGAAGGGGTTTTATCATTTGGAGAGTCATTTTCCCATGGAAAGAAAAAAAAGCTGACAAATACACATTCCCATTGCGAGTACTCCTGAGTAACAGCCACTGTGTCGCCTTTCAAGGAGCACTCATGGAAATTTTTGAGAATTATGGATTTTTGGTGAATTTTTGGCAGAGGAGGATCCAGCAGTCTGTGGATTTCAAAGGCGCTCACTGAAGCATGGCAACAGTGCCCTATACTTCTCTAAAGGTAGAAGAATGCGAAATCACAGCTGAGAAGTGCAAGACATAACACAGTGGGTGGCTCTACTGGTATGAAGATGTGAAATTTACTCTCCAACATTTCCACCCAATAGACAGGGTGAGACAACCATAATCAAAGGGGTGGGGCTTACGCCATGGTTCCATCCAGTTCCTGAGTGAGGCCTCTAACTTGTGCTGTGCTCCAGCTGGAGAATAACTGGTGCCAAATCTCTGCCTACTGCTATCAGAAGCACCACTTATATGGCTTGCATATAGGTGAATATGTGATCAGCACACATTCTACCCAAATTATTAAAGCCATTCTCTACCCACATTGTTAAAACCCAGGCAAAAATAGCAAGGCCATCCTGCTCCCATTTAAAATTTCCATTAGTGTGGGTCTGTAGGTTAGACTCGTTAAAAAGGGCATTTTGGTTTTTTAAATGCAGCTCTACCGAACAGCTTTTTTTTCTTTTAGATTTGTGAATCCTCACTGTAAAAAGAAATGATGACTCAGGTGATCTGGTGTCTCACTACTTCATAACCTGACTTTTTTTCCATTAGAAATAAAGAAGGTCAAACTTAAGCCAGCTCCTTTCACAGGTGGTTGATCAACCTATTACCGGATTCTGAGACGGTCTTGTATAGACAGATAATCCTTGTGCTCCAAACTGTTATAGAGTGCCTTTGTAATCAGGATACAGGATCATGGCAACCACAAGCCAAACAAATTGAATAAATATTGCACTTGGTTATTGCCTTGATGCGAGGAACTCCCAGAGATATAAAAGTCCAAGATCTCAAAAAAAGAAAAACAAAAGTTATTTAATTTGCAATTCCTCATGGTAAAAATCATTTGATTAGATCACACCACTGGTGAAATATTCTGGATGACGAAGCAGGCACCACCACCAAAAACGAAAGAGGGTCACACAAGCTACAGGCCAGTGCCAACCCAACCACAAAATACTAGTGATACAGCTGCCACAATCCTTAGAGTTCTCAAATGCCTCTTCCCATGATCGCAAAGAGCCACCCTATCACCACAGTCCCTATTTACAGGCAAAACATCCTGATAAAAAACAAAATAGCATCACTGGAAAGAATAGGCTGTCTTCAGTAAAATGATACTGGGAGTATTCAAAATAATGTAGGGCATCACAGCTCAACTGTATGAACAATTTGGTAATAGGGATTGCTTTGTTAATAAAGGGGAGTCTACCTTCCTATGAATTTTGCTGATGAAATCTAGGGATATATAGTTATAAACCCTAGTTGCACGACTCTCCTATGGTGAGGTATTTATTTATTCCTGTTAAAAATGTGTAACTTATAGACTGAAAAGTGAAAGGGGATTTTTGCTATCTTTTCCCTTTCTAGCATTCCTCAGGTAGTTGCACTTTGACAAATAACTTGTGATTGCTGAAAGAGTTATTACATATACATTTTTGCATTAAAATATTCTTCTATACTTTCACTTGATGTTTTCCATGTTTCCTTGAGTTCTGTTTGATTTAGTTCCACTGAAGAAGCTTTACAATCATTTTTTACTGATACTCTAGTGGTTTCATTGAATATGCAATTCTGGAATGCTAAGACGTGTGACATATTGCCTTCTGCACAGAAGTATGGTCCGACTATATAAAACCTTTCTAATGTTTTGTTACTTGAGCTTAGTTAATGCTGCCATGTTGGATTACATTTTATACATATATCTAATGGCATGTATCAGCCTTGTCTTTGAGTCAGGGCATTTTCGCTTCTAAGCCAGCCAGATAATCTGAACTTTCAATTTTCCACTTAATAGTTTTTTGTTTTCAGCTTACATGCTCATCATGGGGCGTGGGCTTTTTTGAAGTGTCCTAAAAGCTGTTTCTTCTCTCTGAAGCTGCTTTCACATTCAGTACAGTGATAAGGGCGTTCTCCAGAATGTATTCTCTGATGTATAGTTAAACTTCCTTTTTGAGTAAAGCTTTTTTCACATTCATCACACTGGTATGGTTTTTCTCCTGTATGTTTTGTTTGATGTCTAATGAGATGGTATTTACAGCTGAAGCTTTTCCCACATACTGTACATTGGTAGGACCTGTGATGTGATCTCTGGTGCTTGAGGTACTGACTTTTCCCATTGAAACTTTTCATACATTCAGCACATTGATAAATAATGTGATCTGCAAGTGTTCTGTATTGTTCAGTAGACCGTCCTTTATAAAAGTAGCTCTGCTTACGCTGAAGATACGGTTGCCAGTTTTGCTGAGACCTAGGTGGACATGCTGTAATGTTCCGATTACTCTCACGCTTGGTAAATTTATCTGAAAGTTCAATTTCTAGTATTTCCTGATTTAATTTCGAATTTGATGAATTGCTGAAACCGCTTTCATCTTCAGGGTTCATCTCTCCTTCAAACTCCACTCTATTTGGTGGCCATTTGCGGATGTTTGCTCCTTTGATAGAATTCTGGAATATCATCCCTTTAGCTTTTTCTGAAGCTTTTCGCGCTTTCATTTTTCCAGCACTAATCAGGAAATCCTCGTTATTCAAGTTTCTGTGGGCGATTTGCTCACCTTGTGAATGAAAATGGGAAGGTTATTATTAGATATTTATGGGCAAAGAAACAATTATTGATACAACTTTGCAAACGTACACAAACAAACTGAGATGGTTGTAAAATGAAGCATGAAAAATTATCTTTTACCTATTTTTTCTATTCTATGACATCTGCAAAAAAAATATTTAAAAATAGATAAACACATAGTACGGACTAGATAATCTTATGAAAAAAGACCTTGAAAGGTATAAATTATATTTGATTTTAAACCCTGTCATCATTTCTGCTACAGAATGTGATTATGGAAAACATTACAGAAATAATTAACCAAAGAAACACATCAAAATCTACGGACATGTGGTGACATTTTGCCTCGATTAGGAAACACAGTTTATCTGGATCCAAATCAGACATACAGCGATGCTCTTCCAGCTCACAGGAACAGGTCTGCTGGATTAAACCAATCTGGCCATTTACTACCTCTTTTATCAGTTTGTCCCCATGCATAAGCACACTCTGAGCCAGTGCCATTAAAAACCTGCCATTGCTTTTGATTTCTATATATTTAATGAGTGCAATGGAAAATATTGATATATATACCAAAAAATGCAGTAAAATCATAAGCTGTACATGCTTCCGGCAAGAAAGAGCTAACTGTTAATATGTTAAGTTAGTTCATACTATTAAACCAATTATAATCCAACACTAGTCAAACAAATTTAGAAAAAACATCCTTTAGCTGTGTGCAGAAGGGATTGACCATAGACCCTGCACTCAAGGGTCCAAACCAAGAAACACACAGTCTTTGACGCAGCACAACTAGGGGCGACCACATGACTTGTCCGGTGTTCAAATCCTATGAACCAGGCACTCACTCCCGCTGCAAAATTCTCCGGAATCTCCCTTGGCCTTCTTTGTGGGTCAGCACATGCTGTGTGGACTTAAAAGACCTCCATTAAAAGACCTACTCAGACTCCAGAGCGTTTAGGCAGACCCACAAGGCCCATGGACAGCAGAGTTCATGCACCCACAGTAAATTTGTTGTTTTATTTTATTTAGGAGCAGGAAGAATCCTTTTGTGCATCACATGATGGCAGCCACAACAAATAATGTGCCTGTCAGATTGCACAGGTACTTGTACCTCATTTGCGCTTCTCACTCAAATTTACAAGGTGTTGCTTGAAGTATCTATTGCTATTCCTATCCCACCCTGTTTAATCTACTCAAGTGCTTTGAGATAGTTCCTGATACTTGACACACTTCAAACAAATATAATAAATACAAATGTAAATGAGGCTAAGGATGGAATGGGCATTCAAAGTGCACTAGATCAAAATGAAAACAAAAGAATGATAGATGGAATGTAGGAATTAACTTTAGCCACATTTAATTACTTTGAGCCGGGTTCCAATTAATTGTTTATTTTTCCTTTTTTTGCTAATTGTGCCCCAACCATAACTAAAAAGACATTGGCCTGTCAGTGCACTGAATTGTTACCTACAGATGATCTTTCAAAACATGGTAGGGACTGGACTGGCAAGAGGACTTTTAACTGAGAATAAGTGATTTGTCCAAGGACAAACTTCTACTTTTGCCACCTAAAAGGTTTCCTTAGATGAGTGGATGAATAGTACTTTGACATGAGGCATCATTAAACTCAGCAGCTAGTAACAATCCTTCTGTTCACCCATTTGCTTGTCTAAGTGTTCCGGCCTGGGTGCTACCTCACTGTAGGTCTGTTAGGAGGATCTATACATGTTTGTGTGCTGGTCTATGTACAAACATGTGTTATCAAAAGAGACTAGCTTAATATGACCAATATTGTTTAGACTCCGATTAGATTTGTCATGGGTACCTCGTTGGTGAGTTCATGAAGCCCTCACCCACCAACCTAGTTGGTGGAATGCTTCATCATCGGGCCTACCCAGTGACACCTAATGTGTCCCGGGTGTGCTGCGACGCCTGATTACAGCGGAGCTGGTATTTTACTGAGAGTGCAGTGTGAGGTGTGAAGTGAAATGTGAGTTAGAACGGCTTGACGAGGGTCCCAGTACCCGAGGGTAAATTAAATTTTAATAACTGGGCTCCCGTCAGCGGTTAAAATAAGGCTTGGGGATGTTTAAGGGAGGCGAGTTACTACCCCCTACATCCATCAGTTGGTCGAAATGTTTCAGCCAGTGCCTTAAATTAAATCTGGCTTTCCTCAGGACCTTTTAAAATAATGTGTAGTGCAAGTTAAAAAGGAGTGTAACCCAGGCTATGTGTTACACTCGCTAAGGTGTTTCTCCAAGTGTGAGAGGGGAGTCCCTTCTCATATATGCCTGTACCGACAACATTGAAGACATGGACAAAACATGTAAAGAAAGGAAAGTCAAATTGGCGTCTTCGCCACATAGTCATATACATAGAAAGCGGAATGAACAAGTTACTTACCTTCGGTAACGATATATCTGTAAGAAACATTAGTTAGTGTTAGATTCCTTACCTTAGAATATCCCCAGGCGTCAGTCTGGATCCGGAAACTTTTGCGTAGCAGTACCCCTGCGCGTCGGTAGGCATCGTCTGCAGGCGTCCCCTGCGGCTCCGCGTCCGTCGTTGGCGTCGTGCGCCGTGATGACGTCGCTGGAGTATATAGACGCCGCCTCCGCGCGCTGACGTCAGTTCTTCTTTTTTCCGCGCCTACAGTGGGTTGACTACCGTCGGAAAAAGTGTAATGGCACTGGTGGTACCATTATGGTGAGAATCGCAAATAATTGGGAGTGGTGTCGCTAAAACACGAGTATCACACATATGCATGAGGTACAAAGTGTGATGGGGCGTAAGTAAACGTTCTTACGCTTAGTTTTGCAGCCAATGCTTCCAGGAGTAAAGCGGTAAGGGGTTGACCCTGTAGGAAAAAAAAAGTTGGCCACTGGGAGTTAGAGACCTGTAAGGAGGGAAAAGCGCTTACCCAAAGTTTGTTGCTTGGAGGTTGTCATACTCACAGATTTTCTGGTCAGAGCCTGCCTTGTACCTGTTGCACCATCCTCATACTCCTGTAGAATGAGCTAGAGTCTCTTGATCGTTTTTATATGCTTGCTGATTGGATTAACTATCGGCACCTGTAGCGGGGAGTAAGGGTAGAAAGACTTCCCCGGGTGTGTCCCTAGCTGTCTGCTCAAAGACGGTGGTAAGGCACTAGTTTTTGGCGCATGCGCGGGTCTGATTGTGTCTATTGCGCATGTGCGGAGGTGAAACACTAGTTGCTGGCGCATGTATGGGTCTATTACACATGTGCTCGTCTAGCAGAGTAGGGCATGTGCCGTGACACTATTAATATTGCGGGCTTGGAATATCAAGGAAACCATGCGATTGGCAGGTTCATAAAAGGCCAGATATATTGGAACATCAGAGAGCGCCGAAGGAGCGGGTATGGCTGGGTATGACAGGTGTCATAACCCGGTCCGCGTTGGGCACGATTAGGAGAGGGGGTAATGGGTACCAGTCGAGGCCTCTGTATAGAGGTTTACGCCAGCATGTGACCGAGTTCCAAGGGATCGCATCGTTTAGGCTATTAGTGTGTGAGGAAAGGCGGTAGATCCAACGCTGTTCTTTGCTCAGCAGTCTTCTCTCATTGTCTAGTGCCTCCTCCGGTATTTGTTCGATGACTGTCCATGTGAGGTCATTGGGGGTATGGCCGTGTGTGATTAAGTGGTTGGTTAATTTACTGATGTTTTTCTTGCACCTAATGGTGCTTCTGCGCTCAGTGATCCTAGTGCGTATTTTAAGGGTGGTCATGCCGATATAGCGGAGACCACAGGAGCAGGTGAGGACAAATCAGCGTTTTGGGACGGGTGTTAACTAGTTGGTCCTTCAAGTTGTTGCTTCTCTTGTAAGCAAAACGTGGTATGTCCCACTGCCTCTGGCCCGAATTCAGGATCTTCCAATTCTTTTTAATGAGTTTTGCTACCTGATTGGAGGCTGTATTGTATGTCGTGACGCAGGTGATTGGTTGTTCCTGCTCTACTGTTGTTGTGGTTTCAAGGAGGGCCTCTCTATTCTGGTTCCTGGCCCTCTTCCTGGTTTTGGAGATGATTGCTGGTGGGTAGCACCGGGCCTCCAGTTTCTTAGATAGTTCAGCGGACTGTTCTTTATAGTCTGCTATATCACTGCAGTTCCTGCGTATACGTAAGAACTGCCCGAATGGGAGGTTCTCCCTTAGCGGGCGGGGGTGGAAGCTTGTGAAGTGGAGTAAAGAGTTTCTAGCTGTGGGATTATAGTAGGTCGTCGTGGTAAGCCTGCCATCTTTGACTGTTATATTTAGGTCCAGGAAAGCAAGTTGGTTTGCACTGATGGTGCTGGTGAACTTCAGGTATCATCAGTGCAAACCAACTTGCTTTACTGGACCTAAATATAACAGTCAAAGATGGCAGGCTTACCACGACGACCTACTCATTCGAAACTTTCAAAGAACGCTTGAATTTTCTCTTTGAACTCTTGTTGACAAATCGTGAGGGCACTATTCTTCAAATTTTCTCTACGGCTATTTAAGAATGTTTGTCTCAGTAAGTGACAAATATTGGCATTCAGTAGAAGATTAATAATGGAGGCCCTTCAGCATAGGATTCACCTTAAGTGGTCTTCATGGGTGTTTATCTTTGAGAAGAGCCTACAACTCAACAGAATTGGAACCTTCGATTATTAAATAAGTTATACTACTGTTTTACATTAGAGGTACTCTAGTGTTGGGCTCTTAAAATTAGAAGATTCGTTTGGTCGCATGCGTGTGACTGACCAAGGTGTTTTTCAGATCTTTTCTGACTGGATAGTAAACAATATGTGTGGGAGCAAGTTGAGATGAGGAAACCCCTGTAGCAGGATTTTGCTATTATCCAAACGTCATCAAAACTTGAGCCATACCTGATCAGGGTAAGGAGCCCTTGGAAAATATTACTCTTAGCTAAATCCCAATTGGGAACTATTAGATCCCACTTCTGGTTTCTCTTGGGCCAATATGATGAAGCATCTGTCTTAATTTGTCCTTGAGGCAATACATCTCTGCCAACTTTAGAACATTTCGTCTTCTTTTGCAAATATTACGAGTTTCAAAGTAAGACTATTATGAAACCGGATTTTAAGCTTCATGGCTTTCAGAAAAGGAAACCTGCCTTGTATTTTTTTCGTATGCTCCTGAATTATTTGGTTTGTTCCTATGTAGTAAATGTATTAAGTCTGTACTACGTAAGCATAATTCACTGTCTGTTTAATATTTTGTCCCTTCTTCTTTATTTATTATCCATATTTAAAGTTTGTTTATGCTTGCTTTTAAATAATTTGTATGCTTGTATAACTTTTATGACTGTTTTTAAATAATCGAACAAAGCCTTGATTGACTTCATGATTCTGTGTTCTCAAGAAAAGAATCACATTGTTCCAGAACGTGTTCAGTTTCTATCTGCCTTTTGAGGATTATCATGTTTGGGGTGTTGCACTAGTCCAGTGTTGAGAGAATAAACATTTCATGTTCCACACAGTGGGGTCGTTAATGTAGAGATATACACTTCCTTAGCACGGGGGATGGCAATTCGCTCTGACATTGCAGTTTAAGCTTGCAGAACAAATGATAGCTCTGAATTTCGTGCTCAGGTTCCTATCCTATTCCTATCCTTGACCCCGCCTCATGTTTGACAGGCTTGCTCCGTCGCACCGGGGTTTGTGACTTCTAGACTTCCCCGCGTTGACTGCACGTATTTTCCTACCATATGGTGCAGCCTCCGCCACGATTAGCCACTGGTGCTGTTGTATGGGATGGGGATTTCTCTCCTGCGCACGCGAGGTGAGATTAGACCCGGCCGGGTCCTCTTACTCTCTGCGCGGAGCTGACACCTTGTCCTGGACGATCATCACCAGGGTGCTCGTGCGGACCTTGTCTCTTTAGTCGGGGATTTTTTACCCTTTTGTATGTATCACACTCCGGCAGCGACCACGTTGGTACCTTTGAGCAATCGCTGCCTTGTGTAGCCTCAAGGTTAGATTAGCTGGGACTCATTCTCTGCAAATCTCTTCCTCACCACTGTTGTGTATACAATTTTTACCCATATCTTCTCCAGCAGGACTTTCACCGGATGTCCCGCCCCCACAATTAAGCCGAGCATGGATATTAATGGAGGCACCGGGAGCAAACTCATTCTATCCGGACCGGCTTCGTGGGGGTAGGATCTTCACCCTGGGCTAAGCACAGCACGTAAGTACTACAGCCACTGAGCAGGAGTATGATCGGTACTCTATATCTTTCCACTGAGCGGGCACCTGCCCATGCGGGGGAAAGGGGTGCACCCCTGTCGCGGGGACTTGGGCGAGCTCATGTGACCCCGCCTCATGTTTGACAGGCTCTCTCCATTGGACCGGGGGTTTTGTGACTTCTAGATGTTCCCTGCGTTGACTGCATGTATTTTCCTACCATATGGTGCAGCCTCCGCCACGATTAGCCACAGGTGCTGTTGTATGGGATGGGGATTTCTCTCCTGCGCACGCGAGGTGAGATTAGACTCGGCCGGGTCCTCTTACTCTCCGCGCAGAGCTGACTCCTTGTCCAGGACGATCATCACCAGGGTGCTCGGGCGGACCTTGTCCCTTTAGTCGGGGATTTTTTACCCTTTGTATGTATCACACTCCGGCAGCGACCACGTTGGTACCTTTGAGCAATCGCTGTCTTGTGTAGTCTCGGGGTTAGATTACCTGGGACTCATTCTCTGCCAATCTCTTCCTCACCACTGCTGTGTATACAATTTTTACCCATATCTTCTCCAGCAGGACACTACTTTTGAGTGTCTACACGAGCCGGTACTGCTGATACATAGTTGTGACCCCATGAGGGCGAGTTCTACTTGATTTCTCTTCCTTTGATGGTGCTATTACGCCATACCAATTGAAGTGACACTGTGTGCTCACATCATGCATGCCACTGTCACTCACGCTCTAGCACTATTTGAGCACGACAAATAAGTATTTTGATTTGAATGCCTTCCGTTCCATTGAGAATATTGAGTTATGCATATTTCATCACTTTTAATGTTGTTTATGTTTTTATTTGCAGGTTGTGTTTATATGATCTACTAGTTATCACTTTTTAGGGTGCTGTAGTGGTGGTCACCTATACACTCTTAACTCCCATTTGACCACTACCAAAAAGTGTAGGTAGATCCCTTTGGTCCTGGTGAATCGCCATCGAATAGGTTGAAAGGCGAGAAACATGTTGACCTCAATTCACAAACATGCATACTTCACATCCTTAAAGTGAAGATTTGCGTCTTTGTTGTATATATTTGAACTAGGATAGGGGCCACAGTCATTAAAATTGTTTTGAGTGGACTTCCTACCCTATTTTATTAAACTACACTCATACTCCACTTACACCTACACTCACCTAGGGTCCTCAAACGCACCTCACCCACCGGCTTAAAAGGAAAAAAGATCTCCGCCAAGTAGGCCCCACAACGGGTGCCTGATCGGGCACTGCACCGCCGGCCCGATAAGGAGCAGACCCTATGATGAAGCAAGACACCTAGCTGGCTGGGTGTGTGAGGGTCTTTTTCCGAAGGAGAGGTTCCCTCTCCACATTATCCAGACTCCACGGATGCATTTGATCATTACAAATTAAACACTTTAAATCCTGCACCTACTGTGAGGAACTGCATACTGGTTTTGCCCTATTGTTATTTCGGACATGTATGCTGGACCTGATTAAATAACAGTCTGTTCTACCCCTCCTTTGTGTCTAATCCTATTCTATTCTACCAGTTTAGAAGAGTCACTTAATGATCAAGACCAGATCAAGCAAAGGGTTTAGCTAGCACCAGCCAACAAGGGTTTCAATCTATGCAGTCCAGCAGCTAGTAGTGGATGTGCGCGTTCCGAATCCGGTGATTCTGCCTGAAGTCCCAGATCCATTCTCTAGTGAGAGGTGGGTCTAGAGGTATAGAATAGCTGCACTACCTGAAAACGTCACATGTATTATATTGTACAAACGTGTTGCCCCACCTCAATGATCGGTTGCTCATTGACCAAAACATAAACATAAATTGTATGCAGAAAGAGGGGCAACCACATTCAATTAGCAAATATTGTAGATTCCCTGATTGCATATGGAGTGTACTTGCATGCACCTGTGAGGTATGTTACCCATAAAGCTAGAGAGGGTAAATGGCAAACAGTTAGCTGATTTCCCTTTCCTTGCATATTCCCCGACTGCTTCTTATATGACCTCGTCGCCATGGAATTCTTTATAAAGGCAAGTAGCTTTGAATCAGCATCCAGAAAAATGACCTTTTGTTGCCAGTGAATGATAATGAACAGGTTTCAGCAGGTCACGGTGTGATTTGGCGAGAGTGCAACACCTGAACAGAGACCGTGACCTGAAAGCATTGCCTCGATCAATCCCCAGTAGAAAGACTTCAAGCGACTGACAAACATAAGTGACAGACAGCTGTGGTGGGCCCATGTGACCAGACCTTCATGCCCTGCATCTTTTCTTCAAGTGACAGTGGACCATGGAAGACCCGCTACACCTCCCTCCCCAAGGCTGCCACTCACACTCTCCACCATGGACAGTAGGCTTCAAGGCAGGCTCTTCTACTACCACTTTGTGTTTCCCTTCCCTTGTGTGACTCAGAATGTGGTTCTCATCATGCTACCAAATGCTCAAGGAACTGTTTGACCGCTACCTGCAGAATGGTTCCCCGTGTGCAGCCCCTTTCACACTATGCCAAATGAGCAGATATCAAACTGTGATAAAATCGTCACAATTTCAAACCTACACAGTGATCGGCTGTCTTTTGGCAATCTTCCTCATGTATGCAACCCATGTTCCACGTGGAAGTCTACAGTTCGGTAGTTATTGATTAAATTAAGAGCCCCAATCAAAAATATTGCTGAAGCCATAAAAATTATTAAAGTAACTAGACATATTGGATTGATTAGTAAAAGTCACATCTTTTTCTAAAAGAAGATCACTGCTTGGACAATTTCTTGTGCGATACATGTATTTGCAGCCTGAACTAGACAATGTAACCTATCACCAACCACCAATAGGTAGCTTCGAGATTTTGACTCTGCTCCTGCTGAAAGCAAAGCCCAAAAAAGCAGGAGTATTCGGATGATATCTGTGTATCAACTGATAGTGGCAACATTATTAACATGGATTGCCTATACGCCTCTGAGCTACACCTTGGAAAAGTGAACCGACACCTATCATGAATTTCATCTGCAGCCTGCACAAAAGAAAGGTCAAAGACAAGTCAATCTTATTTCGCTTTGCACTAGATTGATTTACAATGTAGCCACTCCCTTCTCGGCCGGGGATATCACGACTGAAACAAAGAAAGATTGCATCATAATGTAACTTGGCGATAGGCGCTAAAATAAAATTTTTACATTACTGTACCTTCTCTAGTGATTATTTTATGTAAATTGGCTGAAAGTAAATATTTCCTGACAGGCTGTACGTAATATATATATATATATATATATATATATATATATATATATATATATATATATATATATATATATATATATATATATATATATATATATATATATATATATATATATATATATATATATATATATATCCAAATCGATCAGGTAGCACCACAGTGAGAGGCCACAGGAAGCGTTTCTTAGTTCAATATCTTTATTCTATCAGCGACTTGCCAGCAGTCAAAACGCCAGGAATGGGCATCCAAAATCTTGCCAGACGCGTTTCAGGATTCTTTCCTTTCTTCAGTGGCTTTGAAAAGGAGTGAAAAGACGTATTGCTCATGCTCAGCTTTTAATGTTCTAACCTCCCGCCCTGATGGGCGTGGCTGCACTGCAGCCTCATGGTGGTTGTAGTTTGTTGCTTGTGTTACCCCAGTGGGTGCGCTTTCATTCCTTGAATTAATCACATTAAAAGCCCAAGTGGGTTGATGCATCTTCCGTAGCGCTTGGCTGCCTTGCTTTCTAGCCGCCGATCTGAACTTCATGCAGGTTGCAGCCCTGAACTGCTTCCTCGCATCTCTTCCTCCCGATTTATCTAGCTCTCAGCTTGAGCCAGAACGGTCCTGCGTGGCAGCAGTGAGCCTCTCGCTACGGCTGTGCAAAGCCGTTAAACATCCAAATCGATCAGGTAGCACCACAGTGAGAGGCCACAGGAAGCGTTTCTTAGTTCAATATCTTTATTCTATCAGCGACTTGCCAGCAGTCAAAACGCCAGGAATGGGCATCCAAAATCTTGCCAGACGCGTTTCAGGATTCTTTCCTTTCTTCAGTGGCTTTGAAAAGGAGTGAAAAGACGTATTGCTCATGCTCAGCTTTTAATGTTCTAACCTCCCGCCCTGATGGGCGTGGCTGCACTGCAGCCTCATGGTGGTTGTAGTTCGTTGCTTGTGTTACCCCAGTGGGTGCGCTTTCATTCCTTGAATTAATCACATTAAAAGCCCAAGTGGGTTGATGCATCTTCCGTAGCGCTTGGCTGCCTTGCTTTCTAGCCGCCGATCTGAACTTCATGCAGGTTGCAGCCCTGAACTGCTTCCTCGCATCTCTTCCTCCCGATTTATCTAGCTCTCAGCTTGAGCCAGAACGGACCTGCGTGGCAGCAGTGAGCCTCTCGCTACGGCTGTGCAAAGCCGTTAAACATCCAAATCGATCAGGTAGCACCACAGTGAGAGGCCACAGGAAGCGTTTCTTAGTTCAATATCTTTATTCTATCAGCGACTTGCCAGCAGTCAAAACGCCAGGAATGGGCATCCAAAATCTTGCCAGACGCGTTTCAGGATTCTTTCCTTTCTTCAGTGGCTTTGAAAAGGAGTGAAAAGACGTATTGCTCATGCTCAGCTTTTAATGTTCTAACCTCCCGCCCTGATGGGCGTGGCTGCACTGCAGTCTCATGGTGGTTGTAGTTCGTTGCTTGTGTTACCCCAGTGGGTGCGCTTTCATTCCTTGAATTAATCACATTAAAAGCCCAAGTGGGTTGATGCATCTTCCGTAGCGCTTGGCTGCCTTGCTTTCTAGCCGCCGATCTGAACTTCATGCAGGTTGCAGCCCTGAACTGCTTCCTCGCATCTCTTCCTCCCGATTTATCTAGCTCTCAGCTTGAGCCAGAACGGACCTGCGTGGCAGCAGTGAGCCTCTCGCTACGGCTGTGCAAAGCCGTTAAACATCCAAATCGATCAGGTAGCACCACAGTGAGAGGCCACAGGAAGCGTTTCTTAGTTCAATATCTTTATTCTATCAGCGACTTGCCAGCAGTCAAAACGCCAGGAATGGGCATCCAAAATCTTGCCAGACGCGTTTCAGGATTCTTTCCTTTCTTCAGTGGCTTTGAAAAGGAGTGAAAGGACGTATTGCTCATGCTCAGCTTTTAATGTTCTAACCTCCCGCCCTGATGGGCGTGGCTGCACTGCAGCCTCATGGTGGTTGTAGTTCGTTGCTTGTGTTACCCCAGTGGGTGCGCTTTCATTCCTTGAATTAATCACATTAAAAGCCCAAGTGGGTTGATGCATCTTCCGTAGCGCTTGGCTGCCTTGCTTTCTAGCCGCCGATCTGAACTTCATGCAGGTTGCAGCCCTGAACTGCTTCCTCGCATCTCTTCCTCCCGATTTATCTAGCTCTCAGCTTGAGCCAGAACGGACCTGCGTGGCAGCAGTGAGCCTCTCGCTACAGCCGTAAATTGGCTAAAAGTAAATATTTCCTGACAGGCTGTACGATATATATATATATATATATATATATATATATATAAATATATATATATATATATATATATATATATATATATATATATATAAGCACAGGTTTCCCTCTCTCCAGATCTGCGTATGCGGTCAAAGCCTCCACGCCAACCACAGGAAGGTAAAACGGACCACCAATTCAGCAAGCATATTTTGTTTTATTTCAGTTCACAAGCCAATTTTCAGCGACGCGTTTCGAGCACGAGTGCCCTTGTTCACGCTGCAGTGGAATATATATTGGTTTAGTTTTCTATACATTTACCAGCTTGATCTATAGCTCTTACTCACCTACGGATTTTACTTCAAGGTCTGGTTCTTCTTGGAAATGTATTTCATCTTCTGGTTTATTTCTTAGTGCAAACAAAGGATCACCTGCTGTAAAAGGAAAATGGTAGTAACCGCCAAATGAAATAATGAAATACTTTTCATAGACTCAATGGAAAATTGGTTTAAAATTAAAATAGTATATTCATCAACACAAGTAAACAAATGAAACAATCCTACTGTTATGTGAAATGTTCTAAAATGGTAGGTGATGCTTTGTTTATATTATCAAAGTCCTTGTTATAGATATGGATCAATGTAATGAACTGGGACTCTAGAGCCGTGGATATTTCCTACATTGAGGCACCGAGGTCGCAGACTTTGAGAGTATGCCTCTTCAGGCTTTTATTGGTTTGTTTTTAAGATTTTCTATGTATAATAGGCTCATTTTTGGGTCGTTTTAGATTTCTTACTATTGCTGTAGGATTAATACATTTTTATGCCGATCTTTTATATGATGGTCTGCTGTTATATCTTTATGAATTGTCTTTTTCTATGCTTTTATGAATGGCCAGCACATATACATTTACAGGTAGACGCAAATTACGACACAATTGATATTCAAATGGTGATGTTCCATTCCATTCACCCCTCCCTTAAGAGTAGCATCATTTCCATCAAACACAACATTGAAAAAACCTTTTTTTCACAATATTTGCAACATTACTGTAACAACATATATCTGCTAGAGAAGAATGATGAAGTGTCACATTTGTCAATTAGTGACCTTGGACATGTCTGTTTCAACATTCCTTGATGTTTCTTCGAAGATGAGACTATTTCAATATCACTGTGATCTAGTATATTAATGTAGTGCTCAAGGGGGAAGCTAAGCTATAACCACTAGATAATAGGCCAGAGAGAACATTTTAACTCTCCCAAATACTTAGACACTGCTTCCATAGGGTCCTCCTCCTTCCATTGTCCATCTTGCATCACAGCCCAACCCCCTCCACCCAAAATATACGCCACCTCTGTCTCTCTAGTGCCATACAGCATATAACTTCTACTCTTGCAAACTGCTGAAAGCCTTTGCTGAACAGCACCAGTGTGCTGAATTCTTGTTACTCTGACACACTGTGGACTTAGTGCCTCTAGTGCTGTGGTCAGTTTGGACTTGGCATTAGCTTTCCTTATGTCACCATGCCACTATAACACCCATACCTTGCAACAAAGTCCTACCGTGGCAGCCTCAAAATATTGAATCCCTCAAATATGTGCACCTATTTGGTATGTGTTTCACAAGGTTCTCCTCTGGGGATCCACTCCAGACCACTGCACCCTTCTGTCTTTCATAATGCTTTCACCTCTTTAACCATGCTCCGCCAAGGTTGACTTTTGCACTCCATCTAACTACTAGTGAATAAATATTCCGCCGCCTGCACTAACACAAGACATGCAGTCCTAATGCCCCTACACCTCTGCATCTCAGCTTCTCACAACTATCTACATACAACACTTGTGTCTTTAATGTTGGAATTTTGCTTCAGCTCAATGTAGAACTTGGGGGTGGAGAGGCCAGTTTTCATCTCACCGGATCTAGTCTTATAAGTGTATGATGGCGATCTCCATCAACTGCAGAACCCTTTGGCGTTATCCTGAGGTGTGAATGATCCTTCTCTCTGGCTTCCAGATCATACCCTAACCAGCAGGATTGCAGAAGATGGCGCCTGACATGTCAGATGCATAGGCACGGTCCCAGTCTGGTGGTTCATTGGTTTTCATTGGGGCTGTGCAATGTGCAGCATCTTTTCTCCATTTCCTGTGCTAAAGAATTGATTGCAGTTTTATGTGGATGATTACTTTTTTCCAAAGGTCCTATTTAACCATTCGCAGACATAACAAAAAACAGATAGATTATATTTCAAATAGGTTTTGGGAAGGATTATCTACCAAATGAAGTCTAGGTTTTGGGCAACTAAACTGAATTAAGTTGCTTCACATGCATACATAGTTTAAATAAGGATCCCCCCGGTTATAAGTGTACGGACCGTTGTTGCCTGGTTAACACTTGCACTCTCTTGTCATGCTAGTGGTGAGCTTTATCCCTCAGCTTACCTGCTGTTCCTTCCTTGTGATATGGGACGCTCAAATGTGCCGTATATGTTGCAATGATGATGATGATATTATTGGACTGGTCTTTCCACTAATGTCAATTATGCTAAAGTACATTCTTTTTTCCCACCCTGTGGGCTGTTATGTATGTCATATGTGTAATAAAAATGATAAACAAAGTCTTTAAAAATAGAAGGATACGTTTCCTGGGGGATTGTTATGGAGGGAAGTGGCTCCCCAAAGGAAACCATACAATGATGTATCTTTGCACCTTTATTCTTTAATCTTTATATTGCTGATATAACTATGAAAAGAACTTCTACATTTCCACTGAAACTAACCTCTTAGCATGCATTAGTTATGACATATCCCAAAGGCACTTTCCTGCATTATGCCCCATTTGGAAACCAAGGGCTTTAACTGGGAAACTATCAAACTCAAAAGCGTATTAGCTTGCCATCAAATATTTACATTATAGGCAACTGTTTTAGAAAAATAATTGGTCAATTTAAATAATTTAGCATTTAAGAGTGTGTGTATTCCATGCAAGGTTGTCAGAGAATGCACATATCACATGTACAGTAGGACACCAGCAGCAATTCAAGATACAATTAATTTTTAATGCAGAACGTAGAGTTTGCTCGCAATTACTTCTAATGCATGCTGTTGTTTTATTTACTTCCCATCTTAACTCATGGTGAGAAAATCTACATGACTGTAGACAAGAATGAATCTAGAAATGGTGGAAGGGAAAGTAGCTCTTGCCTCTTTCTGTTGTGCCCCATGTCAAATGAATACATTTGTGCTGGGGCATTGCCGCCCACCACTTAAGGAGACTTTCAACACAAATAGTAGGGTGTCTTTTCTTACCCGGTGGAGATCTTGATGCTGTAGCGATGACTCTGTGCTTGCCAATAGGGAAGAAATAACTCAGTAATGCAATTTCTATGAAACAGGGCTCTTCCCAGCAGACATTCCCGTCCTTTGCCCTAGTGTGTCCTGCACATGTTTCAATTGTTGTAGGCAGAATTCAATAGCTCTTTGGTAAATGGAAGTATTTATTCCATTTACTCAGTTCAAATCTTATCATCTTAATTGGCTGACTCAGCGCAAGAAAAGTAAAGATGATGTTAAGAGATCCTTTTCTGCATATAATCCAATGTATCTTACATTTTGGGAACTCAGAAATAATATGCCAAACTAAAACGGTCTATCCTCTCTGCCCCAAAAGCAAACTGTACTTGTATCTATCTTTTCGCACTTTGGAAAATTTGCCTGTGGTACATTGCAAATAGTTATTAGTGAAACAATGAATTCATTTAAAGTTGATGGTCATATTACTTTATGGATTTGGCAAATGTGTGTGACCAGAAAGTTGGGCATTTTTGTCCAGTTGACTTATTGTTAGGTTGCCTAACAATGGAAAGCCCTTCTTGGAAATATGTTATTTGCTTAGACATTTTACAAATGTACAAATCTGTTACAAGTGCGCGTTTGTTTCTTTCTGTACCTCTCCACTATGCAATTTTAAATCGGCAATGCAGGCATAAAATTTGATGCAAAACTGATTATTCCCCTGGGACCCAAGATCTGCTCCCAATTCTTTGAAAGTCAGACGTGTACTCTCAGTTGTCTAATCTACAAATGTTCGTATCCTCTCAAAATGCTTCCTACAGAGCTTTATTTCCTCAAATGCAGGAGGTAGATTCTGACTTGCGAGGGTCAAAGGAGATAAAAATGTGGGCTGGCCCTGCATCTATGTAATGTAGAACACTGTACTCTAAAATGCTTGAAAAGTCTTTAACCTAACTTTGAAAAAAAGCAGGTCTGCAAACTGCAGCGTATTATATCTCATCTCTAGATCATTCAAACTCTCAAAATGGTGCAGACAAAGATTTTCTTTTAATTTAGACTGACTAAAGTAGTGCGCTTTTGCTTGAAGTGATTTGTTCCAATATTCATTATGCGTAGCTTAACTGCAGGCATTGTCAAAAGCAAGCTGATACAAAATTAAAGTTGTCAATGTTTCATGATTGTTAAAGTGAGCTGATTATGTTAAAATGTGAAACTGAATTATGTCTCAAAGTTTGCTGAAAGACCAGTCTTACCTCTTGTAAATAGTGACTTTTTAAGTGAAATTAAACGTCTGATGATAAAACGTAAATTGTGCATTCCCTCTTGTTATGAAGTTTGTATTATTTGTAGACCTCAACATTAACACCCCTTCAACAAAGATGTCCTCCAAAGACGTTTTGAATGTTTGGTATTAGTACCAAAATGTCCCTAGAACAAGGTATTGTCAAAATAAGTCTTGGGCTTTGTGAAAACATGCGTTGGTCAGATTATGCCCTATAGGCCCAGAAGTACGGGTATGGCTTAAACCGTGCCTGTATCCAGCATCCATGCATGCAGGATCAGCACTGTGCTGATAACTCTCTCTGGGTTCAGAGGTCAGTGGTGTAGCCATGGATCTGGTCACATGCATATCAATTATGCAGTACTTACAAGTACCTGGCACATTATACAGGACTAAGGGTATAGTGTAATAATATTTCACTTTAAGTATATCCGGCAATACAAAAATATGTTCAGTTTATGGATCCTGCAACAAATGCAGTCGTTGTTCTATAATCAAAGGTATCACCACCACTTTGGGAATCACACTAGCGCTCCCTATGGATGGTTGGGTCCAGCCTGCCCTCCACCTCTGATATACATTAACAGAGCGAAGTTTTGGAAACCAGGGTCCCGACTCCCGAGTGCTGCCGGAGCAGAAAATACTTCGCTCCTGGCAGCACAGATTCAGATTTATAACTGGAAAGCCTCTGCAGATGTCTAAAAAGCGTAATATTTTCTTTATGGATAGTTTTAAAACTCACTGGGCAGCTTTTCACCAAAACAATGAAAAACGGAGCTTCTAACTGTGATCTAATTACAATTTGGGTTTTGGTGTTGAACTGCTTAGTGCTTTTGCCTTCTAGCGTCAACAAAATTTACAATGCCTTTCTCACCAATACAGGCAGGAAATGCTAGCTCACCGTCAGGTAAAAAAAAAAATCTTGGGGAGGGGGTTGGGTTGAGATTTTCACTTGCATCAGCAAAACTCGGAATAGGTGAATACAGTGGTGTGAGGTAGCTGAGGAAATACCTTCTAGTGAGTTGGCATAACATCTAATACAGTGAAACTGATAGATAATTAAACACAGTGCAGTGAAAATAGGGCTATGGGTAGAGCGAAACCAGGTTACAACAGACAAGAAGTGACTAGCATAATCAGACAATTGTTTGTTAATCACTGGATGATGAAGAATCGCTGCAGTATGGTGAGTGTCAAAGGAAGGATATGGTGACAAAGCTGGGGTCATTTGTGGAAGTCAATGTGATTCCTTAACATTATTTGAGACTTGGAAAAAATGTTCCGGAGTGCTGGACAGTAGAAATGGAAATTGCCAGTTTTTGTGTGTAGTTCAATTTAGCAACTAAACTAGATCTTGTCGAGCCTGTAATTAGAAGCAGGTAAGAGCAAGTTACTCACCTGGAGAAATATTAATAACTTCTCTATTTTCAACATTTCGATGGGCTAAGGAATATGCCTGTTGCTCATCTTTTATGATGAAGGAAATTACCTCATTCCCTGTCAATAAAGGAAAATGTACATTTAGTTATACTTACACAAAAAACATAGGAGGTTGTTTATAGGGATAGCAGATTCTGCATGGAGTGAAATCGAGAACTCTTATTTATGTTGTATACATGTTCTCTCTGTTTCACAACAGAACATGTTTCATAATAATATAAATGAATCTGAATGAAATACTAGTGTAGAAGAATAAACAAACAAACAATCAAATAAATAAATAGCTTAATACAACCATGTATAGTTTTAGTATCTCCCAAAGGCATGGTTTAAAGGGGTATTGATGGCTATAAAATTGCATAAAGGCCAACCACATATCTCTAACTGGGCTGCAAACATTTATAAATCTAGCGGACCTAGAGGAAAAAGCAGATGAGGACAAGACTTGTTCAACAGAGTAAACGGGGGTAACTGGTATGCCTCAAGTAACGCGCCAGGCATACCAGCTCCAACCCAGTTTATAAACTAATTCCATGTTTCCATGCACATGGACAAAGAGCCCCACTGCACCCAGATGGGTTGATGCAGAAAAATAATTTTTTTAGTCCCACAGTTCACATGAATGGCTGTGGGAGAGAGAGGGTCTACAGTCCCTTATGTGTCATGGACAAATGCGGACTAACAACATTCTGATTTTGATATTGTACTGTATCGGCTGATAGAGCCCAGGACCAGACAATGTGAAAGACTGGAAGGAGTGATCGCCTGGATGTAGTCCTTCATCAGCAGCATCCCACTATGCTTACAGGAAGTTAACAAAACAGATTTTTGCACTCTGCCACTGAATGTAATCAACACAACAGAATTACAATCTCTTCAATTTAACTAGTTTCAAGCTGTGAAAATTTACCTGTACTGGGCATAGTGCTACGTTTCCCTTTTAAACCAGGCTGCGGCATTAAAAATGATTTTGACATGTCCTCCTTTCTCCAGCTGACATCGGCATTGGGATTTGGAAATTCTATTTGACATAATGTATATTCAGTTAGATCTTTCTGACATATAATCATCATGTATACAATTTGCACTACACGCTTTATATTATTTTAAAGTATAACTGTGCCATTTTGGGCTTCATTATCAATGGTCGTTGCAGAAACAAGTAGGCAAATTGAGTTTAAATTTCTTGGGGCTAAATAGTTAACATCATGTCATTCAACTGCAGTTAGTCGCTAAAGGGCTTAGACATTCTAAACAAATTTCAACTTCGGAAAAACATACACCTATTGGACCATATATTACAATACTGGATCTTTGACCCTAATCCAGCTACCCAACTCCTCCTCTTTGAACCGTTCCTAGCAATCTCTCATCCTGCACATCCACCATGGATATCCTTTTCTGCTCAGTTCCTGGCTAAAGTTTCTTACCTGCCCAAATAGTCGCAAAACTTCTGCTCTTTACAATTACTCAGCTTCTCAACCTAGGTGATGTTTATATGTTGTTTGGCCTCACACACGTCAGAGTCTGCTATATGTAAGTGTTCCACAGCTCTCAATCTCGCACAACACATCATCACGCCAAAGCACTCAACCAGCTTCCCCATCTACCATGCCATCTTCTACAACATTTACTACCAACTGTGACTCACCAAACCCTCAATCACTAGCCACTAAGTCAAACCTGAACAAGAAATGTCCCCTTGCTAGGATCACACTCCACAAGTGAGCTAGGAACTTGGAAACTCTTGCCCTCACAGCCCTTTCGGAAGAACTCTGGACGATTCATAAGTTAACCTACAAAAACACCAGATGCTAAGCAGGTCTTCAAGCTTCTGAGAGGTTCAAGGCCTCCTGTACCTGCTGGTTAAATGAAGGGCTTTTTCCAAACCCACACAGAACCACTAGCAGCTTGGTGTGGCATGAGAGTCATTCAGAGGCAGCTGCTGATAGATGCTAGTGAGATTTTCCTTACACTTAACTGAGAGTAATATACATTTCCTACAATTTGAATGTGTTTAGTTTTATTTCCTTCTATTTGGTTTTAAGCACCAGCATAAAGTACTGCTATCACATATACAATAGCATTAGGAGCGGTTGATCGACGTCATATTTGTGATATTTTTTAACTCCAAGAAACATGGTACCTGGTTATAAATATGGTACACTGATTTATTTGCTACCTATGTATCATTCTCATATTTAAGCATTTATGAAATTGACGATTTTCAGAATTCCCAGTTCACCTTTTCAACGTTTCATGCTTTGGTAAGATCTGATTGATTGAAATAATAATTCAACAACCATTCACCGCCATCAAAGGATTAACTCAAAATGTCTTCCAGTCATTTAGGGCCCGATTACGATCTTGGAGGTTGGGAATACTCCGTCACAAATGTGACGGATATCTGTTCCACTATTTCACAATTCCATTATATCCTATGGAACTTGTAAAACGGCTTTGTTTTCAACTTGCAATGATTTAACTATGAATTTAGAGCATGCGCACTCACCTTTTGTAGGACAAATGAGGACGTCTGAACTTTCCGAGCCAGACCAATCTCTAGAATCCATCTCTTCCTCATTCTGCATTTGAAGTAAAACATCGGGGTGGATGCCAGGATAACCATCTAGGCAGAGAATGCATGAGTATTACACATACTTGGCAATCACATTACGTGTTCAGAGGGACATACACAAAAGAAAAGTCAAACATGCAGCCTGCGTACGCGCAAGATTTCCATGATTACAGTGTGGCAATATGATGTTTCCACGCAAACCACCTTGGATGACTTTATTGCAAATTTACTGACATCAGCTGTGGAACTTCACTCACGTGCCGAGTGATTTGCCACCTCCAGTATAATCAATGACGCTTGGAAGACGTACTACATCAACAGAGGCAGATACTGCTCTGGGAGAAATTCTGACCCCAGCAGGAATAGCTATTAGCACCGGGCCATAATCCCCTACCACTGAAGACCCAGTCCAAGTGCCAACCCTGCATGCACGGACTCCCTCCAGAGCCCTCAACAGCAACAGTGCTGGCTCTGTGCCCCTTGTGTGATCAAGCAAGGCTTGGGTCTGTAACTCCCTAGACTGGACCACCTCAATATTGAAATAAGCAAACAGGATGTCTGGTGGGGTTATTTGGATTAGAGTTGTGATAAACCTTAGACCATTAATTCCAACGTTTTTAAGCTTTAATTTGCTTATTTTCGATATTTCAACAAAGACATTCATAAATCAATAGAGCACGTCTTTTCAAAGAAACACCACATTAGTAAATCGCACAATTCAAAAACGTTTGAAATAGAAAGATATACAACATTTACATAGTGCAAAAAAAAAAACAATTTGTGAGAAAAAAGTATAATATATGGAACGCTTTTGCAAACATGTGCCCCTTGGCAGCACTGGCAGTGTAGGTTCCCTTCAGGTCACATGCTAGCAATGACTCATTCAAATTTGGTGATGCACATTACCTCATAATAAACATATTAAATGCGCATGAGATCATAATTTGGAACCCTCATCAGCCACAGTTGTTTATTCTTGCTTTGAGGACTGTAAAAATGGAAACACAAGTATGGCAAATGAGCAACACTGAGAAATAGGGATCTGTGTCCACTGCATTGTAAACTGTATAACGTGGGCCTCTCACAGATGTGTTTTGAACATAACCTCCTGATGGCTGTGAAAATCAGCTATTCAGGAGCGTCTGCGTCAGTCTGAGGACAGCTTTAGACGAGGAAAAGCCTTCTCCCAGTCTTACAGTATAAAGGCCTTTGCTCCAGGTCTTCAATTCAATTAAATTGCTCATTTAATTTTTCCTGTCCTGGTGATGACTCATTCATTCCCATGGGTCGAAACGCTGTTGACACTTCTGACAATTGGAAAGGAGTTATACCCTTGAAAATCAAATTGTTGTATTTGTTGAAAACTCTAACTATATATTCCATTGTCGCTTTTTTCGTTTTATATACTATGTATTATATAACCTGTACTCACTGTGGGATCATGTGAGTACTTTTTCACAAAAACGTTATATTTCCTCTACTTTGTTGATGAGTAATTTAAATATAACATGCTTCGCTAAGACTAATAAGTGGGCCCTGTCTTGTTTATTTCTGGACAACGATTTTTTAAGCCGTTTGGCTCTCGTTCATTGGTTGATATTTTGTCTAGTAATATTTCTGCATTTCCCTACTTGGAATCCATGTTGTGTATCTTTTTAGTACTTCCCTTGGTTCATGATACCGTTTGTGATGTCCCTGGTATGTATGATTGTTGATTAAATAAGGTATCTATTATCTCCTCTTGGGTACCTTTTATAATAATGACATATCATTACTGTGCGATGCACTTGACTGGACATGGAATGCCTATCCAACGTCCATCCTTATTTAATTGGCTTCAGTTAAAAAAAAAGTCCAGAGAAGTGAGTGAGACTAATGTTTTTTGATCTTATTGATCCCACATTCGTTGTCTAAGAGATTTTCCATTGTTAGTGTTAAGTAAAAATGTATATATGTTTGTGTGCATCATCTGGTATGTTGCTAAGCAAACAGTCGTCATACTTCTGGGAAGACCATGCTTTGTGTGGTTTCACTAGCTGCAAGAGAGTGGCAGAGAGAGATAAGTAATTTCTCACAGGATGCGTAAAATGAATCCGATCACAAACTCAATAGATCATAGAGTGACCATCCAACATCACTGTAGGGCAGGGATCCTCAACGTGTGGGCGAGCTCCTTAGACAGTATAAAGAGGTGTCAAGGCAGGGTTTTAAAGGATCAATAAGCATGACCTTTAGAAACAGACAGATATCATTCTGAAAACAGTGCTGTGATTTTGGTGTAGGAAAACAGAGTCGCTGTGAGCCAATCTCTAGTGTGAGCCATCTGTTGTATCTTTGATTAGTCATATCTTGGCTGGGAGTAGGTATTAAAGGAGGTCTCCAATATCCACGCCTCATTCATGCTGGAAGCACTTTTAGGTCTGCCAATAGAATGTTGGCAATCATGAGTTAGAATGCACTTGTGAAGGGGATAACTGAGCATAACTACAATGCTTGAATTGTTATTTATATTCAGAGCTTCCAAGTGGCTCCAAGTCTTGTCCAACGCCTGCGGCCAGTCTGGTTATTTTGGCGAACAGCTCATCACATTGTGGGATTTGTAGTTTCACATTTAATACTGTAAACAAGGGCTCACAAATTCCTGCATATAAAGTGCTTTTGGCTGAAAAAACAAACTAGGATTGGCTGAAAGTGTCACACTTGCAGTGATGCAAGCTTGGGTTCATACTTTCTCTAAAGAAAAGAAAAAAATAAATATATATATTTTTTAAATACCTTTGATGCCGTTGCTGTTTTTTTGTCTCATTTGCTTACAATGCATTTGCGGTTTCACTTTGCATGGGTTGTAAGGAAAACGCAAAAGAATCAGAGGTTGAAGTGGGACAGGGGAAGGACGTTCCTACGCGGTTTAAATGTGAGTACAACAGTTCATATACTTTTAGTAAAAAAAAAAAACATCCGTTCCTGATTGGGTGGGTTGCGGAAGGGTGAAAGAGGAGAAGAAGGATCTTCTCCACTGTAAAGTGAGAAGCAGATAAAGAAGGTGGTCTTAAAGACCCTTCTTTCTAGGGCACTTGCTACCTGAGCAAATGTAAATATATGCACCTGTTTAAAGGGTAATTTTGAAGGCTGTTTGGGAGCCAGTGAAGGCTTTAATTGATTGAATCTACAATTTGTTTAATACACATTTAATCTAATGACTTGCATATTCACTGTGCTTTTTATCATAGGCTTGGACCTCATAATACTATAAATACATGTTGCTATTACTGAGTGCACAAACCAGGACTCAAATCGGTGACTGTCCAGTTGCTCCCACGGACATCTGAAGCAATCACATTCACCTAATGGGCTTTACTGTCAGAAAAAAATGCATTTTCTGCATATAATCTGAAGTTGTATAAATGTATAACATATGGTTTATGTATTATATTTTATATGCAGTTACCTGTAGGTAAAAGGACAAGAAATTGGTAGCAGAATATCTTGTTCTTTTTAGCCACTTCTCTCATATCGCCCCAATTGTAGTCAGGATCACAGTTCCAAAACTTTTTTTCAGGCACTTAGACCACTGGGTAGAACACTGCATTTTGTCAGATTTGTAATATGCCCCTATAATCTGTAGATCTCACTTGAATTATGTGCCTTGCTTGCTGTGTTTTTCACTTAATATTTTATTGTGGTAAATTAAAAAACATCATTACAGATCAATTTAGTCTATATTTGTGGGCGGATGGGACCTCAGGCTGCACTCAAATTCTTCAGCTTGTTTGCAGCATTTTATTGAACAATTATGAGGAAATCTGTTGCTCGATTTGGAGATGGGGCGGGACCTACAGTGAAAATATTTGACAAAGGATAGATATGGAGGGGTTGAAGTTTGAAGACCATTGTTGTAAGGATAATCTTCTTCTGGGTTTGGGTGATTTAAGAATATGATTGGTCAGAAGCGGCTGTAGCAGTGCTTTAAATAAGTCGGTACTCTCCGGTAAGGAGTACCAGCTCTTTTTTATTTTGAGGAGATTAGTACCGGCACTTCTGAAGAGAAATGCAATACTTTTAATTGGAGAGTACCGGCACTTCTCAGAAACAAGCAGGTACTCTGCTACAGAGCGCCTGCACTTTTATTTTTCTGTTTCAAGCACTGGGCTGTAGCTCGCTATGACTAGCACAGATGACAGTGCCAATGAAAATGTCAGTGTCACTTGTCCCAGTGCAATTAAGTTGGCAGTCTGGGCGACTTTTCCCACACAGTGTTCTTCTGTCTCTCAAATGCCCTCTGTTACAATGAAGAAGGAAGCGTAGACCAGGTGAAGTAGATAATAAGATCTCTACTTTATTCATAAGATCTCTTGATAGTTACAGGTGACCAGATGTAGTTAGATCCATTAAAGTGCCCCACCAGGAGCAGGCTCTCCACTGCTCAGCCCATCCACACCAACTGACTCACTCTTCCAATCCAAACACAATCAACATTCCATCTGATCTGTAGGGAGGGTGCATTAAGTAAAAGGTACATTACAACACCCTCCACAAAAAAGGTGTTAAGCAATTGCAGATTTACACTCTGCATGACTTGGGGTCCAGCTGCAGTAAAGTGCAGAAGGGCTGTCAGGCAGGGGGTAGGGTGCTAAGGGGACTGTACAAGTGCAGTTTAAGCCACCAAAGTTGAAGTATAGTGTAGCCTAGCAAGCCAGCCTGCCTGTAGTGGTTACATGTTTTTTTCTCTATGTGCTAAATGTTGCCCATCTTTTCTGAAGTAAGATGGCACAGGAGGAATTGAATGCAGTTGCTGCCCACCTGTGCCTACAAGCTAGTCCTCCAGGGTGTGCATTGCTACAGTGGCCCTCCAAGAGAGAGCAGCTCCACATTCCACAACAACCTATTCAAAGAACTACTCTGGCGCATATTCACACCAAATAAAGGGAATGGAAAGGAATTAATTCGTACATGTGGGTATCCAACATTCCCTATGTTTGACTGAATGTGGCTGCCCAACACAAGTGAACATGAACCCTCGTAGAAAGAGGCTGCACCGGGCAAACCCCGTAAGGAAAATGCTCTCCCAGCTACACACGCGTACTTACAGGAGGCCACTTCCTCAATGTCTGTTCTTCTCTCCGATTCCTGTGGATCCCAGATCTCTGACTCTTCTGTTATATTAACCCTGACTAAAGTGTCGGGATTGGTAATTTGACAGCCTGCAAGTATGATATAAATGCAACACTGCATTAGAATACATATATTAAAGATAATAAGCATCTACTTTGCTTTTTAATGCTCGGTAATTGCATTCAATATACTTTAAAGCAATCGGGTTTCCATACTTGAATCAGCAGTCCAGTAAAGTTTCACAAAACCCACAAAAGTAGAGTTTTGCATATCCCATTTTGTAAACAAATGCATTCAATGGCATTACTATATTTTCAAAACAAGTGCTGAACATTTCCAGAGACATATCACTGTGTACAAAGAGCCCCTACTCAAGCCCAGGTTGTAAAAAGTCACTCTCACAAACATCTGGAATTTATTATAATAAAAGAAAATAACTCTTGTATTAGTGACCCTTGAGCACTCCATCACCAGCGGCCCTAATTTCTCTCTCTTCGCTCTAACTCAAACCCTATTCCTACCCAGTGTTATTTTTATTTGTATAATGCTGAAATAAAGCAAGTTCTACCTTACTATTTTGTTTCTCTTGATATTGTAAAGAGATCCTGGTCAGCAGCATGTTGGCGGTCCAGATCGCTACCACTTGCTCCTTACGTAAAGCGCACTGACACCTATTTTAGGCTGAGTTGCGCTATAGAAGAATGTGAAATAAATAAAATATATAAAAACATTTGATTGATTCTGAATTTAAACAAATGTTGCATTTGGTGTAAGACATTACCACAGGAAAACTTCATATGTTTTCCCTCTGATGTTCATACCAAGAGATTTTATCTTCCCTCTTCCAAATGTTCTCCCGATTGTGAATCATTAATCTACTGGCATTACAACGCATTATCCTTTAAAACGCTTTGTGTTACCACGTAGGGATTTATCACATAACAGTAATATATATGTTATATATAGAAAATAAATCTGGTTTGCTCAGTAAAACATGTACTTCCAACACCAACAGAAGTCTATCAGTTAACTGTCTACTGGTCAACTGAAGCATCACCACAGCTTTCTAATGAATAACCAGTGGTCTAACATATTTTAAAAAACTTTTCCAAATGTAGTAAACTTTTTTACTTTACCTTAAAAAGTTTGCAAAAATACTTTTATGTTAACTGGTAATTCATCGTATATATTTATATTCAATGTAGATCTTAAGAAAAAATGCTACAGCATTAATACCTTAACTTTAAAATAAATATTTCCTTTTTTAATGATTTTTTTAGTGTTTTCATTGATACAAGAAACAATACTACGCTAACACGATCAACATTATTGCAATCATAGCAGACAGTGTTGTCAGAACTTCCCACTTGACAAATTAGCCATGCCATCTCCTCCCCTTTCAGCAGTAATCACATATTTGCAATACATGTCCCCAGTACTTGAATCCACCAGGAAGCTCCTCAGTACCTCCACCTCCCATCGTCGCGGACCACTTTATCCCTTCTATTTAGCTGACCCTGTGCTTCAGCACCCCCTCCTTCCTCTACCTCTACCTGCTTGCGACCTGTGTGTTCATCCTCTATGGACATGCCGGAAGCAGCTGTCTTCCCTCATCCATCTCTTGGAATCCTTACAACACCGCCCAAATCTCCTAATTCTCTCCCACCCTATTGCCCACCCTGGCCAATTGAATATGTGTCTCCTCTGCCAAGCCCAATTCTACCATATGCCTGCTCCTCTTGGATACCGAAGGAGTAAACTGTCCCAATCATCCCATTGCCATCCGCTTCTTGGCAAACCAGAGCCAGGAACAGAAATTTCCAGCGCACCACCACCCCACAGAGCTTCTTAACCACACCCAGAAGATATTGTCCAGGGGTTTCTTCCAATGCAATGCCAGTCACCCTGCCCAGTTTTGCCGCCACTTTTACCTAATATGTGCACACAGTGGGACACATACAGGCCATGTGCCAGAAGGAGGCGCCGGCTGTCCCGCATCTCGGACAGTCCGCCAACCTATTAGCATCCATTCTACTCAGCTTAATTGTTGTCAGATGGGTGTTATGCACATAACTAAAGTCAATTAATGTAAACAGGGCATTACAGAACACCCAACGAACAAGTGCACATGTCTCAGCGGAAACCTTGGGGCTCCTCCAGGTCGTCCACTCTAGCCTTCCAAGTGTTACATGTCCCCGTGGCCTTATGCGTCATATGCGCCACATAACAAAGACACCAGCAGCCATGGGTCGTCCACTGTCGACAGTAGCTGCCACGTTTCTTACCGTCGGGGGTCGCTGGAAACCGAATCATACTGGCAATGGTAGCATATTTATAAAATTGTCTTGCCCCTGCCACAAACTTAACGCATGCATCCTCAAACATAACAAACTCATCTTCCAGGTATATGTCCCCCAGTATCTCAAAGCCCCCTTCCTGCCAGCGAATTATGGATATAGTCTCGCTAATACATTTAAAGAGCACTAAAGACCATATGCTCAGCTCACTCGCAAATGGCGGCCTCTTCAGGACCTTGCCAATCACTCTCTCCCAGATTACTGTAGTCTGCTGCACCAAGAGAGGACAAAGCCCCAAGTACTCTCGCTCCCATCAACAACAACTTCATCAAGGGTGCAGTTCCACACGTTCCCCTCAATAGCCTTTTTTTTTAAATTTATTTTTTTATTAATTTTTATTGATTTTCAAAATACCATGTTGAACAAAGTTAAGCATGTCAGTATACATTATACAGTGAGTTACGGCTCCTTTCTAAACATGAGTGAACATTCTATGCACAGCTGGTCAGATCAATTTAACATCCGTTACACGATTTATTCAGCAGCGGCTTCAGTCCGATCATATTCCGGGGTCAGTTCAACCGCATGGTCCGGCAGGTAGGCTGTTAAGGGTGCCCAAAAGTCTTTTGGCCTTGACCTGGCTGGCAACTCTTCTTCATAGGTCTTTAAGGTGTCTTTGCAATATACCAGATCTGTAATCCACTTCTTGATCGTTGGACTGCTCTTACTGTCCCAGTGCATTGAAATTCTACGCTTTGCCATGTCAACGCTATTGCCAGCAGCTTCCTCTTCGCTGTGGAGACCCCCCGGATGAGACCCAGGAGACACCCTTGTAGAGAGCCCTCTATGTCACACTGTGCAACCCTCCTCATAACAGTCTTCAATTGCACCCAATATTTCTGCACCCTAACGCAGTTCCAAGCCAAGTGAACAAAATCTGCATTTTGGGCCCCATACCTGCGGCATGTGGCATCCTCCCTCAGACCCTGACACTGGAGTTTCTGTGGTGTGTGGTAAGCCTGATGCAGGTATTTGAGGTGTGTTATGCGGAGGTTACCGTTTGGTGTCAGCGTGTCTGTGAGGCCGCAGCAGGTCGTCCAGTCCTCTTGTGGAAGGGGCCTGTCAATGGATTGATTCCACCTCTCCAGGGCTCTTGTGCAGGTGCGCGCATATTCTGTCTGCATTGAGCGGTACAGCTGGGCTACCAGGTGCCGTCGAAATGGCTCCATTATTACCATTTGTAACGGGGCGAGGGCCGGGGGCACTGCTGGCAAACTAGGGAACAGGGCTCGCAGTGCCGCCTTCAGTCTATGATAATTCAATCTGAACAATAGTGTTTGGTTAGTTATATTGTGTAGTTTGGATGCTTCCACAAATTGCCCTGCAGTGTAACGTTCACCCAGTGTACTTATACCCATGTCTCGCAGCATGGAGATATTGTCTGCGTTTTGTGTCGCTGACAGCTTTGGATGATTAACCAGTGGCATTGCAGGGGTGTAGAGAGGCACTTTATTTGCCGTGTCTCCTAGTCGCCGCCAGGCTTTAGTGGTTGCCTGTACGGGGTTGATTTCAGTGCGCAGGACCTCCTTCTGTTCGTGCGGCAAGATGTGGTGCAGTGGAATAGGGTTCGTGTCTCCCTCCTCGACCGCTAAGTGGGGCAGATATGGTGCAGGATGGTACAAAATGGTGAAAGCTTCACCCAATATCTCATTGGTTGTGCAGACAAAGACTGCAACATTATTAAAGTGAATTAGAAAATATGAATATATTATGATAAGATTTCAGGTAAAACGTGAGACTCAAATGTGATACACGGTGGCTCATCACAAGAGAAGAATGGCAACATTCTTTGCAGAGTGAGACCATAGTACACAAAGGAGCCAAATTTATATCCAAGAGCAGGAGGTGTTGGCGTGAAATGTAGGTGCACCGATGCCTGCTGCGGCCCCCATTTATGGTATCTGTGATGTCAATGCTCACAGTGGCTTCAGGGTCTCCTGGCATGGTCTTCGCCTGCAAGCCAAACCTGATACAAACGTGATGGATGGTTTTCAAGCTGATGATTGTTTATGCGATGAAGAGAACTCTGATGAGTTGGTCCTCTGTATCATTCTGCATGCTATGAATTGGGACCTCACCTATCACATAAGGATAACATCTGCCTACACCAGCAATATTTATCATGTCACCATACTGTTTTAAGCAGGACCTATCGACTGTGTTGCCTATATCCACTAGGCTAGGATAACCATGGAGTCTGGTTGAAAATGGCTGAACAGTTCTCAAAATGGCAAAGCATTTCCTCCAATTTTAAGCTACCGTGACCTATACAGGTTACCGCTTTGTAGATGCAAACCACTTTGGTTGTCACCTTACCAATGAAGTTTGCCTTCATGGTGAAGATTACATTTTGCGAGCACGCCATATCAGCGCCGTTTGAGAGATCTGGAAAAGCTATCATTCAAAGTCCAGAGCAACACAGAACACACTGAAATCAAGGAAGTGCAGTCCCATGAGTCTGGATCCCAATGAGCCAGAACATGGAAAAGCAGAGCCATGAAATCAAAAGCATTCAGAAGCCTTATCATCTTCCACCTGTAGCCATTGTTGCGTTGATGCCCCCTGAGTCAGTGAAGACATCGTAAATGGGATTACAGCATCTCCATTCTATCCATGGGCAGTGAGACCTTTCCCACTTCTATTTTGAAGCAACCCCCAGGCAAAGTCAGATGCTAAGATGTGATCATAATCAGGCTCTTTGGGTACACTAGCCACCCAAGTTTAAGAGGTAGCAGACAGATGCAATTGGTATCTTGAAGTCTGTGCATTGAAGAGATTGAATATGACTGTCTTGACCAGTTTGTCACCAAAGTTTTATTTTATTTTATTTATTTTAAAGGTTTTATATAGCGCTGGCTAGACCTGGAGGTATCAGAGCGCTTTATATGAGCATCAGATCATAGTTACAGGTTACATTGTTACAAAGGTTACATAGTTCTTAGAGCATGGCAACATAAGGTCGAGATAAAAAATATGCACAAATACCTAAGAGGAAAAGCATGCAAGGGGAACGATTCAGGGGATGGGGGGTAGGGGCTAGGGAAGTAGAACGGTAATGAAGGCGGGAAAGAGAAGGGGAGGGTGAAGGACACAGCATGGAAAGAGGAGGGGAAGGGCGATGGGGACACAAACCAGTAGACGAGTCAAAGAAACATCCAAAGTCCAGTAAGCTGTGGTCCCAGGGGAAGTGGTATCACTTCCCTATCTCTGTTGCGAGAGGCTCCCTTCATGCAGTGGACTCTCTCAGAGGGGTCTCTGAGACTCCAAGGCCTACATACTGGATCCTTCTGCAAAAAGGGGAAAAGGAGTGCTTTGGCAAGGGGTGCCATACCATACCTCAGCTGTGAGTGGCTCCCTTGGCGCAGTGGACTCTCTCAGCGGGTTGCTGAGACTCCAGAGTATAAATATTGGATCTTTCCCCAACAAGGGGAGAAGGAGTGCTTAGTCAAAGGGCACAAAGGACAGGGGGCTAGGCAGACTAGCAGGCAAGGTGAGAGATTCAGAGGAGAGGGGATAGGAGCCAGGGAAGTAGACAAAGAGAGAAAGAGTACTAAATGGGAACATATTTAATTAATGAGTTATTATAGAGCGCTGGCTAGACCCGAAGGAAACAGAGTGCTTTACATGAGGAACAATATTGTTGCAATTTACATCAGTTAAAAGTTACATAAGTATCAAGAAAAGCATTTAAAGTACATAGGGGACAAGGTGAATGGCGCAAGAAAGGGTAAGGGGATAGGGTAAAGGGGTAGGAGGAAGATAGGGCGTAGAGAAGAGGGGAAAATCTGCCCAAGGTCCGGCTGGGTAGGTGATGGGGGGGGGGGGGGGGGGGGGGGGGGGGTAGTGCACACCCATCTCCTCTTTAGCTATATGGTAGCTCCACGACGCATCAGCCAAATCTCTTGGTCTCTACAGTCTGGGGTAAGTTCCGCAGCTTCCAAGTCCTGATGTGTAAGCAGGTTAGGGGATAGGTTCATGGTCTGGTCAACGTCCAATTATTGTCCCAGGGAAGTAAAACAACGTGGAGGGGACCACTATGGAAGCCATCTTGGGCTCAGGCAATGTACACTGGTGGCCATCCTAAGGTCAGGCTTCTGACAGTTAAAGTCAATATCCAGGACAGTGGCCACCAGAGAATAACAAATCCAGCGTGCAAACACCATCACAGGCACAAACATGCACAAGCACACACAAATGTGAGCACACACTCTCATATGCGCACATGTGCATACACACAAGCACATATACAGAAACATCCAAAAACACAAGCACACATAAAATCCCATGCTCTAGTACAAAAACACCCAAGTAAAAGCACACGCAAACACCATCACATGCACAGACATGCACAAGCACACACAAATGCGCTCACACTCTCATACATGCACAGACGCACACAGACATAAGCACACATACAGAACCTACCTTAAACACAAGCACACATACAATCACATGCTCCATGAACAAAAATACCCAAGGACGTACACACAGGTACATGCACACACACACATCATCACAAGCAAAGACCTGCACAAGCACACATAAATGTGCGCATACATTCTCATACGCGAACAGAGGGCGCACACATGCACGAATACAGAAACATCCACAGGCCCAAGCACACATACAATCCCATGCTCTAGTACAAAAACACTCAAGTACATGCACACTCCATCACACGCACAGCCATGCACAAGGACACACAAATGCAAACATAGTATTTCATACATGCACAGGCGCATACACACATTTGCGTCCGTACACACACACCCTCATACAAGCACAGACGTGCACACAAAAGCACTCACATGACACATTTCTCCAGGCCGCAGCATTGATGGCACACAATGGCAGGTTTGGACATTGCCTTTGTCATGGAGGATGCAACCAAAGGCATCTAGAACTTAGTGAATATACTTGGTGCTGGTTAGAGTTTAAAAAAAAATATATTGAAATAAAAAAAGCACTAATGCACAAAAAAAATTGCGCCTGCGCATGACATACAAAGAAACTTCTCTCATCTGGACCAAAAGAAAAAAATAAGAGAAAAGCAAACATGTGGTAAGTAAGAGGATTGGTAGGAGATAGCACCAAAAGAACAACATGAGTTAGTCCTTGAGCACATACAAAAATATCAAGTATACACCTTGCAGTTATAACGTCAGAAAAGTACATTCAGCTCAATAGTGGAATAACATAGCAAATATGCATCCCTACATATCACATAAGCCAGACATCTCGAGGGGCGTAAGCATCCGTGGCGAAATAGGAAATCACAAAAAAATAGAACAGCAACACTTGAACATATTTCTTATACCTGTGGCATGAAGAAGGAAGTTCCGGCAAACACAGGAAGGAAAGGGACCCACAGCAGATTAAGCATCATTTCCCATGGGGATGGCATCCAACCTCTCCGGGTCGCGCGTTAGAAGAAAGCCTTGGGGGGACCCCAGATATCTTTGGGCTTAGAAGCAAGTAGGAGCGTTTCAGCATAGGCTGTCAGCTGCTCCTGGCAATAGAGTAGATCGTACCGCCATTCCTTGAATTTCGGAGCCCGCCCCCTGCCCCACCTGCAAGCCACTCTGTGCTTAGCCAGTAGAAGTGACGTGGTAATAAATCTGCGGTACGTCTTGGGCACCAGTGAGGTGTAGCCCAGTTGCTCCAGCAAGGGATCCCTTTCCAGTGTGACATTCGTCATCTTCTCAAGTGCATCAAAAATCTGCCCCCAGTACTCCTGAACCCCTGGACACTCCCATGCCAAATGCAAGAATCCGGCCTCTGGTCTTCTACATCTCTCACAGCAATCAGTATCTGCCAGTTTGAATAAAAACTTTTGGACAGGCGTGTAGTATAGGCGTTGAAGGAATTTATAGTGTATAACCCTCATTCTACTGCTAGCGAAAATTTGTGAGGTTTGGAGACAGCAATACGCCCATTCATCGTGAGTTATCTCCCTCCCAAGATCTAAATCCCACTGGGTGCGGGCTACGCTATGAGCCTCTGTTTTTGTGTGCGTATATTATGGTAGAGCCTAGAGACTAGGTGTTTTCCATCAGTGGAGCCTAGAATTTGATGTAGCGGAGTAAGGCATGTGGGCTCCTGTGGGAAGTCCGGGGCACCCGAACGAACCCCCTGTCTCAAACGAACATATAGGAAAGAGTCGAGAGGCGAGGGCAGTAGCCCGTGAAAGAATTGGTCTGAGGAGCGGAAGGCACCATCTTGAAAAAGTTAGTAATTTTTGCGCGACCGCACAATTTGGGGAATATCTTTTCCTGTAGTAATGGCATGCAGGGATGGTAGGATAATGGAAGCTGCGGGGAGTATATCAGAGGGGATCAGAGAATATCTGCGAGTCGGTGCCATGCATCAACCGTGCCCGTAACCGTAGTGGATGGCAGGTCACGAGAGCGGACAGGTGCATGTATAACACCGTCCAGAGGTATGGGGTCAGCAAGCCAATGCTCTGTGGCTATCTGTGACACATATCTGGGGGGGTGGTGGATCCAAAAATAAGCATAATGTGCTTGCGCGCATAGAAAGTAAACCTCGAAATCTGGGATATCACACCCGCCCTGGACATAAGGTCTCGTAAGAGTAGCCCACTTGAGCCTCGGTTGCCTACCTCCCCAAAGCAATCTCAGTAGTGCAGTGCGGAGTTGAAGAAAAAAAAAAAGGCCCAGGGTGATATGTTATATTCGTGAAGAGATATAAATACTGCGGGAGCACAACCATCTTTATTAAAGAAGCGCGGCCCGCGAGCGAGAGCGGGAGGGAAATCCATCGAGTTACGTTGTCGATAAGGCGATTTATGGCTGTGCCATAATTGAGACGCAGGGTATCCTCCCTATCCCTGGAAATCTGTATACCAAAATAGCGGAGATCAGTGTCACACCACTCCAACAAGAAGTCAAGGGCAAATCTCGAAACAGCAGGTGTGAGGGGAAATATCTGTGACTTCCCCCAATTTATATGGATTCCAGAAGGCCTGCCAAAGACAATGAATTCTCTTAGTGAGGGGTTGATGTTTTGTTGGGGGTCTCTGACATACAGGGTGACATCATCTGCATAGAGAGATATCAGGATCTGGCGTAAATAACAACGGAATGCCTTGTCATGGTGGTGTTGCCGAAGCTTGGATGCCAAATGTTCAATCATGATAGCGAATAAAAGGGGAGATAACGGACATCCCTGCCGAGTGCACCTGGTGATGGGAAACGCTGACGAGAGATGTCCATTGATTAACACTCTAGCTGTGAGTTTTTGATATAACAACCTGATCCATGAAGTTAACAGTAAGGGAAAGCCCATACGGTGAAGCACCCCCAGGAGATAGTCCCACTCCACAGAGTTGAATGCCTTAGTGGCATCTAAAAATACTGTAGCTAGTGGGACTTCAAGAGCTACATTTTGGAGTAAGGAGTATAAGGTGTGAAGGTTGTGAGTTGTGGCCCGCCCGGGGACAAATCCTGACTCATCGGGGAGAATGAGGTTATTCATTAAAAGAGCTAAGCGATTAGCAATGACCTTGGCTAGTATCTTCCGTGTCCCAGTTCATAAGCGACAATGGCCTATAGGAGTCGCAGGAATCCGGGGACTTGCCTGGTTTTAAAAGGGAGGTGACAAGTGCCTCCCTCATCGATGAGGGAAGCATATCAATCTCCAGGGACTCCTCGTAAACTTCCTTAAGAACAGGGGCCATGATATCTATATAATTTTTATGAAATTCAGAGGGAAGTCCATCGAGTCCCGGTGCCTTGCCAGATTTCATCTTCATAATCGCCTCTCTGATTTCATTCAGCTCATAAGGGGCGCAAAGGAATTCCCGTTGTGTGTCATTGAGCCACCCGAGTGCCACGTCCCCCAAGAAACTATCCAGGTCTACTAGCCCGCTGCGCTGTGTGGTATATAATGCAGTGTAATGTGAGGTAAATATCTCAAGTATGTCTGTTGTGTCCCAGTGAAGTACCTCCCCCGGCCCTTTAATTTCCACTATGTGATTGGTGATACGTGGGCGCCTAGTCACCTCCGCTAATGCTTTTCAAGGCCTTCGCCTTCACCATACCTATGGGCCACCAAGCAGCGTCCTCTAAGTTTCGTCTCTCGTGCTGCAGGGTCTCCATATTCTGACAATTTCTCTCGAAAGTCTACCTGCACCTCCCCTCCCCTCCCCCGCCAACATCCGATGTTCTAGTACCTTCAGGTCCTTCTCTAATTTCTTCAGTGTTCCCTGTAGGTCTCTAAGCACTCCAAAACTTTTGGAGATACAGAACCCTCTGATTGTGACCTTGAAGGCTTCCATATCATTTCCACGCTATCCACCGACCCGCTATTACACTGGAAAAAGTCCTGAATTTCTTCCCCCAGTTCGCTATTGAACACTGCATCCAATAAGGCCGTGGGCTGTAGCCACCATCTGGGCGTGGTTTGTCATACCCTGGCGGCGTGATCGTAAGCTTCACTGGACAGTGATCAGAAAAAGTTCTGGCGGGGTGTACGACGTCCCGAATATTTGGTCCCAGGCCCCGTGACAGTAGGCAATAATCTAGTCTAGCCCATGTCGCTGCATAGGTCGTGAAGTGTGTGCCCTCTCTAGCCTGTGGGTGAACGTAGCGCCAGGCATCAATCAGACCTCCCTCCTCCCGTGTCCCCTGGAAGGCTGTCTGTGAGTTGTTGTAATGGCAGGAGGCGGTGTTGGACCTATCCAGACCTGGATCGAGGTCAACGTTGAAATCTCCTCCCCAGATTATATGGGTGGATCCTATGTTTACAATTTTCCGACAGAGGTTAGTAAAGAACTCGGGAGTGTCTACATTAGGGCCATAACAGTTAGCTAGCGTCACCGAGTCAAGGCCTAAGCGGCCCCATGCAACCACATATCTCCCTTGTGGATCCAGGAGCGTACCTGCCAGTGCAAAAGGTGTTTATTTTTTTATGAGAATTGCTGTGCCACGGGCATAGGAGGAATAAGAGGAGAATAATCTATACTCCGCCCTCTTACTAGCAAATGTGACAGGCGTCTGTGGATTTACATGAGTTTCCTGGAGCACAGCGATGCTGACTTGTTGGTTTCCAGGTATGCTAGTACCAGCCTACGCTTGCTCAGGTCGCCCAACCCTCTGACGTTCCATGACATTACTCTCAATTGAGATTTATTGACCGGGTCAACCATATCCTCCTATGGCGCAACACCCGCAACATTGCGCTGCGGAATATAAGAACAGTCGAACAGATGGAGTCACATTTGTAAATGTAGTGCTGTAAATCACGCATGACCAAACATCCATAAACCCACGTCTCAACCTCCCCCTCCCACTGATACATCCCAAACATGCCAGATTTGTTTCCTCCCCCCTCCCTACAGCCCATTAACCAAAATCTTATATGCAACTACTCTGGTCAGAAAGCAGAGTGAACTCGTAAGAGGGATCTCCCGTAGGTGATCTCAGCCGGCTTGAACACTGTTACCTCTCGCCGTTCAGGGGTAACTGTACCAACAAACACCTCCCTCGTTGGGCCTTGAGGATGCCTGGCAGCGTTCAGTTCACGTGTCCTTCCGGAAGACTTTGCTCGCGTTCCTCAATGAAAGTACAGCATGCAGTGATCGTATACTTCGGTCATCAGTCCCTATGCGGTGAGCTCGATCCCGATGACTCCTCCGGTGCAGTGGAGCCTGCCTTCTGCCGCTTGAGGTACTTAAGAAAATCTTCGACTTGTTGATGCTTGGTATAAAACGTTTGGTGACCTTGGTACGTGACCCGGAGGCGCATAGGATACAGCATGGCATAGTCAATTTGTGCCGGTCTCAACTTTTGTTTCACACCGAGGAATTTCCGTCTCTCCTCCTGTACGTGCGGAGTGAAGTTGGGATACATGGAGAAGGGCACTCCCTCAAAGTGCAGTTGCTTTTTCTCCCTTGCCACCTTGAGAGCGACATCCCTGTCCCTGTAATTCAGGAGATGGGCGATGATGGGTCTGGGCGTACTTCCTGGGGGTGATTTCGGACCTATGGAACGATGGGCGCATTCAACTATGAATTGAGGGGAGAGGGAGCCTGCCCCCACCACCGCAACCAACAACTTCTCGACGTATTCCTCCATTTTGCCCGTGTTGGTACTCTCCGGTATGACCAGCATGCGAATGTTGTTCCTACGGCTGCGCGCTTCGATATCTTCATTCTTTGCCACTATGAGTTTTAGTATTTTATCCATCTGCGACACCGTGTTTTGTAAGTGGGCTGTGGCATCCAATATGCGTTGTTCGGTGTCCTTTATGCGCGCCTCATGGCCCTCTACTGTTCGGACTACCGCGCCCATGTGCGTGGTCAGAGTGTCCATTTTACCTGCTATGCTCGCAAATGCCTGCCTCATCTCCAGGAGAAGCGCTTTCATATCGTCACCCTGTGGGGATTGTGATTCTTGCATAGTTTCTACAGCCCCCCGTCCACCTCTACCGTCTGCAGGGGGGCACTTTTTTTCGCTTCAAATGTAAAACGCGTTTGCGCGAGTGTCCAGTTTCCCCATGTGGAGCACTTGGCAGTCCCACGGACACCACGTGGTACGTGTGTGGGGTAATGGCGAGGCAATTTTCCCGGTACTCACCAGAGGTATAGAGCTCTTTCGTAACAACCAGGCCTGGCCGAATTAACAGGAGGGGGAGGTCAGGGGATAAATGTACAACCAGCAGGTGCCTCAAGACTGACGCATCACCACCCTAAATTGGGGGCCAGCACGCCAGGGGTTCCGTGCAGTTTGAAGGGTCCCGGATATCCAGCAGTGCTGAGATCAGCGGATTTTATAACCTCCGTATACCCCAGGTGTTCAGAGGGTCTCGCCCGCACCTTCCTCGCAGTCTAAGAAGTGTATGTTATTGCGCAAGTAGCAGGCAGGAGCACGTGCGCGCTGATCTCTGTGGTGGCTGGAGGTGACTGGTGACCTGTCCGCAGCAGCCTACATGCCTCAAGCTGTGCTCAGCACGTCCACCCAGGTGTCAGAAAGGCGATGGAACCGCTGATGGCCGATCCGCCACCCGCGCGGTAGTTATAATAGCACCTTTTACCGCCCAGCCCTGTCAGGTGCCAGTTATACCAAAAAGAGAAGTGCTGAGTTTCATGTGCATTTGCCGCAGGTATTTCTCAGACTATGGTGCGCAGGAACCAGTGAGAAGTCACTCACCGCTATGCAGGCACCGCCATCTTCGGAATCAGGCCCACTTGCCTCGTGGGAGCCCCGGCGCTCGTGTGACCGCCCTCTCCCCGCTGCAGTTCCAAGCCGCTCGGGTCGCACCACAGGGCTAACTGTTGACAGCTACGGCAGCGGCGGGCTGCGACGGATGTTCAAACTGGTAACGCTGCTTTCCCCAGGTTCGGGCTCTTCATATCAGGGCTTTGTGTGGTGATACGCTTCAGAGGGACAGGATAAATGCCAGGATGATAGCGGCAGGTTGCAGTAGCTTCACACAACGGCAGCCATTCTGCTCGTGCGCCACCTAACACTCCCCTCAATAGCCTTTTCTCCCAATTGTCCTCCTTTGTAACCCACTGTGCAGCGTGCTATAGCTCAGATGCATAATAATACAAATTCAGGTCAGGGAAGCCCATGTCCCCCTCTCCTTATCCAGTTTAAGTGTGGACATTGTCAGTCAGCGCTTCTTCCACGTCCACACAAGCCAGGTCAACATACTCTCCAGTGCCTTGAACGTACTATGGGCAACCGTATGAAGCAAGTTCTACACAATATACAAGCATCAGGAGACAGAAACCATCTTTGGGACAGAGATACGACCCGACACCGAGAGCATCAGCATGTTCCAAAAGGCAACCAATTTCGTCAGTTCCCCTAGCATTCGGTCCGGGATATGTCACCTCAATCCCTCCCCACCATGCACCACCATAATCCCCAGATACCTAAAGGCCTCCTTCTCCCATTGTAGCCCCGATAAAGCAGTTCAGAACCAAGTCTATTATGTAACGCCCCCAACGGGCTAGGAGTTACTTATTCCTATTGACCTTAAGACCAATCACAGCCACAAATTCTTCTAATTTGTTCAGCAACAACAGTACCAAGTTCATTGGCGTCCGCAAATGAAATAACACATCATTCGCATGAAGCGATAGCAGATGCACGCTGTCTTTATCTTTATACCTTTATACTGAAATCTTGCAGGTCACTGTACAGCCTCGCCCCTAACGGTTTCAAGGCCAGTGCAAACAGCAGTGGGGAGAGAGACACCCTTGGCACATACCCCTGTCCACCGCCCAACCCTCCAACACCAGCCCGCCGCTACAAACCTTGGCCCGAGGTGCCCTGTAAAGGAGCTTCAACCAGCCACTGGAATAGAATCCAACGCATCCTAACACCTGCAGCAGATATTCCCATCCCAGCATATCAAACACTTTAGCAATGTCTACTGACACCAGCACCAATTACTTGTGGCTATCATCGACCGATTGCAGCACATGGGCCAACCTGCACAAGTTCATGGCCATACTCCTGCCCGGAATTAAGCCACTCTTATCCTCATGCACCAGTGTCCCCACCACACCACATAGTTGTTCCACAAGTAATGTACACAACATCTTTGTGTCTGCATTCATCATCGTCAGGGGCCTGTATGCCACTGGGTACGTGGCATCCCTACCCGGTTTAAGTACCATACTAATCACTCCATTTCTGAGTTTAGGAGGCAACTCCCCCTCCCTAATCGCCTCCCCATATACGTCAACAGGGTTATGTCAACTGCGCTGCAAAAGCCCAGTAAACCTCCACCTGGAAGCTCTCCACTCCAGGCGACTTCCCTCCCACCATCTTTCCAAACGTCCCTCGCAGTTCCTCAAATGTCAACTCTGCCTCTAACCCCTCACGATGCTTCTGAGGAACCACCGTAATATGCACCTGCACCAGGTAATCAGTCACCATATCCAACCCTGTGTGTTGTTCCTTCCAATACAGTCCCTCCAAGTGTGCATGAAGTACCCCATTAACCCCCACCTGTACCGATGCCAATGTCCCATACAGCATTCTCGAAGCCTTAATGGGAAGTTTATTTTTCTTCCACTTTAACAGCCATGCCAACAACTTACTGGGCCTGCCTCCCTCCCTGTGCAATCTCTGACAGTATTCCTTGCGTGTCCAGCCGATCCCATGTTTCCCCAACCTACGCTTAGTATTCATAATCTCCACCCCCACCGTGGGGTCCAGTGCCTCATGTCTCTGCATTTCTGCCTATTCTCCTTCTAATGTCCCCACTTTTCTGGACAGATGTCGTCAAATACTGTAAATTGTACTCATGCACCCCCCTAAATTACCGTTTTCATCGCTTCCCACTTCTTTCCTTGACTATTCATGGAACCCCAGTTCCCACTAAAATATTCTGTCAGCCACTTGAGATGAGAAAACATAGGTATCTATAACCTAGGAAGAGATAGTGGTTGTGTCATGCAACAATGTATCAAGGAAAGATTTATTTACCCACTGAAAGGTCCCAAGCTTGATAACACTGTGCTGGTCAGCACGTGAAAGTGGGATCTAAAACACTTTTCTGAGGCACAGTATCCCAGGGATATTAACGGATATTCCACTCACTTGTCCACCTTGTAATGGCCACCAAAGGAATAAAGCGAAAAACAAATAGAAACCCGGAATGGGAACTTAAGACTTGTTACAGGTCACCTTACTGAGAAGGCATGTGATGAGACTGGGGAGCCCCACAAAAGAATAACCTATATAAATGATGAGTTCCCTTTGGTCTTAATTTAGAGTGGAACCGGAGTTAGCGTAACATAGCAAAATGAAACTCCTGGGAATTCTGTATAACCAGAGAGAAGGGGAGGGCCAGTACTGGCCTCCCCGTGCCATGTACCTCGAAGATAGAGAGGCACAGAAGAATACAAAGAAGCAATGACACACTAGCACCTCCTGGAGTGGCAGATGTCTGGGGAAATCACATGTTGTGTCACTTGTAAAAGTTGTTTGGTTTCTTGGGGGACTCAAATAGACTTTTCAGAAATCTGGGGGATTTGTCTGTCACGCATTGCTTTTTGTCAGTATTCTATGTAGTGTATACAGGCGCTTTGAAGCCTTGCATTAGGCCACACCTACCACACCTTGCAACAGAAGCACAATAAAGCATACCCTTGGTTAAAGCCATAACATTGAATGATAGAGGACTGAATTTCCCCTCCAAGACATGGTTGTTTTCAGCTTAGTCTCAGGCGGGGCGCAAGGTATGGAGGGTTCCAGGTAGACAGTGCTCAGCGCCGGGACACCCTTGGGTAACAGTGCGCTTTATAAACCCATATAACATAACATAACAAAACAGTCACGCTACTGAATGGATTCAATACATTGAACTGCAATGCTGTTTTCCTCTGTCAAACGCATTTCTTGTTCAAGGATCACCCGAGGCTGAACTCTAGAACCTTCTCGGTAAAGTATCTTGCCTCTAAAAGGGTAAGGGCGGAGGGTGGAAGCAGTGCTCCTAAGAGACAGACAAACACTTAGCGAGACTTAAGTGCTAACCGATAAGGATTTAAAGAATATATGAGCGGTGGAGGGCCTTCCTGGAGAAAGACTACAACAGTGCCACAGGGGTTAACTTAAATATACATGGGCAGAACATGGCGAAGGGGAGCCGTGTGCAGAAGGCTGAAAAAGAGAATCGATGTGTGGTGGGAATAACAAACAAACACAAAGAACCCTGCTTTCTTTTCACATTAATACACGTTGTATGTATGAATTCTATTTCTGAAAGACCAACACTATTAACAGACGTACTGCCCAAGAACACATGCATTTTACCATTTCTGATCATGCCCCCAGGAATGACTGGCCTTAAGATGGCTTTATTAATGCTCAGGAAATGGAGCTGTAAATTGGGGAATTGTTTCCAAAGTACAATCGTCGGTACAGCTGACTTGAGAACTGTTTAACCTTAAAATACAAAAATGCAAGCATTATCTTTGCTGCATTTGGAAAGACCATTTATTTTCATTTTTAATTGTGTTCCAGGACCCCAGGCTACAGCTGATATAGTCAGTGTTTATGAATATTTAAGAAGATCTATTATAGAAAAGGTCAGTCCCACCTCAAGTTTGAATTTCTCGAAAAATATACTGCGTCTATGCGGAAAGTCTTGACATTTATTCGCGTCTTTAGTTCGGCACAAACAGATGCGTCATCAAATAGCAACCCTTACCACTTTCGGAAATCTGCACCGGATACTCACTTGGGGAATTATTATCACTGCGTCTTCTCTTGGAGTCTGGAATGCTGACAGAACACAGGTCATCCTTTTCTTTGGCTCTCAATGAAAATACAGAGGTGGCGATGACAGGACCTAGCATTGAAAGCAGAGAGACGTTAATAAGAGATAAACAGCCATTCATCAACTATCTAAAACAGTGTGGTTTGTGAGGAGCCAACTGAGCGCCAAAATAAATGAGTGAGTTACAGCAACTGGACTAAGGTGGGCATCATGATTTGAGTACCTCACAACGGACCCCATCCATCTTGCTTTGAGAGAGGGCTTGTTATGCAAATTAGCAGGGTTGCTAAACAGGCTATCAGTGACAAACTGATGCTGAGCACAGATGGGACACTGCAAACACAAGGAGATGATGGACGAAGCGCTGAAACTTTTCAGACACTCACCCCCAGTGACAGATCTGGGTTGAATCCATCATCATTCTTTAGCTCACTTTGCCACCTCAGTTCAGACCCGGCTATATGCAAATCAGTCTTGACCCTGTGCCTCATGGGAACAGTCCAGCTCAAAATGCCAAGCCAGGTCTTCCCTGAACCAGAAACAAGCCTCCTGGGACCGGTTTCTGGGTAACACTCCATCAGCCAGGCTAGCTTGAATTCAGTGACAAAGTGAGCAAGGGACCTACGTCTGGGCATACCCTGCCAACTTAGGGCGAACAAAGCAAACACAAGGAGATGATGGACGGAGTGCTGAAACATTTCAGACACTCACCCCCAGTCACAGAACTAGGTTGAATCCATCATCATTCTTTAACCCCTTGGGCGCAGCAGCGATTCTGCGCCTGTGGGGCACTTTTAATGAGTGGGCGGGTCCATGACGGCCCCCAGCCATCATCAGCACATGAGCACCGTGATGCATGACGGCTGGGGGCCGTCATCAGCATGGAAGGGGTTAACTCACTTCGCCACCTCAGTTCAGACCCAGCTATATGCAATTCAGTCTTGACCCTGTGCCTCATGGGACCAGTCCAGCCCGAACTGCCAAGCCATGTCTTCCCTGAATCGGAAACAAGCATCCTGGGACAGGTTTCGGGCTAAAAGCCCTCATCAGCCAGGCTTGCTTGAATCCAGTGGCAAAGTGAACAAGGGACCCACGTCTGGGCATACTCTGCCAACTTAGGGCGAACAAAGCAAACACAAGAAGATGATGGACAGAGCACTTGATGCTTTGTCTATTGGATTCTGAGTAATGAAATGTATTGTGTTGGATTATTCATCAGCTGAGTCACTTAAGGGATAATACTGATGACATTATTAGCATCCACAATGGAATATCTGAGGATAACTGAAATGCATCTTTGATTGAGGATAACACCACATGTTATCTTGTAACTGATTATAATGATCAATTTGAATGCTAGACTTACTGTATCTGAATAAACGCATGTTGTACCACTTATTTATTTTCTTTTTGTGGAACTTAATAAAAATATTATTCCCATTTCGAAAATTGAGCGGTGTACAACAGGTAACAATGGCTTGTGAGTGTCAACAGAATGGCTTACCAGGGTATGGGAGAGAAGAGGCCGTGACCAGCTTTCAGATGACCAGGATACAGTTAAAGTAGTGGTTATAGAGGAAAGGTATATGCAAATATCCCTGACCAATTGATCCATAGGGCTTTTTCCAGGAACTGAGGCAGAAGTTTACCAAGATGTGAAGTTTGGGCTTTTACCATGGCAAAATGGTTGGCTTTCAGAATGCCCCAACATTGGAATTAACAGTTGAGCACTTGGTTGTTGACTTCCCTTGAGAAGATATGCAAAGTAGTTTTGCATCTGTGTTCTGCCAATAGATGTACTTGGCGAACTGACCAATGCCCAATTGTTTGCCAGACTTGACAACTGCGGGGAATGGGTGCCTCCCTGCTTTTGCATCTAGTACATGCTTCTCATGTTGTCTGTGCAAAAGAGCTTTACCTTGTTGCATCGTTGCTGTTGAAAGGCTTCAAGTGCTAGGAGCACCATCATTAGCTTCTGTACACTAATGAACAGAAGCTGCTCCTGTTGAGACTATTTACCCTGGACTGACAAGTTGCTCCTGTGTGCTCTCCAACCCATCAGGGATATGTATGTATTGATGCTGGTTTGTGCAGACTGACTGACCTAGAAGAGAGTTTTTTGATTCCATCACTTGAGTTTGTGCTGCACGGTGTTGTTTACTAACAATAGATCTTGTCATTCCCCGTCACCATTAACCATTGTCTTGTAAGATACTCTTTAAGTGGACACGCTTAAGCTGGCATTTGGTAGTATGGCAATACAGGACACCATCATCCCCAGGATTTTCATTAACTTTCTCGCTGTAAGATGAGGCAACATCTGGTAAAAGTGAAGAGGCCACTGGACTTTAAAAATACATATCTCTGGTTCCCCTTATTGGCTTTTTGTCATGTATTATTTATTACATATTTACTCTTTCTCTTATTCAGTTTGGAATTTTATTGTATTGCATTTCAACTTTATAACTGTTTTGGTACTGCATATTTACTGTACACATTGCCCGGGGATCAGCGTATCTGCTCTCCGTTCTAGCTACAAGGGGTTTCAGCTCAGATTAATTTAGTGACTTTGAGGGTTCACCCCGACAACGGCTGTGATTTTTCCTTGAGGTGCTTAGTCTCCTCCACCCCCAATAATACAATTTCTTACAATAGCTATACGGAAGTAAGCATCCTTTGAGTTAGCCATCTAGCCCCACTTGTAGCAACGGAATGATATCCTACATGGTGGTCATTTTGATGAAGCCAGATGTGATGAGAGCTCGAAAACATAGTATTGGTGCAACGTTTTGTCTTAGGCAAGTACAGGGAATAGACTCCTTGTCTATTTTCACTCCATGCAACAAGTTTGATTGGTCCTTTTAGTAAAAGAACTTGAACGTCTTCCAGCAAAAATCTGCAATGCTCCTTGATGATGACGTGTGGACAGTATGGAATGTTGGGTGGGGTATTGTACAATTTTAAGCAATAACCATGGACTACAGTTGAAACTACACTCTCATTATAAGTTATATCCTGCCACTGAGAGAGGCATAACCTCAGTCATCCTCAGAGAGGTGCTGAGTAGTCGGGGGTCAGCTATAAGTTGACTCCTTGGAGCAGAGGTACCTCTACTATGTACACTTCCACCTTTAGCACGTTTTTTGCCTTTAAAGCCCCCCTTGGATATAGTGCTTGTTTAGACTGTGGCTGGCCTTCCTGAAAGTGCTGCTGCAGTTGAAATTGCTGCCTATTTTATGCTATCACTACTTTTGTTTTGGCACAAACTACAGGTCTCCACCATCCCTGCTTTTGATGTCCCATGGGTTTGGCAGCCCTGTATCTTTTTTGATTTTCTGAGCATCTCAATTGCTTGTGGGCCCGAGCAAGCGCTTGCCATTTCATAGAGGTTTTGAAGTATGTTACTGTACTTGTGGGTAAAAGCCTGTAACCCTAAGCCATGCGTGACATCTCAGTATTATATGGGTGTTCACTTGTCTAGAAATTATATCTACTGCATGTAGAGGGCAGTGTTTAATAGCATTAGAGATGACGTTTCCCTCCAGCGCAATCAGTATCGGTATGTGTTGGGGAGGTGTTTCAAAAAAGCTTCCATCTCCTCCCATTGGTTCCAGTTGTATCTTGCTAGGAGAGTCAGTGAGTTTGAATACGACACCGCATAGCTGCTCAATGCACCTACTTAGTTTATCTGGTGTGGGCGAGTCTTCAGCCCTCTTTCTTGCAGTGCTGCCACGAGCAAGTTGGGGGAATGTGCCCTCATGTAAGTGATGGATCCTGCGGTGCTGTCTTGAATTTTTTTCTCTATTCTTCGTATTACTACCCTACGTTTTACTGGGCCTTTAAAGAAGTCACTTGTGTTTTTAACAGTGGAAGGCATTGAGTGATGTGCTCAGTCTTTGATAAAGTTTCAATGACAAGTACTCCTCTTCTTCGTCCACATGTACTAGCACATTGTGTTATGCTGCCCTGCCTATAACTGTCTGATACACAGATGGACTGTTTGGGGACGAGGCTTTTCACTGGATGTGGCACTAAAGGGTCATCATATAGATCAACTCTATAATCATGCCAGGCATCATCCTCCATCCAAGATTGATGAGATAACTTGCTCACCTGGAAGGCTTATTCCTTTAAATAAGCTTCCATGTACTACTTACAAATTTGGAGTAGTCACCCTTTCAAATGCTTATTTCCCCTATTGAAATGAATTTGGGCAATTAAATGGCAGGTCACTAAATAGTGACTTATTGTGCTGGAACTAAATGGATTATAAGTATAAATGAAAAATGTGTGCCTAATATGAAACGTTTTTTTTATAAAATATGCATTAATGTTGTGCTTTACATTACAGTTTTTTGCGCACCTGGAAACACTAGGTTGCAGCAACCGTACGTCACGGTAATTCTTTTATATGCTTATTTTTCACATATATCCACTGGTTGGACGCGCCTTAGCGAGCACGGACCACCAGGGATTTTTCACGTCACTGGTCCTGAAGAAAGCTGCATGAATATAAAGAGACAGCTGAAACATGTCGACCTACCATTGAAGGGATAGAAGTGGTCAATAATATTACCACCCTTAATATCCCACACAGTGTTTTTAACAATATTGGTTGACCGCTGAATAAAATAGATTTTGGGTACAACTAATATTTTTTAATTCACCTTCACTTGCACTCATTCACATACACCAAGTCCAATTCACAACAACCTGCTTCGCTGTAAATCAGGCGTCGAAGCACACTGGAGGGACATTCGGTTCCTCCAGTGGGAACCCCGTGATGAAGCATGTCACCACTAGGGTGAGTGAGGGTTCTTCTTAATTCATTTTTTGTTTCTGGTGTATGTGTTTTCACGTTTTTCCTTTTTTCTGGCTTATTGTGTATGTCTTGATTAGAATCAGTCTTGAGCGAACAGATGGTGTTGGTGACATTTGTGGAGGAGAGAATGGCGGGGTGGCCTCAATAATTAGTGGCCTGTTACTGTTTCCCTTTTCCTTATAGAAATGGAATATGCACTACAATCTTCTGATATTGCTTTGTCAAAGGTTAATCTCTGTTCCTTATGTGTAGTTTTTGTAGCGGAAGGTGGCAGTGCTTTTATCTTCCGTGTAATAGAATCAATGTATGTGGTTCTCGGTCTATAGTAAGGTTGTACACTCCTGTTGGATCAGGGTGCTGAAATCTGTTTTGGTGCCACATTGGCACTGAGGTTCGTTTGGCAACATCTTGGACTCGAGGAACATTCACCCTGTGCCAAAGATGTTAAGAGTAATTTTCACCACGGGACAGTTTAGTTCAACGTGGCTGATGCCAACTGTATGGCTTTTTTTGGTGATGCTTCTTTGGCGAAGGCGTGACACTCTCAAGGATGTTCCTTGCCATGAAGCCTAGGCTCCTTTGGAAGTCAACCCTGTGGGAAGATTCTCTTGACCAGGACTTGTATGTTTGAGGGCAAGGGTACTGTGTTCGGTCCTCTATGCCTTCCCTGTTGTCTTTAGTCCTGGTCGATGGTGCTGGTTGTAGTATGGGCCCCGGAGATTGTTCGTCTCCATAGTCAGAATCATGGAAAGAAACAAACTTTTGATGTCCTTAGTGACTAGTGTTACAGCAAATAAATGATGGGCGGAATGCTGACAATGCAAACATTCTCCCCCAGTCAAAAGATCTGGGTTATATCCATCGTTCTTTTGCCCACTATGCCACCCCAGTGTGGACCCAGCCACATGCAAATCAGTCTTGACCCTGTGCCCCATGGGAACAGTCCAGATCGAACTGCTAGGCCAGGTACTCCCTGGACCGGAAACAAGCATCCTGGGACCGGTTTCAGGGTATGTCACCCTGCTTCAGCCAGGCTAGGTTGAATCCAGTGGCAGAGAGTAACTAAGGCAAACAGTGAGACTCTGTAGAGTTGGACCATGCACCATGGAATAGGTCCTGTGCCTGTCACTTCAGGGAATTTTCTTTTTCAATCTGAAGGTGTTATACGCTAAACAGGCGTCCTTGTATTGGTCACTCGGGTTACAGACATAACACTGATCTGACCACGATATTTACTACTATGTGAAAGGCAACCTTTTAATTATATTTTCTCCAACCCTCCGCCCAATCTAGTCATTCTTACAGGACTTGGCCATAGGCTTGTCAAGCATTTCAGCTTCTGCACAGTCAATGTAGCGAAGTATTCCCGATTGATTCCATTGACGTCTCATAGCTAATGATGCTTTAGTTGCCCAGTGCCTAAAGTAACGGTTCTTCAACGAGTAACAGCCACAGAATTGTGGGAACCGGTCCAAACTTGACTGTGGATAAAAACTATGTGAGGTGTAGTATGTGTCCTAAAGCATTTTGGGCTTCAAAGGGGGCATCATAAGTAACCTCGAAACATTAACTCATTCAACCCTAAACTTGCAAAGCCCGAGTCCAACACTAGATAGAAGAAGTGTGCACAGCATGATCTATAGACACACATGCTTCAAACGTGTAATTCTTACATACAAACACACCTGACTTTTTAATAATGACCAAAAGCCTTTTTGAGAGTTTAGCAGATGGGATAGACTCAAAAACAGATGCCCCATTTGCCAACCTTGAGATTCCTCGCTCAATTTTGTGTCAGGGAAACTGCCATATTTCCAATGGGAGGGTCTACACTGGCTCTGCTGGTGGAGATCTTTGACTGGTGGTCCATCGTATATTGAACAGTTGAATCACAGGACATCAAATTATCAACCCTACTATGTAGGACAGATGTTGCGACGCACTTTTGTCTTCTTTAAGAACACCAGGGAATGCCTGGCCACCGAAATTGCTCTGAAGCATTTGGAGAAGCTTTGAGTATCTCAGGGATATTTCTTCCTTTATTTTTCAATACTAAGACACGCTCTGGAAACAAGAAACATGTCTGAGCAGATGTATTAAGTAAGGCACCCAATCAGCATATTATCAGTGTCTTTATCAGACCCACCGTCACATAGGATCTGGTGAAGGTACAGAGATCTCCTCCTCCCATCAGGAGATCACCACATATGGTGGTTGGTCCTCCAACAGGCCAGAGGTATACATCCCTCCGCTGCCCTAGCACATCAACGTATACACTGCCATACTCAAAATAAGGGTTCATGTTACAACTGAAGCCTTGAGCACAATATATTTGTATTTTCAGCAGATTTTATAACACTGAAACATTGTCTGTTTAACTTTACCTAGGGAGATCAAAGCCTGGTGAATTTCATTCATCACATTCTTGTAAAGTTCCTTCTGCCATTCGTGTAGAAGCTTCCACTCCTTATCAGAGAAACATGCAGCCACGTCCTGGAATGTAACTGGCACCTGTAAGAAGCAATGTGTGTGATATTCTCTGTAACACAATATTAAAAGAACTAAACAATAATATATTTTAAAAGCTCTCTGTGTCTTTGAAGTGACAATAATGAGTGGTGCCAGAGTGCCAACCTTTGACAAAAAGATAAAGAAGGGGAATAAGTTAGAAGAGACATCACAAGTGACTCAGACGCGAGAGAGCAAAGGAGGGCGGGAAGAGGAAAAGAGAGCGAAAGAGGGACAAAAGCAGCGAAAGGAAGACTGAGACAGATGGGGGAAAAGAGAGGAGGAAAAGACGGGGGAAAAACATCGGAAAGGAAATCTGAGCTCATGAGATATTTCAATGAGTTAAGGACTTGCTGGCGAGATCTTTCTGCACCCTGTATCTCAGAGGTTTGAAATTCTGACAAAGCAAACTTAGCCTTTTGTCGTCCGAATGCCTATATATGGAGTTCTATTGAATATAGAAATACTGACATATGCAACAATTATAAAACCCTTAATATTAAGTGTTGTTTCACACAATTAGTCATTATCATTCTCATTATTTTGAAGTGGTCTCCGTGTCATAAACAATATGTGGTTAGTTGCACTTGAGAAATAGATTACCAAAGGGTGAAGGCAATCTTGGACTCTCAAGTAACCCTCAACTGGTGGGTCAGACACATAGATCACCCTAAAGTTTACTTTAAATGGCTATTTTCTGTTGTGCCCTGTAAAATATTCATCTTGGTCAATGAATTTAAATGAAAGATTCATGTCAAACCAACAGTGGAATATCATAGGACTCTAGAAAACAACTGACAGATTGAGAGTGGTGCAAGTACAGAACATACTCAAATTAAACTTAAATGTAGCAGATACGGAATAAGTATAGAGGATATATTTGTACAATGCCCCTGACAGCATCGGATGAAGGTTCCGAATGAGGGGGGTGGTGAGGAAGTCAGGGAATTTGTACCATTCTATTTCATATTCAATGTACTAATTGTATTACTGATATGCATATGCCAATGGAATTTGTATCAAACAAGCAGCAGCAACTTCTCAATTTGTAATCACTTTTTACTATGCCCTGACATTAATAAACAAAATTAAACAAAATGTAGCAGATACAAAGTTTGAAGAGTTCCCTTCCAGTTGTTCCTCGGGCACCATGGCCTAAAATAAATCAGAAGAAAATTCCAGAAGCAAAATAAAGGAGAAGAGCAGCTCTTTGGCCGAAACAAGCAGCTATGCAGAGAGATTTTTTGTCTTCAGCACTTGGGAGAGTTAATGCAGTTCAACCAGTTGCAAACAGTTGATCCGGTAATCAGTCCATATATATAAGTGGAGCATCAGTTCTTTACAGTGGCTGATGCAGGTTCATTAGCACTACTTATTCCTAAATGGACGAGCAGTAGCCTAAGGCTTCATGCGTAGCCCATAAGCAACAGTGCAAAGCACCAGATTACAGCACTACCAGCAACCAAGGCACCAAGAAAACCCATGGCACCCATGAGGAAACAAGAGGAACCAGCATTGACTGAACAGTGCTTTATTAGATGGCCAGTGAGTTGAGCTGGCCATCAGCTGATCAATAAGGCTGAATATATTACAATAAAAAGGATGCCATGTTGAAAGCTCCTCCACAGTCAAGTCAATGGTTTTGTCAAGAATCTATAGAATGTGTAAAGTGAACCCTGTCCCTTCAGATAGTCTTGAAAATTAGAGACCCAAGGAACTCCACTGAGATTGTGTTGACCAGGCCCCCTTTTATAATTCAGAATAACATGCAAACGAGAAACAGTGGCAACATATACAGGGTTTTCTAACATTTCCAAGGCATCAATTACTGGTATATTGGCACCAATATTAAAGATCCTACAATTATACATTCTCATACGTCTCCTGATCAAAACGATACCCCCATGAGTGGCTGAGGAACATTTTACAGGAGAGAAGCATTTATGTCAACTCATTTTCAAGGATCCCAAGCAAACATTGTGCCAGGTTTGGCTTGCTCCTCTCCCACTAAACACTCACTATAATAAGCATTAGCAAAGGCCACGATCTGGGTCCTACTGGGTTTGCTAAAGCCTTTCACCCTTGCTGTACTATATCTGCAAGATGCTGGGTAGCATGCCATCAAGCTAAAATATTTTTTTTAACAAAGCTACAATGATGCATCTGCACAGTCCGGTCATTTTGTAAGCGTGTGCATGCTTGATTATGCATGTGTGCCTACAAACTGATGCAAGAACCTTTTTTTTTTATTTACCGATCCAAGATTGATCTGTAAATAAAAAACAATAACGGATACAAAACTTCGCCCAGGAACACACAACGCATCCTTACCTGATCTCATTTGCAGCCAGCCTCAACCATGGGGAATGAAGGGAATCTGGCTGAAGGACCGCACATCGCAGCACGTTGGTGAAAGCAAACTGCACTCTGGGAGTTGTAGTTTCACGTGGTGGATTACTGAGGCGGCTCCTCCCAAATGAAAAGCAGGTGTGCAAGCAAATCTACTTTAGATGCCAGAACACTTAAAACTTTGGACCGCTGTGGCAGTGGCAATTTACAAGGAAGCGCATCTGATGAAAGCTTATTGCTGAAACGCGTCATGCCAAACCTTGACCAATAAAGAATTTTGTTTTGAATCCAGCGTGCCCTCTCGTCTATCTTGTGAAAGAGAGACAGCCTGTTGAAATATATATATATATATATATTCTCAACACACAGTTCCCATCCGTGGAGCTGCTACGCAAATGAGGACACTCCAGCCCAGTTTTTCGATCTCCGCTTATAGATTTATTTCCTGCGCACACACACAGCTAACAAGCAAACGCGTTTCGGCGTTGCCGCCTTCGTCAGTGCTCGCCAACGGAATCATTTCTTAGTGTTTAAATAAAGTTAACATTCAAAAAACATCACGTGTTAAAAAATAGTAAACATAAAAGAGGCACACTAAATTCATTTACATTCGGCAGCCATCTTTGAATGGTTAATTCACCATCCGCATTCTAATGTTTTGCTAAGGATGTTTCCTCATTTACTAGAGTTGCGTTATTTTATATAGCATGTTAAGACTTATATACATTTTCATAATCTCATTTTGGAACACTTTATCCATATTGCTCTTATTGTATATCTGCGGTATGTTTCCCCGTGTTCCTATGCCTAGTTGAGGATACAGTCTCAATATTCCAGCCCTGGATGGGCATACTAACCCATTCTTAATGCAGAATGCGTTAGAGAACATTTGTGCCTCAGGGTATCCTAGTAATTATAGTGCCCTGGATGGGCTTGTAATAGATTCCATCTATCTTGGAAAGATACCCTCAAATAAGGTGATTGGGGCAGCGTGCAGTGTCATAGTTTCTAGATGAATTTTACAAAGAGTATTCAGCTCGGGGGGTTCTGTGCAATTAGTGAAGTTGGGCCAATCCTATAGATGTGCCCACATCTCCTCTTCGTTGTTCAGGCCTGTCGGGGTCTTAGTCTGCAGCATAATAATGTAGCGAGATTCCAACATTCTCAGCTTCCTAACCCAGTCTCCTCCTCTTTCTGTCCTCACCAGCTGATCCAGTATGAAAAAGGATAGCAGATTGTTGTTGCTTTGGTGTTCTTTTTCATAGTGGCGAGCCACTGGGTATGCCTGATCCTTCAGGTTGATGGCCCTCATGTGCTCGAGGACCCTCAACTTGGTTTGCTTGATGGTGCTGCCCACGTATTTCTTTCCACATGGGCATACCAAGCAATAAACCGTGAACTCAGAATTGCAGTTTAAAAGTTTTAAAATGTTCTTCTTCTTTTGCCCCCTTCCCGGTACCTCATACTCTTTCACTTTCTGTGAATTTTTGCAGGCCTTGCACTTCATGCATGGGTAGAAACCCAGTGCAGGAGCTCTCTTCTTCTTTTTGCTCTCGAAGTGGCTACTTACTAGATGGTCCTTCAATGAGTGACTTCTACGGTAGGTAATCAGTGGGTAGTCAGATAGTGACTTCCCCACTGTGCTGTCTGATTTCAATATATTCCAATTCCTGCGTAGGATTTGGAATACCTCCGATGACTTATCATTGAAGTTGGTTATTAACCTCAACGATGTATCTCCTGTCTTTACTTTATCTACCAGGAGTTCCTCCCTCGGTCGTGCGTCACTTCTTCTCTCTGCCTCATCCAGAATCCCTCTGAAGTAGCCTCTTCTCTCAAATCTTTCTCTGGACTCTTTCTTGGCTTTTTTGTACTCCTGATCTGTGGAGCAGTTCCGCTTGATGCGTAAGAACTCCCCCAATGGTATGTTGTTGACTACCGAGCGTGGGTGGCAACTTCCGGCATGTAGAATCGTGTTGCCGGCGGTCGGCTTCCTATACAGGGATGTTTCTATTTTGTTGTCCTGTATATAGACCCTTAGGTCTAGATAGAAGACCTCCTCTTTGCTGATATTGCTAGTAAATCTCAAATTGAGATTGTTCTCATTGAGGCTTCTAATATATTCCTCGGCCTCCTCATGTGATCCCCGCCACACGATGAAGAGATCATCAATGTAGCGGGTCCACAAAGAGATTTTCTCCACCCACTTTTCGTTGGGCCCCGCCCAGGCCACGTGCTCCTCCCACCAGCCCACAAATAAATTTGCGTAACTGGGGGCGAAGCACGTGCCCATCGCGGTCCCCTGCAGTTGTAAGTATAACTGGCCTGAGAACAGAAAAATGTTGTTTTTTAAGCAAAATTCTGTAAGTGCAATAATCATATGGTTATGCGTCCTGTACTTAAGTTCCCTTCGTTGCAAGAAAAAAGTCAATGCTTCTAGTCCATCATTGTGCCTGATTGATGTGTAGAGGCTTGTAATGTCTAATGTGATCAGTAATAAGTCCTCTTCCCACATCACACCTTGTATCATTCTTAGAAAATCCTGTGTGTCCCTCAGGTAAGAACTTAAGTCCTTCACTAACGGCGCCAAAAAGGTATCAATATAAATTGATGTCTGCTCCAGTAGGCTGTCTATCGCTGACACTATTGGCCTTCCTGGTGGCCAGACCTTGCTCTTATGCACTTTTGGCAAGTGATAAAAGGTGGCCAGTTGAGGATGTTCGTTCTTCAAATTTGCCCAGTCCTTAGGATCTAAGATGCCCTTATCTTTCCAATCCGCAATCAGTGAATGGAATCTTGTTATGCTCTCAGCATATTGTTCTCTTTTGATTGGAGCATAGTGTTCAGGTTTCTTCAATTGGCTGAAGGCCTCATCCTCATATTGCTGTTTGTTGAGTAATACGATATTTCCCCCTTTGTCACTGGGTTTAATTACGATTCTATCATCATCCCGGAGATCATTCATCATATCCCACTCTGATTTGTTGAAGTTCCTTTTGGCACCGTTAAATTTCTTTTTTTGTAAGTTCTTCAAGCTCTCGATCACCACTTCTTGGAAGGTGTCTATTGAATCATGTGTTCCTCTCGGATTGATTCTTGACTTGATCTTCATACTGCTCTTGCAGCCTTTCTGTGTAATTCCCCCTTCCTCCAGGAATTGTGTCAAGGCTTCCCTTGGGTCATCCTGAGATCCCGCTCCTTCGAGTAGTCCCTGTGCCGTGATCAGTGCTTCAATGTCTGTTCCCACCAAAGTATCCATATTCGCCTCTTCTGTGGTGGTTGTCACTGTCGGCCCTCTAGGGTGTAGTTTAAATATCTTCATCAGTTTTACTTTTCGTATGAACTTGAAGAGGTCAATACGTATTTGCGTATAATCAAATGCTGGCGTAGGACAGAAGGTTAGTCCCAGGCGAAGTATATTGCTTTCCTCTTCTGTCAGCACTCTATCCGAAAGGTTGACAATTGTTTGTTCGGTTTCAACCCTTATATCTCCGTTCTCTATTGCCATCTGCCCCCTCGTCTGCTGCGGGTCACAATAGGGGTGGAACGGCCCACTTCTGCCTTTTTTGCCCCTCCTTGTCTTCCTCTTGCGGCTGCAGGTGGGTGGGTTCGTGGTGTAGGTCTCTGTCTCAGACCTCGCATCACCTCGTATTCGTAAAAAACCGAATCTTCTGAGGTTAATGGAACCTCTTCTGTCGAGGCGCTATTCCTTTCAGTGGTTCTAGAATCCTGTTGTCTGCGCTGTTGCGCAGATTCGTCCTCGGATATTTCCGATTCTTCAGTGCTCAGTTCAGTAGGAGTTTGTGCTTGTCTCCTGGCTTGTTGTAGATTCAGACGTGCTGCGTCATATTTTTTCGCGAATGTTAAAATACGACCATTCGCGTAGTCTTTTTCGTCTCGTATATACTTCTCCTGTTTCCTTCTCTTTATGGTGTTTTCATAGTCTATTAATCGCTGTTTCATTTGCTTACGCAGGTCTTCGCTTTTTTTAGCATCCTTATCCTCGCTTATTTTTTTCTCAATCTCCTTGATTTCTTCTTGGAGTTTGACTCTGTCAGCCCATGCGTGTTTCACGAGGATTTTTAGCATTTGATGAGTTGTTCCTTTCATAAACTCTGACCATTCCTCAAGAAGTTCTTTGTTCGGGCTCTCGTAGGAGGGGACTATAAAAATTCTTAGTCCTCTCGGGACTCTCCCCACTTCCAGGTACTTCTGAAGACTTGTGGCCTCCCACCACTTTCGTATCTCTTTCTCATATGTCTTTTCTAATATTAGAAATAGATTTTTCAGAGTACCCGGTACAGTCTTTTCTTTTAGTTTTTCCTTGCTTTTAACCACTGTCTTTAGGTCAAACAGACTGCCTGCTGCTTCCTCCCTCTCACCATCCGTAAACATCTCCTAGGTGAGTGCGCTTTATTTGGAAAGCACTGCAGAGAGTTCGATTTCTAGGGCTCAACGGGGTTAACCAGAATCAAAATAATGGAGTCCGTCGTCACTCACCAACTCCGCGTTCCCTCTACCCTCGGAAGCCTCCTCGAGTTAGGTACAGGCGTTGCTGCCGGTTTCTCCGTTTACTCTTTTCACTTGTCTCCACAAATGCGAGCGGCGTTTCTTTGGCACGTCACTTCGTTCTGGTGGGGCCGGCGGTATTAACAATCCACAACTCCAACCACCTCCAACCGCTCCACTTTACTCCGGGTGCCTCCTCAACGCGCGGTGGGGCGCGTAATATATTCTCAACACACAGTTCCCATCCGTGGAGCTGCTACGCAAATGAGGACACTCCAGCCCAGTTTTTCGATCTCCGCTTATAGATTTATTTCCTGCGCACACACACAGCTAACAAGCAAACGCGTTTCGGCGTTGCCGCCTTCGTCAGTGCTCGCCAACGGAATCATTTCTTAGTGTTTAAATAAAGTTAACATTCAAAAAACATCACGTGTTAAAAAATAGTAAACATAAAAGAGGCACACTAAATTCATTTACATTCGGCAGCCATCTTTGAATGGTTAATTCACCATCCGCATTCTAATGTTTTGCTAAGGATGTTTCCTCATTTACTAGAGTTGCGTTATTTTATATAGCATGTTAAGACTTATATACATTTTCATAATCTCATTTTGGAACACTTTATCCATATTGCTCTTATTGTATATCTGCGGTATGTTTCCCCGTGTTCCTATGCCTAGTTGAGGATACAGTCTCAATATTCCAGCCCTGGATGGGCATACTAACCCATTCTTAATGCAGAATGCGTTAGAGAACATTTGTGCCTCAGGGTATCCTAGTAATTATAGTGCCCTATATAATTATTAGGATACCCTGAGGCACAAATGTTCTCTAACGCATTCTGCATTAAGAATGGGTTAGTATGCCCATCCAGGGCTGGAATATTGAGACTGTATCCTCAACTAGGCATAGGAACACGGGGAAACATACCGCAGATATACAATAAGAGCAATATGGATAAAGTGTTCCAAAATGAGATTATGAAAATGTATATAAGTCTTAACATGCTATATAAAATAACGCAACTCTAGTAAATGAGGAAACATCCTTAGCAAAACATTAGAATGCGGATGGTGAATTAACCATTCAAAGATGGCTGCCGAATGTAAATGAATTTAGTGTGCCTCTTTTATGTTTACTATTTTTTAACACGTGATGTTTTTTGAATGTTAACTTTATTTAAACACTAAGAAATGATTCCGTTGGCGAGCACTGACGAAGGCGGCAACGCCGAAACGCGTTTGCTTGTTAGCTGTGTGTGTGCGCAGGAAATAAATCTATAAGCGGAGATCGAAAAACTGGGCTGGAGTGTCCTCATTTGCGTAGCAGCTCCACGGATGGGAACTGTGTGTTGAGAATATATTACGCGCCCCACCGCGCGTTGAGGAGGCACCCGGAGTAAAGTGGAGCGGTTGGAGGTGGTTGGAGTTGTGGATTGTTAATACCGCCGGCCCCACCAGAACGAAGCGACGTGCCAAAGAAACGCCGCTCGCATTTGTGGAGACAAGTGAAAGGAGTAAACGGAGAAACCGGCAGCAACGCCTGTACCTAACTCGAGGAGGCTTCCGAGGGTAGAGGGAACGCGGAGTTGGTGAGTGACGACGGACTCCATTATTTTGATTCTGGTTAACCCCGTTGAGCCCTAGAAATCGAACTCTCTGCAGTGCTTTCCAAATAAAGCGCACTCACCTAGGAGATGTTTACGGATGGTGAGAGGGAGGAAGCAGCAGGCAGTCTGTTTGACCTAAAGACAGTGGTTAAAAGCAAGGAAAAACTAAAAGAAAAGACTGTACCGGGTACTCTGAAAAATCTATTTCTAATATTAGAAAAGACATATGAGAAAGAGATACGAAAGTGGTGGGAGGCCACAAGTCTTCAGAAGTACCTGGAAGTGGGGAGAGTCCCGAGAGGACTAAGAATTTTTATAGTCCCCTCCTACGAGAGCCCGAACAAAGAACTTCTTGAGGAATGGTCAGAGTTTATGAAAGGAACAACTCATCAAATGCTAAAAATCCTCGTGAAACACGCATGGGCTGACAGAGTCAAACTCCAAGAAGAAATCAAGGAGATTGAGAAAAAAATAAGCGAGGATAAGGATGCTAAAAAAAGCGAAGACCTGCGTAAGCAAATGAAACAGCGATTAATAGACTATGAAAACACCATAAAGAGAAGGAAACAGGAGAAGTATATACGAGACGAAAAAGACTACGCGAATGGTCGTATTTTAACATTCGCGAAAAAATATGACGCAGCACGTCTGAATCTACAACAAGCCAGGAGACAAGCACAAACTCCTACTGAACTGAGCACTGAAGAATCGGAAATATCCGAGGACGAATCTGCGCAACAGCGCAGACAACAGGATTCTAGAACCACTGAAAGGAATAGCGCCTCGACAGAAGAGGTTCCATTAACCTCAGAAGATTCGGTTTTTTACGAATACGAGGTGATGCGAGGTCTGAGACAGAGACCTACACCACGAACCCACCCACCTGCAGCCGCAAGAGGAAGACAAGGAGGGGCAAAAAAGGCAGAAGTGGGCCGTTCCACCCCTATTGTGACCCGCAGCAGATGAGGGGGCAGATGGCAATAGAGAACAGAGATATAAGGGTTGAAACCGAACAAACAATTGTCAACCTTTCGGATAGAGTGCTGACAGAAGAGGAAAGCAATATACTTCGCCTGGGACTAACCTTCTGTCCTACGCCAGCATTTGATTATACGCAAATACGTATTGACCTCTTCAAGTTCATACGAAAAGTAAAACTGATGAAGATATTTAAACTACACCCTAGAGGGCCGACAGTGACAACCACCACAGAAGAGGCGAATATGGATACTTTGGTGGGAACAGACATTGAAGCACTGATCACGGCACAGGGACTACTCGAAGGAGCGGGATCTCAGGATGACCCAAGGGAAGCCTTGACACAATTCCTGGAGGAAGGGGGAATTACACAGAAAGGCTGCAAGAGCAGTATGAAGATCAAGTCAAGAATCAATCCGAGAGGAACACATGATTCAATAGACACCTTCCAAGAAGTGGTGATCGAGAGCTTGAAGAACTTACAAAAAAAGAAATTTAACGGTGCCAAAAGGAACTTCAACAAATCAGAGTGGGATATGATGAATGATCTCCGGGATGATGATAGAATCGTAATTAAACCCAGTGACAAAGGGGGAAATATCGTATTACTCAACAAACAGCAATATGAGGATGAGGCCTTCAGCCAATTGAAGAAACCTGAACACTATGCTCCAATCAAAAGAGAACAATATGCTGAGAGCATAACAAGATTCCATTCACTGATTGCGGATTGGAAAGATAAGGGCATCTTAGATCCTAAGGACTGGGCAAATTTGAAGAACGAACATCCTCAACTGGCCACCTTTTATCACTTGCCAAAAGTGCATAAGAGCAAGGTCTGGCCACCAGGAAGGCCAATAGTGTCAGCGATAGACAGCCTACTGGAGCAGACATCAATTTATATTGATACCTTTTTGGCGCCGTTAGTGAAGGACTTAAGTTCTTACCTGAGGGACACACAGGATTTTCTAAGAATGATACAAGGTGTGATGTGGGAAGAGGACTTATTACTGATCACATTAGACATTACAAGCCTCTACACATCAATCAGGCACAATGATGGACTAGAAGCATTGACTTTTTTCTTGCAACGAAGGGAACATAAGTACAGGACGCATAACCATATGATTATTGCACTTACAGAATTTTGCTTAAAAAACAACATTTTTCTGTTCTCAGGCCAGTTATACTTACAACTGCAGGGGACCGCGATGGGCACGTGCTTCGCCCCCAGTTACGCAAATTTATTTGTGGGCTGGTGGGAGGAGCACGTGGCCTGGGCGGGGCCCAACGAAAAGTGGGTGGAGAAAATCTCTTTGTGGACCCGCTACATTGATGATCTCTTCATCGTGTGGCGGGGATCACATGAGGAGGCCGAGGAATATATTAGAAGCCTCAATGAGAACAATCTCAATTTGAGATTTACTAGCAATATCAGCAAAGAGGAGGTCTTCTATCTAGACCTAAGGGTCTATATACAGGACAACAAAATAGAAACATCCCTGTATAGGAAGCCGACCGCCGGCAACACGATTCTACATGCCGGAAGTTGCCACCCACGCTCGGTAGTCAACAACATACCATTGGGGGAGTTCTTACGCATCAAGCGGAACTGCTCCACAGATCAGGAGTACAAAAAAGCCAAGAAAGAGTCCAGAGAAAGATTTGAGAGAAGAGGCTACTTCAGAGGGATTCTGGATGAGGCAGAGAGAAGAAGTGACGCACGACCGAGGGAGGAACTCCTGGTAGATAAAGTAAAGACAGGAGATACATCGTTGAGGTTAATAACCAACTTCAATGATAAGTCATCGGAGGTATTCCAAATCCTACGCAGGAATTGGAATATATTGAAATCAGACAGCACAGTGGGGAAGTCACTATCTGACTACCCACTGATTACCTACCGTAGAAGTCACTCATTGAAGGACCATCTAGTAAGTAGCCACTTCGAGAGCAAAAAGAAGAAGAGAGCTCCTGCACTGGGTTTCTACCCATGCATGAAGTGCAAGGCCTGCAAAAATTCACAGAAAGTGAAAGAGTATGAGGTACCGGGAAGGGGGCAAAAGAAGAAGAAAATTTTAAAACTTTTAAACTGCAATTCTGAGTTCACGGTTTATTGCTTGGTATGCCCATGTGGAAAGAAATACGTGGGCAGCACCATCAAGCAAACCAAGTTGAGGGTCCTCGAGCACATGAGGGCCATCAACCTGAAGGATCAGGCATACCCAGTGGCTCGCCACTATGAAAAAGAACACCAAAGCAACAACAATCTGCTATCCTTTTTCATACTGGATCAGCTGGTGAGGACAGAAAGAGGAGGAGACTGGGTTAGGAAGCTGAGAATGTTGGAATCTCGCTACATTATTATGCTGCAGACTAAGACCCCGACAGGCCTGAACAACGAAGAGGAGATGTGGGCACATCTATAGGATTGGCCCAACTTCACTAATTGCACAGAACCCCCCGAGCTGAATACTCTTTGTAAAATTCATCTAGAAACTATGACACTGCACGCTGCCCCAATCACCTTATTTGAGGGTATCTTTCCAAGATAGATGGAATCTATTACAAGCCCATCCAGGGCACTATAATTACTAGGATACCCTGAGGCACAAATGTTCTCTAACGCATTCTGCATTAAGAATGGGTTAGTATGCCCATCCAGGGCTGGAATATTGAGACTGTATCCTCAACTAGGCATAGGAACACGGGGAAACATACCGCAGATATACAATAAGAGCAATATGGATAAAGTGTTCCAAAATGAGATTATGAAAATGTATATAAGTCTTAACATGCTATATAAAATAACGCAACTCTAGTAAATGAGGAAACATCCTTAGCAAAACATTAGAATGCGGATGGTGAATTAACCATTCAAAGATGGCTGCCGAATGTAAATGAATTTAGTGTGCCTCTTTTATGTTTACTATTTTTTAACACGTGATGTTTTTTGAATGTTAACTTTATTTAAACACTAAGAAATGATTCCGTTGGCGAGCACTGACGAAGGCGGCAACGCCGAAACGCGTTTGCTTGTTAGCTGTGTGTGTGCGCAGGAAATAAATCTATAAGCGGAGATCGAAAAACTGGGCTGGAGTGTCCTCATTTGCGTAGCAGCTCCACGGATGGGAACTGTGTGTTGAGAATATATTACGCGCCCCACCGCGCGTTGAGGAGGCACCCGGAGTAAAGTGGAGCGGTTGGAGGTGGTTGGAGTTGTGGATATATATATATATATATATATATATATATATATATATATATATATATATATATATATATATATATATATATATATATATATATACACCCCCTCGTCTATCTTGTGAAAGAGAGACAGCCTGTGGAAATATATATATATATATATATATATATATATATATATATATAGCAAACAGGCTCCCAACCGCTCTAGATGCGGCTCAAACGGGCGCAGACCTCCAAAGCTTCCACTCGAAAATATAATGGTAAATCATCAGCCAGCACAGGAATTCAATATCAGCAGTGCATTTTATTATGCAGAAAGTGCAAGAGCAAGTGCCCTCCTTGACGCGTTTCGCTCCGCGGACGGAGCTTGGTCACATGACGCGTCAGGAGTAGGCGGTGAGTTAAATCTTAATTAAAAGCCCAAGCGCCTAAAGAAACAGGTCGCAAGGGTAATATAACAATGTAAACAAGCAATCAATTAAATGTGACGACAAAACATCAAAGTATATCATGTAAATACATGTACCAGAAAATAAATCAGAGCATAGTGCTCAAATAGGCCAAGTGTCACATATTGCAAAATACAAAAGCGAGTTCATAGTAAATAAGATAAACCCTCTTTGTATATCTAATTAGAGGCAATGGTGATGTAAACAATCCGTCCCCCCGTCACATCACAGGGGAAAAAAAAGATATAAACCCCAAATAAAAGGGAAAGAAAGTCAATTGCAAGTGCACAATGAGGTTCCTAAAAATAACATAGTGGCCTGGTAAAAGGATGATCATCACGATATTGCTTGTGTATACAAATACAAAATATAAGACCAAAAAATCAACTGTTCAATACATGGCATGAACATAGCAGCAGAAGACTCTCCTAAAGAAAACTACCAAAAAATCTTTAAATGTTGGAAATATATGCAAGCTGTAAACTCATCCAATGTGCATATAAAATCATCCATGATTTTAAAGAATCAAGTTCATCATAGTTCATCAACAATTCTTTCATTTAGAGTTTCTCAATCAAGAAAAATGAATCACAAAAAAAACCATCAAACATTTAAAGAAAAATACGCACAAATGTAGAAAACATGATTCATTTCAATAGTGACTCTGACAAAAAACCACAAATTTCATAGATAGTGATGTAATTCATCAAAAGCATTCAGACCATTGGGGGATCTGGTGTCGAGCAAAAGAATAAAAAAAGCTTTTCTTTGACGGAGAAGTTTTTCTCGATCACCACCCCTACCAAAGTTAGCCACAGAACACAACAAAGTATATTTAAGGTCTTTCAATTTTTTGTCGTGTACTGATTTGAAATGGCGTGCGACTGGGTAATTCATATCCGAGTTAACTATGGCCCGTATATGTTGCAGAATACGTTGGTAAGCTTGCAACTTAGTGCTCCCAATATATGATAAAGAACATGTGCAGGTTAATTTATAGACCACAAAGTCACTGCGACATGTCAGATGTTCCCTGATCGGTATAATACGGTCACTAAATGCAGATGTATAGTGGGTACCATTGACTGCAAAAGTGCAGGCACGGCACGAGGTGCATCTGTAAAAGCCCGGTTTATTAAGCCAAGTGGTTTTAGATTGAAGTTCTGGCTGTGTGCGGTCTAGAGAATCTTTCAAAGAGGGTGCTCTCCTAAAAGTAATAGCCGGAGATTTGGGCAAAAATGGGGCTAGAATTACATCTGTCAGTACAATCGGCCATTCAGATCTAATGATTTGGCTAAGTCTGGAACTTTGGGCGCAGTATGTAGTGATAAATCTTGCTGATATCCCACTGGTCACATTAGTGTCTAGTTTGATTTTGGGGATCAATAAAGTTTCACGTGAACGTGCTGATACTTTACTTAAAGCCCGATCTAATACGGCTCTTTTATAGCCCCTTTGGAGAAATCTGTCTCTAGATTCTAATAGACACTGTTGAGTGACGTCTTGATTACTACATATGCGTTTAATTCTGATGAATTCCCCCAGTGGTATGCTGTTGATAGTATGAGGGGGGTGGGCACTGTGGGCATGTAAGATGGAATTGCCCGCAGTGCTTTTCCTGAAAAGTTTGGTCTGTATCGTGTTGTTTTCAATGTAAATCAAAACATCCAAAAATTCAGCGGAAGTAGCTGAAATATTTGCAGTGAACTTAAGGTTCCTATTGTTCACATTGATTTCATTGACAAAGTCAGCTGCCAGAGCTTGTGATCCCTTCCAGACGATAAAAATATCGTCAATGAATCTCCAGTAGGCTAGTAAGTGGGGGAGCCAGTGAGCATGAGTGACGCCAAGAACATGCTTCTCCCACCAGCCAACATGCAAGCATGAATAGCTGGGGGAGAAGCATGAACCCATTGCCACCCCGCGTTCCTGGTGATAGAATTTCCTGCCAAACTGGAAAAAGTTATTAAAGAGGCAAATGCGTATCATGTCCAATAACATGAGATTGTGATCCCTCATAGTTGCCTCCCGGGAATCAAGAAAGAACTGAACGGCTTCCAAACCCTGGAGATGGTTGATGCTGGTATAAAGTGCTTCAATATCCATCACCAGGAAACATAACTCAGGACCCCACGTGATGCAATTAATCTTTGCCAAAAAATCAGTGGTGTCTTTAAGAAAGGAAGGGAGAGAAATCATATGGGGCTGAAGAAAAAAATCAACATATTTTGAAACGTTCTCATTCATGCTGCCCTGTGCTGAAATGATAGGACGACCCGGGACTGGGGTAGTGCACTTGTGGATTTTAGGTAACAAATAAAACAAAGGTGTGATAGGGTGCAATACATTCAAAAATTTAGATTCCTCTTTAGTTAGTAAACCACGTCTGAACCAGGCATTAATATCTTTTCTGGTTTTATCATGACTATTCAGCATTACAAATTTGGTGGTTTTAGAGTAACAAAGGGGATCATCAAGTTGGCGGGCTGCCTCTGTAACATAATCACTTTTTGCCCACAGTACGGTATTTCCCCCCTTGTCAGCATTCTTCACAACTATCTGGTTGTTACCCTGGATCTTTTTAACAAGTTTTGTGTACTGCATATTGTTAAAATCACATTGTTTCTTTTTTCCCAGTATCGTCCTATTCAAAGTCTTAAGTTCTGTGATGACCCTGTCACTGAAGACATCAACAGCATCTTTAGGCATCAGTGGCATGAATGTTGACTTTCCCCCAAAGGCCGTAGACGGTGATCGATTGACTGTAACAATTTGGCTGACTGTAGGTTCATTTTGTGAACTTTCTTCATTCGCTAAGGAAATAAGGGTTTGTAGACCCTGCAGATTCCTGACTGAAAGTGCTTCCTCTGCTGATGGAGTTGCTTGTTCTATGTCACACCTATTTGGATTTTCTGGATGTAATAGGAAGTATTTTTGTAATTTGATCTTCCTAATAAATTTAAACACATCAATCCGTGCCTGGACATAGGAAAAACTATTAGGTGGACAATAGGACAAGCCTAAAGATAGAAGCTGTTCTTCCGCCTTAGAAAGTACAAAGTCAGTCAAATTGATTACTGTATTGTCCTGTACTTGAGTTATTTATTCCAATTTATATATACACACACACACAAGTGCTTTAAATGTGTACGAGCCAGCAGCAATTTGCTGCCTTGTGCACTGCAAAAAGAAATGGGGAGTACAGCAAATAGAGGAAAAGAAGTACACGAGGGAGACAGCTGGAAAACAAATGCTCTCTAATTGACAGCCTAACCAAAAAGAAAAAAGTGGTGCCAGAAAACTAAGCAGAGGAAGGACACAAGTAAGGGGTCTGTGCTCTAAGGGAGGGATAAACAAAAAGACAGGGAAGAAAGCCACACAAGGTAATAAATAAAAAACACATAAATGAGAATGACTATGAAGCCAACCACTTGTAAGCAAAGGAAAGGTTCTAAACCCACTTTAAGCAGCCAGTAGGCCTTTTGCAACCGGTAGGCAAGACTTAACAAGCATTGAAAATGCAATAGGTCTCGCCCTCGTTTAAGTTAAAGCAATTATGTTTGTAATTAGGTGGCTTTTTAGCTTTCCTTTTGTTAGAAATGGGATCCCTGGCTGGCCAGGGCTTGCACCAAAGTCAGTCAGAGACCACCACTCCTAAGTTAGGGCAAGGGAGTTACACGCCAAGATAACCCCTGCTCACCCTCTAGGTAACGTGGCGCGAGCAGCAAGGCTAAACTTGGAGGCGATGTGAGTTAAGTATTTGCGCACGCACCCCAGCAACAACACCCAAGGCCCACCACAAAGGAAACTCCACACAAGGTTATATATAAAAATAGCCTTTGTATTATACCAAAACACATTAGATAAAACACACATTTTACAATGTGCCAACAGGCACGGGCAGAATTTACAAGGGACAAGACAGGGCCACATGGGCCACTGTCAGGAATCAGCACTTTTAGAACTTAGAATACAATACTTGTAGGCCTTGAACTTAGAACATAGAGCCTATCGGACAGTACCTCCCATCCTGGTTGCGCGGGATAATGCAAGTGATCTCCTTAGTAAACGTGAGCGAGCGGGCGGCCGGCTAGCTACAAGCGTTTCTCTGGGGCGACCAATGTGTGTGGCTCAGAAGAGGAGGGGGAGGCAGGATGCGGGCGGCCCAGCGAAGCGGCGCGGCTCAGGGGAGAGCGGCACAGCTCGAGGCTTGGACGGGCTGCCGTGCACGACATGCCGAGGGGAGTGAGCGAGGCACACTTCAGCGAGGCCCCAGGGGCCCAAGGGAGATCAGACAAGCCCCAGCAATTTATCAGAGAAGGCACAAATAGAGTCCACTGGTCCTGGGACTCTGGTCAGGGGGCGAGCTCAGTATCAAGCCCTTGGAGATAGTTAAACACCAAATAATCATGTAACACACAACCAGTAACTACTGGTACCAGGTAAGCACCACCTATGCAACCCCAACCACCTTAGGAGAATATTACACAGGGAACCTGGGCTTTGCTAGCAACACCTATACTAGCAAGAGAACAACCACCTAAATATCACAATACATTTAGCAGTGTAAGGAACAAGGCACATGATGCATCAACAACACATTCAGAGGTGCAGGACACAGGGTGCGCAAAACATACAACACGCAGTACATTTCCTAACACCCAAAAGCAATAGGACATAGATCATAACAGCATCTAAACCACAGTTAGCGCAGGAATCATAATAGCACAAGATTTATATCAAAGTCCAGGGTCCAGGTTGCGCCACTGTGCCAAGACCTAAACGTGGCAGCTACCCACAAAGTGCTAGGCAGCTGTAGAGGATGATGAGGGGCATTGTGGGAGCCTCGCAGGCTCTGAGGAGTAACATGCCAAATGGGAGAGCCTCTCTGGCTCGAGAACAAAGGTACTGGGGCTGAGCCTCTCAGGGCTCGAGAAACCAATATGCCCCCTTGAGCCTCGTGGGCTCTTTAGCAATGCAGCCAACGTTGGACCCTCTCAGGGCTCAAGAACAATGTGCAAAAGGTGGAGCCTCTCAGGGCTCGAGAAACAACTGGGTACCCGGAGCTTCTGGGCTCTAGGACCAATGCCCCACTCGTCGGAGCGGCCCTCTGCCAACTGGGGCCGCTCAAAGGGGGGAAGGAAACTGCCCTCCTGAAGGTGGAGCCTCACTGGCTCCTACTGCGTCATGCCCCCGGAGCCCTCCGTGGGCGTGAGAACAATAATGCAGGGGCCGCCCGGGAGAACCAACGGAGACAACCCGCACTCACTGGCTAGGGGGGGCGGCGTCTCCTCTGGGCGGCTCTCTTCCTTGGCGGCGGTGCGGCGGTAGCGCTTTGTGGGGCTCTCTCAGCACATGTGAGCCCCGCCTTCAAAATGCGCCCGGCCCGCTTCACTGTTCACCCGGTCCCCCATCTCGGGACCGGGCTGTCAATGGCTCGCGATGTTCTTGGTTGGTGGCCCCGGGGCTCTCTCCAGCTCACGGGAGCCCCGGGCCGTGGGGGGAACTTTACTTCCTCACTCTGGAGCTCGAGGAGGCGGGGTAGGCTCCCGACCTCCTCTCGACATATTTTCCGGCTGTATTTCCGGCCCCACCCACAACCAGGCGCGCCGCGGGAGGCAGCGGCGATCTGGGCATTAGATGAGGGGTAGGCTCCCTCAAATTAGACCATAAAAGAAAATATGCGGCGTGGGCAGCCGCGGAAGGGGAACTAAAGCACTCCGAGCGCTAGTGCTTTCAGAAAAGCAAAAGGACAGCGCTCCTCATGCGCTTTAGTAAGATAAAGCGCTTCCAGGCGTCTTCCAGGCGTTTAGAAGACAAAATAAAGCGCTCCCAGCGCTAGGTACAAAATAAAGCGCTCTCGAGCGCTAGGGCACACAGAAAGCAGCAAAGTCCCTCAGGAGGTGGACATCAGCAGTCCAGGGGCTGGGCAGGGCCCAGGGAGGCAAGCCTTCCCCCGGGCCCCAGCAGCAGCATGCCCCTGGTAAGATTCGAGTTGGGAACAAGAACATTTTCATGAGGTCACAGCCCCTCTTTTATACACCTTTTCCCTTTGTCTTTAGGTGCAGGGTGGGGGGGGGGGAACCAGTCGCAGCTGGTTTTGGAGCACCCTTGATGGCTCAACCACCCCTTTCATTCACTAGGGAGGCTAGGGTCATCAGTCGCACCACAGGGGGCGGAGCCAGCATTGTGTGGGAAAAGCTCAGCCCTATTCAGGACACAGGTGCAGCCCCTCCCTCACATCAGCATGCTAATCTCTCCATTCACCACCGGGGCAGACCCACACAGACTTCCTGGAGCCAGGCTTGCCAGCCAGCTCCAGCCAATCACACTCCAGCACCCTCCCAGCACACGTACATCCATGTCTAGAAGTGGCACTTCCACACTAGACACATACATGCCACATACATCATTGCGAAGCATTCAATCACATGAGTTTGCACATACCAAACTCGAGCATGCACACCTCACGCATCAGGAACTACAACGGAGGCACAGACATTCCCCATGCATTCCTATGGGAGGGCAGGCCAATCCCTCACACGCACTCAGGGAGCGCACGCACTTTACACTGCGCCACAGTGTCAATGTGCGCAAAGACCAGAAATCACTATAATTATTTATTAACACCAGGCAAAAAGTTCAGGGGTGAACCTGCCAGAAGGGCCAAGTCCAACACAACCCCCTTCCAGCCAAAACGCAGGGTAGGCCAATCACCACTGTGATGGACTTCTCTGCATTGGGCGATAGAACACGGACGCGGGCCCGCACTGCAGGGACACCCTCCGGTTCTACGCCACGTTGATCCATAAGACAAGCACATACTTAAAAAAAAAACACAGGCCCAACTAGGCTACCCCACTGGTACTCCTTAGTTGTCCACGGCTAGGACCAGGCCCTAGGCCACCCAGATACCACTGGTCTCTACCAATCCACAGAGTGGGGGGTGGTAACCCCTGGCCTACATAGCCATTCTCCACTCCCTTTCTCAGTGTAGTTCCAAACTACCACTGATCCTTCAACCTAGGGTCCGCACCCTCAGGCTGACCAGAGGTCACGGGCAAGAGTGCCTCACCCTACCTCTACTTCTGGGGTTGCGCACTCTCCCAGGAGAAGCACCATCCAGAACACAACTCTCCCACCAGTTCAGGAACTCTCTCCCTCCACTGGTCTTCCACCTGGGATCCAAATTCACCGGATGCACATGGGTCAGGCTTCCTCTGACCCCTTCTAGAGTTCTTCACCCTCCCACTGTAGAACAGGGTCCCTCCACTTAAGGTGGACTCCACCTGCTCTCAGGGTAGTACCACAACACTCAGCCAAGAACCCTAAAGATCGCTGCTAGGCATGTACCACCCCTCCTGGGAAACACAGGGTCTCTTCACTTAAGATGAGCCCCACCTGTGTTCACAGGGGTACCCCTAGAAGACAAACCGGCCAGGACACTGGCTACAGTCGCCCTGCCGTCCAGGACAGGCAAACACCTGAACCTGGCTCCCTAACCTAGGTACGCTACCCTTTGGTTAGATGCCTGGCGCACCAGGCCTTCTACAAGTTGAAAACAAAAATCTAAGACTTTCTCTCCTCCTTCAGCAGCAAGGCAACCACTGCAGGTCAATCCCCCATACAGCTTACCCGGTTCCTTCTCTTCAGGCAGGAGTTCCTTCTTGTAACTTAAGGACACTACGTACAGTTGCCCTTACGTCCAGATCCGGACACACCGGCTACTGGCTCCCCAACCTAGGGACGTACCCCTTTGGTCAGATGCCTGGCGCACCAGGACTTCCTTGAGGGTGACACATAACTAATGTGTCGTGTACAAGTCTGCCTGACACTCAGGACAGAAGTGGCATCACCCTGGTCCCTCCTTGGCGACACAACCCTTCTGGCTGGCCCCTGACCCACTGGTTCTTCCACTGGGGAACCTATCCCCCCTCGCACCCCTCTATCTGGACTTCTGCACCCTCCCAACTGGAGCGGTACTGCCAGGTAACAGAACTACTAGAGCCCTACTTACAGGCGCTCCACGTTCTCTCCACACTGGGAGATCTCCCGAAAAAGGACGCTCCATACGGACATGCTAGGCTCTCTCACCTGGTGTTCCCAAAAACAAAAAACCCAGACCAGGAAGATCAGGCTTGTGCTCCTCTGAGCCACTTCCACCACACTGGGCTGGAAGACCAGAACTTTCCTTAGGGTCACTCCCCAACAATTAACACAATGGCACAGGGGCAGGGGAAACTCCCATGAGCTTCAGGCCCACCCATGAAATCCAACACATATCCAATTATTCACACACGCCCCCCCCCCCCCCCGCCCCCCCCCCAGACTGGTAAGGCAGTTTCTACCACCCCCGATTTCTCAACCTGACCACACGTGACACAGGTACCATTACTCCAGGACAGGGACACATGTACTGGACACATTTATGCTGCCACCACTGGTTCCCACCCTCATGGTGAATCCAGAAACACACTGCACTGCACTTAGGGGGATGATCTACCCTCTAGAGCTAGGGACACCTAACTCACAGTGCACAAGAAACACATTTCCACAGAAATGACATTTTTAGCAAACTTCATACAATAATCCCCAAAATATGGTCATCTAAAATGCAGAGTTTTGTAGTGCGGCCAGTTGCCACTGTGGTACAACGCAAACACAAATCCGGATCCCAACGCTGCCAGCCAATGTTAGAAATGGGATCCCTGGCTGGCCAGGGCTTGCGCCAAAGTCAGTCAGAGACCACCACTCCTAAGTTAGGGCAAGGGAGTTACACGCCAAGATAACCCTTGCTCACCCTCTAGGTAACGTGGCGCGAGCAGCAAGGCTAAACTTGGAGGCGATGTGAGTCAAGTATTTGCGCACGCACAGGGGCGCTAGAGGGCGCACAAACGGAATGGCCGCCTGACTGCGTGGCTCCCGTTCCTTGATGCACTAATCCTCGATTGATCCTTACTTGCTGGAGGGCTACTGTACCCAAAAGTGGCTGCACTTGTGCCGTGACTCATTGTCTACACTCGGTCCAACTCTGGGACCTCTGGGGGCACGCGGGAGCTGGATATCGACCGCGCAAGTTTCACCGGCACTACCCCTGCTGCTGCGGCTGGCCACGATCTACTACGCGAGACCGGTGCTTCTCCTGAGGCGGTGGGTTTCGAACGCTGACTGACTGGCGTGCGCGGCAACATCCTTCTGCCGCGCACTGAAAACCCGCCCGGCACATCAGACTTCTGTGCGGACACCCGGTACCCCGAGACTGCCTGTTGCTTTGGGCTTGGCGGAGACACTGCGGCTGGCGGACGGACGCGAGCCATCTTGCCCGTCCCCCCCCCCATCGCCAGCGCCAAGGTACTGTGCCCTACTGTGATCAGCTGGGCCGCTCTGCCGAGGCGGGGGTGTTCTGGACTGCTCTCCGCTGGGCCAGTGGAGGAGGTTCCTCGTTGCGGGGTGCACCTTACGCCCCCCCCCCCCGCTGTGTTTGGGGCGCGGAGGTTGGACAAGGCAAGCGTCGCCCCGGGGGACTGCGGAGAGGGGGCCTCCCCGGAATTCAACTTCGACTGGACCGTTGAACCCCCCTGCACAGGGCGGCTGGGGGCTTTGGCGGGGCTGCATGCTCAGCTGCTTCCTATCGTTATGCACTATATATCACCCTGATTGGAGGGCCACTGCCGCCGCTGTGATCCTTGCTGTTGTTGTAGCTGGAAGCCCCTGGGTGACTCATTTGGCCTAAGGTACGGACTGTTTTAGGCGCGCGCTGGTTCTGGCCCCTTGATCCGCGCCTACCACGTAGACAGTCTCCAATTGACTCTGGCTCGGCCCGCCTGTGACACACTTCTGTATACCTATAGTCTCCCATTGGCCGGCACGCTACCTCACGATCTCGCCGAGGTGGTCCCCAGACAGACGTGACCCACTGAAGCACAGGTCTGAAGGGTGTGGACCTCATTCTGCCCGATGTTCATAGTCTGGCTACACTACATACTGCCCTGCTTGGCCGGAACCTTCTTCCCGCTGCCTCTATTGCTCTCGGACTGGAGAGACGTGAGCGACGCGGGGGCACGATGGTGCGCCCTGAGAACCGCCAGACGAAGATTAACTTTGACAGTGCAAAGAAGGGGTCCAAGACCGGGACTGTGGAGCCGGGGCCTAGCGGTGCGGATCCGGCAACAGCGCCCTATCCTTCGAAAGAACTTGATATGTACAGCCTGCTCTCAGAAATGCGACAGGGATTTGCCACGGTGGTGGAGAAAGTGGACAGGATGTCCTCTAGGATGGACGCCTTGGTCCATAAAGTGGACCAGCATGAAGAGAGGCTCACGACAGCGGAGCAGCGTATCTTGGACAGTGACGATATCACCGCCTCCCATACAACCCAAATAGCCCGTATGGATAACCTGCTGCGAGTAATAGCAGCAAAGAATGAGGACTTGGAAGCTCGAAGTAGGCGCAATAACATCCGCGTCACGGGCGTTCCGGAATCCACAGACACTGGGCGGATGGAACTGTATGTGGAGAAGATCATCCGGGCATCGATTGGGGACGATGCCTTCTCCCCTCAATTTATAGTAGAAAGGGCGCACCGATCGCTGGCACCGATTCCTAAGCCCGGAGCACCGCCTAGGCTGATTATCGCCCGTCTGCTCAATTATCGCGACCGAGACGTCGCACTGCGGGCTGCCCGGTCCAAGCAGAGCCTACATCACAATGGAGTCACCTTCTCAATCTATCCTGACTTCACTCCTATGGTGCAGGAGGAACGTCGCAAATTTCTGGCCGTCAAAAAGAAGCTAAGGGAGGCTCAGCTGGATTATGCCCTGCTCTACCCGGCGAAGTTGAGAGTGACACACCAAGGCAAGCAGAGGTTCTTCACCAATCTGCAGAAAGCTGAGGACTACTTAAAGGAGATTCGCAGGGCACGGCAAGTTGATCGGAGGAACAATGCAGACCTCAAGGACGTATCAGTTCGACTGGACAACAACGAGTGAGGCGCGACCATCCTCATAACTCACATTATTCCTGGACTTTCACCGTTGCCTTTTTCTTAGAACCTTGTACTAGTTCGCTTAATTTCCCTGCAGCCACGGGAGACTACGAGACCTCTCCACTGTTAAAGTATTACAGGGACCACTATCTCTCCCAGGCCTACTCCGAGGGCGGTACAGTACAGTAGGCTTTTGGGTGGAGACGTGGATGTGCGCCCTTGCTGCTGTTTTCCCCCTACGGGTATACCCCCTTTATTTTTTTGTGGACACATGTTGTGTCGGTTAGGGAGGGGAGGAGGGAGGGGGACCATGGACATGGGTTGCTGCTGGCATGATTGGGATGCAGTAGTTGGAGGGGGGTTGAGTTCTAACCTTGGGATGGGAGTTTTGTTCTGTGGGAAGCTGGATCGGCTGGTCATGAGACGAGGGGGATCGCATCACTCAAGAGACTTTGATGGACTTGTATCGACTAGGGCATATCTCACTTGTATACTGACACTCGGTTATGGCGGGTCTGGGGTTTGATGCACGCTTAAATTGTATGTCATGGAATATACGGGGTCTTAATAATGCTAGGAAATGTCGCAATGTGATTGCATACCTAGAACGCCATAATGTTCACATAGCCATGCTACAGGAGACACACTTATCACCACAGACACGCTCCGCCTTTGCAAGCAAATGGGCCACCACTCGTGTCTTCTCTTCGTATTCTACTTATGCGAGAGGAGTCACTATCCTAATAAAGCGCTCTGTGCACTTTCAAGTATGTGGCGAACTGATTGATGCGGAGGGTCGGTATGCCCTGGTGTGGGGGCGACTTGGTCGTGATACCATTACATTAATTAACTGCTATGCCCTTAACTCGGACATGCCTGCATTCTTCACTACACTCTGGGGGAAAATCCTGGATGTTGGCTCCCGACATATCATATGGGGGGGGGGATTTTAAACTAGCACTGGAACCTCACCTGGACCGGGCGGATGGGGTGTCCCATTACAAACCTAGGGCTAGAGAAGCACTGGGTGGACTGATCACGGAGGGCGATCTCATAGATAGCTGGAGATATCTGCATTCCCACCGAAAAGAGGGCACACATTTTACATCCCTGACGGGCACATGGGCACGACTGGACTACTTTCTTACCACCAAAGAGATTTGTAAGGGGGTCTCTAAAGTGGGACACCTCCCGAGGACGTACTCAGATCACAGTCCCGTCCTGATGCACCTGCAAATACCTGGGTGGGACAATCCTAGGCCACACTGGCGCTTGCAACCAGCGGCCCTTCTAGACACTATGTTCCGCACTGAACTCGGAGAAGAGATTGCTGCATTCTTTCCCAACAATAAAGGTTCTGTTGACTCTGTTGACAGTATCTGGGAGGCCTTCAATGTAATGGTAAGAGGATACTGCATATCGAAGAGCTTTGGGGTCCTGCGCGATATCCAACGTACGATCCGCAAGCTCGATAGTGAACTGAAAGCGTTGGAGGCTCGGATGGTAGAGGGCGATACCCCGGACGTTCATGCGGAGTTTAGAGACAAACTAACACAATACGAGGAGGAAGCCGATAGGGAAGCCAAATTTAAAGGGAAACACTGGCAGGCAAGGAAATATAGTGAAGGGGATAGACCGGGCAAGGCCCTAGCACTGTTGAAGGGATCGCCCCGCACTAATAACTCGGTTTTAGAACTGTCCAAAGAGCTAGGATGCACACTTAGAGACTCCGATGACCTGCTCACTGCCATCGTTTCGCATTATCGCACCTTGTACACCACCGCTAGGACCTCAGACATACCATACGACGACTTTTTGGGCGATATGGCCCTCTGCTGGCTTAGTGATAGTGATAGGGCCTTCCTTGCTGCCCCCTTTGAGATCGATGAAATTCGAGATGCAATCATGTCACTCCAAAATGGAAAGGCACCCCGCCTTGACGGGCTCCCTGCGGAGTTTTTTAAAACATACATCGACATTATGGCCCCTGTCCTTCGCGAGGTCTTTGAGGAATCAATGGCTGATGGCCTCCTTCCTCAATCGATGCGCGAAGTCGTAATTACATCACTATTAAAGCCTGGTAAGGACCCCAAGGTTTGTGGCTCTTACCGCCCACTTTCGCTCCTGAACTGCAATGTCAAAATATTGGCGAAGGTGCTGGCTACCAGACTATCTCTATTGATGACCCAGATTGTCTTGCCAGATCAGTCTGGATTTGTCCCGGGCCGCTCCACCTCTCACAACCTGCGCACTCTGTTTTCCCTATTACATACTGTAGATCCTGCACTCCCTGTCGCTGCGGACTTCCTAGACGCCACTAAGGCCTTTGACTCGGTCGAGTGGCCGTATCTGTTTACCGTGCTAGCACGTATGGGATTCCCTACCCTATTCATCTTGTGGGTTCAGTTATTATACACACGGCCGACTGCGAAAGTCCTGATTAACGGCCGTCTGTCCGCTTCCATTGATATTTACAGAGGCACCCGTCAAGGGTGCCCCTTATCCCCGCTACTGTTCGCAATAGCTGTTGAGCCCCTGGCCTGTAGGATATGCCAACTGCACCGTGAAAGTGCGATCCGCTGCTTTCAGCGTCAAATTGATGTATCATTATATGCGGATGATATAATACTCTTCATCAAACACCCTGCATGTAACCTAAATCCCCTACTGAGAGAGTTTGTTGCCTTCGGCGGGATGTCCGGGGTACATATTAATTGGGCTAAGTCACAGTTTTACCCGCTTACAGATGCTGTTGTGGATTTCTCCCTTGACTACCGCCTGGAGTGGTGCCGCTCGGAACTTCGGTCTCTAGGTGTCCAAGTCTCACGTGACAAAGATGAGACGCTACGCTCAAACTATGGGGTGGCAATCACGAGGCTGGCCACTCAGGTGGATCGCTGGATATCCCTCCCCCTTTCCATGGCGGGAAGGGCGTCCCTCAATAAAATGGTGGTACTCCCCCGTTTCCTCTACCTTTTCCTAAACATTCCGTACTATCCAGGTGCCTTCTTTTTTAAAACATTGAAGTCAGAGCTCTGCCGTCTGTTTTGGGGAGGTAAGAACCTGCGGTTGAAATGGTCCGTTCTGATACTACCTTATAATAAAGGTGGGTTCGATATTCCTGACTTTGAGTTTTACTATTTGTGTGCTCAAGCAGATTATGCCTATCATTGGATGGTTCCCACCCCTTTTATGCCGCAACTGGCGGTGGAGGACTGGATTGCACACCCTCTCCCCCTCAACCGGCTTTTACATTGCCCAGCATCGGATATCACCACACCATATACCTCAGTCATGTGCACAATTTAGGCCTGGCGCCGACTGGCTAAAAAAACTGAACTGCGCCTTACTATATTCCCCCCCATATGCCACTGGCCTATCACCATAGACTCGCACTCCTGAGTGAACAAGGCTTCCGGCTGCTCTGCAAGAAACTTCACATCACATGTTGGGGAGACCTATTTACAGCTGGTCGATTAAAAACTGCGGACTTCTTCTTTGCTACGCATGATCGTACTCCGCTTGAGGTATTCTATTACATACGCCTGCGCCAAGGGATGAGGGAAATCCTACCTGACTTCCCAGACGAGCTTGAGCCCCTGCCTCCTTTGCACTGCATGCTCAGTTCCCTAGATGGCGCACGCTTAGTATCGGGCATGTATCGGCATGTTCGAACATGTGCTCCGGTACCGGAATCCTCTGCCCGCATACACTGGTCCGCTGACCTCACCGTTGAGCTCACGGATGAACAGTGGTCCTACTGTTGTTCCCTCACGGCCCGGATGTCGGCCAGTAGCAGGCTCAAAATAATCCATTACAAATTCGTGCAGCGCTTATATTATACCCCTGTGAAGAAATTTAGGTTCCACTTAACTGATAATGACAAATGCGAACTGTGCCACATAGAACATGCAGGTTTTTTACATCTTGCCTGGGAGTGTCCTTCAGTCCAGGCCTACTGGCAGCAGGTGCAGAGGGCTCTTGAAACGATGACCGGGATAACCTTAAGTACTGATCCATTATTAACACTTCTAGGACACACACCGCACATTACCCCGACATGTAGGAAATTCGTGGATATCTCACTAGTCCTTGCAAAGAGACTGGTGGGGTGTAGATGGGGTCGTGGCAGGGCCTGAAATTTAAGGAGTGGCTTGCGGACATGACGCACAATCAGGAACAACACACAACCTTTGCTGAATTACTACCGGTTACTAACCGACCGAAGGACATATGAGGACCACTAACGCCCTATTTACTGGCCAAGACTGGGGATGACCTTCCTGACGATACTAATCCGCAAACGTCACATGCACATACCCTTAGATAAACGTATAGTTGGGGTGCTTCCGTTCGCTCATGCTTGTGGGATTTACCTATGTACACTTTCCTGGCTTCCATAGGCCACTATTAATAGGCCATACATGTATTTCTGTACTCCTGATGCAATTTCCCTACCTTCCATTATTATATACCGAATCACGATCCCCTCTAGTGTATGCTGATTATGTATGCTTACCCCGAAGGCATGATGTGCCACTAGTCCCGTTGCTTAACTCATTGTTGAATTTGCTTGTTTACATTGTCATATACTATGAATGATATATGCTTTTGATGCTGCCCCGTCGAATGCCCAGCCGTACTCTTGAATTGTACTATGTTGCAAAAACTAATAAACAAAGTTTCAACAAAAAAAAGTATTTGCGCACGCACCCCAGCAACAACACCCAAGGCCCACCACAAAGGAATCTCCACACAAGGTTCTATATAAAAATAGCCTTTGTATTATACCAAAACACATTAGATAAAACACACATTTTACAATGTGCCAACAGGCACGGGCAGAATTTACAAGGGATATGTACAAGACAGAGCCACATGGACCACTGTCAGGAATCAGCACTTTTAGAACTTAGAATACAATACTTGTAGGCCTAGAACTTAGAACATAGAGCCTATCGGACAGTACCTCCCGTCCTGGTTGCGCGGGATAATGCGAGTGATCTCCTTAGTAAACTTGAGCGGCGGCTGGCTAGCTACAAGCCTTTCTCTGGGGCGACCAATCTTTGCGGCTCAGAAGAGGAGAGGGAGGCAGGATGCGGGCGACCCAGCGAAGCGGCGCGGCTCAGGGGAGAGCGGCGCAGCTCGAGGCTTGGACGGGCAGCCGTGCACGAGTTGCCGAGGGGAGTGAGCGAGGCACACTTCAGCGAGGCCCCAGGGGCCCAAGGGAGATCAGACAAGCCCCAGCAATTTGTCAGAGAAGGCACAAATAGAGTCCACTGGTCCTGGGACTCTGGTCAGGGGGCGAGCTCAGTATCAAGCCCTTGGAGATAGTTAAACACCAAATAATCATGTAACACACAACCAGTAACTACTGAGGTACGCACCACCTATGCAACCCCAACCACCTTAGGAGAATATAACACAGGGAACCTGGACTTCGCTAGCAACACCTATACTAGCAAGAGAACAACCACCTAAATATCACAATACATTTAGCGGTGTAAGGAACAAGGCACATGATGCATCAACAACACATTCAGAGGTGCAGGACACAGGGTGCGCAAAACATACAACACGCAGTACATTTCCTAACACCCAAAAGCAATAGGACATAGATCATAACAGCATCTAAACCACAGTTAGCGCAGGAATCATAATAGCACATGATTTATATCAAAGTCCAGGGTCCAGGCTGCTCCACTGCGCCAAGACCTAAACGTGGCAGCTGCCCACAAAGTGCTGGGCAGCTGTAGAGGATGATGAGGGGCATCGTGGGAGCCTCGCAGGCTCTGAGGAATAACATGCCCAATGGGAGAGCCTCTCTGGCTCGAGAACAAAGGTACTGGGGCTGAGCCTCTCAGGGCTCGAGAAACCAATATGCCCCCTTGAGCCTCGTGGGCTCTTTAGCAATGCAGCCAATGTTGGAGCCTCTCAGGGCTCAAGAACAATGTGCAAAAGGTGGAGCCTCTCAGGGCTCGAGAAACAACTGGGCACCCAGAGCTTCTGTGCTCTAGGACCAATGCCCCACTCGTCGGCGCGGCCCTCTGCCAACTGGGGCCGCTCAAAGGGGGGAAGGAAACTGCCCTCCTGAAGGTGGAGCCTCACTGGCTCCTACTGCGTCATACCCCCGGAGCCCTCCGTGGGCGTGAGAACAATAATGCAGGGGCCGCCCGGGAGAACCAACGGAGACAACCCGCACTCACCGGCTATGGGGGGGGGCGGCGTCTCCTCTCCTGCGGGCGTCTCCTCTGGGCGGCTCTCTTCCTTGGCGGCGGTGCGGCGGTAGTGCTTTGCGGGGCTCTCTCAGCACATGAGAGCCCCGCCTTCACAATGCGCCCGGCCCGCTTCACTGTTCACCCAGTCCCCCATCTCGGGACCGGGCCGTCAATGGCTCGCGCTGTTCTTGGTTGGCGGCCCCGGGGCTCTCTCCAGCTCACGGGAGCCCCGGGCCGCGGGGGGAACTTTACTTCCTCTCTCTGGAGCTCGAGGAGGCGGGGTAGGCTCCCGACCTTCTCTCGACATAATTTCCAGCCGTATTTCCGCTTCTGTCTTGCGGCCCCGCCCACAACCAGGCGGGCCGCGGGAGGCAGCGGCGATCTGGGCATTAGATGAGGGGTAGGCTCCCTCGAATTAGACCATAAAAGAAAATATGCGGTGTGGGCAGCCGCAGAAGGGGAACTAAAGCGCTCCGAGCGCTAGGGCTTTCAGAAAAGCAAAAGGACAGCGCTCCTCATGCGCTTTAGTAAGATAAAGCGCTTCCAGGCGTTTAGAAGACAAAATAAAGCGCTCCCAGCGCTAGGTACAAAATAAAGCGCTCTCCAGCGCTAGGGCACACAGAAAGCAGCAAAGTCCCTCAGGAGGTGGACATCAGCAGTCCAGGGGCTGGGCAGGGCCCAGGGAGGCAAGCCTTCCCCCGGGCCCCAGCAGCAGCATGCCCCTGGTAAGATTCGAGTTGGGAACAAGAGCATTTTCATGGGCTCACAGCCCCTCTTTTATACACCTTTTCCCTTTGTCTTCAGGTGCAGGGTGGGGGGGAAACCAGTCGCAGCTGGTTTTGGAGCACCCTTGATGGCTCAACCACCCCTTTCATTCACTAGGGAGGCTAGGGTCATCAGTCGCACCACAGGGGACGGAGCCAGCATTGTGTGGGAAAAGCCCAGCCCTATTCAGGACACAGGTGCAGCCCCTCCCTCACATCAGCATGCTAATCTCTCCATTCACCACCGGGGCAGACCCACACAAACTTCCTGGAGCCAGGCTTGCCAGTCAGCTCCAGCCAATCACACTCCAGCACCCTCACAGCACACGTACAGCCATGTCTAGAAGTGGCACTTCCACACTAGACACATACATGCCACATACATCATTGCGAAGCATTCAATCACACGAGTTTGCACATACCAAACTCGAGCATGCACACCTCACGCATCAGGAACTACCAGGGACACAGACATTCCCCATGCATTCCTATGGGAGGGCAGGCCAATCTAACACACACACTCAGGGAGCGCACGCACTTTACACTGCGCCACAGTGTCAAAGTGCGCAAAGACCAGAAATCACTATAATTATTTATTAACATCAGGCAAAAAGTTCAGGGGTGAACCGGCCAGAAGGGCCAAGTCCAACAGCTTTTATTAGTGTTTTTCAAACTTTCATGTACATAACATGCATATGTATGTATATATGTATAAATATATTTATGCATGCATTTATATTTGTACTTCTATAGATTTGCAGATATATATATATATATATATATATATATATATATATATATATATATATATTACCTACTGGCGATAGTCAGTAGGTATATATAGTTAGGATTTTTTCTCTATGGAACTTTTGAAAATTCTATGCCTAATAACTTTGGCGTTTGTGGACGGAATTGGCTGAAATTTTCAGGAAAATGGCACATTTTGTTTCTGAGCAGCTCCTGGAAATTTGGGGGGGGGGTTCGTCAAGGGGGGGCCGAGAAAAAAGGGGGGTCCCAAAACGCGTTTTTCCCATGTTAATTTCCATAGGGCGGTTGGACTCACTTTTAGCCCGAACGGCTGAATGGATTTCCACGAAACTTGGCAAAATTGTAGGGACTGTTAGCCCGATGTGCCTTTGCTAGGTCTCAATATATGTGCTTCAGTGGATTTTGAGAAATTAACGTTTAAAACAAGATATATATCTGTAACAGCGCTCCGGGCAGCGATCCGGTTCGTGTACTTTTCGCGTATCGGAACTTTGCAAAGCGAAGCTGATTGGCTCTCCGGTGTCTGTCAACATTCTAAACAGTCCGGAGCGGCCGCCATCTTGTCTCTCGGTAGGATCGAGAGACAAGAGGAGGCCAAAACAAAGGGGGAAATGAAGGAAAGGGGGCAAGGTAGACCCCTTCTGACCCCCTAGGATTGATGAGGGGGATATTATAGAGCCACGCCGGGCCCAAAAAAAAAAAAAAAAATCCGATTTTTTCGCCGTAGGGACGCGTCTTGGTACGCGAACCGGGCAGCTAACCGGGCAGCTAACCGGCAGTATAACGGGAGTCTGAGGAGTAGCTGATTGGCTGTCAACATTGTAAACAGTCCGGAGCGGCCGCCATCTTGTCTCTCGGTAGGATCGAGAGACAAGAGGAGGCCAAAACAAAGGGGGAAATGAAGGAAAGAGGGCAAGGTAGACCCCTTCTGACCCTCTAGGATTGATGAGGGGGATATTATAAAGCCACGCGGGGCCAAAAAAAAAAAAAATCCGATTTTTTCGCTGTAGAGACGCGTCTTGGTACGCGAACCGGGCAGCTAACCGGGCAGCTAACCGGGAAGCTAACCGGCAGTGTAACGGGAGTCTGAGGAGAAGCTGATTGGCTGTCATCATTGTAAACAGTCTGGAGCAGCCGCCATCTTGTCTCTCTGTGGGATCGAGAGACAAGAGGTGGAAAAAAAAAAAGGTGTAAATGAATGAAAGGGGTAAGGCAGACCCCTCCTGAACCCCTAGGATTGATGAGGGGGCTATTAAAGTTCCCTGGGGGGTGAAAAAAAAAAATTGCGATTTTTCGCGGTAAAGGTGCTTCCTGGTACGTTAACCGGGCAGCTAACCGGCAGCGTAACGGGAGTCCGACATATTGTGTTTTTTGAACGTTTGTGATATGTGCACATGTGGATTTTGTCTAATTAAGGTTAAAAATATATATATATATCTTTAAGCGTGTTCTGGCGCGCTTACGTTTTGGGTTTGGTTTGCGCTGCAGAGACGATACGTCACGGTTATGCGATGCATCATGAGGCGTCTCACGGGCTATGTGATACGTCACTTAATAAAGAATATATTTTACAGCTATAGATATTAGCTTTTAAAAAACCAATGAAATTCACAGAAAAAACCATAGGTTATAGACCATATATAGTTAGGAATTTGCATTTACAAAACCTTGAAAATTCACTGAAAAAACCATAGGTTATAGACCATATATAGTTAGGGATTAGCATTTAAAAAACCTTATTTTACTCGCATAAAACCATTGAAATTCCATATATAGTTAGTTGCACTAACTATATATCGCGCACCCGCAATCCACTGCTGATGATGTCACATATTACATCATTCATGACATGGTCAGTGACATCACTGATGACATCACTGATGACATCTCAAATGACATCTCTGATGACATCTCAAATGACATCACTGATGACATCACTGATGACATCTTATTTGACATTACTGATCACATCACTGATGATATCATTCATGTGATAATACGATGAACCTCTTCAGACTCTAATATAACCTTAGATACAATCAGTGTAAACAGACACTCACAGACTGTCACTCATCCATGGAGTTACTCACACACCTAGTCAGTCATGCAAAGAATCAATCACACCTCCATTTCCTCAACTATACAGTTATACAAACTTTACTTATTCAAACATATACTAACACATATTTACTCTCTTATACAATCCCTGATACAAGTTCACAATGATCCATACAGCCACTCACACATTGACTGGCTCTTATGCACAGTTATTTATATATGTCAACTCTCACATGTACTGTGTTTTACATATGTACTTACTTTGACATGTAGCACTGAGATCCATTCACTCACCAATACACTCATGCACACAGTCAACCGCCCATACAGCTGTTTCCACATGCACTTTTGAAACCATACATCTAGTGAATCAACTGCTCACACATCTATGCACAGAGTCATACACCTCCCAGCCACCCACACACACACTCAGTCTCCCATACAAATACTTGGGCAACCAATCAATAACCCATATAGTTACTCATATAGCTACTTATCAACACATGCAACAGTTTACAGAAAAACAGACATAATGATGCACAAATTAAGACAGTTTAGTCACTAACCCATGCACTCAGTGAGACACATTTAATCACTCACTCATACAGTCAGTCATGCACCTACTAAATCCTTCATCCAGACACTTATACATCCACTCATTCTTCAATATGTAAGACATATTTTAACTTTACAGAAACATACAGTCACTGGATGTTGTCATCAGTGATGTCATCAGTGATGTCATTTGAGATGTCATCAGTGATGTCATCAGTGATGTCACTGACCATGTCATGAATGATGTAATATGTGACATCATCAGCAGTGGATTGCGGGTGCGCGATATATAGTTAGTGCAACTAACTATATATGGAATTTCAATGGTTTTATGCGAGTAAAATAAGGTTTTTTAAATGCTAATCCCGAACTATATATGGTCTATAACCTATGTTTTTTTCAGTGAATATATATATATATATATATATATATATATATATATATATATATATACACATATATACATATATAAATGCTTATGCATATATATGTATATATGTGTGTGTGCGCGCGTAGAGAGGTAGAGGTAGCGGTAGAGAGATAATGTAGGGTGTACAGTGTAGGGTGTATAGTAGGGAGTAGAGTGTAGGGTGTGGAGTGTGTAGTAGGGAGTAGAGTGTAGAGTGTGTAGTAGGGAGTAGAGTGTGTAGTAGGGAATAGAGTGTGCAGTAGGGAGTAGTAGGGAGTAGAGTGTAGTGTGTGTAGTAGGGAGTAGAGTGTGTAGTAGGGAGTAAAGTGTGTGTAGTAGGGAGTAGACAGTGTAGAGTGTGTAGTAGGGAGTAGAGTGTGTAGTAGGGAGTAGAGAGTAGTAGGGAGTAGAGTGTCTAGTATCAAGTAGAATGTGTAGTAGGGAATAGAGTAGTAGGGAGTAATGTGTAGAGTGTGCAGTAGGGAGTAGAGTGTAGCGTTTGTAGTAGGGAGTAGTGTGTGTAGTAGGGAGTAGAGTGTGTAGTAGGGAGTAGAGTGTGTAGTAGGGAGTAGAGTGTGTAGTAGGGAGTAGAGTGTGTAGTAGGGTGTAGAGTAGGGAGGAGAGTGTGTAGTACGGAGTAGAGTGTAGTGTGTGTAGTAGGAAGAAGAGTGTGTAGTAGGGAGTAGAGTGCAGAGTGTGTAGTAGGGAGTAGAGTGTAGAGTGTGTAGTAGGGAGTAGAGTGTGTAGTAGGGAATAGAGTGTGTAGTAGGGAGTAGAGTGTAGTGTGTGTAGTAGGGAGTAGAGTGTAGAGTGTGTAGTAGGGATTAGAGTGTGTAGTAGGGAGAAGTAGGGAGTAGAGTGTGTAGTAGGGAGTAGAGTGTATAGTAGGGAGTAGAGTGTAGTGTGTGTAGTTGGGAATAGAGTGTAGTAGGGAGTAGTAGGGAGTAGAGTGTAGATTGTGGAGTAGAGTGTGTAGTAGGGAGTAGAGTGTGTAGTAGGGAGTAGAGTGTGTAGTAGGGAATAGGGAGTAGAGTGGAGGGAGGTTGTTCAGGGAGCGGGGGGGGGGGGGTTAGTGCTGCCCACTATAGAAAGGGGCCGGTGATCATGACTGGGGGGGGTCCTCTGGCGGGGGGGATGTGTTGATAACTATAGACAGGGGCAGGCGATCATTGCTGGGGGGGAGGAGGTTGCTCTGGCAGTGTGTATTGGGGACGTATTGGAAGTGCTGCCCCCCGTGTGGGAGTGGGAAGGTGTTCATGCCTCGGGGTACTCCATCAGGGAGCTGGGGGCGGCGGGTGGTCATGGAGGGAGGGTGCTTTGGCAGCGGGGGGGGGTTTGGTGGGGTGGCATTGCTGCCCTGTGGAGGGGTGTGGGGGGGTGTTCACGGAGCTTGGAGGTGAGTCTGTGGGGTAGGGCGCCTTGGCAGGGCTGTCCCTGTGGGAAAAGGGACAGCCCTGTTCTGCTCCGGGAGGGGGAGTGCCCGGCAGTGCTGCCCCCCTGCAGCGCTCCGGCTGGCACTGCAGCGCCCGGTTCTGTGCGGGGGGCAGTGTGTGATCTGCAGCCTGATGGATGGCGCTCGTCTGCGTCTCTCTCCGCTCCAGGGCCCGCCACTCACCTTGGAGCCGTGATTCCGGTACCCCCCCCCCCACAGCACAGACCAGCGCCCAGTGCCTAGCATGGCATCCATAGGGGACTTCGACCCGATGACCACCAGCGTGCCAGCCACCTAGATTGAGATCACTGTGTCCTGCAGGTAAGGGCCCCCGTGCAGCTGCCCCTCACAGGCACCCCCTGACTCCCCCGTGCAGCTGACCCTCACAGGCACCCCCTGACTCCCCTGTGCAGCAGACCCTCACAGGCACCCCCTGACTCCCCTGTGCAGCAGACCCTCACACGCACCCCCTGACTCCCCCATGCAGCTGACCACTCACACGCACGCCCTGACTCCCCCGTGCAGTGGACCCCTCACACGCACCCCCATCACTCCCCCAGAAGTCCAGAGTAGGAGGGTGCAAACTCTCGAGCCCCTCTTCCCACTACACAGGTGGCAGGAGGAGTGGGTGTGTTCAGAGCAGAGGGGAGGGGGCTCACTGTAGGGTGTCCCGCGGGGTCAAAATGTACCCCAGAACAGGTACAACGACTGGGGAGTGCAGAGGTACGGTGCACAGGGGAGTGAGGAGGTATGGACCACGGAGGAGTGCAGAGGCAGGGGCATAGGGGTGCGGAGGCAAGAGCTCAGGGGGTGCGTAGGTATGTGGCACAAGGGAGTGTGGAGGTAGGGACACAGGGGACTGCGGAGGTACGGGGCACGGAAGAGTGCGGAGGTACGGGGGATCAGGGAAGTGCGGAGATCGGGGCATAGAGTGGTGCATGGGTGTGAGACACAGGTGTGCGTAGGTTCGGAGCACGGAGGAGTGCGTAGGTATGGGACACAGTGAAGTCCAGCGGTAGGGGCACAGGGGGTGCATAAGTATGGGGCACAGGGGATTGCAGAGGTATGTGCACAGGAGGTGCGGAGGTATGAGGTAGAGGGGGTGCATAGGTACGGGACACAGGGGGTGCGGAGGTATAAGGCATAGGGAGTGCGTAGGTATGGGGCACTGGTGTGTGTGTGTAGGTATGACACACAGGGGGTGCACAGGTATGAAACACAGGGATGCTTAGGAATGGAACAGAGGGGGTGCATAGATTATGAGGCACATGAGATGCGTAGGGATGGGATACAGGGGGTGCGTAACTATGGGACATGTGAGTACGCGGCACGGGCATGCTGAGGTATGGGTCACAGCCTGGGGGAGTATGAGGTGCGGAGGTACGGGGATAACTAGGTACACAGGGTGTGCAGGAGGAGTACTGAGAGTGAAAGGCAGCGCATGCGAGTCGTGACACAGACAGACCGTGTATATAGGAGAAAAGCGGGGTACAACGGAATGCTGAGAGTAGTGACACGCAGCAGGTGAGATAGTACTGTGCATTGAATGCCTGTTGTAGATGTCTGTATTGAGCCTACAGAAGCAGGCCCTAGTAGGGCCAGCTCGGACCTTTATCTCTCCATGGTGGATATGCAAAGGGTCCGCTGAAGTGTGATACTGGTAACACGTTTATTCTATTGACAACGGGCAGTTCAAGTTGCAGTATGTGAAATCCGAACTACATTCTTGGATGCCATAGGCACTGTTTTGGGTATTAATAATACGTCATTGGATGAAATCGGTGCAGCTCTAGAAAACCCTGCTACGCCATTGGACCCAGGCGGAAAGCTCTGTATTTCAGGACTACATAGTTGGAAGTCAGTGTTACAGCTCGATATCCGTACTGCGTCATTGGATGCCAGTGGTCCCGCTCTGGATATCTGCAGCACATCCCTGGATGTCAGTGGCACAGCTCTAGATCCCCGTGCTACATGAAGGGATGTCAGTGGTATATAGCCTGTGTGAAGGTATCTGGCGGTCAGAGGTTACTATATTTAGTTATCTGCGCTAAATCCGCAAATTCCAGGAGGTACAGCCCTGCCCTAAATAAACCTGTGAATAGAGTAGTAAGTCCAGGGAGACAGTGGCCCGCGTCTGAATATCCGTGGACCACTGTTTCAAACAAGAAGTACACACCTGAATACTAGTGGCACTCCCCCGCCCCCATGTCCTTGGCCCCATGTGCGCTCACTCTCCCCAGCTGTCAATAAAGCCCGCTAACGGTAATGGGTGGGGGAGTGGGGTCTGGGGGCCAAAGTTAGCTTTTTTTTTTCAAGAGGTCACCCTACTCGGGTGACCTTGGGCCCCAAGGACTGGTTCAGCATGGCGAAAGAAAACAACCAGGAGCTTAGTGGCCAAACGTCCCTCCCGAAAATGAAACAAATGAAGGAAGGAGGATCGCATGACAGAGGATCGCGCCGGAGCTTATCTTTATGGGGCCACGGCCGTAATGCAGGCGAGGCTGAACAAGTGGGACGGCCAAAAAAGAGAAAAGTGTATGTCACACTAACCTCTTTCCCAATGGCAGGCCACCGTTTAGCATAAACGGTGACACCGGCCAATGGGAAAGAGGGGCGGGGCTTAAAGTGAAGCTCCTCAGATCATAAGATCTCGCCAGCAAGACTGCGCATGTGCGCAGTCTTATGCTAGGCTTCGACCTAAAAAGGGTTTGTGAACCCAGCCCTGCATCAGGGCAGTCATCAGCAGAAGGAGTTCATGATCCCAGGCATGTACTGAGCTCAGCTCGTCGGAAAGAGGGGACTTACTGGGGGTCTCTGGTGACAGAACTAATGTACATGCTTCGCCTGCTTTGGTGCGCTGAGAATATCGAATATAGCGCAACTCTGCACTGAAAACTTTTCTTCACGCTTCCGCCAGACAATGCTGTAATTTTCAACACATCAGGAAAACTGCTGAGTGTTTGTCGTCTCATCTGCAGTGATTGCAATGTGCATTTTACTTCAGATCCTCTAATAAATTATTTTCAAATGTGTGCAAATACCTCCCATACATTACAATTCAGAGGCCCTGTTTATCTCTTTTAAAGTCTATGTTGCGAGTTTAGTTCTGAAAACAAATACTTTCTAAAGAGGAACTAAAATCTGTTGACCCATGGGCCCCAACCTGGACTGCCGCCAGAGTAGTGCAACTCACTGGGAGCCTGCTGCTTTGAAGACCGGCAGTACTGAGCTCAGCAGCCAGGCATAATTTCAGAATGCAGCATGCCATGGCGCGGCCAGCGGGAAGTTGTCGGCATGACTCCTAAAGGACCGCGGCTGCAGCTGAGCCCGTGCAAGGCCGGGAGCCGTCGTGGCGGGCTGGCCCGCTGTCAGACCAGCACTGCAGCTAGTCCCTAACAATAAGTGTCACTACTAGCACCGGTCCTTCAATTCCCAGTTCTGGGATTGTGAAAATAATGAGGAGGCTGGTTTAGGTTACAGCCTCAGAGGTCTGCTTACAAATTTGCTTAACAGTACAATCTGGTAATAAGGGCACTGGGTTAGTGCCCTTCCATTTCTGGTGCTTTGCAGCAGTTTTAAGATTTTCTTATAGTTTCTTGCTGCTCAAATGGGTGTAATCCTGATATTCATGTTTCAATCGGCTTCATTGCTTGGTTTTGCTCACGAGAAAAGTGTCACTGATAGTCACTGAATGTCACTTATAATTAAACTGAAAGGATGAAAGTGTCACACATAAGCAAACTGAAACCTTGGCAGCTATGCTGTTGGAAAGCTTTACAACTTTTAATTTTTCTTACAGCCTCTCAATTTGTAGATGCTATTTTCTTTCCCTTGTACTAGGCCCCATTTTTTTTCCAAAATGTTAGTGCCTGGAAGCCTCTGGGTAATCATCGCACTATTTCAGTATTAAAGTCACCTGCCTCGGACGGGGATTTTAAAACTTTTGAATAATTTGTTGCCTAAATTCTCACACCTAGCAATATTTACTCCTGTCGTCCCATGTCTCCTCTGTGAAAAGCTACTCTGCTAACCCCTATTGGCTCCTCTAAGCAACAGTCTGACTGACCAATCTGTGCAATAAAATACAACTTTGGCAAAGCAAAATGTGTGCAAACGTGAAGTAACCAAAAATGATTATAATCCCAAAAACTGAACATTTGTCAAAAATAAGTTGATGAGTTCTGTAAATGTGGCACTTAAAAGCCATTGCTTTGACGACTGCTGTAATTGCTATTGTTATAGTGCTTCACATGCATATGCACTCAGTACAGGGTATAACGCTTTGCGCGTGCAATGATGCACTGCGCATTGTATGTGAATATACGTAGGTGGTTCTATTAACATAGTGAATGCAGACTATGTTCTTGGTTTTGTGTCATGCACCATTCCATGCAACAGCACTGTGTATCCTGGAATTACATACAAACAGGGAGAGTAGGGCCCAAGGGGATGTTTAAAGACCACTCACTGCTACGTCCCCTTAACCCCTTGCATGCTGGTGACGAACCCCAGCCGTCACGCTCCGTGGTGCTCGTGTGCTGATGACGGCTGGGGTTCGTCACGGCACCGCCCTGTTCATTTGTTTACCGCACAGCAGCGGAAACGGGCCAGCAGCGAAGGGGTTAACTAATCAATACACAGAAAAAAGTAGCAGTGGGTCAAATGAAACAGTTAGTTCCCAATATATGTCTGAAAAAAGAACGCCCCAACATGGAGAAACTCGTGAAGTGGCACTATCCCAAAGTGAGTATCTTTCCAGTGTTGAAAAAATACCCATCAGTTGTCGATCCTGAACGCCCTATTCATCATTTGGGTTCCTTCACACCGGGAAGGTAGGTGTTTTTTAAAAAAAATCACCATCAGTTTGTGTCTAAACAACAGAACCCAAAATGTGTTAGTGCATCTTAGGGTGTGAGGGGGCAACTGTAGAGCAGTGCTGGTGAAAAGGTGAAAAAAAGGGTGAAAAGTGATATGTACACTACCATTGGGTCGTAGAAAGGATAACAAACTTTATTAAACACCTTAAGACTCCCAAATCAATAAAATGCGTGCGATAATAGTGGCTTGAACATATAACCACTAATCATTCAATACGGTCAACATGTTTCTGCAGACTTGAAAATGGACCCTGATAGGTATCCTGCTGCATTCTTCAGGACCATAATCGCAACTGCCCGTTAAAAAGGTGAAAAGAAGAATATCACCTGGGTATTTTAGTAGCTCTTCATTCTCCTTGCAAAATGAAAGGAGAGAAATGCTCCACCCCACCTGGCCACAGCTCAGGTAAATGGAGCCCCGCACTTCCGGTCGGTACTCCAGACGTCCCTCTGGACAGCCCAGATGGTGGGCTGCTTCGCAAGCACAACCCACGGTCTTGGCTCTGGGGCCACTTCACAACATTCCATGGTATAATTACTCTCTTGATCTATTTTGGTGAGTAGGCAAATCTTTTTCATATTTAAACGACTTCATAAGCATATAACGTTATGATATTCCATTGACTATGCACTTAAATGTGTCTTCGTAAACACCTGGTTGATCCCTGCTTCAGAGCACATCCGATTGCAGCTCAATTTGCACTGGATTTCCACTATATGCTGCCTTTTGAAACTTGGCTGCATCCGACTTTAGAATTATCACTCTGTATGACTTATATCATTAAATTTCGTAGTAGCGCGTTAAGACTGTTTGTGGCCTTTCCATCTGATTCTTGGCCACTGATGTGTGGATTTTCACTGATGCTTTCTTTATCCTTGAAATCTTTGCACAGAATGGTGTTGCACTGAGATTCCACAGGCGCCAGCATCGAATGTGCACATTGACTGCTGCACACGTGGCTCACACAAGTAGTTTGCTGGACCACGGCAAACTCTCTAGGAGAGCACTGTCGATCTATGGGTTACTTATCCCGAAGTTGACCTATGGGTTACTTATCCCCTACTCGTTGCGAGTAGTAGAGTCCTACTCAACCCGGCTACCCGCCAATGACTAAGCCACACAGGGAGAGTAGTTATAAATGTCTTTTTTCTTCAGCATGTTAGCAAGAACTCGGCGTTCTAAACCTGCATTCACTTCATTATACCCCAAAGCCTACATCACAGGTCTACGGAGTCCATCAGGAACCAAAATAATTCTGTCATTATTTACTTATACAATACTACAAAACCAGGAGCCCTGATTATAATTCTGAGTATGCAACCTCTGGAATGGGAGAGGGCCCTGCTGGAGAACTGGAAGTTAATATATCACTGATTACTTATAGCACAAATGATAATAATTGCCACACAATGGAACCAAAGAGTAGCCTGAATGGACACATGTTGTACTGGCACCTATGTAAAAAGAATGACAACAGAAAGGTTGAGATCTCAAGACAAGGACAATTTTTTACAAATTTGCCAAATGATGCTAGCGTACATGGAAGGAGTGAACAGAGAGGACCGGTCCTCCCAAATTATGAGCCCTACGACTGTTTGATAACACTTCATCAATATCTTCATAATACAGAACAAGAAGTGACGCCTAATGTGCAACTAATAAAGACTTGGTCTGAAACACTTACTCAATTAAAAGAATAAATGAGATAACTTGTCCTAATATGACGTGGTGTATGAGAGGGGGCTTTATGAGGTTGTTGTGGCTAACTGGTATCCTTCTTTATTTCCTTACTATTGACTTAGTGAGATATTAAGCTGAACTGTGTTTATGTGTGGTAAGTGATATTTGGACTGTCAGCGGATAGAACCCAATAAAATTAATTTGCACAAAAAAAAGCATAGCATTCTTAGGAAAAAGGCTTAGTAGGCCAGCAGTTAAGTCTGATTGACCAAAGAAAACTCAATACAACAAACATTGGCAAATCGAATAGTTCTTGCCCTGCTGACCACTGGCTTTGGAAATGCGTTTTGCAGATGCTCTATAGCTTTAGTGAAACAGGACACAATGATGCAGATGTGTCATTTTGCTGGTGCTTGCATTCGTAATGACATATGTGAGCACATGCGCAAAGGCATGTGCATGTACATGTGTAATGATGTATGTGTAATGCCGTAGGCCCCCTTTTTCTTTATTTACCAGCCCAAGATGGAGGATGTCAGTCAGTTCTAAAAATAAAAGAATTAAGTTTCTTAGTGCAAAAGTCCTTTCTTAATGGAGGAGCAGTCTAGCAGCAAATGGCAGTTGTCAGGCCCTCCAAAAATACTTAATAAATAAAAAAAACTAAAAGTTTGACACAACAGAGACTGGCTGCTGGGAAGCAACAGGGAATGGATTGCAAGAGGTTAGAAGCAGGTACTGGGTGGGAGGAGAGTAAGCAAGAGGGAGTTGGTGGGAAGCAGCATACGAGGATAGAGTAATACAGTGCAGGGAGACACACACAAGAGAGAGAGCAGCATACTAGGGAGAGAATAACAGAGTGTGGGTGGGTGGGTATTTGGAAGATGGAGAAGCACACAAAAGATAAAAGCTGGAAAACACATGCACTCTTATGGAGTGCTTAACCAAAAATAAAAAAGTAGTTCCTTGAAAGTGGGCAGAGGAAGGATACAAATCAGCCAATCAAAAGGACAGTAAAGAGGGACACACAGTGGGTGGCTGGTAACATGTGAAAGTGGTGAGGCGAGTGAGGTGCACCACGGCTCCCCAAAACACATAAATAGACAAACAAGCACAATTAATAAACACAAAGGCCCTAATTACAATGTCAATCCGCCATCCGTCTTTGCGGTTTGGGACCGCGGTTTGGAACCGCCCGACCTGAGGTTGGCGGTTCCGACCGCGGTATAACGATGCGACCACCCATAGGGCAGTCGCAAACATCCATTTGTCAATGGAAGCTTGTGTGGCAGGTGGAAAAGGCCTGCAGCACAATCTTCCATTGACAAATGGATGTTTAAAAACATCCGTGAGGTGCCTGCCACATGGCTCAGGGATGTTAAGGGGGGGCACTTTAGGTGTCACCATAGAGGAGGGCCAGAGGGGAAGGGGGCCCTGCTAGGGGCCCCCAAAGACACTTTCCGACATACTTTTCGTGTATGAAAGCCCAACATAAAAAAGGCTGTCAGAAAGTTCCATCATAATCCAGACTGCGGAGCCGAGCTTGTCTCTGACGTCATTTGGGGATTATGGTGGCTTTCGACGGACTCCTTGTGCCCATCCACCCACGTCGGAATTCCCCCACTGGTTTCAGTCTGACCACCATCATCCTAATATGGTGGCTGGGCTCGCCAGAGGCTTTCTGCCCGATATCGTAACCGGGCCCATAATCAATGGCATGCATTTCAATAACATTATAAATAAAATGTTACTTCCCCGGGCTGTTTCCTCTGTGTCCTTTGCAGTCTCTGGCACTGAGCAGGAGTCAAAGAGCTAACTTCCCTAAGCAAACCAGATGCTGCTCTTATGCAGTTAACCAGCATAAGAGCAGCGCCAGGATTGGATGAACCGTGCTGGCTAGAAGCTCCTCTAGGTTAAGGAGGCCTGGGCTTTGTCTCCGGTTGGAGAGCTGCAAAGTGCGCATGCCAGACTGGCCGTCGTAAGACAGCTGGCTCAACTGACTTCCACACTTTGCCTTGTCTGGCCAGTGACTGCTTTAGTCCTCCAATCGGCAGCAGAGGACAGGCTCCGCATTTCTCACAGCTCGAGGGCAGAATTACGGCTTCGGCGCACTTTGTGAAAAATATTTTTGCAATAAAATCATTAAATTGCTATTTTATTGTTCACATTTAGCGCTGCTTGCAGGCGGGTGACGCTCCCCAGCCCCCAATAAGAAACCGCAGCGGGGGGGGGGGGGGGGGGGGTGAACCACTGTGTTATTAATACTCTGCAATTTATGCAGCCAAAGTTTATACACGTGTGACTAAAAGCTTGGTCAATGCATTGGGTTCTATTAATTGCAATATTTGATGATATGTTTATCTTTTGTGTGATGTGTACGGCAGATTTCAACTAAAGCAAGCGTGTATAGTCTCCTTTCAAATTACTCATTTTTAAAAAGTATTTCAAGAGCGTTTTTGGCACTGTTAAAAGGAGACTGTAAAGGTATATTACAGTTGGAAAAGGTAATTGATTTGCCCAATTTGGGAGGTCTTGCACGTTTTGAAAATAAAAAGTGCCACTTGAGAGAACACAAGACTTATTTTGCAGCAATATTGTTCATCATGCTGAATAATTGAATCATTTTATCTAAACAGTAGGAATATCGATTTATGTGTTAGTGTTTTAATTGAGTTTCTTCCCTTAAGTTATGATTCAGATTTGAGGTAAGATTCTCGAACAGATCAAAGGTAAAAACATTCTAATTAGAAGCCTTAAGATGAATTAGTGCAAATACCTATTAATGCAACCCCTGTTACTGATAATCGAGCACATCTTTCTACAAAAAAAGCTTTAGCTTCAGGCAAAAGATTTGTTATTTTATTAATATAAGCATTAATATTCATGCTGTTATCAGGCACATATGTACAACACAACTGGGCATTAGATATTCCGCACACAACACCTTTATCTAGCAAAATGTCAAAAGCAAGGCAATTTTTAAACACCTTTCAGCGAATGGCAATTCATTAATTTTGGTAACGCGCCTGGAATATTATTAGCTTTGTGATCCACTAAGGTACACAACTTTCTAATCTTTAAATCATCTGAGACCACATCAATTGGAGGAATAATCACACCAAATATATTCAAAAAACAGCTTGTAAAACCCGTGTTTCACTCTCATAAGACTCATTTCTCTCATCTCATTTACAGAATATACTCTTGGAAAACCTAATACTAAATAACCAAAGCCCATCCAGTTACTTGGAATGTTAAAATAAGCAGTTTTATCATGAACTTAATAAATGCCTCTCAATCTAGTCATTACACAACATATAATTTCTACCAACTATGTAAGTAATGAATCTTCACTCACTCATTCCAACTACTTCTCAATGTCCCAATCATTATGTTTCTCACACATTATACAACTCACTCCTTTCTTCTCTCAGGGGTGTGGGATTTGTATTGCCCGAGACCTGTAGATTTCTGAAAGGGACAAGGAATGTAATTGTCTATTTTGTCCATGGATAACTAAACATGAAATTACTGTAAGCAGGAACCCAGCTGTACCACTTTCGTGCTAACCCCTGGAACCAGTAATGCTCTACAGAAGGGCTCCTAGGTTTGTAAAATTTTATTTCAGATGCTCTGCTGCACTTTTACTGCTATAAATTATCAGGTTTCCTGTGCCACAAATTATTTCTTATCGCCAGTCCACTGCCCCTTAATACCCATTACACTCCACCGATACACACCTCTTCCTGCTAGCATAGCGCTTTTAGCTAGCAGGCGTAGAGATCATGCTTTGTTCTAGTTTACAGCAAATAAAGTAGCACGTTAGTATTGGCATCAAAGTTAATTTAAATAGACACAGATTAGATTTATACAACAATGGCGCAGACATTTAGCAGGTGACAAACTGTTACTGGAGGACGCCACCTCACCATTACTCTTACATATGTTGCCAATTGCATTCACACATGACACTGCCAATTCAATGCTACCACAGTTAAACCATGGCCATTTATGTTCGTCCTGAAAACAAAACAGTTTTTAGAACCGTCTCTTTTCTTTTAGTGCACGGTGTTCTGGTCAGGCAGGGTTGTACCTTGAAAAATCTGCAAGGATTTGTGTACAGGTTCTCTCTTTCTAATTGGGGTGCCAGCGATTGTCACGTAACTTCGTTGTGACCACAGTTGGGCAAAATCATGGCCCACGCCAAAAATCGCATGGACTATTGCAACACTTCATTCATTGACTACGCAGCACCATCTTCTAAATGAAATCAATGCAGCCACTAGTGCTGAGGTGACATTACACAAGCATGATGCTTCCACAATATATTCTGTTGTACAAACAGAATATGCTGCTCTTTTGTATCAAATCCACCCAAAGATCTCCAGCCAATTCCTGAAGTTTCTCCAGGGCCGGCTCTAGGCATGTGCAAGCTGTGCACCTGCACAGGGCCGCCAAACCCCAGGGGCCACCACGCCAATATATATCCTTAATATATTAATCCTCTGATGATGGATATATATTTGTGTGGTGGCCCCTGGCAGGGATTTGGCGGCCTCCGGCTCTGTTCCACTTCTAAACTCCCTGACCCCCTCCCCTCTTTACTGGCCTGCGCGCTCCGCCCCGCCCGGACCCCCTCTTCCGGGCCCCCTACCTACGCTCCCTGCCCAGGGCCACCATGAGCCTAGAGCCGGCCCTGGTTTCTCAAATGATTTTTGAGCATGGTTGCCTGCTTCAGCACATAAATATGCCAATTCTATTTTTAAATGTTGTCTATATCAATGCCTGCACTGCCATCAATTCTAAATCTTCTTGTAGATTGAAAATATTGGTTTTCACCACTGTTCTCTTCTCACTACATGAAGACGAACTAGACACTGCTGCATCTCCTCTAACACTGGGCTCTTCTGCTCCTATCTCTTTAGCTTGTTCTTGCACATGTGCCTCCTTATACGGATGTGGTCCCGCTTCAGTCAACAATCTGCCAATCAACTCATCTTCTCTGTCTGAATAACTGTCATTCTTTTCACTATTTCTTGTCCTTATTTGTGCCATCTTTTTGTTTTTTTGATTCTTCAGTAATTGTCAGGAAAGAACAAATAGTGCCTAGCACTTCCTGTCTCCATGCTTTCTTCAACAAATGCAATTTCACATCTAGCCAATGACTAACAGTCTTAACAATTTGTCCTTTCAGAATGTTTTTTGTTTTCTCTCATTAGCCACATAGTACCACTGCGTCAATGCTTTAAACTGCACAGGTTTAGGCTGCGGCTGCCTTTCAAACATGACACATCCCAGGTTCTCAATCTCTTTCACTTCAGACCAGGAAGAAGGCATCTGCATTACTCAAAAAACCTTCCTTTGACCCCCTAAACGTCAAACGTTATCGGTCCATCTCATGCCTTACTTTGCTAGCCAAGATTATTATTTGTTTTTATATATTTTTATTGAGAAGTACATGTGAGTTTATAAACAATACATTAAAAAAAGGAAGGAGTATAGACAAATCAAATTATGGCCACACAATAAATTACTATGAAATGTAACTCGGGTTTCTAAATACAATAAAGATAATACAGATATCGAAAGATACAGTGTCTGAGATACTCATAAAACCTGGAAAGGAAGAAATAGGAAAGGTGGACAAGGGAGGAGATGTTATAGATAGTATACAATATCTAGTAAACCATATATTATACATAATTGGAAGATAGTAGCGATAAAATCATACACATATAATATGTAAAGTCGAGATAGTCCCACTAACTCAACAATTTCCAATAGGTGAACAGTATGTCCTTATTCAAATAACAGTGTTCCTGACTAAAGCATCAACAGCCCTAATGATAACATCAACAGCCTGAATAAAAATAATAATGGTAATGAATTACTAAGGAAAAGAAAAAGGAAGTTATTCCCTTATTGTAGTTCCTAATTAGAAGAAGAATCTGAAATATTACCAGAAATAGAATATTTATTAGCTAGAAAGGGGTTCCAAATTTCTCTTTAAAAGAAGGAATAGGAGTGGAATTGTTTTGCCAGCATTTTAAAAGGAGGAACGGGGGTGGAATTGTTTTGCCGGCATTTAAGTACAAGCGGGCGCTTTTCCCATTTAGAAATACTTTAGAGAGATCGGTTCGATGGTCGAATACTAACGCAAATGAAATAATGCAATGCAAGATATATGTCTAACTACAGGTGGGTCGATATGGCGTATTTACATTAAAGAGAAGTGTTGTGTATCAAAGACCCGTAATTTCCGTTCAGGTGCACACATTTGAACAAATAGGAAAGAAAGCATTTGAATTGGCAGTGTTTCTATCCCATATATAATTTTTATGTTGTCCAGTCTTACTCACAACAGTTTTCCTCGCAGTGTTTTAGATTGACATTACAGCTGAATGATCAATCTACTAGGATGACTCATATAGGGAGTTTTCCAAGAGACCTCAACAGAACAAGCTTGTACGAGAGACAGTGGCTTCTTCAGGGTGAATATGATTATAAATACGAGCATATAGTGGAACACTTTTTGATACTGGGAGGAGTGAGAATGACATAGTATGTTGTGTGTTTTGTTTTTACAATCGACAGTCTCCTATAACAGTGTCTCGTGTGTCCAATACTGGTGCTTTGGCGAAGTGGTTTGCCCTGAAGAATTTGCCAAAATTAACAGGGCAAAGAAACATGTTGGCGCTGGAAATGGTATGCATGAATAGCAACCGGTTTTAACTTGATAAAATACACTTTATGAATAATAAAGTGGTTGCTACTAGAGTGTATTTGTCAATTTTAATCACACAGTTACATCGTGAGATATAACCTGTTCACTTCACTACACCTAGGTTTTTCTTTTCTTTTGGACACCTTTTCTTTTTCCTGGACAAAATGACCACCGATGATGATAAAAGTGGGCACAACTGGTGAGTACCAACCAGTGTACCAGTTGGTTGTGCACACGTGAGGGACCATTTTGCCATTCACATTTTTTCTGTTTATTCTGAAACCTTTGTGGTTCTGAGTGTACACCGTGTTAAGTTGAAGTGAACATAACCATTTAATAATTTGGGGACTGTCTTTGTAAAAATTATTTTCTAAGTAAAGGCGGTAAACGTTTGGCGACTCCATCATAGCAAGAAAAAAGAGGAGTGTATGGAATCTATAAGTTACAGAACCTTGCATTAGTTTGAAAATTATATAACCTGAAAATAGGTGCCTTCTAAACCAGGTCTAGGTGCTTTGATAGATTGGTTTAGTAAACCTGCTGACTTTAGTTTTTGTAGTGACCAGTACCAGTTATGAAGAATTTTGAAGAGAGTACATTTTATTCTGGCCTCTCTGATTCCCTTATCCATGTACATAATAACATCCTCCCATTTGTCATCGGAATAAGCTACAGTAATTAACCCTTGCCATTAGACATAAAGTTGTGCTAGTAATGGATATGAGTGTAATTTATGTACTTAGATTATAAAAGCCAGAGACTGCGCCTTTAAATTTCCCCCAAATGTTTAAGTATTGTAACACTGGGGAATCCTCAACTATTCAAGGAAATGGTCCTAGTCTACGAAATAGGTCTTGTTTTAGTTGAAATTCTATCTGCAGTATTTCAAAAGGTTTTAAGCTCACCTTCTTAAGTGAGTAAGTGCTCCAACATTAGAATACCTGCTCTCTTTGCCACTGGATTCAGGCTAGCCTGCTTGATGATGGCTGTTTAAACAGAAACCGGTCCCAGGATGCTTGTTTCCGGTCCAGGGAAGACATGGCTTGGCAGTTCGAGCTGGACTGTTCCCATGAGGCACAGGGTCAGACTGATTTGCAAATGGCCATGTTTGAACTGGGGTGGCGGAGTGAGCTAAAGAATGACGATGGATTAAACCCAGATCAGTTGACTTGGGGTGAGTGCTTGCAATGTTCAACACTCCATCCATCATCCCCTTTGGTTGTGTTCTCCCATATATCCCACAATATAGTCTGTTTACCTATTCTAATATCAGCGTTATGCCACATGGGGCCTTTCCATGCAGTCTTGGGTTACTCTTAAAGAGTTTGTGGGCATGCTTCCAAATCTTAAGCATAGATTGAATAATAGGGTTGGAAGTTTGTAAAGCAGGTGACTTAGGAGTGTAAAACATGTGCAAACCTGAAGTTGCCTGTACTGTTTGTCTTTCAATGAGAAACCATAGTGGGGATCATTCTGTCTGGGCCAAAGATAAACCTATTGAGATAAGTGGAGGGCTGTATAGTAAAGCTCAATACAGGCTAAGACCCCCATATCGCCTGTGAGCAATCAATTTTGAGATTTTAAATCTAGGTGTCAGGGATACCTAAATAAAGGTTTTAATAGCTTTGTCAATATCTCGTAATATTCATATTTTAACTGTCAAAGGCAGCATACCTAAAACATAAGTGAAACGGGGCACTATAATAACTTTTACTGCCTGTACTTTACCCCAAAAAGACAAGTTAAGATGGGACCATTTTTCATACTCTGACTTCGTTTTGGCAATAAGAGAATCTAAGTTATCTTGAATAATATGTTCTAAACCTGTGTTGATATAAATACCTAAATACTTCAGGCGGCCACTTTCCATTGAAAATATAGACCGAAATACCTGCTTCCTGTGTACTCCTGGACAATAGGAGAGCTTCACTCTTATTCAAAGTGACTTTGTAGCCAGAAATGATCGAGAAATGAGAAATAGTAGACATGAGTCTCTGGAGTGATGTAAGCAGATCAGTAAGTGTGAGCAATGTCATCTGCATAAAAAAGTATTTTTGAGATTCCTGCTGGTGTTAGGAATGCCTGCTATTTGTGAACACTGTTTTATTGCCGCAGCCAGCAGTTCAAGTGCAAGAAGGAACAAAAGGGATGATAAAGGGCGACCCTGGCGGGTTCCTCTTTGCACTAAAAAAGATGTTGAAAGGAAACCCCCACAATTAACTTGTGTGGATGGTGTCTCATATAACCATTTTACCTTAGACATATATTAAATTGCCTTATCTCAACTTATGTAACGTACGGAACGTATAGCTCCATTCATTACGGTCAAAGGCCTTCTCGGCATCCAAGGATAAGGCTACTCTGTCTTCTCCAGCATCCTGGGAAAGCCTGTGTATGTGAGCCAAAGTGCGTAGATGGTTACAAGAGTTTCTGCCTGGAATGAATCCCACTTGAGAATTATGTATGAGTTTAGCGATAACTTGTTTGAGTCTTTTGGCAAGAATGATGGCTAATATCTTTGAATCTGTATTCTGAAGGGAAATTGGAGGATGGCTACTGCAGTCAAATGGATCTTTTTCGGGTTCGAGAAGGATATTACCGTTATGATAGCTCTATTTTTGAGAGAGGAGAGGCTACCAGTTTCCTCTGCTTCTTTATAGGCCTCATAAAGAGCTTCTATTGCTTCTGGTTTTACCCAACTGTAAAATTCCCCAGGAAAACCATCTTCTCCCGGTGCTTTAGTGTATGTAAGATTAGAGATTGAAGCGCAATTTCATCCTTTGTTATTTCGCCTACCAGTATGAGCCGATCCCGTTGATTGATGCAGGGGATTGCTATTTTATCAAAAAATTCCTGATCTTTGTGGTGATCATCATCAACCTCTGAGCTATATAACTTCTTATAATAATCTGCAAATGTATTAGCTATTTCCTGAGTCTCAGTTATTAGCTTACTTTCAGAATTATAGATAGCTGGAATAGCTGTCATAGCTTCTCTCTGTTTTAATCGTGCCACTAGTGAACGACCAGCTTTTTCTCCTTGTTCGTAATTTCGAGGCTTAATTCTATATAACATATATTCTGCTTTCAAAGTATATAGTGTATGAAGCTCAATTTTAGCCTTTTCCAATCTACATCTGGAAACTTCTAGTGGATCTGTAAAATGAGCATGTGTAAGGGTTTTGATATCATTTTCTCAAATAGCCTGTTGTTCTGTTCTACGTTTATTGGCTATGGCAGAACCTCTCATAATTTGCCCCTAAGGGTGGCTTTTGCAGCTGCCCATAAAATTTGTGGAGAACAAACTGAACCTTTGTTGTCTTTTATATAAGTAGTCAAATGTGATTGTAATTGTGATTTTTCTGTCTGTAGTTTGTATCGGGGTATGTTTAAACGCCATGGTTCCCTGCAAGGGCGTTTCAGACCCCAATCAAGCTGTAGACTGATAGGAGCATAGTCTGAAAATGTATTCCTAAAATATCACAATCAAGTACATGTGGTATGATAGAATGTGAAATAAGGAAATAGTCTATTCTAGAATAGGAATCATGCACTTCTATGTGATATGTAAACCCCTTATCTGAAGTATGTAGTAAACGCCAAATATCAGTCAACCCATGATCTTCACGGATGTCTCCCAGTATCGCTCTCAGGGGTGGGGAATTCATATCTCCCGACGCCCGAGACATATAGATTTTCTACGAGGGCAAGAGGTTTTAATTTCTGTTTTGTACGAAGGACAAGTAGAAAGTCCTAAAGTAATTTGATACACAGCTGTTGAACTCTGTTGTTCACATCCAGTTAATAAGTCGCTCAGAGCAGTTTATTAGCACTGAAAGGACGAATGCAAAAGCAAAAGCTGGGGGTTGCACTTTAACTTTCCCCTGAGCAGAAGAACATGATGGAGCGAAGGACAAAGTTGCAGCTACCTCCGACCCCAGCATGTACATCCACAGCAGTATCAGGCTCACGTGTGGCTTGTGGGCCCCCTCCTGGTCCTTTCATTTACTTTGTGCCTGAGACAAACATCGAGCTTCTGCGGCTCCAGAACACCCGCAGCACTGGCATGTAAGACTGCCTTTTCTGCCTCTTGGCCCCCGCTCTGACTTGAACTTGTGATCCCTGCCTTTCATTCTGTGCTTCACCCTTGTGCCTCTTACCGCCCCAAGATTCCTCCACATCCTCACCTCCAGGAACTACTGTAAAGCACCTTGTTTTCCCTTCTCATGAAGCTCGTGCCCCCCCCTCCCCTTTGTATTTCCTATACACCTTATGTTTTACCCGGTGCCTATACCTGCTAACCCCCCTCCGCCGCCATCTCTGACAGCCCTGACCCCCTTCTCTTGGCCTCTCATATCTTACGCGTACATTACATCTCCTTACTTTCCCCATGGGGCTTTCATGCAGACCTCAGGCACACACCTATTTCTGTACGTGCACTTTGTCTCACTTTTTGCCTTCTCCAGGGTGCACCGTAAACACACAGTTGTAGCAGCTACTGCAGCTGTGAGGTTCTGGATAGGCGTCTTTCATCTGCAGGTTCACAGACAAAGGCTAATTAATGTGAAAGGGTGGGTGAGTGGGTTAAAGGGTGGATGGATAGATGCAAGGATTGATGTAAGAATGGGTGAGTGAAAGGATAGAAGGATTAACGCAAGGGTAAATGAATGGATGGGGTGAACGAGGATGGATGAGTGAAAGGATGGATGGCTGAATGAAATGGTGGATTGACGGCTGAAAGAAAGAAGATGGATGGGTGGATTGTTGGGTGGGTGGATGGATGATAGGTGGATAGGTGGGTGGATGGAGGATAGGTGTGTGGATGGATGGAGGATAGGTGTGTGGATGGATGGCTAAGTGGGTGGATGGAGGATAAGTGGATAGGTGGGCAGGTGGAGGATAGGTGGATAGGTGAGTGGATGGATGGGTGGATAGGTGAGTGGATGGATGGGTAAGTGGGTGGCTCGGTGGAAACGTTGCTGGATGGATAAGCAGATGGATGGATGGATAGATTGATGGGTGGATAGTGGAGGGAAAAGGCTGATGAGTGAAAGAGTAGATGGAGGGGGTTGAAAGGGTGGATGGATGAGCAAAAGGACAGATTGATGGTGGGATGGCTGAAAGGGAGGCTGGATATAGGAGTTGAAAGGAGGATGGATGGGGTGGATGGATGGATGAGTGAAAGAATGGATGGAAGATGAGTGCAACTGTGTATGGATATCTGAGTTAAAAAGAGGATGATGGGGTTAAAGCGTGGATGTATGAGTGAAAGGATGGATGGAGGGAGGGATGAATGAATGGAAGGAGGAATGGATGAGTTTGATAGATAGATTTGGAGATGGAAGGATAGGGTTGGAGAAGGGTGTCACAAACCCCCCCATTGTAGCAGCTACAGTGGGGGTGCAGCCCTTAATGTGCCTCTTCGGTCTACAACTCAGCAGACAAAGGCTGATAAGTAATGTGAAAGAGCAGGTGATTGAGTGAAAGGATGGATGGATGTGTGGGTGAAAGGGTGGTTGGATGAGTGAGTGTAAGTGTGTCTGGCTAGATAGATGGATGAATGAGTGAAAGGATAGGTTCAAGGATGGATGAGTGACAGGTATGGTGGATGGACGACTGATGTGATGAAGGAAAGAGTGGATGCATGGGTTATAGGGTGGATGGATTAGTGAGAGAAAAGATGGATGAGTGGAAGGATGGATGGATGGGTGGGCGGAAGGATGGATAAATGGATGGATGAATAAAAAGGAGGGTGGATTGAAGGAGTGAAAGGGTGGTGGATGGGTGAGAACAAGAATGGGTGGGTGGCTGCAATAGATGGATGTATAGGTTTGGAGATGGTTGGGTAGGTTTAGATACGGGTGGGTGGATGGTTGGATGGAAAAACAATGGTGAAAGGCTATTGGATGAAAGAATGAATGGATGACAATGTAAAGGTAAAATGGTGGATATCAGTGGGCGAATGAAAAGATGAATGGGTAGATACTTGGATGGGAAAGACGAGAGCTTTTCTAGAGAGGGTTGCAATGGCTTTCTTCACTTGCTTGGTAGCATAAGAACTTTGGTTCAAAGTGGGGTGTATTTTAATTTTCTGCTCACGCACTTGGCCTGCACTATGCTCCTTACTCTATCTCGGCTTATCAGGTGAGCGTGGTGCTGTTTGCCAGCACGTTCTTCCTAGACAGCCAACTATTTTTGTTCTCAAAAAGCCCACATTGCCACAGTAGTTCCTGGAACTGAACAAAACTACTTTTTGTGCAGATATGCTTCTTGTAAAAGAGCAGAATGCTGTTACACACAGTGAAGTCAGCCGATCGATAGAGATAGCATTTTAATTAAAAATAAAGTTCTTAGTTAAAGATCAATTGTTAAAGAAAGCCACAAAAGTGCACAATGATGGATGTGCTTGCATTAATGCAGATTTACATCTTTCATGAATTCACATGAATTTCCTTAAGTAGGCCAGGAAACCATACTCTAGGAAATATTTGTGAATTGCACTTTCACATGAGCTATGAATGTGTAGTTTTGCCACTGCGAAAATCTGTTGAATGTTTACAAGTTCACTTTTCTTCGAACCACATTTTTCCCAGCCCTCAAAGAAATGTTACTACTGTCAGGAGTACATTTCCAACCCTTCTCAGTATTGGAAAGGATTAAAGAGAGCTGATGAAAGCACTCAAAAAATATGCGCGTTAGTAGGTTTGCATAGACTCGAAAGAGCATTCTAACCCTGTAAATATTGCTTACTGCTACCTCCAAACCCAGCATGTAGACTTGCAGAAAGGATGCAAAATAAGGGATTTCCTAGTATTCAAATCCGTCTATACTATGAGCCTGACATAACCAGAGTGGCAATTGCCAAAGCTCTTTTATGACGAGACTGCTGCCATTATTTGACGGTGCACTATATGGCACTAAAGGGACTAGTGGGTTTTGTTAAAGGACAAGCAGATTTATGAAGCTACTTGTCCCATGGACAACTAGATATTTTATTAAATTCCACACCCCTGCGCTCTATCTCTGCCATGCGTCGTGTCTAGGGGTCCCGTTCTGTCTAAGATCACATCCGGGGCAAGATTCCAGTCAGCCCCAAGAGCTATTTTATAAATTCCCATCTCTGTTAGAATTCTGTTTAGATGAAGGAAAAAAGGAACTTTGTTCCCAACGGGCGCATAAATAGACCCCACTCCTAAAATATTATTATCGATGTTAAGCTGGGCTAAAACAAACTGACCATCCTCATCTGACCATGGAGCGAGTAAAGAGAGTATGAGCACTACAATATATAATAATGCCAAGGTGTATGCGTTGGTTGACTGTGGACGTGCATTCTAGGCAGGATCTCAGAAATATTACCAAAGGAAGTGTACAATGCATATGAAAATGTACGACCAAATTGTGTTTACGGCGATAGTTGTTTTCTTTTTAGTTTTTGTTGATAGCTAGTCTGTAGACTTATTGACCTGGCACATAACATGTCTTATAAATTGACTCTGTCATAGTATACATCATATGTGCATAGATATAATGTTTGTAAAAGTGCAAAAGCTCAATAAAAAAAAAACTTAGCTGTCAGACCAGTAGGTCCAGTAAAAAAACAGGCCTCGACAAATCTACTCGCACACTCGCTATGGCGAGTCAGATTTCATCAGAGTGAGCTATTTTTAGGAGCATACTTCCCTGTTCTAGCGAGCTGACAATTAACAGGTGTTCTGTTCACTCACAAAGTGAATGAGCAATTAAGATGCCTTTAAATCTTGTTCTTATCTTGTCACATTTGCTCTGCATTCAGAGACAGAGGTCAAAAGTAAGTTTGTCAACCTACATTTACTTTCATTCTCCGATTGTGAAGTGAGAGGTTTTTGTAAAGTGAGCTGTGTTTCACGTGTGCTGTGCTGTGCAAGGTGTGTGAATTTGAAAGTTATAAGTTGTCAGGCTTTTTTTCCAACACAACATTGAATTAGCCAATAAGTGACCTGTACAAACATTTCTAAATATATTTCAGCAGTCATGAAAGGCACATTTTTTGTAATTCTGTGTGGTGACATTTTTTTTTTATAGGATGAAAGCAAATTGGAACACTTTACTTGGTGAAGTGCAAATTATAAATATTTTTGTGGAAACTCAATTTCCAAACATTGTTTATGTGCTATATAATTAACAGTAAAACTGCAAGTCTACATGTTTGTGGGAAGGTTTGATGCAATTTAAATGGAAAATGTGCAGTCTTCAAATGATAGTGCACTACCACATCCTGCTTTAGTAATATATCCCCACCCTGATGAGGCTGCTATTAGTGAACTAAGTCAGGGGTCTTGTGTACCCTATATGTGGGCTAGATTCTTTTTATACATGGAACAATTGTTTAGTCTATTAAATCAAAATAAGAGATTTTATTACATAAAAAATGCTAACTTGCATATTTAAAGGTGCTCTCATGTGTGATAATGAAGAAAAAGGTGGCTCCATAAAATACAATTTTTGCCTAGGATCACACAATTTGAGAAAAGTTTACGGGTCGGTACATTACAGTTAGGTCGAGTAGATTATTCAAGTTACTAGACCTACTGGTCTAGTAACATCTTTATGAATTTTCGAGGCCTGTGCTATATAGTTTTATCAGTAAAAGAGATCTGGACACAAATCCATTGTTTATTGCTCACCATGCCAAAAACAATGGATTTAGGCCCAATTCTCTGTACGGAGTGCGAGTTTTTTACATTGATAAGCATTCTGTCCATCAATTTTACTTTTTGCATTTGTCATTCCAAGTGGGCCGGGGATGTCCTCGCGTGGGTCCCAAGCTCACCATGACACTGGATTCAGGCTATCCTGGCTGATGAGGGGTGATACCCCGAAACCGGTCCTAGGATGCTAGTTTCTGATCCAGTGAGGACCTGGCTTGGCAGTTCAGGCTGGACTGGAGCACGATCAAGTCTGAGTTGTATATGGCTTGGTCTAAACTGTGGTGGTGTGGTGACCAAAAAAATTGATTTAGGCCCAGATCTCTGTACTTGGGCTAAGTATTTGACAGTGTTCAGCATTCCGTCAATCAATAGTACTTTTTGCATTTGTCACCCCAAGTGGGACAGGGATGCTCAGACATGAGTCCTGTGCGTGCCATGCTAATGGATTCAGGCCATCTTGGCTAATGAGGAGTGATTCCCTGAAACCGGTCCTAGGGTGCTTATTTCTGGCCATGAAGGACATGGCTAGGCAGGTTGGGCTGCACTGTTCCCATGAGAGCAGGGTCAAGACTGATTTGCATATGGATAGGTCAAAACTGGGGTGACATTGTGAGCAAAAGAAATGATAGATTTATGACCAGATCTCTGTACTGGGTGTGAGTGTTTGACATTGTTCCCCATTCTGTCCACCAATTGTTCTTTTTGAATGAATGAGAGAGGGACCTGTGATAAAAAGAATGATGAGTTAGAGGGTAAATGCAAACAAGTGTGATAGGACAGAGGCATGCAATGGAAGAGTACGGTTAGAGACCACATCAGTAAGTGAAGGGGCAGATGCAAAATATGGTTAGATTGAATTGGGGAACAAAGGACAAACAGATGAGTGAGGGGAATTTTTCAAATGATGCTTGGAGGAAACCCAGGTGGATCAACAACAGAGCTCATCTATAAATGTAACTGTTGCTCTGTAAAACTGAAGCTTAAAATGCCTACTTATTACGAATTGCAAGCAAGAAACACAGAAAGCATTTAGAGTGGAATCACTTGATCCACTAATCAGGAGCAGTAAGGACACCCACTAAAAAAATTCCTTTTTCAGTAGGTGCCCAACAAGAAAATATATGGATTTGCTATAGTTTCAGATTTCATGTCCAAATAAACAGAGAGTTGGGGCTACCATAATCATCAAAAACACATTAGGCGGGGGAGGAGCCAAGATGGCGGCGGAGACGGACGTGTAGTCGCCCGGCTCCCCGAGCCTGTGCCTTCTGCAACGCTATCCTGTTTTCTATCCTGTTACAGCGCTACCGCGGAAGGACGAAGGAAGCGCGCTGTTGCCGGGGGTGTTTCTCCGGTGTCCCTACCTGCCTGCTTGATGGTGATACTGGCGTGCTGACCCGACGATCATTGCCGAGCCCTGGGTCCGGACCCCGTGTCGCTGCGCACAGCCGGAGACGGCTGGAGCTCCTGAGGCTTGACCGACGAATGGTGTGACTGCCATCCCCTGCCAATCTGCTGTCTGTGAAAGCGCCTGCACTGGTCCCTCCTGTGGAAAGTGTGAGTCGACCGACTGTGGGTCTACACCGCTACTCCTTCTTTGAGCGACGCTGAGGTGAGCCGCGCTGTTCTTTTCTTTGTCGGCGCGGAACTGGCCGCTGCGGCTCGCCTTTGTGATTACTCCTGCTTGAGCCCACACGAGGGGGACTTATGTTGCTTATCGCTCGCAAGTGGGGAGCCCAGATTATGTCGTGAGATCACACCCCCACTGCCTATTGTAAGAATCGCCTACGTGATCGGTGAACCCCTTATTGTACTTAACATGGCGGCCGTCCCCTCTACAGTACTGGTGGGCTCCATCTCGGCCCCTGACTGGGTCGCCCTGCATGGCCTCGAGAGGCGTGTGGAATACTCTGGTGCACTTCGGACTGTGGATACATTGGATCACCCGCCTGTGTTCACCTAAGCCTCCATTATTGCCGCGCTTGCCGAATTGAGGGCAGAATGGCATGAGTGTTCTTGCGCACTCGGCGCGAAGCTGGATGAGGCCGCTCTCGGTTCGGAGGGTGCATCGTCGGCCGGCTCCCCTTGCTGCACCGATCGCCCCCCTCTTGGCATTGCAAGAGAAACATTGTTGCCGCGTGAATGTGAACTGGAGCAACTTTCTGACAGTGATTATTCTACGGGACTGCCGTCAGCCCATACCGTTGATGCTACACTGTTTCCCATCTTGCCACAGTTTTCACTCTTGGATATTGAACCACTATTCTTGTTCATGGATCCGCTGACGCTGCAACTATTTTCCTTCACTGTATATGTCATGCATGGTGTGGCTCCAATTCATTGTTTTATGCAACATCAGGCGGACCTGGGAGCGGCATTCTTCTGGATCGCTATCATTGCGTGTGACTGGAGGTGTCCATCTTGTGTTCGGGGACCTTCTCCTTGCCGAGGGCGGCCATCTTACCCCTTTGTTCTATCTGGGGCGGGTCCCTTTCCGGAGCCATGTTCAGGGGGACGCTTGAAATCTGGCCAGGGCTAGGAAAGTCCTTTTTCCTATGAACTGTGAATGAGGGGCGGGTGGGGACCCGAGATGGGACGCTTCCTCAACGCGTGCTGCAGTGTTATATGATGTCTCTCCCTATTCCATTTCGTGCATGAAAGTCTTGATTTTGGTGTTACGTGTAGGGTGGAGAGTATTTTATGGCCGGGGAGTTCGGGAGACTTAGAAATTGGCCCTCCTCGGGTATTAAGGATTTCTTTTTCTTTTCCTCCTTTCCTTTGTCTATATTTCGGGTTCTTTAGTGGGCGACAGACACACTGCCGGGGGGGGGTAGGCCGTAGCCTCTGCATGAGTGTAGGGTGAGGGGGGGGGGGGGGGGGGTTTAGTTTTCTACATTTCGTTTCTATGGGCCTTATTTTTCTCTATTTCTCTGCGCTTTTCTTAACTTATTTCTGTTCTGGGTCCGCGATAGGGGTTAGTAGGGAGTGGGTCGCGCTGTACATGGCGCGTAATTGCCAGCTGACGATCTTGTTGTTTTACTCTGTACCGCCATACTGCCTGGGATGTTAGCTTCCACTGTTGGTTTCATGCGATGCTGTTGCCTGCTCATGCTGTGTAGTTACTGTACGGACTCAGTTCTCCTTGGTTTCTATTCTTCACTGTTTTATATTTAGGACGAAAAAACTTTAAAAATTAACCTTCAATGCTCCTGCTTCTCGGCGACACGAATCTATTCAGTGTGACGTTAATTGATTGTTGCTATGTAACCTGGTGCCGCTGAGAAACTGTATTGCTCGCACTTGTGCTCAAAAAGTATCGTGGCCGGCCTGACGGTTGTGGGCCCGTATTTGTTCTTTTCTTCATGCACAATAAAGGTTTACAAAAAAAAAAATTAAAAAAAAAAACACATTAGGCAGTGAGTGTCATTGAGCATGTGAACATGCATGCCATTAACCGCAAGTGTCAATGTCTGGGCCTAACTACCGTATGGACATATTTTAGTAGAAGGTATGTGTATGGAAGTTCCAAGGGAAAACACAGAAAATGCTATTTTTATCCATCCTACTCAACGGAGCGTCCGGTTAATCACGATCAAAACAACTGTCACCCACTAATGGATTCCTTGAGATGTTCCCTAGTAAACAAAACATGACTAGTAATGTCTCCACACATTGCGGAGTAGAATTTAGTTGCAATTAATTCTGGTCCTAGCTCAATGGAATGAATAATTCTAAGTGAAATGCTAATGCAATTTAGGAGTGGCCAGTAATTGTTATCTGTACAAGTCGTCTCAAATAATTCTTCAGCCATCACAAATTCTGAGCAAATATGAATGGACATAATGCTCAACTTAGTCCTCACTTGAGGTTACTCAAGGTTAAACAACTGTATCTGGCTTGAAATAACAGCGAATTTAAATAACAGTTTCCTTTGTGTTAGTTATGTGGGAGCTGCTGCTTCATATTCAATGCCGGAAGAATGACCGACAATATGTTTTTTCAAAAGTACAGTGCAAAAATCTGCAAAGCATAATCCATACTGCTTAATAGCGGAGACGAATAATGCAACCAACTGCAAACATATTATGATAATATTTAATACCACCTTGTGTGCATTAAAAGTATTTGAGCACACTCTTCTGCACAGCACTTACCGTCTCTGAATCCCGCAGCGACATTCTCCAGCAATCGTGGTACACTTTGAAGATGAACACACTGGGTCAAAGTTATAAATAAAAGGTGGGTGAATATTAAGCTTCAGACCCAAATACAGCCCCCCAGCCCTGCAAATACAAACTACCAAGAAAGCGGTTCAGAATCAGTTCACATTTGGACCTACGCGCGACCTCAGAAAAAAAATACTAATCTTTCGAAAATGCTCTGTGATAGAAACACCAAAGAGCGTCCTCACAGAACAGACGCTGCTCTTTGCTGCCTGGACGGGTAGCCTTTGTGTTTCCAACTCCCCTGACCTGATTGTGACTTGAAGCCTAGCCCTGAAAACCAAAGCACATGTGAGAACCCGTACTGCATGGATAAAAGTTGCATGAAATTAATGCATTCTTATACAACTATTAGAACGATTAGCAGCCATTTAAAATAGGTATTTTACCATAATAGAAAATGCTAAATGCGTGTATGGGAATATTGGTTACACTTGTTAAAATATGACTATAAAGTGTAAATCATATTGCCCTTTGTTTCACGATTACATATATATTTTATGTGGCATTAATGACATATAAAAATTCAAAGATGGCGACGCTCTTTTGTTTAAGACAGTCCCGGCAAGCAAGTCTTTCTTCTGCTTCAATTGTTGCCTGCCCGTGCCCAGCTCTCGCGTGACTTGCCCTCTTCCCTGTGTCTCCTGGTGGTGTGCAGCCCGGTCTTGAGCGGTCTTCTCCATTCATTGTTCCCGGGGCTGCAGTTTCTGTCGACGGCGGAATCATGAGGTTAGGGAAACCTGGTGTAAGGGATTCTTCGGTCGGGATTAAGCTAAAGCCTGTGGGAGGGGGCTGAGTTAAGCAAGAGTAAAAGGCAGGAAAGTAACTAGGCCTGAGCGTAGGACAAACGTCGCGATGGCCTAGCAAAGGTGATGGGATGTACTATGGCGGATTATCGGATCTCCTCCAGTGGGAGGCATGGGTAGGGGGCCTGTACATAGGCCACGGTATATAGCGACTGGTTCGGCGATCTGTACATGGATGGAAAAGAGAACAAAGCGAAGAAGGCCGGAGTTTAGGTCGAATGGGTTTAAGAGAGAAGGGGGCATCCCCCGCTCGTTGTTTTTAAATCGTTGAACTGTGATCGTGTTCGAGAATGGCTCAACGCAGTTTACTAACTTCTACTTGATGGGTACCTAATCACAATCATTTTCTACTTTCAGGGGCGAAAGAGGACGCGGCCGTGGACGCTTCGGAGCCAGGGGTGGCCTTTCTACCGGGTGAGTTGTTTTCCCTTTTGATTAATGTTTTTTTCTAGGCCTCCTTTAACTAGGGTTTGTGATAACTAATTCAGGAAATACTTCTACCAGCCCGTCCGAGACTTTTTCAAAATGGCATTATCATATCCCCCTGCCTGTCCCTGCAATGACTGTGCTTAGTAGATGGTTGCTCCCTACTCTTTCCCAGCTCATTAAACCCTTCTGCTGTAACTTCCTTAGAAAAGACACGCAGTAGAAGGTTTGAAGTGTGATGTATTTGTAGCCAAATTACATTATGCATTGCAAAAACCATAACACCATACAGCCTCACTAAATCAGTTTACACAAGAGAACCCTATTGTTGTTCGCAGCTAATGTATCTAACAACCTCCCTTCTTTCCCGCACACTCTTCTATCGTGTCACCCCATATAATTTTCCTTTTACGCTTTTGTGAATGTACTTATTTAAGAATGCATATGTTGCACAACTAATAAAATCTCTACAGAATTTCCCACCATCCTCTCTTAACCATTCACCTATTTCATCCATCGGCACAGCATTCGCCTTCCTCGTCTATCTTGCTGGATCTGTTGTATCACGGAGCTGCCTTATTCCCTGAGCACCTCTTCGTCTGAGCTTCCAATTTCATTGTACTTTGCTTACAATCTCTTACTGATAAAATTGATAAAGCAATGATAGAAACAAGTAAAGCTCACTATATAAGCACGGTACTGGTCATCTTACTTGTGATTTGTACGTAGTGTGGACAACACCCTTTATTACTCCACGAGTTGTCGCAGAACGTTTACCTAGAGGTTATAGTTCTAGATCAGTTTACCAGTCTTGGTTCCGTATACTTCATTCAGTAAAGACTTTGAGCAGACCCATGAAAGTATGTGCATTTGAAACTGATTTCATTCTCTGCTTTGTCAGAGGACGCCTCTCTTTGACTTAGACACATAAGCACCAAGTCCTGTGGTGCCTATGCCCCCTCACACTTTCTGTTCCGCCCGTGCGTTTTTCTGCAGTTAGAAGTCTCATTCTTTATCAGTTTGTGGGTGATGATATTGTTTGTTTTGCTCAGCGTGGCAAAGTTCGTGAAATTGAATTATCTTCTACTGGACCTCAGCCTACGCTTTTGCCTCTGGGTCCTTGCTCCCGACCAAGCATATTGCAGAAATGGATTGTTGGAAGTGATTTAAAGTTGAGTTTCTCCAACTTGTGGATTGGCTGATCCATTCTCCTGAAGGGGAAGGGAAAAGATCAGACCTGGATTGGTTCTTGGTTCAGTGAAAGGGCTCCCCGTCCTATCCCCACAAATGTAGACACCATTCAAAGTGTCTTTCCGGATTAGTGCTTTAAAACAGAACTACGCCACATATTGAATTGGCATGTAACATTCGGTATCTGATCATGAAATGGAAAGTTGATCCACTGAGCTCTTCCACCCGTAATTTGTGCAAGGCAGGTATCAATCATTTGTCATGTCCTAAGTATTTGTGCAATATTAAATAAGCGGAGCAAACGCAATTTAGTACCAATTATTGCACACTTTAATATTACAATACACGATGAATTGTTCTGATTCATTCCAAAATGAGCTAGTCTTTAAGATGTTTTATCATTTAAGATTTGTTTTTCGCCTATTTTAAATGTATTTGTATGTGGGTTTCTCTTTTCCTTTAATCTTGATGGGTTTTTTTTATAACAGAAAAAGAAAATGTATTTATCTCTATTCAAGTCTAAATCAATTTTAGTAAGTTTGAACTAGCACATAAAGCAAATTCAGTTTTTTAACCTATTACAGCAGCTAAAGCTACCTTTTGGAAGTATAACATTTTTGAATACTATTTGAGTAATTCTTGCGTCTTGCATTTTTTCCCCATCTCCTTAGAATGTTAAACAGCTTTATCATTCATATTCGGTACTTCAGCTGTTGCAACCTTGACTTACCAAATGTTAATTTCATTTCAGGTATCGACCTTTTGTCCCACACATCCCATTTGACTTTTATGTGGTAAGTTTAATTCTTTCTCTGGAGCATCATTATTATAGATTAGTTGATTCAGCTACAGGGCTTGCACTGTAATAGACAGAGTATGGATTCTAGACAAAACATTTTCAACTGTATATTGTTTCATAGTTTGAAATAATTATTCTTTCATACTCAGTGCGAGATGGCCTTCCCGCGTGTGAAAAGTGCCCCTGATGAGACCCCGTTAAGTGATGCATTGTTGAAAAGGAACCAGGACCTTGCACCCACACCAGCAGAACAGGTGCCATTTATGAACTTGCTTTACTTGATAGTTTGCGTGTTGCCTTTGGGAGTAGCCCATTTAAGGAAATAATTCCAGAGGAAGGCTTGTTTGGACGGTTTGTGTTTGTGCTCAGGTGGAACTGTTCTCTTCCCCCGCCCCCTTTACCTGCTTACCCTTTCTTTTGTCTCCTTCAGGCATCTATACTTTCCCTGGTCACAAAGATCAACAATGAAATTGATAACCTTATTGTGGCACCTGGAACTTTTGAAGTGGTGAGTTTGCATTACTTTTTCAATCTGTGTATCACTTCATCACAATTGCTTTGTTTTTTAAAGTAGTTACCTTCCCTCTATTTGAACTATTTTGGGTAAATGTCATAAACAGGGAATGGAGGAAATGTGCAGTCGGGGAATGTGACTGTGGTGTGCAAAGTGTATGGAGTAGGCGTCTGAGAGTGAGCGTGATTTCCGTAGTGTGGCACCCTGGATCCAGTTTCATTTGAGTGATGCAGTTTAAATGGAGAGGAAATGGGTAAGACTAAGCATTTTCGAGATGAAATAACAGGGTGCAGATGGGTAGTAGAGGACGTTAAATGTGTGTGTGGAAAGTATAAAAGGATGTGTAAAAAACAGTTGATGGACAGAATGCAGAACAATGTCTTACATTCACCCCTTTACAAAGATCTGGGCCTAAATCCATCGTTTTTTAAGGATATGTAAACATGATAGGTCGAGGCATGATTTGGTTGCTGCAGGGCTGTGATGGTGCGCATGAAGGTTGGCCCTATAAGGATGGTGATTAAATCGGTGAACGTAACAAGAGTTTTGAGACTGAAGTATTGAAGATGGATGAAAAGTTGGATAAACGTAGCGGACCTGAGAAGCATTGTTAACCAAATGTGCTTGGGAAGATAGTAGTATTTGTGCATGCGGGCGTTGAAGAGTATGAGTGTTAAGATACTGGGTATTGAAAGACGATTTGGTAGATCTGAGGATTGAACTGATGACCGTATGGGCATGTTTGTAGTTCTCAAGATAACTCATGGTTGGGTTTTTCCTTCGACTTAAGGATGAGTGAAACTGTTTTTCAGTGCTTTAATGTCGCTGAAGTTCTAGTGCCGAAGTCGAGGAGTCAAATGTATTTCTCTGCATGTCAGTAGGTTGAGGTCAGTATGGTTGTGAGGTTGTAAATTTGACCAATGTGATTAGTTATATTTCTGACGGACCAAGTGTTCTGTGAAGTGAACATTATAATATAGGTCTTGGGTTGCAGCTCTCGTACTCTCAAGTCTTATTTGCATGTGATGGGGGAGGGGTGAATTTACCCAGAATCCAAATTGTTGGAGGTAAGTGATGAACAGCGCAAGGTGGTAGGCCATGAACGCCCTGATCTATGTATTGTAGTAAAATGGTGCTAGTGATGGGGTGACGCATGATCTCTTGTGATACTCTGAACTAGTTTGAAAATGGTTTTTCCCTTTGGTCTTCAAATGGAGGCGCACAGTTAGGGGTTGGTTAGTGATTGTACTGCAGCATTTATATTGCTACACAGCAGAGTGTGTGTGTGGTTGGAAGGCTGTTAACTTTGTTTTGATCTTTTGTGTGAAGTATTTCCATTCCCTTTATTAACCACAGGGATGCGGTTATTGTGTTATGGACGCAGCATATAGCAGTGTGGTGGATGTTGAAGTGTGAGAGACAGATTCGCTGTTTTATAGTTCAGTATGCTGGTAGCTTTGAACAGATCTGCACATCTCTATAATATTTCTTATGCTATAGTGCTTAGCTGGTTACTGCACTGGGTTGTCCAATCTGAGATTTTCTGTGTAGTTCTGGTCTTAATATACAAATCACCCCCATTCTTAAAAACCCTACGGCTGACCCTAATGACCTCAACAACCTCCGCCCTATCTCCAACTTGCCCCTCCTCTCGAAAGCCCTTGAAAAATGTGTCCTTCAGCTTGACAGACACATTGAACTTTACAACTTACTTGGCCCCTCCAATCAGGCTTCAGGAAAGGCTGCAGCACCGAAACCGCCATGCTTAACATTATAGATGACATCCACCACTCACTCGACAATGGCGAATCTAGCCTATTGATCCTCCTCGATCTCTCCGCAGCGTTTGATACCGTTAACCACTCTGTTCTTCTCAAAGTCCTTAAAGAACGATTCTGCCTTAATGGCATGACTCATAATTGGTTTGTCTCATACCTGCAACACCGCGCTCAGCAAATTAAAATCCACAGTTGCCTTTCTAGCCCCTCCCCCATCTCTCTAGGAGTTCCGCAAGGATCCATACTATCTCCCTCTCTCTTTAACCTCTTCATGGAACCTCTCACCCTCATTCTCAAACAAGCGGGGATTAACTATCACCTCTACGCTGACGATACACAACTCTACCATAAGATAAAAACCCATGCTGACATCCTCCACCTCAACAACACCCTCATCAAAATTCAAGCCTGGTTCCACTCGAACCATCTCAAACTTAACCCAAAAAAAACTAATTATTCTTTTCTCCCCAAAAAACAACCAGCTCCCTATCCAAAAGTGGATCACAGACCTTAACGCCCTCAACTGCTCCTTGTCCCTAGCCACCTCAGTCGAATCCTTGGGCGTCTCCCTTGACAACCGCCTAACTCAACGTACACATCAACAACTCTGCCAAAGGAGCCCTCTTTACCCTCCGTAAACTTAAGAAAATTAAGCCCTTCATCCCAATTGATGACTAAACTGGCAGTCCAATCGCTTGCTCTATCGCGCATTGATTACGGCAATGCCATCCTCACCGGAATTCCCCAAACCCACCTGGCACCTCTTAAATCTGTGCTCAACCTCGCGGCTAGGCTTATCACAGACTGCAAACGATTTGAACACCTCTCCCGCCCTTAAATCCCTTAAATGGCTCCCCATTGAAGGCAGATCCACTTATAAAACAGCCTGCATTACACACAAAATCCTCCACCAAAACACAGACATACCTCTCCAACAAACTGACCAAAGCAGGCTGCACGCGATTGCTGAGAAGCTCCAACACCCTCCTACTTATCCCCCCTTCAGAAAAATAATTCCACTCAGTCACGCTCCTTTTCAGGCAATGCCCCACTTATTTGGAATGCCCTCCCAAAAGACCTCTGCTGTAACCAGTCCTACCCCAGCTTAAAAAAAAACTCAAACTTCTTCTCCTTAATAAATACTGGGGTTTCTAATCACTCCCTGGTATCCTCGCCCCTCTGCATCACCCCGACTAGCTGCTCCGCATATGACTTGTGACCTCCCGCCTGGCCAACTCCCTTTCCTTCTATCTGATCACCTTACCTCCCCTCCTCATGACCCTCAGTTCTTTAGCATGTTTTCTTTTGTATACTTAAGTGAGGCTTCCTGCCAAACTGTGACCGCTATTTTGTATTAAACCTAATGTCTAGCAATTTGTTTTTACTCTCTTATCTAGGTGGACTTGCTCTTTTATTATTCCATTGTCTGTGCTTATACACACTGTACCTGTACCTGTATGGAAACACCTTGTAAAGCGCTCTGATACTCCTGGGTCCAGCCAGCGCTATATAAAACTTCTTAAATAAGATAGCATGGTTGGAGGAAGGGCAAAGCAGAGAGATCAGTTGGGGTTAGCAATTTCAATATGTCGCTTTGTAAGATGTAAAGAAGCACCTGCACTGGTGGACTATATTAAAGTCTTCCAAATTGTCCAGGAATGTTTGACTGTTCTGTTCAGTTTCTCCATGCCTGTACATTTGCGGTTGATTACTGCCTATTATGGTCTTCGTATTATTGTGGGCCATAATAGTTATATATGCAAATACATAACTATACAATGCCATGACGAACCATACACCAGCCCTTAGGTTACCTGCGTTTCGAAAGCAGTTTTTTGGTTGAGGTGTTACTAATTTATGGGTTGTAAACTTCAGATTGCTCTTGAAGGTGCACCAGTTTTCTGTGCTGTGTTGCCGGTGTGCGTGTGATAGTTATCTAGGAAATAGCCATATTAAACTGTCTAAAGGAATGTATATGCTCTTGAGTGCTTCTAATGTTGGCTGTTGGAGAATTCCAGAGCTTGGTGGCTTGTACTGAGAAAGTGGGGAGAGGAAGGATGTGGTCTGATGGCTAGATTGCTGACTTTGGAGCTGGGAAACCAAGGTTCAAGCCTCTAGGTTGCGTCCACATCCTGTGATTCTCGGCAAATCACGTAATCTCTCCGTGCCTACCAAAAGAATGAAGGTGTCCTTGTGTAACGTTACCGGTGGTCATGTAAAGCGCTTCAATACCGTCGAGTTCACACTATATATAAATCTGCAAAAAAAAGTAGTGCCTTCTACAGATTTCCTGTAGTAGGGTGATGCAAGATGTGCAAGCCTAGACCACAGTGTTCTGTTTCAATCAATTAGTATTTTTAAAGTGCCGCTTTTCTCCCGTGAGGGTATCCAGGGGCTTGGTTGGCGCGCTCAGTAGAACAGCCTGGTCTTGAGTCTCTTCTCGAAGTTTGCCAGGGAGGATGATTTCGGGAGGTGAAGGGGTTGGCTATTCTAGGACTTGGCGGCGAGGCAAGAGAAGGAACTGCTGCCGCTGGCTTCAGCAGATGCATTGTCTGCTAGGGAGAGGGAGCAAAGGTGGAGGGTTAGTGGAAGTTCAGGCTGACATTGATGTATGCTGGTACTTGGTTGTGGAGGGTTTTGTAGGCATGAGCCACCTTCTTGAATTAGCATCTTTCAGGGGAGGTTCCTGAGGTCCGTGGTGATGTGGCTCTGTTTGGATAGTTTGAGGATGAGTTTGGCTGCTGAGTTCTGTATTGTCTCGAGTCTGTCGAGTTCTGGAGAAGATGAATAGCTACTGCGTTAGCAGTGGCAATATGTGTATTATGTGGCGATGGCAGCAATGTCAATTACCCACTCATGAGGACTGGCTACGTGACCTGGCAATGGCAGCGGTGCATCAAAAAACAATTTGCAGACTAGCAGATCATGCACATATAAATTCTATATAGGTTTCTTTTCTATCGTAAATGCCATAAGTGGCTTTCAAGTACCCTGGTTACACTGTTTGCTGTGTACTCATTTTTGCGTATACCGTGCTCTAATATAACTTTGCAATGGTCTCTGTGTTATTAGTTGGCCCCTATATTTGTCCTCCTTAGAGAATATGGTCCCTCCCCCCTCCTCTCACTGCATACTTATAGACTATTATGGAAGTTTGTTAGCAAGTGAGGTATGTCTACAATGACTGGTCTGGTTAGAATTGTGTACACTGCTCGTCTGTACTCTGGCCTCACTATAAAGTTTATTTTGGTTTGTGTTGTAAGAAATGTATTTGTAATAGTGTGATCAACCATGCCACAAAGCTCAATGGTATTGTACTTTAGGCACTAGTGGTACAGCACCTTTTTTTTATTGCAGTGCATCCTAGATGATTGAAAGTAATAGGATAGTTGTTCGCATGCGCTGGATTGGTGAAAGTTTCTTCAAAAGTGACAACAGCTGATTTTTATTAAAGGCTAACGAGGGCTGTCTTGATTCCAAGGAACTGTTGATTAGTATTTTATGACCTGCTGTCGAATAAAGCTTTGAAATTTGATTTGATTAGCAAAGTGATCATAGATGACCAGCAAAACATTTTCAAATACTTAACACAGTTGAATATTATCTTTCCTACCTCTTTTGTAAGGAGAAAAAGTAACATGCAACTTCCTTTTCTTAAGCAGTGTTTGTTTATGTATTTGTTATACAGCAAATAGAAGAAGTTCGTCAAGTTGGCTCCTACAAGAAGGGCACCATGATGACTGGTCATAACATTGCAGATTTGGTGGTTATATTGAAGATCTTGCCCACAGGTCAGTACTACACCACTGTGCCTGGATAATTATTTTAGGGAGTGATGGTCAAACTGGCTTTAACGTATACTTTTTCTTCAATACAGTGGAAGCAGTTTCAGCCTTGGGGAACAAAGTAGTTGAGACCCTTAAAGCCCAAGATGCATCAGAAGGTAAGTTTTATTCACCTTTTGACCCAATATTGTGTTGGAAATGAAACCCAGTATAAGACCTATACCAATCGTACTCTTCAGCTAGGTGCATAAAACTATTTCTGTATTTTAGCATTACCAGTATGTTTAACCGACCTAGGAAGGGCAGTGAGTTGGGTACCTTCTTTAATACCTTTTAGGGCTCTGCTTTAGACAGCGCATGCGCTGTCTCGAAGAGCTGTGCTGTGTATACCATTTGCGCTTCAGCCCACCCATAAGCTTTCCATTTGCTGTCTCCATCATTCTCCTATTCTTTCTTGTCATTCGTCCATGGCATGCGTGGCCCAAGCACTAGTATCCATCCCTAGCTGCCATTTTAAGACCTATTTTAGGGCCTACTTTTTTCGTTGGTTTAACAACACTCTACACAGTGCTTGTGCTTTTTGCAGCTGTTCTTGCAAGGGAACACTTTGTCGTTGATCGACTGCTTGCAAAACAATTGCGCGCCAGGTGCAACACAACATAAATGAGCATTCATGCAAAACAACATTGCAAATCCTCATCTTTATAAGCTGCAGCATTTCCACGTGCTTTTCTGGTCTCCTACCTGCGTGCTCTCCAATACATATAGAATGTGAAACACCCAAGCTTTTAAAAATAGGTTTTCTTTCCCCCCACGACCCCCCTCCCCCAACGCACTCACCCACCCACCCACCTTCTTGGCTTGTGCAGTTGACAGTCACGCAACAGATCACCTTCTCCGTGAATCTTGTGCAAGATTACCAATGAGTCACTAAAAAGGGACAACTGGGTGGGAGCAGCACCTCAATTTTCCGTACATTAAGATGGCAGTGCTTCACGTAACGGCTGTTTCACCTGGATGTACTAATACAATTCCATGTCACATGGCATCCTCTTTGCCTGTGTATTGTATGTGAAATATAATAATGCTAAATATAGCCTTTATCTCGAGTAACATAAAAACAAAGCAATGAGAACAACCTAGTGACTCGTATGTTGATCATGCCTGTTCTCACTATTCTGGTAAGTCTGCTGCACACTATCTCTGCTGGGCCCCATTTTGGTTCAGGATCTTATCAACCTGTAGATTACTCGCGCGTGATGTTGATCTCCTTCGGTATCGGTACAGCAGCCCGGAATCACAATAGCAGTAAATCTGCTATTTATTCCCCCTGCGCCCCCCCCCCCCCCCAACCTTACCCTGCTAGCTGCTCTGTCTATAGTGCTTGCATGCTAATTCTAAACTCACAATTCCACTACATGACCACACACAATCCCAGCCTTAGCAACCAAAAGGAAAATCCTTCTAAGGGAACTATGCCGGAGTGAAAAAGCACCTGCCTCAAAACCTCAGCAGTATCTCACACAAAAGGAACCTCACACTTTGGCCCGCCATGGAAGATTTGTACTATCTATCAGAACTGCTATTCATCCCCCAACAGGCCCTCGACCTAGCCCTCGTATAGTCCCTAGGCTGATCCTGGATTACTTTAAATTCATGACCCTGAAAGAACGCGGACTCTGCCTTGGATGCAGCAATTGAAACCAGAGACTTCCAACTGTTTCACCCAAAGAAAAGTTAGCGCTAAAATGTCACATCTGCAATGTATGTTCGCAAACACTTATAAGAGATCCTGGACTAAAGCCAGCTAAAGTGGGGCCTGCGGAGATTGGAATAACTGAGCCAGCAGGGTGACATCCTTAATTGGTGGCCGGACGTAGCACAACGGACAAAGGTAAACAGGAGAATAAGCCCCCGAGACACCAGATGGCGCATAATAGTTGCGCTTTAGCATATAAAATCTGTTATAATTTCCCACTAAGTCACAAAGCACGGGGACTTTATTAGATAAATAGTACCAACGAGTAGAAAGGAAATAAGACCTGTAAATTTGAAGAGCCAGACGGGTAACACTACGCTACGGGGCTGGCTGTAGAGCGAAGGTCCTCTGCAAACATGAAAATAAGCCCGAGTCTAAATAATGGCACTTTCAATTGCACTGTATCAGAAATTTTAATCTTTATGAACTATGGTTCTTTTTTTTAATCGCTATTTAATGTAACTTATGCAAATAAAATTCAACTACCAACCTACTGTATCGACGCCTAATCTTTAAATAGGCCAACTAACTGCTTTATCTCTCGTAAAGGAGAATTCCAAGTAGTAAGCCTTGGCGTGTAAGTTTCCAATTGCTGCTCGTCTCCAGTAAATGTTGTTGGCCTTGATTTGTGCTGTACAAGTGGCCAGATAATACTATTATGCAGTGATGTGTATTAACATAACCTGGCTGGTTAGCAAAGGAAGGCTGTGTGGGCAGGGTATGGACAGTTGGAGATTGTGTACGTGTGTACGGAAGAGTGCAGTCTAGGTACTAGTGCAGTACATTTCTGTGATTGAATATTGCTCTAATTGGACCTATTTTATTTTGTAGAGTTGTTAATGGAGGTCAATGAAACTGGCTTTGACATCAGTTCTGCGGATGCTACTGTTAAAGTACTCATCACCACCGTGCCCCCCAACCTCCGGAAATTGGATGGGGAACTTCACTGTAAGTTCCATTGGACAGAACCCTTTTATTGGCATCTTCTAAATCCATCTGTAATTACCAACCCCCATTTGTTTCATATTCCCAGAGTCCTTTGTTGAAGTTTGCACAACTTTTGCTTTCCTGCCTCAGTATTACCACCATCTCCTCACCTTCTACATTTTTTGCTCAGGTTTTCATGCCGTACACAGATGGTTAGGTTAACTCTTGCATCAAATATTGTGCATATTTTGTCCGTTCCCACCTGCATTCCAGGCTAAGTTCTGACATAAGCCAGCCACTGCTTGTCCTCCTCTCGTGCAGACATTGTAAGGACCTGTTCGGTGCCATTAATCCGTAACTTCTCTCCGTTTCAGTGGATATTAAGGTGTTACAGAGTGCCCTGGCTGCTATCAGGCATGCTCGCTGGTTTGAGGAGAATGCATCACAATCCACGTAAGTTTGAACTGCCTAGCACCGTTATCTAGAATTCTTCATCTTCTCATATTCAACAGGGTTGGTCCCTTGTCTGTCTATAAAGTTATTTTTGCTTGCATTAGATGCAGCAACGTCTGTATCGCATGTACTCTGCGGGGCACATTTAACTAAAGGTGGGATGGTGATCATGACATGTATATTTTGCAGTCAGTATTGTAAACTATACTGCTCCATGACTCTTTGTACTTAAAGTACAGCACTTATGTATCTATCCTTCATTACAAACTAATTAAATTATAGGATTTTTCTTTTGTACATTTTGGTTTCAAGTTAATGACCTAGTAAATTGATTTTCCCTTTCCAGAGTGAAAGTTTTAGTCCGATTGCTTAAGGATCTGAGGAACCGGTTCCCTGGGTTAGAGCCGCTAACCCCATGGCTAATTGATCTCCTGGTATGTGATTATGATGGTACTCTAGTTGAGGTGGTACTTTGCTTGTGTCTTTCTGCACAATCCTATCCTAAATTGACATTTTCACATCTCTAGGGTCATTATGCAGTAATGAACAATCCACAAAGAACGCCCCTTGCTCTCAATGTTGCATTCAGGTATGATTAAGGCTTTGTGTATGTCTCATGGGTAGATAAATCAGCACAGCACACCGCGTTACTGTTTCATATGTTTCTCCCATCAGGCGCTGTCTGCAGATACTGGCAGCTGGACTGTTTCTGCCTGGCTCTGTTGGAATCACAGACCCTTGTGAAAGTGGAAACTTCCGCGTTCACACTGTGATGACACTGGAGCAACAGGTAAGGTGACTTCTGTACAGATGTAAAAGCAGATTGGCATTTGTTTGAGCCCTATCGACACAAGTGTATACCAGAGATTAGGTTGGATTTTGCCACATCTGTGAATTCATATAGAATCTAGTAGCATAATCTCATAACGGCTTTGAAAAACGACCCTAAAGACCGGTTACTGTTTGCCCGTGGATTCAGTTTGAAGAGTACTATTTTGAAGGATATTTTTTCCATAATGCCTTAAAGTTCCTTCTAATTGTACATTTGACTGACACTGAAATTTAAATGTCGCAAGTTGTATATTTTGTTTTTGTTTTCCTGCTTTCGAAGTAACTTCCATTTTATAACCTCATGGCATTTATCAAAACCACCTTAAAGGTCAAACTCGGCAGATTCAAAGTTTTGGAAGTTCATTTGCGACTGAACTCTTTAGTTTAGAATTGTTGCCATGTGTGCAGTGGTTACTGAAAGTGCTCTTATCTTAGCTTCTAAATGCACAAAAACACTTGGTGTGTTCTGTCAATTTTACATGCTTATCAATGATTGGTTGCCGATATTATGTAGTGACTGTAAGCCTTGATAGAGAACTATCTAGCTGGGGAAATTTGTTAATATAAATGGGAGTGATTTTGTATAATTGTATACAAATGTATTATGGACTTGTTTTTTTTTCCTTTGAAGCATTCCTTAACGTTTGAGTGGACAACTTTTGCATTTAGGTTATTACTCTTGTTCTTTTTGTTTAGGATATGGTTTGCTTTACGGCACAGACTCTAGTCAGGATACTTTCACATGGAGGCTATCGAAAGATCCTGGGGCAAGAAGGCGATGCGAACTGTACGTATCATTGCATGCTTCACCCGAAGGCAATCTCTAAAACTGATTGTTTTTATGTTTTAACTCTTAGCTGTTGTTTCCAGCAGATCTTGCCTCTGAAATTTCGACCTGGGATGGAGTAATAGTTACTCCTTCTGAAAAGGCTTATGAGAAGCCCCCTGAGAAGAAAGAAGAGGAGGAGGAGGAGGAAGAGGAGGAGACCTTGGCTGAGGGTACCGAGGTAGCTGAAGAGGAGGAGGAAGAGGGCATGGAAACAACTGAATGAAGTAGGTAACAGCAAAGGTTTTCAGTTGATTCAGAATAACTCTATGTTGCTTTAGGAGAACACTTTAAATGTATTGATAAGCAGAAAAAAATACTGACTCCAATAAATTGATAATGAAAGCTGGGCACTAACCTGAGCATTGTGGGAATCCAGGGAACTTAAAATTGTGGAACTGTGGTGAATTGGAGCAAGTGGCATACATTGTGGGTATTTCCTGATTTGTGAAAACGGTGTACATGATTGAGTAAATCACCATTTTTGAACTCTTGCATCAAAGTGAATGGACTGTACAATCGTGAGATCAAAATCTATAAAACCCATGTTCGCTTTTTGAGGCATTGTTATAATAAGAGCCATTCAGTTCGAGCCTGGCTCACCACTGGTTTAGACTTTGCCACTTAAATCTTTTGCTATGTTTTGCTGAGAACATTGTGATGGTTTGCCAAACCTAAGACTGTTTTCAAGCATATTCCCTTAATCTCTTTGAAAACACTCTTGAATTAACTAGTTAAGGGGGCTTGAAAGATGCGAGAAACTCAGCTACTTGCTATTGTTTTGGAAGCAAACTGAGGTTGTTTTATATCAGTGGAAGCATTTAATCACCTTTAATCCCAGTTCTCAGTCACTTGTATTCTTTCAGAAGAGTCAAATATCTGTATATTGCATTCAAGAAAATATTTTTGGAAGTGTTTATTTTTGTGTTGAAAATAGTCTAAGAGCTTGACTGCACGAGGCCCAATCAAAACAAAGCTTTTTTTAAATTGTGCTTACTATGACCATTGTTTATCGTAATTTTTCTTCGAGGTCGCAAAGGGTTTAGGTTGGGTATATTCTAGGCAATAGCTTTTTAGGCCTCGCGACCTATCAATGCGCGCAAGCGCATTGAGCGGAGGGAGAATTCAAGTGCTCAAAATCCTCGTGAAACCACGGGCTTTTTGCTGCGGTTTTCTTCGAGTCCACGTGGCCACAGGCACGCGCTTTTAAACTTGCATTTCTCCTCCCTTCCCCAGCCAGCTTCCCCCAGGCCGTAGCAGCACTCCTCCCACACCTTTGACGTGAAGCTTAGCTTCACTTCAAAGGCCCCTGCTGCTTCACACCGTGTCGCATTTCTCCTCCCCCTCCCTCCCTTCCCTCCGTCTTGTTTGGGAAGAGGAAGTTAGTCCAAATAGTAATTTCTGTACCTTTGAGATAGTGTACCCGTTTTTAAAAACATCGCACCTCTACTAGCACATTCCTATGTCATGTAGTTTATACTTTTGGACCACTCTTACACCGGAGCTTCATGTTGCAGACTTGTAACACAACAGCAATTAAAAAGAAAACTAAAATTGTAATTTAAACCATCCAGACTTGTCACCAATGTTCAAAAACAGAGCCTGGCTTCTTCTCTTTCGAGTTTTCGGAAATCGTCCTGTTTTAAGCTCTGGCCTCTTGAGCCACTGTCCCCTTAAACTATGTTTAACAGGGTGCACCCTCGTCCCCATTTTCTTTTTGAACTCCTGCTTCGTCCATTTTCTATACCTTTCTAAAGGCACGCTTTTTGTAAATTGACGCAATCCTAGGTTATGCAAGTGTGTGTCCTTTTAAATGTTTGTTGCGCACTATTATTTTGTACTGACCATAGCTATATACGGTGTCCTGGTGGATTAAATAGATTGGAATACCAACTACTGCTCAAACGTGATCCGTATGTACAGGGTAACAAACCGTGTAAATGAACCTCAACATACTGTCCGTTCGCACTGGGGATCAATGCCGGTTCAAAGTACATCGTTTATTGTGATATTAATTTGGGCTTTTACAGAGGACTGGCCTTGACATAAGGGCGCGACAAAGGGTGGTGGTAGCAAGAAGTAAAGTGTCCCAGAGACGGTCAATCAACAGGGAGCCTAGACCACGGCCCTACTGGCCTTCCAGAGGGCACAGCGTTTCGAGCCCTCTCCCAATTTCAGCTTATACTAGCAGCCCGTGCCCTCCACGTGGCTGTACAGCAATAAAATGGCGAACAGTGTGATTATTATTATTACCCATGAATCCTGCGCCTCTATCAGTCTGTTACGTACGGACTTACATGGCTGCGACGTCCGGTGGTTACTGTGATGTGATTAGAGGCCCGCCGCATCACTCAGGCCAGCTCCGGACAGGAGCCCACGGGTGGGGGTCACGGGCAGCGAGCGTACCAGCCTGGGCGCAGGGCACGGTGCCCGCTTTTCGCAGGAGCATGGTCGGCTCCACCTGCATTGCAGTAGCTGTCAGCCGGGTGCCCGGCCCCCTTTCCTGGCTGTGTTCGCCGAGCGGCGGCTGCTCACCGCAGAGCGGGAGGGGCTGGAGGACTGGCAGGCGTGCAGCTTTCCAGCCGCAGGGCTCGTTCCTTCGAGGCGCTCTGTATCAGTTTCATCCTTCATTCACGTGTCCCTTTCACACCGATAGTTTGGGGGTGCTGTGCACGTGACTAGGCATTCATTCATCATTCTTCGACATCTGCGTTCTTTTAGCGTCAATCATTTATTTGACTACCTGTCCCTGCGTGCCAACGGTTCACTCCGCCCTACGTGTGTGAACACGATTAATCCGCTCATTCATTCGTTACCACCTCAGTATTTTCAAACGGTTCTGAATCATACCACTGAAAAAAATCAATAAAAATGAGGACCAGACGTTCCAGATTTCACAAGATTATCCAGGATGTCCCGAAGCTGTTCTTAATTTTAAATACATGTCCCGTTTTTTTGGGACTAAGGGCCAGGTCCGAATTAAAATTCACAGGTATGCTTTACTTTTACAAGGTCCTCTGAAGTCTGAAATAATTCCAGTAATTTATCTGTCTGTCAGGCAGCACACAAGGAAGTCAGCTGCATGCTTCTAGAGGGGGGGGGGGGGGGGGGGGGACACAAACTTGCAAGGCCATCCAAACAAGCACTGGCGTTGCCAATATGTCTCGCAGTAGGAAAGTTGGGGCTATTGGTTTTGTAAATGACAAAGCCCTTTATGTTTTTTAAAATGAACAAAAATAAATGGCATTATTTGCAATTGTAATAGCTCCAACTTTCCTACTGCGAGACCTATTGGCAACGCCAGTGCTTGTTGTTACATGGTTGCCTTCATTGCATTTTTCTGTTGATTACTTTTTGTGACCTGCTACATATAGTCAGTCCTGTGTTCTTTATAAGTAACCGTGATCGAAAGCAGATCAGTGTGAGCTTGAACAAACCATCCTAAGTGCTTCAGCTTCTTTTTCTATCACACATTTTAAGAGAAAGATGCTCTGGACTTTTCTAAACTTGTATCTTTCAGTTACCCGGAAGCCTTAAATATCCCTAAGCATCCCCTAATAAGTAATGCTTAGTCATTAAAACATTTTTTTTTTTTTCGGTTGAAGAGGTTGCTTTTTCTTGACTAGTGATATTCTAAAGCTTGTTTCTTATGACCCAATTCCAATAGACATTGAAGAGTGAACTTGTTCACTTAAATACATTTTTACAAGTCTGTTGAACGGTCTGTCCTTTTGTATGAAGCACTTTTGTAGTTAGTCTGTCATTAAACTACTCTGATATAAGGAGTTTCTCTAAATGATTAGATTATTGACTTTGTCATATATGTAGTCAGAACTCTACATATTGAGCACAATTCTTTTTAGGGGCTGGTCTTAAGTAGCCAATATTCCAAGTAAGCATAGCTGAGCACTCTTTGTTCTGGTAATGGCTGTTCCCCACATATCCTTTTTGAGGAGGTATGTGCGGGTCAGATCTGAGGCAGAAGAGGACTTTGTATTGAAAATCTTGCTTAAACTTGAACTTCAGAAAGTGGCTACCATACACAGATTTTAATGTAAAACTGAGTAGTTTGTGTGGATTGTGCACACATACGCTCTTAATGCAAATGAAGAAAAATCGGTCTAGTAACATCCCAAATCTGCATTTTGGCTTGCTTGCAGTCATTAGGTCCATGGTTTTATAAAAAGTTTGTGTTTTGGACCTTTCCTCTTAATTAAAATGTTGCAGGAACAGTTTGTATTGTTCTTCGACAGTTCGCAACTGGTCCCACTGAAATATATTTTTATTGAGTAAGTGATCTGTACGAGCTGATCTAATACTAAATGCCCCAGTCAACCTTGGTGGAATGTTTGAGAGCAGTGAGGTCTTAACTTGCTTCCTGGCCACTGAAACAAGCATTTACAATGCAATGGTCTTGGCATTCTTAAAGTTAAAGCTATTGGCATTGCTTATGACATTATATGTATGTTTTTGTTTTTAAAACGTAAATAAATGGCATTATCATTTACAATGCCAATAGCAGGGCAGGGGAGCAAGCACAACAAACGAGGGGGCAGGACAGCAAGCACAACAAACGAGGGGGGGGCAGGAGAGCAAGCACAAGCAATGGTGGGGGCAGAAAGATCAAGCACAAGCAACGAGGGGGGCAGGAGAGCAAGCACAAGCAACGAGGGGGCAAGACAGCAAGCACGAGGTGGCAGGACAGCAAGCTGGTATACTGTGTACACAGAACAGTGCTACAAAATATTCCATAAGCTCGGATCAGTGACCTATGATTGAGAAAAATAATTTTAAGTCTTCTGTAGACATATCGACGTCAACCATGCATTAGGCGAAAAGAGGGTGATCTTTAGTACTTTGAAGAAGCCCAGCAAAGCCTAAGTTGTATCAAATGTTGATGTGTCGGAGTGGTCACTGAAAGGCAGGCCATCAAAAAGTGTCAATAAGACAACAATTAAGGAGAAACATGTTGATGTTTCAAAAATAGATAGTGTCACTTATAGGGCACTTTGGACCCAAGTACCCAAAAATAGAGCAAATAGGTTTGGCACATGGCTTTTGCACAAAAACTCATTGCACGCTCAACTCAAACTGCCCTCACTCCTAGTTGGCTCCATTTACTTACAACTAGGGGTCATATTATTATCTCGGTCTGCAACCCCGCTCAGACACAAAAGGGAGCCACAAGCCCGTTTTAAAGAAACTACAAAAAAGTCGACAACACTAACTCTGCAACTCAGTGGCTAGTCAATGGCATCACAGCTTGGAATCAGAGCAACAGCCACCTTTACTTATTTCCATGCTTGCTGTCTGCAATGCAGTCACTAGCTTGTGGAGGCAATGCATGTGTGTCACACAGCAAACTGTACTCCAAAATGGGTGTACGGCTACTTCAGGCTCTTGAAAAAATTGAGCATGTTACTGCCCACTTTTTTAACTATTTGTAGCATTCTTAATTGAGCACAAAACATAGTCCATGCCCGTTGGCATCTATGGAGGACATGATTAACACCCAGCTCTAAAGCAACATGGGGGGGGGGGGGGCAGGAGAGCAAGCACAAGCAACGAGGGGGGGGGGGCGGCAGGAGAGCAAGCACAAGCAACGAGGGGGGGGTCGGCAGGAGAGCAAGCACAAGCAACAAGGGGGGGCAGGAGAGCAAGCACAAGCAACGAGGGGGGACAGGAGAGCAAGCACAAGCAACGAGGGGGGACAGGAGAGCAAGCACAAGCAACGAGGGGGGGCAGGAGAGTAAGCACAAGCAACGAGGGGGGGCAGGAGAGTAAGCACAAGCAACGAGGGGGGGCAGGACAGCAAGCACTAGCAACGAGGGGGGGCAGGACAGCAAGCACTAGCAACGAGGGGGAGCAGGACAGCAAGCACTCACCGGAGGACTCTGCAGCTTCTCGACTTCTTGCGGCGGTCGGGCAGAAATTGCGTCAGAAAAGCGTTGACATTATCGCATTCGGGGGCTTGGTTTTTGCTGTTGAGTGACGGATGGCGTCACGACGAACTGGAAAAAACACGCCCCCTGATCCGAAAAAGACGGGGATTAAACGGAGTGACTCCCCTCTCCTCCAATGGCTGGCCTCTGTTTAGGAAGCCAGCCAATGGAGAAGAGGGGCGGGTTCAAGCCCCACTCTAGGAGACATTAAATCTCGGAGCGAGACTGTGCAAGCGAGGCCTACGGTCCGAGACATAAAAAGGATTCTAATTTGGTCATGGGGTTTGGCTTCTGTAGCAATTTCCTATAGGGTATGACCCTGCTGTTGACGGCTTAGATCTCTTGTGATGACCTCCTGTAACATTATTTTCAAGTAAACTGCCTTAAAGTGCTCCATATTGATCTTATTGAAATGAGCGGCAAAGACTGGTCATCTAGGCCTTTTCTCTGTTTATGGTGTTGGAGGTAAGATGCATGTACGATATTCTGCTCATGGAGATGCACGTTTCTCTTACCTGTTCACCTCTTGGTTTTAGTTTCATGGCACCTTGGTTACCATGGGTTAAGGTGGTTTATTTATACCTGGGCCGTAGTCCTGAGCCAAGAGGTCTACTCTACCCATGGCTGTGCTGATTATTTGCTTGGATATAATTGCACCCTCTTATGATTTCGGGGCGGGTGAAGAGGGGTCTCAAAAAGAGAGGAAGCACCTCAGCATTGGGTGTATTTGAGGTGACTTATCTTGGTGTCCTAATATGGTGGAAAACCTTCTTTCAGTTACTTTATTCCTTGTCCTTTTGATGGTTTCTCTAAACAAAATAAACTTATCCAACAGGGCCCCGAAGTGCATTGCAGTTGATGCTTAACCTTCAGGATTTCTTTCCTCTGCAAGAAAACCTGCAGTATAGAGGTTATTGCTGATGAGAGAGAGAGAGCCAAGTTAATACCTCCATGAATAAAAGTCTGAAAAGTACAGATGTCCCAAAATGTCTAATGAAAGCAAAAGTTTTTAGTCAAATTGCCTTTATATAAACTTTAGTGTTAAGGCATCCCATACTGTAATTTTTGGAATGACTGGCTTATGGCACATGCAGTAAGGCTTGTGGAGGAGTTTGTTTCCACATAGATGGTAGTGGTTTTGCATCAACAGCCCAATGCTATTCGGAATTGCTATTCGTTGAAAATGTGATTGATCAGGTTTTTTTTTTTAACAAAAATTAAGGATGGGTAAAGATTGCAGCATTTACCTGGCTCAGTATCCCAAAGAATACTGTTGCACCGTGGACGTTGTATTGGTTGAAACAATTAAATGAAATGTTTGAGTGCCCAGATCGTCAGGCAAGTTATTATTTTAGGAATGCCAGCTTTTAGCATCCTGAAATTGTGCTGCAACTCTTGTGCTGGTATATATATGAACAATAGTTTTGTTCAGTTTAGTGAAGTATGCAGGAATGATTGTAAACATTTTGTGTAACAATAGAGTGGTATGCTATTGTGTAGGATTTCTATTAAGCTACTGCTGTTGCATGTTGGTTTTCTTTGCCACTCTCCTGGACAGTTTCTCATGGAACAACCATCACCATCGTAACAATTTATTTGTGTTTTCCCAGGTGGTATGGTTATTTGCCTAACACAGAACATCATCACATCCTGAAGGAGCGCTTCAACGACCATTCTAGACCAAAACCAGCCAAGAATTTAATTATTTTATTTTGACCAATGCGATCAGTGAACCCCTTTTTGTATATGTTCAGCCGTTTTTATAATGGAATAAAACGCTATTTTGTTCCTTTTTATCTTGTGTGTTTACTGTTTTAGGGTTTCCTTTGTGTGCGGGGTGGGTAGGAACTTAAAAACGTTTTGTAATCCTGACATGTAAATCAGGATCTCTGGTCGATCCATGCCCTCAACCCATATTACATGCAGCCATTGATGTGATAATTCCCATTGTAGTGGAAGCAGTAGTTCCCTCTGATTGTAAACTAGCAATTGCTAAGACTCTACAAAAGAAACCTTTGGCGGACCCTGCCATTCTGTCTAATCTAATTTCCATCTCCCTTATTCCAGCGCTAAGCAAAACTGTGGAAAATTGCTAATCAACAACTTATGGCCTACCTTGAGAATTCCGAATTGCTGCACATCCGACAGTCTGGATTTAGCCCCAAACGTTCAACTGAGTCAACACTCCTTGAAGTTTTGGAAACTATCAAAATGACTCTGAATTAATGCAATGCCTACACTTTAGACTTATGCACTGCACTTGACACCTATTACAGCGAGATAAAAATCCTTCTTGACCAAACAAAGGCAAACAGATCTCTTGGACAATTTTAGTCATCGGAAAGAAGTCCTGATTGGTGTACCTCAGGCTCTTATTTTGGCCCAGCTCTTTTTAATATTTACATGACTCCCCTTGTTTCACGAATTGCCACCTATGGGATTGCTACCACATCATATGCTGATGGCACCCAACTTGTTTTGTCTTTGGATAAAAACTCTTAATTCAGAAACTTACTTGTATAATTGCCTGCCAGAAATTATTTTGTGGCTGTAAGACAACGATCTTAATTGCAATCCCGACAATACAAAGATACTCCTCTTTGGCAAATCCAACTGTTTCTCCACTATGAAATGGTGGCCAAACTCTGCTTCTTAAATACATTTTGCCAGCAACTGTAATGGTTGCAAAACATGTAGTCAAATTCGATACTGATCTTTCTTTTTCCACAAGCTTCAGCAGTTCCTGGCATGTGTTTTAATCTTATAAAATCTCTGAAAAAAGATTTAACTTTCTGCCCTTGGCTGCTAGGAAAACTAGCCGTTCGTATTTCCTCAAGATTGGACTATTGTAATAGTCTTTATTCGGGCTGCACAAAACAGTGTACAGAATACAGCTGCCAGACTGGTCTTTCATCTCAGGCGGAGTTCTGCATCAACGCACTGTCTTCCAATTCATAAAATGATTTTTTTTATACATATGCTCGTTTATAGACAGTTTAAATATTCTGCACCCAAATACCTTAATGTCAAGTTTTGCCACTACCTGCCCAAAGATCATCATATGATGAATTGTCTTAAACCACCCATGTTCCTTCTGAAATTTCGAGCGGAAAGTCATTCGCCGTTCCAGGTGCCAAAGCATGGAACCTAGCAGTATGCACTTCTTTGAATCTGAAGAACCTTTAAAAAAAGGACTCCAAACTTGGCTCCTCCGAGCTGCATATTCTATTTTCAGTGAACTTATAAATTCCACCAGCCTGTCTTTAAACAGTAGTCGAGCACAGCGCCAGGATGCTCTTTTGAGTGACCGTTTTGTTCTTTAAATACGTACTCTTATTGCATCAATTTTATCTTTACCCAGTTCTCCTAATTGGGGTTAGAGCCTGCTTTGAAATGTGAGCTTTATTTATGCTTACTGATTTGCATCCAGTCAAAATACTACTGCATATTACCATTTTTTTTTTAAACCTGGATCACCAACCCCTTTCATAAAGATAAGTGTTTCACGATGCGAATAGCATTCATCATGCAGCCCTGAGTCTAGAAGCTACAGGTGAGTGTAATTAAAGGAACTGGTTTGTTTTTGTTAGTTTGCCTGACTGAACTGTTATGGCTACAAAGTCACTTGATGGCGTGAGGGTACCCTCATTGTGTTGCAAAGTGAAATTGTGAACCACTCGCTCTCTGCAAGTTGGGGATACCACTTTAAATACCCTATTCAAATGATGCCAAAAGGAGAATGGGGGACTGATAATGGGGTTGAAGTAACATCTCTGAATGTTCTTCAAATAAGTTTGAATACTGATGTGTGGGAATTCTGCTATCCACCACATCGCTGCGTGGGCGGGGCGGCCGCATGCTGGTGACAGAACCGCTCCGTCACCAGCCGCGGTTGGGCTGTTCTTGTGACGGAGCGGTTCAGTCATGGCCCCGCCCGCTCAATAGAACGCGCCGCCCAGGCGCGAAATCAGCACCGCGCAGGCGCGGCGGCAGGGCCATGACGGAACCGCTCCGTCATCAGCACAGCCCAACCGCAGCTGATGACGGAGCGGTTCCGTCAACATCGAACGGGTTAAAGGCAAGAGGATGTGTCCTAACTTTGGTCCTCGGATCTGGGGAACCAGGTTCGAGTCTCGGCAATGACGCTGAACATTTTGTGATTCTGGGAACATCACTTTATCTCCCCATGCCTAACAAAAATATGAATGTGTCCTTATGTAACGCAACTGGTGCTATGTAAAGCCCTCTGATACCCGATGCCTTCGGGTCAAGTTTGCGCTATATAAAACTCTATTAAAAAATAGAAAAGTGCTGCACTGAGCGCACCTACCATCCAGTTAAAGACACATTGTTTCCATGTAATAGGATAGGAGGGAAAACAAGTCTGTATTTTGTTACTGCCTTCCCAGTTATTGTCGGGGCTCTGGGAGTGGCTGCAGTTCAAGTAATAGGGCAGTTTTAAATGCAGCTCCCTACACATTGGCCAGTGTTCTGCTACTGCTGTTATGAGTGTGCTTCATAGTCTGAATACAGCTGTAATTATTGAGAATATTGGAAGTGCATTTTTGTGCAGGGCAGGGGGTAATCCTACACCCTATAGACGGCATGCTTTAGTGTTTTATGAAATGTTTCATGAAGAGATTTACTGTCTCGAATAGATTACCCCGTGTTTTTTTTTTTTTTTTTTTTTTACATGTTAGGCTGTCCTTGCTCTGACACAAGCATCTGTAGGTCAACACGTTAAATCAGTGGCACCTTCTTAGTCTGGATCAGGAGTACAATATAAAACTTTATAAATAAATCACCCCAGTTATTACAAAGCCTTCCCTTGCTCCTCTGTACTTGTGGAATCTTGTCATAGACCTGGACTGGTGTATATCATAGGTATCTCTTAAGAAATTTGAAGCCTGGGTGTATCCGCTGTGCTTTTCATGATCATACCACATCTCCCATCCTAACTATACTCCAGCCCGTTCCAGTGTATAACAAGGCGTGTTTGAATTTAAGGTGGGTTGTGTGGAAGGTCTGGTGAGGGAGTAGATAGAACATGGTTTCTGTTACATATTTCTATACCATGTCCCTTTTACTCTTCTGTGATGAAAAATGGAAGTGTCTTGTAGACCAGACCGCAAACCAAAATCCTGCCTGGGAAAACTGATCTAATAAATAATGTCCAAAGCCTAGGCTCTCCAATATTGTATCAAACGTAGCTAGCTGTTCTTAAAGTGTTTGGAGATGCCTGGTTTTGTAAACTGCAAATGGAAGCTTAGAGTTTCCCAGCTGTGGACTGAAATAGTCCAAATAGCTTTTATTTACAGGCCCCTTGAGCTCTAAAAGGCCCCTTTGCAGATACAGCTCAAACATTAAAATGGTGCTTTATTTCCTTGGGGAAGCTGGTCAGGCAGCCCAACAGAGTGGTGCTCACCAGTGTTCGAAGAGCAAGCTTCTGATGGTTTTTTTGCATGTGTACACCTCAGCCTAGTAAGGCCTGTTTGAACAAGCCAGGTTACCAGCTTTGTCTTTGAGGCAATTAAAAATCTGCTCTGAGATTGCCGCATATTCTTCTGCTATTCCATAACCCTCTTACAAAATCGTAACCACTTGCGTTCAGCCAAGATCTAATGCGCCTCAGTATTCACTTCCATATCCTAGCTCGTCGATTTCTGTGGTGAATAGTAAGACTCTGCTCTCTGATCAGGAAAGGTGTTCAAACTGGCATCCTACATAGAAACCGTGTTGCCAATGGAGTTTGGGGCCCTCTGTGCATCCAAAATGCAGGATCGTGGAACGCCATGCTAGATGTGGAACGCAACCGCCAGGAGAGAAGACACTTTTTGGGTTAATCTTGTCTCCTATGAGAGGAGTGAACAAGCGTATTGGGGATTTCTGAACTGTGCACTGGTGGCGACTAGTCAACCAGGTGATGCTCTTAAAAAGAGGTCCGCTCCAGATCTAAACCGATTTCCATAACGAAGGAGCTCGGTACTTGTTAATTGTGAATACATAGTCTTTGTCTTTGTAGGCCAGTCTTGTTTTCTTCCTCCCAACCAGAAAGTTACATTTTTAACACCAGAAAACACGATGCAGTAGATTGTTCAAAATCTAGAATTGTTAACCTATATAGGTCCAGAGTTGTGTAGCTGTATTCCAAGAGTCTATTATTATGGAAAAATTGAAAAGGTATCCCTCAAGGATCGTTCTACTCCAAACTCCAATGGAATCACTTAGTTGAGGGTCCTGACACCAGGGAATTCCAGATAGTTCTGTGGTTCTCTTGGATCAAATTTATGTGGGGATAAAAAAAAGATCTTCAACTACCTCTCAATTACACTCACAGTACCATCACAAACCCTCAGCAAGCTGGTCTATGGCTAACACTATACTGGAAGTGGCACTCGACTGTTTAGAAGGCTTCAGACCATACAAAACCCGGCAGGCAGACTCCACCTCCCAACCCATACTCTCATTATCCCTCATGCCGAAGAGTTTCACTGGCCTTCAATCTACAAACGAGCCCTCTTCAAACTCCTCTGACACATACCCGCTTGCCGCATGGCCTAATGAACTGGGATTCCTGCCTAAAGTATCGAAGGAAGTAAGAAACCTCAGAATGATCATGGACTCCAAGCTGTTGATGAATGCCCAAGTGGATAAACTAGCAAGATGAAGCTTTGTCCCTATAAAAACGCTGCAACAAATTTTCCCTCATTTGGGATTTCCACACAAGGTCAAACTACCATCTCCCTTGTTCTGTCCAAACTAGATTACGCCAATAGCCTTTACCTCGGATCACCTTTAACGACCATAGAAAGACTACAACGGATTCAGAACTCTGCTACCAGACTACTCTTGCATATCAAACCATGAGACCACATCTCCTCTGCCTTGAAAGCCCTGCATTGATTACCGGTTGCCAGAAGATCCACGTTCAAGCTGCTTTGTATCACCCACAAAGCAATGCATGGAATAGGACCACTCTTCATCAGGAAATAAATCTCCAAACACGTTCACCAAAGGAACCTCTGCTCTAAAGGAGCATCTCGCCTCAAAATCCCAGCATACATGAAAAAAAAACATGGGTGGCACATCCTTCTCTGTTCAAGCAGCCCAACTATGGAACTCTTAACCCCCCAACATAAGGTCCACTGACAACCACCCCAACATAAGGTCCACTGACAACCACCTTATCTTCAGAAAACTACTCCAGATTTGGCTCTTCCCCACATAAGCACCATATGCAAACAGAAATTTACAGCATATGTCTCGTTATATAAGCATTTGTTTTCACTACAGATATGTACATATCTTTGTGTATTACTTTGTAAAAACATGTAAAATAATTATGATGAGAAAAAATAATAAAATAAATAAAACCTCTTTGACCTACATGTACATACTTCCATTGTGCACCTATGTACCTTCCATCTACTTGGATCAGTGTGTCTGTTACTTTTCTCCTGAAAAAGCATATCCAATGCACTACCCTATTTCTCATCCTGTGCCTCTATCAATATCTTTAATCTACATATACTTACCTCCTTTATGTATCCATATACTTTCAGTGTACTTGTGGATATATATTTATCACTTTCTTCTAATTTAGCCTTTCCACGGCATTATGCTATTTCTCAGCCTATACTTCGCTCAATATCTTCTAGCCCAACTTTCTGACTCATCTCACACTTCTTTCGACTACTCTTTCCAATGCACTACCCTATCTCATCTTATAAATCTATCAATATATCCTCTCCATCCACTCTCTCATTTATCCCAAATGCCATACCACTATGATCGCCAAAATATCCCTTTCTAGACTCTCCTACTCTACCCCTCCTTGCATCCTCTGACACCTTTTTACTATACTGATCCTCTAAAACAAACCTTTCTAAACTCTTCCCTCTGACTCCTCCCCTCCCAAACTCCTTTTTACTCATCCAAAAGCCTCCTCCTATAACAAAGACCTAAGAAAAAAATATGATTCACTCTTTAATCCCTCCACTGTCCTTTTCAATCAAAATTAACAGACTAACATGTTCTTCTCAAATTCCATATTCACTTATACTAATTCACCACTAATCCTTTATTGGGTTCCAGAGTAGTATGCTACTCGCCAATAAAGAGTCAACACCCCATCAGGGTTACAAGTGCTCTGTAAATGGAAACCTTTTTCCTTTTCTACCCCTCCCCAACCCTTCTCGATCCAAATAACTGATTAACCTATCCACCACTAAAATGGCTGGTTTTTCACCATACTAATTCAACACTAATCCTGATGGGTTCCAGAGTAGCGTGCTGCTTGCGCTTCAAAACCCCATCAGGGTTAGCAAGCGCTATATAAATACAAACCTCTTCTATCTCGCCACCTTCCCTTCTCTACCCAAATAACTGAATAACTTATCCACTACTTCATATTTTACTATACTAATTTTCAACACTAATCCTTTATGGGTTCCAGAGTGGTGTGGTACACTCCAGAAAAGCGCTTCAACACCCATCAGGGGTAACGAGTGCTATGTGAATGCCAACCTTTACTCCCCTTTTATCCCTCCGCTATTCTTCTCACCCAAATAACTGACTAATATTCTCCACTGAAATGACTTCATATTTCACCATATTAATTCACCACTAATCCTTTATTGGCTTCCCCAATAGCATGCGTCAACAAGCGCTATATAAATACAAACCTTTTTCCTCCTCCAATAATTGACTAACCTATCCACCACTTAAAATGTACTTGCATGTTTCACTATACTAATTCAACACTAATCCTCTATGGGTCCCGGAGTAGCGTGCTACTCGCCGAAAATGCTCTAGGACGCCTCTTCTGGTGTAGTAAGTGCTATATAAATCTGCAACCAGCAGATAACTTACCCTCCTGAGGGGGGAAGCCGGGAGGTCTCTTTTCTTTACTTTGCACCTAGCGCTCTCAGCGTTTTTATTCATTTTAAAACTGCTCGCATTTTGCACGTTTGACTCAAGAAGCGTGTAGAGACTTCCCTTGTCACACTCCTTTGCTCTCTGTACCTCTCCCCCCTCCCTCGGCCCCCTGACAGCTCTCGGCCGAGTGCAGACGCCGAGGGCTGGTTATTACAACTCTAGCGGCCATATTGGGTGAGCGCCAGTGAGTGACGCGCTCTAGCAGCGCGCATAAAGGGTCCCGAGAGGCAGTGTTCGTGTCAGCAACCAGCAGATGACTTTCCCTCCTGAGGCGGAAGCCGGGAGGTCTCTTTTCTTTGCTTTGCGCATAGCGCGCTCGGCGTTTTTATTTTTAAAACTGCTCGCATTTTGCACGTTTGACTCAAGAAGCGTGTAGACTTCCCTTGTCACACTCCTTTGCTCTCTGTACCTCTCCCCCCTCCCTCAGCCCCCGACAGCTCTCGGCCGAGTGCAGACGCCGAGGGCTGGTTATTACAACTCTGGCGGCCATATTGGGTGAGGGCTGGTGAGTGACGCGCTCTAGCAGCGCGCATAACGGACGGCCATGACTCCGCGCTGCGGACGCGCCGGACCTGCGCCGGAGTCATGCCCATCTGCGCCGTCCGAGCCCAGACGAGCCTACGGCCAGCCACTCTGCTGATTTCAGCAAGTTCTGCACTCACTTATTCGCGCGCTGAACTACTTCGATCGCGCTCCCTGACACCTTCGCACTGTACATTAATACAGAGGGGCACTGAACCTTTTACTTATTGTGCATTATGTCATCCCCCTAATCAAGTAGAGGCAAAACATACACGACGTTCTGCTCTCTTGAACTGCAGATCTCTTCCAAGGCACTCACTGGAGCTCAACATCCTTATTTTGGAACACGAGCTAGACATCCTGTTTCTAACAAACATGGCTTACGCAAGGTTCAGAAGCGGATATAGTGAACGCCCTTCCTCCGGGTTTTCTTATCCATACCCAGGACAGACCGCTGGGTCGAGGGGGAGGTGTTGCTATTCTGTATAAGAATTCGTTGGCATGCAGGGCCCAAAAAGGGGAGGTGGAAGATTGTGAGAGCTGTAAGTTCTCCTTCCAAATCTCTCCCACTGTGGCGATGTCGGGGTTACTAGTCTATCGTCCCCCAGGAAGTATTGGCAACTTCGTTGGCTCACTTATGGAAACGTTAATGGTCTGTGCCGCCTCTGCAACAAATTTCATTACCATGGGAGACTTTAATCTCCATTTTGACGACCAGGAAGACCGGTCGGCGACAGCCCTTCAATGTGATCTTAAAATCTGCGGGGTTAATCTTATAAATTTGGAGGTTACCCACAACAAGGGCCACCTGCTGGATCCTATTTTCTCAAACATTCCCACCATGAAAGCAGCCCCCCCGATCCCTCTGCCATGGACGGATCATTTTATGATCCCCTTTGCCTGGCAGACCGAGTCGGAGAGCACCCCCTCCACCATTTTTTCACGTAGTCTGGAAACCTCACGCCCACTACTAGCGCAGGACCCTGTCCTGGCAGAAGCAGACTTCTACAGATGGATGTCGAACACACTCGAAGCCGTCCTTCCTGTAAGATCAGCAGGAAGAAAGGAGAAAAGACTGCGCACCACTCCTTGGTACACGCCAGAGCTGAGGGTAATGCGGAGGGCTTGGAAAAAACTAGAACGTGCCTGGAGGAAGAACTGGGAAGTAGCTTGTAAGACTGAATACCGAGTGGCGATAAGGAATTACAAGCTCTCCATCCGGCTCGCCAAAACCCAATTCTTGGAGGAGAGAATCAGCAATGCCTCCAACTCCTCTAGAGAAACATTCCTGGTGGTCAAAGAACTCCTGAGGGTCCCCACACCTCCTGCCCCCACAGATAATCTGGAAGACAAATGTAACGATCTAGCAGAGTACTTCCACACTAAAATTGAAAAAATTCTGATCACCTTGCCCCAAATTAACATAGGAGCTGTGCCCCTGGAGGATGAGGGTTTACCTCTGAGGACCCTGGACTCCTTCGGACCAGTCACTGAGGATGAAGCCCTTAAAGTCCTACTGTCCATTAAGAGTGGCTCTCCCCGGAACGTGGTCCCCATGAGGATTCTCAAACTCGTTGCCCCTTCCATTGTGGAGCCTATTACTGAGGTAATTAATTCCTCATTAGGTGCTGGTGTAGTCCCACCCAATTGGAAGGGTGCAATAGTAAAAGCCCTCTTAAAACAACCTAGCCTAGACCCTCTAGACATGGCGAACTACAGGCCCATCTCGCTACTCCCGGGACTAAGTAAAATCACGGGAAAATTGGTTAATCTCCAGCTATCCAATTTCCTTGAGTCCAACGGTGTGCTGAGAAGCTCCCAAACAGGCTTTCGCCCGGGCCAAGGCACTGACACCGCCTTGCTGGCAGTCACGGAGGAGGTACGCTGCATCTTGGATTCAGGAGGATCAGAGGCAGTGATCCTCCTGGACCTTAGTGCAGCGTTCGACACTGTTAACCATCGAGTGCTACTTCAGCGACTGTCAGATGCTGGAGTGAGGGGTACAGCATTGAAATGGCTGAGGTCATTTCTCAGCGAACGCACCTTCCAGGTCTGGGAAGGGGGCGCACAATCTGCATCCACCCACCTCCATTGTGGTGTGCCTCAGGGCTCCTCTCTGAGTCCCACATTATTTAATGTATACATGGCCCCCCTGGAGGATGTGGTGGCTCCATTTAACATCAAGATCGTGAGCTACGCCGACGACACCCAGTTGGTGTTCGCCCTCTCACAGACCACGGATAATTCCCAGGTGCTACATTCCTGCCTATCCAAAGTCCACTCTTGGATGGGGGATTCAGCACTTAAGCTGAATGGCTCAAAAACGGAGATAATGCTGATGGGAATGAAAAATCCCTCACTCCCCTGCTCGGCTTGGCCCAGCTGCCTGGGATCCCCTCCCAAACCCAAGGCCGAGATTAAGAGCCTGGGTATTTGGCTGGAGCAAGATCTCTCCTTTAGGACCCAGGCCTCCAAACTAGCTAGTGTCTGTTTTGGCCTCCTCCGATCAGTGCGTAAAGTGCTGCCGCTGATTCCTTTTCTATCTCGGAAGCTTTTAATCCAGGGACTGATCATATCCAGATTAGACTTCAGTAATGCAGTCTACCTGGGTGCCCCTGAGATCACTCTGAACAAACTTCAACAATTTCAGAATGCGGCGGCACGAATGCTTCATAACATCCCCATGTCATGATTGGCCAAACCAGCATTGAGGGCGCTGCACTGGTTGCCAGTGCGAGAAAGGGTTACATTTAAATCTCTCTGCCTTGCACACAAAATCTTGCAAGGTAAAGGCCCTCCCGACCTCCAAAAGATGGTGACTCTGTATAAAGCAAGTAGAACTCTTCGCTCTGATCAACAACATCTAATTGTGGTCCCCAGGGTCAAAAAGGCCCGATCAGGAGGAAGGAGATTCTCCGTAAATGTTGCAACCCTTTGGAACTCACTCCCCCTTGGTTTACGCTCGGAGCCATGTCTTTTACATTTTCGTAAACAACTGAAAACTTTTCTCTTCTGCTAAACTGTTGTGCCTCCTCTCTGTCCTTACTGTTACTCTGTTTGGTGAAGCGCTGGGATGCTCCAGGGTAACCATGCGCTGTACAAAACTGTTTAATAATAATAATAAATGCAATTACAATAAAATATACAAAGCCTTGCACAACATTGGCCCCACACAACTCAACCTCATACACTTCCACTAACATACCAGACCACCCTCTCTTCAGCCAAACACCTGCTTGCACCCTGCCACCCCCCTCACTCACATCACACATGCATAACCAGATCTGGCAGTTGTACCTTCTTCTGTGTACCTTTTTCCTAAACACTGGAACGACCTTTCACTGCACATCAGAGCCACCTCCTCAGTTTTCAATTTCTGCGAGAAACTGAACATCTGGCCTTTAACCGAGCCCTGTCCCAACAGCTTCTGCTTTAGGGCCAAAGTACCCTGCCGGGTGAGTCGTGCACTCCACAAATATAACAAACAATGGGGCTATCAGAACGTTCGTGTCTACTGGACAGGTTACTTGGGATGTATCTAATTTAGGAACAAGCGCTGTGCTATCTGGAGGCCTGGGGAATGTCTAACTTGGGAGGTGGCATGGTCTTCCAGCGGCCCTGTACATCTAGGCTTCAACGTGCTTGGATTTCAAATATCTTGGTAATGGTCGCACCTTGTAAAGCAGAGAAGTAATGGGGGGGGGGGGGGAAGACTGAAGAATGCCTTGTGGCAATGAAACGTTTTGTACCATGAAGTCCTAAAGTAAGGCTTTACTTGTCTTGTGATGTGTATGCGTGAAAGGATGACCGAACGAAGAGCTTTATCTAGTGGTGGGTGCCCTTGTACTCTCTACCTCCAGAATGAGCACTTTGTCTTTCAGATATTTATGTGCTTCAGGTCAAAGTTTATTTTGGATTGCTTGATCCATGAAATGGAAATCGTAAGTACAGGACATAATAAAAAATATATTGATAAAATATTATTGGAAGTCACCATTCAAAATGAACTCCTTCCAAACACTGCAATTTGGTGTTGGCAGATAAGGTTTCAGTATGGTCCAAATGGTAAGTCCTTAATGAACAACCTCTATTGAATCCCGCACTCACTCCTGTGTCTCCGACTCTCCTTTCCAATTCCTGCGTACAATTTTCATAACCACGAAGGATCTACTATTCATTCAGGGGGCACCAAAAAATGGAGGAAGGCGTTTAGCAGCCAGTAAGTCCTGGTTCTTTGTGAACCATGTAAAGTTGCAAGCACCCCTTGCATTCAAAACCTTCTGTAATGCTCCAACTCTGCCTACTTCCATGTGCTGACCCAATGTAATAAAGGTCTGAGATGAATTAATATTTCTCAGGCAAAGTGCCTACAATACCACCAGATAGTTGAAAGTAGTAGAATGTAATTTCAGGTTCTTTTTTTTCTTCTACTTTTAAAAACACTTTTCGGCTACAGCAAGCAAAAAATCATTTACAAACCCCCATAGAAGTGGTAAATGGCAGCAGTTTGGGCTTTTTACACCGCGAGTGTTGGAGAGATTTCCCTGTCACCCACCTTCTAGCAAGACAATGGCTTTGACCTACGGAGGCAAATGACACTTAGATTTTACAAAATGTTTATAGTATTTGGAAGCCTACGGCTAGGTTAGGTCTCCTTCCCCACTAACCCTCCCACCTCACTACAGAGACGCTTGCGTGTGTAAGGGGTAAAGGTGAACTGGACAGGCTTAAAGTTACAAGGAAAATCACGTTTCTGAGACAAAAGCCCCTTCGCGAAAGGGCTGAGAAATACTGTGCCTTCAAAGCTCTCTATCAGTTACTCCTTGAGGATAAAGTCCCTGATTAAGCTTGCTATGTCTTGTAAGAGAAAAAAATAGCAGGACTGCATTTCCTGTAATTTAAGAATCTCACTCCACGATTTCATGTGCTCGGAAAACGTAAAGATCAGCTACTCCGGTAAAAGGAGCATCCCTTTTCAGAATGTCATTTGGCTGTAGTACCTGTGTACCAGCTACACTTTCTCATGATCTGGTTGAGGGACAGCTACCAAAATCTAATCGTTTAAGAAAGAAATTATTCGTTTACTAAAAGAAAACAAAACGGTCAAAATAAGTTATTGTCATTTGCGGGACCTGTGAGTCTTGGATGCAGGTACTTTCATCCATCTTTTTAGAATGGATTTCAGTGCTGTCATCTCTTCTTTGACATTTGTTTTATCGGTTATAGGGGCAATGTCTATCCAAATGTATTTCCTGGGCCTGTGGAGAGACTTTGAAGTGTCTAAAACCTAGCACGTGATTTGGTCAAGTTGGCTGTAAAACACCGGCATACTGTTAAATTATTTTTGGTCCTAGTTTGGTTGCTTAGCACTAGCTACTAAATAAGATTTCATGTGAGGATTGTTTTTGTGGTGTTCAAGATTGGAGGGGGCTTGAATATGGCCTTCCCTTCCTGTTGTGCCAATAACATTTACCTTTGTTTTTTAAAATAAGTCTGCACTGTATAAATAGCAATAACATCACGTCTGCTGTTTCAGATGTGAGATGTATCCATGAGTGAAAATACTGGCAACAAATTTCAGCACATGAGGATACCAGTTGCGAAATAGCGCACTTGGTTATAGTTGAGGGGATCTCTTGACAAATAGCAATTGAGCAAACTGACCGTTCAAGGGTTCTTAAATCTTCATACAATTATACAGTCCGGAAGATGGTCTCTCAGATGCACCACAACCGACACCAAACACCGATGTTTAACCCAACGTTCTTTTAGTTATTGTTACATTTATATTTTGAACCTAGTCCTTCTGTTAGAGACAAACTGTGTTTGTATATTTTGAAAGTGGATTTAACATGCATTGACAAAGTAAAATATATAGTGTTCAATGTCAATGTGTGTGACGATTTGCTGTTAGAACTCCTGTTACTTCTGGAACCCCAATATTTGTGATTTTTAATCTTAAATACATTTGATACTAAGACATACACTTGCATTCTGAAATGTATTTAATGAATTGAATGAATAACCTTCAATTAAGTTATGATGTGCTGCTTAGACATTTTAAGCAACCTGTGTATATGTTAATGTGCTTAGAACAAAACCATTGTTGGCACTATTACCTACCTTATTTACAATATCCAAGCCCATAAGAGAATATTGAGTTGCCCTTTTGTGTCAGTTCACTTTCAAAAAGTGGCATTTCTAAAATAGTAAAGTTAAATCCAACCATGCCAGTAAGTAGAATTTATTAATGCCAATCCAAACATGAAACCCTAAAAAGCTACTCCTCTCTCATCAGGAATCATAGTTTAACAGATTAAGTAGTTCCCAATGCCACCCTATAAGAGTGGTAGGTCTCACAGTAGTGAAAAACGAAATAGGGTGTTGTCATTTCCAGGACATGCAAAACATAAAGGTGCATGTCCTACCTTTTTACTTCCGTAGCACCCTGCCCTTAGGGCTACCTAGGGCCTACCTTAGGGGTTACTTATATGTAATAAAAGAGGAGTTTACGGCCGCTTGGCAAGTAGGGTTTCAAAGCTAATTTGATGTGACAGTAAACTGAGCACACATGTCCTGCATTGAAAGGCTACTTCTGTGGGTGGCACAATCGGTGCTGCAAGCCCACTAGTAGTATTTAACTTACAGGCCGAGGGTACATGGGGTAGCACTTCACAATGGACTTACTAGTAAATTAAATAGGTCAATCAGGTATACAGCAATCCCAAGCATGTTTAGGGAAGAAGCACATGTACTTTAGCACTGGTTAGCAGTTGTTAAATGCTCTGACCCTAAGGCTAACAAAAACAAGGTCAGAAAAAGAGAAGGAAGGCACAAAGTTTGGGGTAAACCTGCAGAAAGGGCCATTTCCAACATAGCCCCTTCGCAGCCTAAAGCCATAGTCTAATCAATACCTTGATGGACCTCCCTGCTTAGAACCTAGACAATCTCCCACTACTTTAGGGTATTTACCAGTTCTACTCCTATATGACCCAGGGGGATTCCTGTCTATGCTCTCAGGACATGAAGCTAACCAAGTCATGTGACCATTCCACCCTGGGGTCTGACTCCTCGTATCCACCACCGAAAAAATTCTGTTCATAAGGACAGCAACCACCAGAGACCACCAACAGTTGCCAGGGTTAAGAGCTAGGCCACCAGCCATTCAGGGCTCTCTGTCCTCTGGTGTTTGTGGAAATGGGGGGGGGGGCGGCTGGGGGATTGGCCCCAGGTGCCCTGCATCCTTTCTCTAGTCTCCCTGCCACCAGTTCTGTCTTGTCGTCCTGCAACTGGTCCTTCAACCCAGTGTCTGCACCCTCAGGTTGAACAGCAGCCATGGGTGAGTCCTTTCTCTCCTGCCTCTCTATCTGCGCTTCTGCACCCTCCATTTAGAAGTACTACTGCCAGAAAGCTGAACTGTGAGTGCTCTGGTGGCAGCCGCCCTGCCTAGTTCTCCTACCAGTTCAGGTGTGATATCCTGCAAACGGCCCTCCAGCCCTTAGGCTGAACATGTGCCTGTCAAGCCAGGACTTCCAGGGGAGTACAACTATCTCACCCCCCTTAGGGAAATGCACTGTGCATGTGTTGTGCAAGAGTCTGCTGGCGCAGGTCTTCTGACCTCTGCCTATGTGACAGAGCATGAAGTCCCACCCAAGCCAAAAGTGGCCTCACCAGGGTCTGTCTTGGAGTGCTTTGATCTCCAAGCTGACGACCCCAGACTCACTGGCTCCCACACTTGGGGAAGCCTCCCCATCTTACCCTTCCAACTCCGCCTCTGTACCCTCCTTCGTGGAGTGGTAGCCCCAGAAACTAGGGCTGGTAGGTCGCTTGTGGTAGCTGTCCCGGTCCTGCACGCCTGACACTGAAGAGCTACCATCAGTGGATGGTCTCCCTGTACAGAAAGTCTCCCCTCAGAATGCTCCCTCGGGGAACAATCCAAGCTCTGGGGAAGGAAATAGGGCCGCCTGGACCTCTGCCCACCCGCACTTCAACTCTGAGTAGGAACATGTGGCTCTTCTCCCCCGCCCCCCCAACCCCTCCCTAGTTTGGAACCTGTCTGGGTTACTGTGAACCTCCCCCCACCCTAGGTTGGGGAGGGGGGGCCTGAGCCAATCCCCTTTGGCTCACTCTCGAATGCCTTCTAAGACACTCCTACTCACACAGACGTCTGCCTCCTTTGCAGGTTCCCTAGGGTCAGAACTTACAATCAATCAGGGGTTGGTGTGGCTCTGGAAAAACTGTGACTGAACATGTACTCTCTTGGGATCAAGTTATACAGCCCTGAATAATATCTACTTTGCTTCCCCTCAGTCAGACCTTCAGTGCCTTACCAGCGTAGTCTGAATAGTCAGCCCAGCTCTTGCGTGGATAGCTTGTGACTAACCCTGAACCTTTGTCAGTATTTGTCAAGTGTCAGCCCAAATTTTCTGGTCAATATGGTCTTCAGTGTAGCATGTCTGGTTCCACACCTCTAGTGTAAGAAGAGTGTTGCTCTCCACTGGGGGTATGTACCTCCACAGACTACCACCCCAGAACTTCTCTGGGACCTTGTGCTCTCTTAAAGCCACTTCATAGACTGCAAATCACATCATCCCCCACAACATGTCTGGATACCCAAAGATTTGGTGCACAGTTGTTTCACTCATGTGAAGACACTGCAGGTATGCTGCCACCATTACTGCTGCACGTGTAGGGCTCTGATAGCCAGCTCTCTGGGGGTTGAGCTAGTGTTAGTTTCCTTTTCTCTCCTCCAGAGCCATCCTCCTTTTCTCTAGGGCTTGCTGTTTCTCCAACTTTAGCTTTGCAAGCTGCAGTTTCAACTTTCTTTCCTCCCGCCTGTACTCTAGTTCTGCAGGGGACAGGTACCTGGAGGAGACACTGCTCCCTGCTCTGGGAACCCCTTCTGCTCCTGGAAGTTGTACCCTCCCTCCACCCCAGGCATGTGTAAAGCCACTTCAGACTCTAGGATCAGGTCACCCTCCTCAGGAATTTCTGGCCCTCCGCCCCTGCAATATGGGCCTCTGACCAAGCTATCAAAGCCTTCTGAAGCTCCCCCTTTCGCTTGAAGCCTTTCATGGAGACTCGAAACTCCATTCAATAGCTCATCATCTGAGCCCCAGTATATGACTAACTGGGCCAGATCAAACTCCTCTACTGCATGTAGTGCTGCTACTTCCCCAAACGTAGACATTTTAAAGCACAAAAATTAAAAAGGTCAAATCAGGGAGAATTAAAACTAATCGCAGTAGTCAAAGTGAGGAGTAGTAGTGAACAGTGAGTTACTGTATGATGGTGAACAAACACAAGTATTGTGCTCACCTATTTTAGAAATGGGATTTCTCGGTGGCTAAGGATACACCCAAGCCAGGCAGAACCCTCCACTCTAGTCTGGGTAAGCCAGATACACCACTGAGATAACCTGTGCTCACCCTCTGGTAGCTTGGCGCAGAGAAGGCAGGCTTATCAAGAGAGGCACAGCGCATGGGTCATGCAGCTATGCTTGAGGTGCTAATTAAAGTTGCTGTATATGTATTATTCATGGAAGATGGAGTACAAGCTATTCTATTTTGTTGTATTGTTGAACATAGTTCAGTTTCAAGCACCAAGTTACTGTTATGCAACTATACCAGAAGTTTAAAACTGTGAATTATGATGTAATACATCACAATAGTACAGAGCTGTACTGCAATGCTTCTAAAATGTGATATATATTGGATCATTATGAAATATTTCACAAAAAAAGTATAATATAAATCCATTTAAACAAATCAAGAGAGGCACAGCAATGTGTAAAGTATTAGTGCAACTCACGCAAAGTAACAATAAATACACCACAAAAATAATCCACAGGTTTTAGAAAAATAGTTTAGTATTTTCTGAACAAATTAAGACCAAAACAAAAAAATCACATGTATACTTTTGAGGATATGCACATTTAAAAATAATAGATAATCACAGTATTGGAAGACGCCTTGTGCTCCTCTTCTGATGTGTATGGTACTGATAGGAACTAAGGGACACATGTATCAAATTTGGAAATTGCAATTACCTAATTGTGACTTTTTTGTGAATCGCAATTAGGTAATTGCTGTTCCCAATGTATGAAACTCCATGATTCCTAGTGGGTCACAAATTGACCCACCTCTTTATTATTAATGAGTTGGATCACAATTTGCGACTACCTAGGAATTGCTAAAATCACAGGGTTGGTGGCCTGTTGGGGTCAGCAGACCACCATGTCCGTGATTGCTTTTAAATAAAGTAATCTTTTTTTTTATGTAGCTCATTTTCCTTAAAGGAAAACAGGATCTGTTTAAGAAAAAAAGCCGAAATTTAAGAGCATGCTGGCAGCTATTAGAAAACATTTTTACAAGCCTTCCCAAAGGTGATGGGGTCCCTTTCCATTTGCAAGTTGGTTACCACCAACTTGAAGTAGGTAGTAAATTGCAAATGTTTTACAACTGCATTCGCGGTCACAAAACATTCATTAATACTGTCACGATTCAGTATTTGAAAGGGACACCCTAAATATGCCCCTTCCAAATAGCGAATCGCAAACCCATTTTGTGATTGGGTAACGGGTTACTGAATCGCAAAATAGGGTTTGATAAATGTAAAACGCCTTTTTTTGCGTTCAGAAGCTGATTGATTTTGTCAATTGGCCTATTTGGAAACAAAAAATTGGTTGATACATGTGGCCCATTGGGCCCGATTAAGATTTTGGCAGTCCAACCCCCCGAGAAGCGAGTCATCCATGCCAGTGGTCAACCTACTGCCGTATTATTAGTTGTGCAGTCTGAAATCCAGACCGCCAGCACGGCGGTCCACCTAGAGATCCCCCAGCAGTCCAAAATGTCAGCAGTGGGCTGCGGTATGCCGCCAGGCCCGTGGTCCATCCGCTGAGCGTATTACGACTACACAGTCATACTGGTGGTCGCCCAGCAGTGCTTAACAAACGGCGATTACTTAAAGTCGGTTCACTACCGCGGTACGCGCCAAATAACACACCACAATACTGCATGGGATGCATTCAAAAACTACACACCTGATGTGCTTTGGCAGTAGGACTTGTCTGCAAATCACACTATAAAACACACCCCATTCCTAACCACAATCCTTTGCTTCCAAACTGCAGCAAGACAGCCATTCATTTACTGCACTTTTTTTTTTATAGAGAAATCATCCCTTTTATCTTTACATTTAGTAGTCCACCACCTATAAATGTTATTTATTTGCACCTTTTTACCTTTATCCTCTTTTAGAATAAATTGTTTTAGGTCACCATGCGTACAAAAAATACTTTCTTCACTAAGAACGAGTTGACTGTCATGTTGAATGAAATCATCACAGTAGAGCCCCACATTTTTGGAGCCCGAGTCCAGCACACCCCTTAGACTAGGAACGCGTAAATGTGGGACAGGATAGTCAGCAAAGTGAGTGCTGTTGATGCCATCCTGCACATACAGGGAGACATCCGGAAGAGGTGGAATGACCTCGGGCAGAAGGTGCGTGGTAAGTACAACAGCCACTACCTAGAGGCACAGAGGACTGGTGGGGGCCCTCCCAGTGCACAATTACAGCACTTTCCCTGGGAGAAGAAGGTCTTGGCCATCCTGCATACTGAGGGCATGTCAGGAATAACTGGGTGACTGGATTCTGGCAAGTTACACTCCAAGAGCTGCCACAATATCCTGTTTGATAACAACTCTCCCTTTTGCTATCGTCTTCTCCATCTACTTACATATTATGCAACATAGAAAGTATCTGAGCTGTTTATCTGTCTGTGGTAATGAGTATTAGTGCATATGGCATCACATGCTTACAAATCCTTGACTTGCCATATGTTGCAATACTGTCTGTAAGTGCACTCTCATCAGAATAACAAACAATGTATTGTCTGTCGCAAATACACGTTGTCAACAGTTATGGTACACTTAATGTTCGTCAAGTATTGTAAAAGTGTCATAGACCTGACTACAGATACCAGGAGGCCTTGTCAGTCCAACTCCAAACATGATGCTACACCCTTCAGACTGTCGTGCGAGAGCAGTCACCTGCAATAATAATGTACCGACTCCAAACAAAAGATAACAATAGCTAATGCCCAGCGTGTGTGTATATAGGACAGACATGCACAACTAGGGACTAATTGCTCTTTAGAAAAGTCTCTCGGTCCGAGATGTGGCCTGTGACCATGCTATTAAAGAAACCACTGCGATTACTACGCGTCTATGTTTACTCTTGACTGCATGTTCCAATAGTATGCCAAGGACTAAAGAATTTGGTTCATTATACCGATTCACACCAGAAGATGGCAGTAGTTGCTCACTCAGCATGTAGGCTAAAAATGGCATACACCGCTTGGGACTAAATAGCCTCTCGGTCCGAGAAGCGACCAGTGAGCCTGCTATAAAAAAGGCCAAAGTGATCCACATACGTCTGTATCGCGTTTATAAGGGTAATCTTAGCACTTAAAAAATAGCAGGGTGCACGACGGCATAGGCAGAGCAAGCGTAGGATGGGCTTACCGCTAACAGGTGAAATGTCTTGGTCCGTCGAGGGGAACCTGACGACTAAACTGGGCCATTTAAATACTCCGGCAAAAGCCGGTCAATTACATAGGTGTACGTGTAAGCGTGTAGATATGCCCTGTCATGTTGGATTCCACACATGGGAATGGGCAACAGATTGTAAAAGAGTTCGCTCTGTGCGGGCATGCCATACTAATCAGAGGAATAGAATTTGGGATAGAGAAATGTTACAAGCACTCATTGTAGTGCGTAGCACAGGAATGTGATGTTGAATGTCCGATCTGCAATTCTATATAGGAACCTAAAAATGTGAGCCCGATGTAGTTAGATGTTGAACCTCATCTGAACTACTAAATATCACGTATTTATAGGGTATCAAGCCATACTTGCATAGTTCATTAGCAGTTCATGTGCTCATGTTATTAAGACTAAATGATAAACTACATAGTCACCAGGGGGAGAGAAACAGCATATCATAATACTCATTGTGCATCACTATGCATTTGGATGGGAATAAATACAGATATATACATAGCTACATGTTCCACCCCTGGAATGGTAAATGGATCAATAAAATGATGATTTCAGGCACAATTGTCGAACAATGTTAGTGTGTGGCATGAGAGTTAAAACAACATCTTATATCTTAATTGAAGTCCTGTTACTATTGGGTATTCGTAACATGGTTTATATTTGGTTAAACAGCCCCACAATGGGAAAATTCACATTTCTAAGCATTAAAAGGGCACATGTGGAGGATTAGGATTTTCAACATCAACTGGTCGGGGGATGAGGCTTGGGTTTCACAGATGCAGCATGGGTTGTCAGAGTTAGGTCATCATCGAGGGGTTAATTCAAAGACGTGTGCTTGATTTGAAGAGATATTTTTGCAGATCTGTAGAGTGCACAGGTAATGATCACAGATGACCCTTGTGGGGATGTCATTAAGCAGTGGTCCGTAAGGTTCCCCCTCACTTGAGACATGCTAGTTGCGCATGACTGACCTCAGATTTGTTCAGGCCACTCTGGGCAGAGTCCAGAAGCGACAACCATTAGCATTCCCTCACGTCCAGGATCATTCCAATGGTCCCTCCCGTGCACCCTGGACCCCACACCTAATGCGGCTGCAGTGTTGCAGGATCCTTGCCCTCACTTTCTGCTGCGTTCGGCTAACATATATGAGGTCGCATGGACATATGATGCCATTGGAGTTCTGGACTTTTTGGTTCCGTCCAGAGGTGTCAGGGAACAACACCCGAAGACCCCGGAGTTCCACCTGCCTTGGTGCACAAATTAACAGAAACACGGGCTTCTCGATGGTGGCGTCAAAGGCCAAAGGTTTATTACTGCAGGGACACAGAAGTCACAGAAACTACACACGGGCAGAATCTAGGAGCCTGTTCGATTTGTACAAAGAGGGTTGCTCCTTATATACTGAATTTTAAGCTGGGGGCAAATTCTTTACATGTAATACATTCCCAAAAACCTTTGTGCCTAAAACAATAAATATTTGGCGTTACACAGGAACCGTCGATAATATCTGAGGCCAAACATTACGAAGAGGGGTTCCCACTAGTTCATCACAATCCCTTGTCAATATTGCATTCAAGAGCCGGACCGCCTCATCGTAAATTTCGTTACCTCCCCCTAATAAAGATTCAGAAAGAAAGGAACGGAGCCAGGTGTGGAAGATAGAAAAGTGGGATAAGGGATGTTTGTGGGTTGTAAATGGGCAAGGCTACCGGCTTCGGCCGCCTAATCATGATCGGGACAATGGACACGAGAACCAGTTCGGTAGGGCTGGCCTCGGGCAGAGGAGACAGCCTTTGTCGAGTCATGCAGCTACAGCGTGTTCTGTTCCAAGGTGCACGTGTCACTTGAAGAGGTGAATCTCCGGCTAAGGCTACGTGTCCTTAATTGAAATAAAGTGATCAGAGGTTATTGCGTATGTGAGGGCAAGAAACACAAAATGGCCGCCATGATCTAAGATGGATGCCATGGGTAGATCAGAAATGTGTTGGTTACAAGAGTACTCTTGCTCGTAGCGTAGCGAAAACACCAGGATATGCTAAATGGATCATTTGCGGTTCGCTGATACCAATATTATGTATTTCCGACAATATTGAAAACACGGGTTCAAATCATCACGGAACCTCAGACCCTCCTTTTGCCCTTACATAGGCAATCACTCAGTCTATGTCAGAGTCTAATTCTATGCTCATCAGGTCAGTGACATGCTGTTGTATCATCATCCTTTCTCGCGCCTTTTCTCCAAACGCAGGTGGTTTCCTAAAACAGGTTGCAGCACAAAGACTACACAGAGCAGGACCACACTGGATAATCAGGCAGCATGAGAATAGGAATACTAAGATGACATCAATGACCATTAGAACCTTCCATCCCCACGCTGATATCAGAGTCCAAAACCACTCCATGAAGGACCAGTTTCCCTTGTCTACATGAATAGAGTCGGAAATCTTGTGTAGCTTCGAGATCGCCTCATAGACTGTTGGAGCATTATTAGGAATAAAGACACAGCAGCTCGATTGGATCATTCTGCATACCCCACCTCGATCTGCAAGTATAGCGTCTAGAACCATACGGTTCTGCAACGTCATGAGTCTATCCGCCTGAAGCTCAGCTGTCAAATTGCTAAGGGCACCAGCAGTTTCGGTAATAGTAGATTCAACTACCTGTGTTAGCTGACGTATGTTTCTACTATTGGCCATAGGCCCCCAGAACGGAAGGAAGCCTTTGAAGAAGTATCCAGCTTCCTGACCAGCAGTATCTTCCTTGCTGAAGACACCTCTCGCTACTCTGGTCCTGTGGTAGTCAGATGAAGCAGTGTATGTTGGGGGCAACAATCGAGCAATATAGCATGATCCTGAAAAGTCGGCAGGCAACCATGTATAAGCTCTGTCTCGACAGATGAAGTAGGTACCCCTAGCAGTAAGAAAGGCAGGGGAAGAGTTAGCCGGAAACACGTAAGTCTCTACGCACTCACTCCTCCCTAGCTGAGCTCTCGGATTTCTCCCATTACCTTGCAAACAGACCTGACCTCGGTGAGGTACGACCCAGATTGGAGTTGAGCTTTTACGCTTGCTTTCTCCCAAACTAAGGCGATACTCTGAAGAATTCCAACTTAAATATACTCGCAATTCGTCTCTAGGGTAAGATGGAGTATTATTGACGTCCTTGATCATGTCAATAATTCCCTGGACTAAAGCTTTGTTGGCAGAGTTATATTTAGTGGAACGTGGTGGACGCGGAGGATAGGTTTCAAGGGCATAAGCAAAGATGGTTTGAAGGGCCTGAAATGATCCATTATAGCTGAAAGGCAAAACCAGATAGGGAATGCCTTTATCCATAGTGTGGGGTATCAAGCCACACACCCAGCAGTCTGTAGTGTTAACTACCAGTTGGTGTTGGTGCAAGAGCTGTACAAAAGTGTTATTAATGAATTCTGAGCGTCGAGCTTGCTCATGTTCAGGAAACGAATGAAAAGAGTGTATAGAAGAAACAGTAGAAGTAGCAGGATCAAGGTGAGGTACTGTGGTTACTGGCATAAAAATCAAACTCATACCAAAGACGATTCCACCCACCAACGTTATCAAAACGATCAAAAACGTAATGGCACATTGTATCAAAAAGCATTTGCTGTGAAGAATTCTGTAAAGTCTGTTTCTGCGAACATAAATCACATTTTCTCGTTGCAGCGCAGGAAGCTCCATCTTCTACAATCCGCTTGCGACCACTGATGATGTGTACGTAGATGAAAATGCCTCTATCAGCCCTGGGAGTTCCCAGAACCAACAGAAAGATCGACCTTGTGTCAGACCCCCGCAGATTCAACTAGGCACACAGCCACGACCCTACGGCTACCCAGACGGCAAGGCAATTTTAAAAACAATAAAACAATAGCAAACTTCCTGGCTGAAGGCAAAAGTTCAAAATTTCAAAATATCACAATGGGCAGTTGCCTGCTTTATTTGTCCATATTACGAGGTCGTAAATTGTATCTTTGCTTTGCAGGTACTGTTTGATCGGCAAATAATGTATCACTAGTAGCTGTTGCAGTGTTCAAGTTCGCAGATGACAGAGTTTTTTCTGATGCAGTGGACAAATGTTCAGAGTTCAAAGGAGTCTTTTCAGGAGGAGAGTCAGATTTCGGAGTGTCGGTAATCAATTCGGCATCGCTGAAAGGGATGAACTTTGGCGTTTTTTCAAATTCGGAGGCACCAATTCCCTTCTTCACCCAGTCGTCGTAAGGAAGTGGCAAAGGTACACGTTTGACATGAGACGCATGCACCCAGTGCTTGCAACCAGCTACACGAACTGCAGTTCTTGTTGCAAGCAGGACCTGGAAGGGACCGACGTATCTGGGCTGAAGGTTCTTCGTCCTCGCGAAGTTTCTGATCACGACTTGATCGCCGGGTTTCAGCTGATGCCCTGGACTCTCCGGAGGCTTTGGCAATGCATCAAAAACCTGTTGGTGAATAAGACTCAATTTAGCAGTCAAGTCGTAAAGGTAGTCTATCAACATAGGATATTCTAGAGAACAAAACTCCTTTGGCCTAGGCACACCCCACACATTTGCTGGGCGGCCAAAGACAATCTCATAGGGACTAAGCCCTACTCTAGAATGTACAGTTGCTCTTGTTGATAACAAAGCCAAAGGTAGTGCGTCTGGCCAGGACAAACCCGTGGATGCTTGTATTTTGGCTAGTTTTAGTTTGAGGGTGCCATTGTAACCCTCAACTAGACTGGGGATGGTTTGCACTATGAAACTTCTGTTTAATGCCCAGACCGGCGCACACACTCTGCATAACTTTCCCTATAAACTCACTTCCGTTATCTGACCATACAATCCGTGGCATTCCATATCTAGGGAAATATTCTTTGAGAAGAATTTTGGCAGTTGATAGGGCAGTATTGTCCTTTAGTGGGTATGCTTCGATCCATCTGGAAAAAGCACAGACTACCACCAGGACATATTTCAAATTATTACACCGATCCATGTGAATGAAGTCTAACTGAATCACTTCAAAGGGGCAGGAAGGAGGAGCGAAGTGACCAGCAGGAGTTGGAGTTCCCTTGCCAGGATTATGCATCAGGCATACCATACAATTTTTCACCACTCTCTCTGCACATTTACTGATCCCATCATTCTTCCAGACTGGAGCCAACATCTTACAGATTCCTTTAGAACTTATATGCGCTACTCCATGCGCCATCGTCACCACTGCAAGCACATACGCATCAGGCAACATCCAACGCTGTTGTTCTGACAAATCAATCCAACACCCACTCGAATCCAACTTGCCCGTACTTTCTCTCCATACACGTTTTTCCTCCTCAGTTGCCTCTTTCTGAATCTCTTTCACACTTTCCATTGTATCCTCACACATTCCAGACTCAGAAATCCATCTTGCAGACGTAGCAACATACATTCTGCTCATCATGTCTCTAGCTGTCTTTTTAGCGGTTTCATCAGCAAAAGCATTCCCACGACCAACATCATCCGTGATTGCTTTATGAGCACTGCATTTCACAATCGCAACTTCAGTCGGCAAGGTTAGAGATTCCAACAGGTCGTTAACTAGCTGACCATGTTGAATCTTAGTCCCATGGGACGTAATGAAACCTCTTTCTTTCCACAAACGGCCAAAACTATGGGCCACGCCGAACGCGTACTGACTATCTGTGAACACATTCACTCTCTTTCCCTTAGCTAAAACACATGCTCTTGTTAGAGCTATTAATTCTGCAGCTTGGGCAGAATTCTGACTCACTCTTGCAGTCTCCACAATCGTTCTTAGAGTCGTTACCGCATAGGCAGCAGTCACATCACCATTCTCCAATTTAAAACATGACCCATCCACATACAGCGTGCCATCTGGATCTGACAATGGAGTGTCTTTTAAATCAATACGTCCTTTTGTCTCTTCCTCCGTTCTAAAACAACAATCATGGGGCTCGGAATCACTCGACTCTTGATTAGCCGGCAACAACGTTGCTGGATTCAATACATTGCATCTTTTGATCTGAATGTGACTCGCTAATAATGTCAGCTCGTAACCAGATAATCTCGCACTGGTAAGGTGTTGTGTCTTAGTTCGATTCATGAGTGTGTCCACAGCATGAGGAACCATGACCACTAGCATGTTGTTCATCACCAAACCAGCAGATTGTCGAATGGAAGCCGCAGCTGCCGCTGTAGCTCTCAAACAACTAGGTAACGCTCTAGCTACCGGATCTAATGTTGATGAAAAATACGCACAAGGGCGTTGTTTATCACCAAATGTCTGTGTCAGAACACTCAACGCGCAACCTTCTCTCTCGTGAACATAGAGCGTGAATGGCTTACTGTAATCAGGTGTACCTAATACAGGAGCTGAACACAGTGCATTTCGTAACTCAGAAAAGCTCTCCTGACATTCATCAGACCATGGCACCGGACTCGGAACATTTTTCCCAGTCAAGGCTACCAACGGTTTTGCTAAAAGAGAAAAATTTGGGATCCACTGCCTACAGTAAGAGGTAATACCTAGAAAGGCACGCACTTCTCTCTGCGTGCGAGGAACACTCATCTGCGTAATTGCTTTTATTCTCTCTGGGGTCAACTTCCTTCCCTCCTTTGACAAGAGATGACCTAGGTAGGTCACTTCTTGGCAACAGTATTGCATTTTCGAAGGTGATACTTTATGATTTAAATTAGACAAATGATGCAATAATGAAATCGTAGCTGCTTTGCAAGTTTCTTTGTCATCGGCAGCCACTAGAAGATCGTCCACATACTGCACTAGAGCCGAGCCTGGAGGAAGGACAAAGGAATCTAACTGACTTTTTAATGCTTGACTGTAAATAGATGGGCTCTCACAATAGCCTTGTGGAGCGCGTTTAAATCTGAAACTTCGACCTCCTAGACAGAAGCCGAAAATATCCCTGCTTTCTTCGGCTATCGGAATGCTGAAAAAGGCATTCTTCAAGTCGATGACTGAAAACCAAGTAGCTGTAGCAGGAATCAATGTTAACAAGGCAGTAATGTCTGGAACTACAGGAAACTGCGGGACCACAATCTTATTAACTTCTCTGAGGTCGATGACAAACCTATACACTGGAGGCTTTGTAGGATCAGTTTGTTTCAAAATCGGTAATACAGGACTGTTACAGACATTTCCTCTAGTTTCTTCAACCACACCTTTCTTAATCAAATCTTGTACAATCAATAAAAGTGCTCGTTCACCTTCACTAGATATTTTATATTGAGGAATTCGTGGAAATTTTACATTTGCTTTCAAAGTGACTACATATGTTGGTATTTCTAAAAGGCCTACATCATTAGGACCAGTCGCCCAAAGAGAATCAGGGAGTGAACGCAGCTCTGGTGGGAGTGCATCCATTGACAAGTACATTGGAGAGGTGATTCTTTTGCCCAGTGTAAGCTGTACCCCTTCCGGAGAACAGTACAATGTCGCATATAGTCGTTTTAACAAGTCTAAACCAAGCAGATTTTCATTACAACTTGTCGTCAAAATAAGAGGTGCTTTCAATTGACACGGTCCAACAGAAATAGACAAAGGACCAGATATGGGGTTGTAAACAGGGGCGCCTGAAAAACCTACAGAAACATTTGTTAAGCCGGACAAAGGTGCGCCAGGGAGTTTCGCATGAATGATAGAACTTTTTGTTGCACCAGTATCCAACAGAAACGGTTCGACTACACCTGATGTTGCTACTGCGACATAAGGCCCACTCTGATCCACTGGAACTGATACTACTCCCTCTCTCTGTCCATGGCTGTCCTAGTACCCATTTTGCTGAAATCCCTCATCCACTTCACAATAGTCTTCAACAAGATACTGTTGAGATCTATTTTGCTGGGCAGACTGTCCATTTCGTTGATCAAAGTGATTGGAAGAACGATCATTCGTCTGTGGAGGCATAACACCTCGCCCTCGACCTCTAGAATTTTGCACAAAACCACCACGACCTCTCTGAGCTGCTGCTGCATTATTTTGCGCTAAGATCGGACACTCATTTTTGTAGTGACCCTCTTTCTTACAGTACGCACACTGGGTCCACTGATATTGAGGTCTAGGTGAACTATAATCTGTCCTTTGATACGAGCCCTGTTGCGTATTAGTCTGATTCGTGCGAGGCGGATACGCCTGTTGCAAGAGAACTTTAGTCTTTAAGTCTTTCGTTTTCTTATCTGATTTTTCTTTCTCCTCTTTATCCCTATTTTCATAATACTGTGCAGTTGCAAGTATTTGCGCAGTTGTAGAGACAGCCCACGCACTCTCGGAATCTTTTAATTTATTGCATAACTCAGGTAACAAATTATGCACGAACTTATCCACAAACAGTCTCTGTCCTCCTTCTGTGCTCATATCCTGACCACTATGATCTACAAAAGTCTCTTCGAACCTCGTGAAGAAGTCGGAGACACTTTCGTCTTTCTTTTGCCTGCATGCGGACAACTTGTCCCAATTAACACGCAATGCGGGCATCAGAGTCTTCATTAAGTCGATTATCCTACCTGGAAGATTAGCAATTAGGGGTTCGGGTTTTGCACCACCTATTTGCTGACCATCCGCTGCAATGATAGCTGCCCAATCACCACCTAGGGCAACTGGATGATTCTCTTTACGAATTTTAGCCCAAATTGGTTGCGGAACTACATTACCAAACAACATATCAATGTCCGCTAAGTTCATTATACAAGCCTCAACTGTCTGCGTTAGTTCTTTATAGTATCCAGCAGGATTCTTACGCGGGTCTGGCAAGGCCTGCTTCACTGCTAGTACTTCGGCTCGTTTCCATGGAATGTGTATCCACACTCTTTGGAATTGGGCCGGAGCAGCAAGAATACCATTCGGTACATCAGCTTGTACAGCTTCGCGCCAAATTGGAGGAACCTCCCTCATTGGATATTGGCGACTTAGCTTCGTCTTACTTTTTTCTAAATCTCTTGGTGAACGAAGTGATGGATCACTCCTATAACTTAAAATCAGTTCCATCGCTTCTTCTATATTTTGACCTACTATCATTCCTGCAGCAAACTCTTTCTGAACCTTAATTAAGTCCTCTAGATTCGATTCAACATCATCTTCTTCTATTTCCTCACGTAACAGCGAGCACATCTCATCAAAGACATACCGTTGCGTTGGTTCCTTCCATTGCATAAATGTGTCTAGCACATCTCTCGTACTATATCTCCTACTCTTCGAAATCCATCTGAGAGCCGTGGAATCTAAAATTCCCCGCTCCTCAGTACTCGGAAGCTGACTACGTCTTTGAACGGAGTCAGAAGTAGGAGTCTTGATTAAAGTTTTATAGAAAGGAGACAGAATGTTAGAAACAGAATCAGTGATTCTTCGACGAACAGAAAGTGGAGTCAACACACTAGCAGACGCAGAGAATACAGTAGAGGTAGGAACAGATAGCGGAACAGTAGGAGTATCGAGGAAAATAGTTTGTGGAACAGTAGGTGTAAGCGACACAGATACAGGTATAGAAGTCGGCAACCCAGGAGGAGGAGGAGCCGTAGGAACATTCACATTGACCACAGGAGGTACAGGAGCTTGATTCTGAGGGGCAGGAGCAGGAATACCGGGTTGTCCAGCAACCGGCAGTTGAACATTCGGTAAAGGTGGAGCCGTAGCACCTTGTGCATACGGTGGAGGTGACCTTAACAAATAAGACAACAGAGGATCGTTTTCGTGGTCCTCCAGTATCCTAGCTGTTTTCGATGGCAAGGCAGGATAGCACTTGTCGATCGCTAAATTATGCTCTCTAATGGCCACCTCTATGGCCTTCTCAGACTCGTTAACTTGCAGCTGTTTAGTCGCTTGCTCTAGAGTCAACTCTTCTTGCTCTTTCTGTTCTTTCTTCAATCTTTTAATCTTTCTCTGTTTAGATTCTTTTCGCCAGTAACGGAAAGAATCAAACATTGCCGGCCGGGCTTTCTTCCTAAACAATTTCGCTTCTAAATTATCCAGGATTTCGGGTTCAAAACTACCATGCAGTGGCCAACTACGGACACCATCTTTTTTCGTATATCGGACCCACACCTCATTATAAGATATAGGACCCACACCATGTTTACAGTACAAGTCATATAAGGGAGTCCCAATCGGAGGAACCAGACATGAGTCCTCCAATCGTGAATCACTATTGCAACCAAAACAAGACAACATACAATTTCTCCGACTTACCATTTTGCAATCCGGAACACAGAACAAACAAAACACGAAACAGATATGTGCACCTGAACCAAGAACTTAGGCCTACCAAAAGCGAACTGATGTATCGATACCCAAACTAAACCAAATAGATTATCGTAACCAGAACAACCAGTGATAATCTTACGAAACCAAACCAAACCAAGAACCAAAAAGGATTTTAACAACCCTCACGAAGTAACCAACTAGCAACCACTAAATACTTAACTGAGGCACTGAAGACGTCACCAAGGAGAAACCCGTCACGTTTCGCTGTACTAAGGACTGCACCTCGGGTCCAAGACAGGGCGACGGTCAAGGCAACGGCCCACTGCAGCCGTCCTGAACGGGAACCCTCGTGGAAGAGAACTTCGGGCCACTTTTGCGATATGCCGGGATCGATGAAGTGGGGCGCCTCCCTCAGGAATCTTCACACGAAGCTTCTCGAACTCTTCAGGCTTTTGGACCGGTACCGAATGACGTCACCCTACGTTGGGCGCCAATTGGAGTTCTGGACTTTTTGGTTCCGTCCAGAGGTGTCAGGGAACAACACCCGAAGACCCCGGAGTTCCACCTGCCTTGGTGCACAAATGAACAGAAACACGGGCTTCTCGATGGTGGCGTCAAAGACCAAAGGTTTATTACTGCAGGGACACAGAAGTCACAGAAACTACACACGGGCAGAATCTAGGAGCCTGTTCGATTTGTACAAAGAGGGTTGCTCCTTATATACTGAATTTTAAGCTGGGGGCAAATTCTTTACATGTAATACATTCCCAAAAACCTTTGTGCCTAAAACAATAAATATTTGGCGTTACACAGGAACCGTCGATAATATCTGAGGCCAAACATTACGAAGAGGGGTTCCCACTAGTTCATCACAATCCCTTGTCAATATTGCATTCAAGAGCCGGACCGCCTCATCGTAAATTTCGTTACCTCCCCCTAATAAAGATTCAGAAAGAAAGGAACGGAGCCAGGTGTGGAAGATAGAAAAGTGGGATAAGGGATGTTTGTGGGTTGTAAATGGGCAAGGCTACCGGCTTCGGCCGCCTAATCATGATCGGGACAATGGACACGAGAACCAGTTCGGTAGGGCTGGCCTCGGGCAGAGGAGACAGCCTTTGTCGAGTCATGCAGCTACAGCGTGTTCTGTTCCAAGGTGCACGTGTCACTTGAAGAGGTGAATCTCCTGCTAAGGCTACGTGTCCTTAATTGAAATGAAGTGATCAGAGGTTATTGCGTATGTGAGGGCAAGAAACACAAAATGGCCGCCATGATCTAAGATGGATGCCATGGGTAGATCAGAAATGTGTTGGTTACAAGAGTACTCTTGCTCGTAGCGTAGCGAAAACACCAGGATATGCTAAATGGATCATTTGCGGTTCGCTGATACCAATATTATGTATTTCCGACAATATTGAAAACACGGGTTCAAATCGTCACGGAACCTCACCATAGATGACATTTGTCGAGTTATAATTCGTGAAAGCCTTCAGGGTAATCACATTTTGTTTATATTTGATTTATTTGGTTTGGATTGTTGTTTAGCAAGCCTTGCATTGTCCTCACTTGAAGTGTTCAAGTGTTGGTGATTGAATCCACATTGATTGATTGGATGGATGGTGGCATTGAGGTGTCAAGGAACAAGTGGATTATGTTGTCACTCAATAAGCTTTATTCGGTTGAAACAAAGCAACCATAAAAGCACAGTGCAATAATTAAAATACATTCATATCTATACATTAAAAGGTAATACAATGCCAAAAAGTAAATATGTACATACATACAGTAAGTTTACAAAAATATAACAAACAGTTTTTAGATTATACGAAAAAAGTGCAAGGTGCGATAACAAGGAATTTTATTCATATAAAAAAGGGGGATACAACCCTCACTCAATCGGCATGTAACCGGTCTAGACGTAACATCATTCCCCCACTTAGTGCCGCCTCCTCTGCAATTCTAAGCAGCCCCAGGCATCAGAGATTTATTATCAGACCTTACAGGGGTCGAATTATCAGATCAATGCGAAAAGTGATTCCAAGTGGGTAGCTTGTAGTTGCTGAGTGTATTGTTGCCCCTACAGTAATTATTTCCTGTCTTAAATCTTACAAGGGGCATATATGCGGCTCTGGGGTAAAAATCTCTCAATTCCCTTACAACTATTGGGCCGTCCCCCCTTTGAGGCTGCCAGCCCAGAAGATAATGGACAACCCGAGGATCCCTAAAGTTTACAAGAATCAGATCTCCCGCTATATCTTTGGTTAGAGGACCCGACCATTTCACCCTTCTGACATTCAGTATTTTCCCATCTAAGTTTGGTGGAAGGGGCCTATTCTTTGTTAACCAAAAAGATACCTTGTTTGCCAGCTCGGGCTGTCCCTCGATTTTTCCATTACTTAATTCAGGCACGCCTGATAGAATGCAAACAAATGGAGCTGCCTCCGGCGGTAGGTCAATATGATTAGTTTTTTTTTGCCTATAACCATTATTTGAGAGAGTCCCCACTAAGGGCGTTGGATCCTTGGATGACCCTACTCCTTTATCAGAGTTCGATGGTATTACCTTTTTTGGACTACTTCTGTTAGGTGTAGTCTGCCGTGTTTTAGATGGTAATGACTTTTTAGATTTGTTAGGTGCAGATGGCTGAGTTGGGGGAGTACTGCTTTGTGTCATAATTATAGGAAGATCGGCAGTGGCTGTGAATTCAGCTTTGTTAGCTCTTACCAGACTTTCTAAGAGGATAGCGTTCGCCTTCGTTGTTTCTTCTATGTAGGTAACTTTTTCCCCGATAACCATGATTTTTTTAACCAAAGGGGATATTAAAGATTTAATGATGTGTTCAATCAGGGTCAAAGGGTCAGTTGGTGTTGAAGGTAGGGGGGAATAAGAGGTAGAGCATGCCCTGAATGATTGCGGAGAAATAGTACAGACCGAAGGGGGACTTGCATCCCGCTTTCTTTTGGTGGGGGGTGTCTGAGGGTTTGTAATAAAAGTACTATCTTTAACTGTAATTGAAGAGTGGTTTCCCTGGTGGGTTACTTGGGGGTTAGGTAGTTTGTTAGGACTAGGACTTATATATTAGTGGGGCACCAGTTGATTCGTTACCCTCTTGAAACAGTATGTAATTAGTTTTACAAAGCGCATTAAGTTCTTCCAATAGTGATAGCGATTGGCAGTAGTTGGTTGTTACTAAAGGGGATTGACAGCAGAAATTTAAATTATCCAAACTCCCGTTTCCAAGCCCCCCACGGGAGTTAGTATTATTTATGACCCCTTTGCCATCCATTATGTTGATAGCTTTCGTATATAGCAGCAATATGGTAACAACGACAAACACCAGTACTGGACCAGTGTACAATGTCATAAGTCCAATTCTGTTAGGCGGAAAGGGTATCAAGGCAGTCACGATTATGAGTCAATATGTTTTACCTCCTGTATCCAGTGGAAGGTAGGAAAATATAACAACTCGGTACCTCCTCCTTCGTAGTAGTAGCCAAGTGGGGTGGCCCGTCCCGGCCTCCTTGTGCCTCTGAGGGCCGCAGAGGGCCCGCCCTTTGCCCGGGCTTAGCCCGGCGGTGCCCGCGCGCGCGTCCCGCGACGCGGGGTCTCTGGCTGGACTTATGAGCACCTCCGGGGGCGGGACAGGGCGTGCGCGACTTCCGGTCGCGTGGGGCGGTGGGAAATGTAGTCCGGGTGATTGTCTTCCCCCCACAAACAGCGCAGGAAGGCTGCGGCGCTTCAAGGACCCTCCGGGACTCCTGGGTCAGCTCTGTGTGTCCCCCGCTCCCCCGGGGCTCTGGCTGGACTTATGAGCACCTCCGGGGGCGGGACAGGGCGTGCGCGACTTCCGGTCGCGTGGGGCGGTGGGAAATGTAGTCCGGGTGATTGTCTTCCCCCCACAAACAGCGCAGGAAGGCTGCGGCGCTTCAAGGACCCTCCGGGACTCCTGGGTCAGCTCTGTGTGTCCCCCGCTCCCCCGGGGCTCTGGCTGGACTTTTGAGCACCTCCGGGGGCGGGACAGGGCGTGCGCGACTTCCGGTCGCGTGGGGCGGTGGGAAATGTAGTCCGGGTGATTGTCTTCCCCCCAAAAACAGCGCAGGAAGGCTGCGGCGCTTCAAGGACCCTCCGGGACTCCTGGGTCAGCTCTGTGTGTCATTCCAATGGTCCCTCCCGTGCACCCTGGACCCCACACCTAATGCGGCTGCAGTGTTGCAGGATCCTTGCCCTCACTTTCTGCTGCGTTCGGCTAACATATATGAGGTCGCATGGACATATGATGCCATAGATGACATTTGTCGAGTTATAATTCGTGAAAGCCTTCAGGGTAATCACATTTTGTTTATATTTGAATTATTTGGTTTGGATTGTTGTTTAGCAAGCCTTGCATTGTCCTCACTTGAAGTGTTCAAGTGTTGGTGATTGAATCCACATTGATTGATTGAATGGATGGTGGCATTGAGGTGTCAAGGAACAAGTGGATTATGTTGTCCTTGATGCTTTTGGCTTTCTTAAAGGAGTGCATCGGCGGGTCGGTTTGTTCTATATCCTCTGATATCAGACCCCAGTATCTGTTGATCACCTTTTTTATGGCATGGCTTTGAGTTGAAAATGTGGTGACACATATCCTTTGAGGCGTATCTTCTACCCGGTCTCTGGGTGTCAGTAAGTTCTCACGAGGGCTAAACCATGCCCTTTTCTGTGCTCTTCTTATCAGCCTACTCGGGTAGCCTCTTTCTAACAATCGTTGGCCCAGATACCCAGATTGGGCAAAGTAATCAGTTTTCTTAGAACAGTTCCTGCGGATACGCAAGAAATGTCCAAATGGTAGATTGTCTCTCAGGCCTTTAGGATGATAGCTCTTATACCTTAAAAGGTAGTTCCTCTCCGCCGGCTTCCAAAATAGAGTTGCATATAGAAGATCATTTTCACACTTGATTGTGATATCCAAGAAGTCTATTTCATTTGGATTTGAGTTCATGTTGTATTGAATGTCTGTACTTCTTTTATTAAGCCATGAATGGAAGTTGCCCTTATTGATGAAGGGGTTTGTTTTACTAAATACAAAAGATCTTGCGAAGTGGTCCATATAGATAAGGGCCAAGTACGGGGCAAAGGCAGCCTCCATTACTACTCCTTTTGTTTGAAAGTAGAAATGTCGTTGAAGAGAAAAAGTTTCTCATCACTGCTAAGCGGAGTAGGTCAACAATGAATTCCGTCGGTACTGCCATGGGTGCCGGTCGTAGGTTCACTGTTTTCCTTATGACATCTAGAGCCTCTTGTTGAGGTATACTTGTGTATAGGGATACAATATTGCAAGTTACCAGAAGTTGGTTGTTTGGACAGAATGTACGTTGGTCAATCAGGTTTATAGTTTGCATTGTATCTCTCAAGTAGGCCTGAGTTGACTCCGCTATAGGTTTGAGGAAATGGTTGATGTACCTACATAATGGTTCCAAAATGGATCCATATGCTGACACTATCGGATGCCCAGGTGGTTTGAGTGGGTCCTTATGGATCTTCGGCAAGGTGTATAGAGTAGGGAGCCGGGGGGTGTTTTTGATTGAGGTACTGGAATTCATGTTTAGACAGAAAACCCTGTTCAAGACCATATCTGGTAAGAGTGAGTATGTCCTCTGCAAGGTCCTTGGAAGGGTCAGATCTTATCTTCTTGTAGCTCACCCCATCTTGTAACTGGTTCAGAAACCCTGTCTTGTAATTCGCAATATCCTGTACGATGATAGCACCACCCTTATCCTCGGGTTTGATCACTGCGTCTTTGTTGTTCTTCAACAAGACCAGTGCATCCCTTTCCAGTTTTGTGATGTTGTACTTGGTGTGCTTGTATTCCTTTAATAGTTTGGATACATCCCTCATGACAATGCTCTCATAGGCTAGAATCTTGTTAGTCATTTTGTGACCTGGTGGAAAAAAGGTTGAAGGAGTACGTAATCCTGTCTGTGAAGTAGGTAGAGTTGGGGGGAGAGCTTTTGAAAAAATATCTCAGATGGATTTCTCTTAAAAAGCGATGTAGTTCAGTTTTACGTGCAAATTCTTTGGGACGTTCTGTTAGCACGAAAGAGAGTCCCTTACTAAGAACACTGGTTTTCTTCATCTCTCAGTGTGTATGAGGAAATGTTAACTACAGGGTTCTATTTTTGTCTCACCATCTGTAGGTCCTCCGCCGCATCTTGATTTCTCCATGGTTCTCTGGTTGGAAACGGACCTGATTCTGTGTTTGGCCACGTCCTTTCTCCCAATTACCGCTGGTCGTAGGCTCTCCCCTCTGTATCCCTCTCAGCCATGATGCGCCTCAGTCCCTCGGCGGTCTCCAATGGCCTTGCCCTAAAAAAGGCTGGTAAGGTCCTTGGGGTTGATGCCAGTTTTCCTGATAGCTGTAGTCACCACTAGGTCCAGGTTGCTCGTTCTTGCTGTCAGTAATGTATGAGGAGTCCGAAAAGGTGGTATAGTTTCTCCGTCCCCGGTATCCACCTCTACCTCTGTTTTTGAAGCGTCCCTGGTTGTCTTGCTTATAATAATCCTCCTGTTGATAGGGGTATTTATTCTTCCTCTCGTAATATTGTATATCCTTAACTAGTTTCTCCAGTTTCTTTGTCTGAGCATTCGTCTCAAAATCTTTCAAGGTTTTGCCCAGGTGTTCCAAAGCTTCTTTTGCATGCCTGGGGCAATATCACTGAGGAGCCGCCAATGCATCAATTCATGCAATATCTGCATGTAATGGGCAATGGCACTCACGTGGGACACTGCCCCGCACAAGATCTCTTGGAGCACACACAACACTTTACCCGACAACTACGAGACAAATGGGAAGTGGACAGAGGGCGGGCCTGGACGGACAAAGAGTGGGCAATGGTGCTACTAAGCCCAGTCAATGTCCCACGCAACTCCCGTTTTAAAACCATACAGTTCTACATCTTGCACCGTGCATACCTGTCACCATACAAGTTTAACAGATACTTCTCAGTCACCAACGCAGCATGCCAGCGATGTTCCTTGATTGGAGCAGACCTGTTACATATGCTCTGGCTCTGCCCCAACATCCAGTCATACTGGAGCATGATCACAACATTGCTGACACAATGCACAGACGAAGAAATACCGCACACATGGGAAGCTTGCATCCTGGGCCTTTACAAAAGGACCAAATTGAATAAGGTGCCGGCACGATTTTGGGATCTGGGACTTGTCACAGCCAAGCGTCTACTTACTAAGCATTGGAAACACAACAGACCCCCGCATACTCGACACTGGTACACCTCTTTCACTAACTGGGCAGTGGCGGAGGGCACAGCGCTGCGCAGAGAGGAAACGATGGGACTCAGAAAACTCTCAATTGCGCACCTCTGGGATGCCGTACTGAAGTCCTTCCAACAAGCTAGCTTAGCACAAGGGATCACCCGAAATTAGACACACTTCCGGAACAGATGGAAGATATGGGAATAGACAGAAGCCCCGCGTGCCCGGCGCCCCCCTCCCAACCTGTGCCCTCCAACATGACTCGACATGCATATCTACTTGACGGTGGAGCCGGAAGGGAATGCTGCACACAATGAACAGGAGCCCAGTGCGCATAGGCGTGGACGCTTCTCAGAAACATGAAACAGGCTACACTGTCTCTCCACCCCCCCCCCCCCCCCCCCTAGGCGGACAGCCCGTCCCACGAGCCGGATGTGACCAACATCTCCGCCGCTGACCGCTGTCTTCCCCCACGCCCCCATACCGGCACTCTCCACGCACAAATACAACCGAAAGTAGCACACGCACCTCAATTTAATGGTTTTTTTAACCCCTCCCTAGTTTGCACTTACCTCTTCCCCACTTACTATGCCTATAGGTAGATAGTTTTTCACCCCCCCCCCCCCCTTCTTCCCGGAATCCTCTCACCCCACTGTTTACATGATGGCTCTGTAATTAATAATAGGGTGCTATCACTGTTGATAAGGCTCCCTTTGCAAAAATTACATATGAGAAATTGGCATTTATGCTTCCACTGGCACTCAGTACCTTATCACATGTCACAGTGGAGAATGATATAGCATACATAGACAACTAGATACACCTGGGAGGAGCGACACACTGAGAAACACAACCAGACCCACTCCTCAGCTCGCTATTATACCCCTCGCTCTGCGGACCCCGGGCACAGATGTCGACACACGCATACAAGGACAGGAGACAGGACGCACGCGGCCTTATTAGACTCCCTGCAACATCTATGCGACACATACTTAAACTTCCGAAAGTTAAGAGCAACTCGTCGCTAGATAGAGCACTCACAAACATGGTATGAAGTGGTAATGACTGATGTATAATTTACTTATTGATATTCCTAAACTGCTTTTTATCACTCTGTGTGCTAATTATAAATGTCATTGCTTAAGAAATGCTAATAAAAATATTCAAACAATAACATGAGCACATGAACTGTTAATGAACTATGCAAGTATGGCTTGATACCCTATAATTACGTGATGTTTAGTAGTTCACAGGAGGTTTAAAATTGAACTACATCGGGCTCACATTTTAGGTACCTATAAAGAATCGCAGATCGGACATTCACCATCACATTCCTGTGCTATGCACTACAATGAGTGCTTGTAATGTTTCTCTCACCCAAATTCTATTCCTCTAATTAGTATGGCAGCCCCTCATGGGGTGCAACCTTTTGCAGTCTGTTTTCCATTCCCATGTGTGGAATCCAAGATGACAGGGCATACGTGCACACTGACATGTACGCCTATGTAATTGACCGGCTTTTGCCGGAGTATTTAAATGGCCCATTTAGTCAGCAGATCCCCCCTCGACGGACCGAGATGTTTCACCTGTTAGCAGTAAGCCCTTCCCACACTTGCTCTGCCTATGCCGTTGTGCACCCTGCTGTTCTTTAAGCGCTAAGATTACCCTTGTAAATGCGACACAGACTTATGTGGATCACTTTGGCCTTTTTTTACAGCAGGCTCACTGGTCTCTTCTCGGGCCGAGAGGCTATTTAGTCCCAAGGGGTGTACGTCATTTTAACATTTAACTACACCGGGCTCACATTTTGGGTACCTATATACAATCGCAGATCGGACATTCACCATCACATTCCTGTGCTATGCACACAGACTTATGTGGATCACTTTGGCCTTTTTTTACAGCAGGCTCACTGGTCTCTTCTCGGGCCGAGAGGCTATTTAGTCCCAAGGGGTGTACGTCATTTTAACATTTAACTACACCGGGCTCACATTTTGGGTACCTATATACAATCGCAGATCGGACATTCACCATCACATTCCTGTGCTATGCACACAGACTTATGTGGATCACTTTGGCCTTTTTTTACAGCAGGCTCACTGGTCTCTTCTCGGGCCGAGAGGCTATTTAGTCCCAAGCGGTGTACGTCATTTTAACATTTAACTACACCGGGCTCACATTTTAGGTACCTATATAGAAACGTAGATCGGACATTCACCATCACATTCCTGTGCTATGCACTACAATGAGTGCTTGTAACGTTTCTCTCACCCAAAATCTATTCCTCTAATTAGTATGGCAGCCCCGCATGGGGTGCAACCTTTTGCAGTCTGTTTTCCATTCCCATGTGTGGAATCCAACATGACAGGGCATACCTGCACACTGACTCGTACGCCTATGTAATTGACCAGCTTTTGCCGGAGTATTTAAATGGCCCATTTAGTCGGCAGATTCCCCTCGACGGACCGAGATGTTTCACCTGTTAACAGTAAGCCCTTCTGAGGTTCCGTGACGGTTCCGTGACGACTTGAACCCGTGTTTTCAAGTTTGTCGGAAATACATAAAATTAGTATCAGCGAACCGCAAATGATCCATTTAGTATATCCTAGTGTTTTCGCTACGCTACGAGCAAGAGCACTCCTTCCACTGACACATTTCTGATATACACACGGCATCCATCTTAGATCGTGGCCGCCATTTTTGTGGTTCCTTGCCCTCACATATGCAATAGCCTCTGATCATTTCATTCACTTCACTTTGATTAAGGACACGTAGCTTTAGCCGGAGATTCACCTCTTACGTGACACGTGCACCTTAAACCAGATCACGCTGTAGCTGCATGACTCGACAAAGGCTGCCTCCTCTGCCCGAGGCCAGTCCTGCCAAACTGGTCTTCGTGTCCCTTGTACCTGATCATGATTAGGCGGCCGAAGCCGGTAGCCTTGCCCATTTACAACCCACAAACATCTCTTATCCCGCTTTTCTATCTTCTGCACCTGGCTCTGCTCCTTTCCTTCTGGGCCTTTATTAGGGGGAGGTAACGAACTTTACGATGAGGCGGTCCGGCTCTTGAATACAAAATTGACAAGGGATTGTGATGGACTGGTGGGAACCCCTCTTCGTGATGTTTGGTATCAGATATTATCGACAGTTCCTGTGTAACGCCAAATATTTATTGTTTAGAGACACAAAAGGTTTGGGAATGTACTGACATGTGAAATATTTGCCTAGAGCACAATTTTTGGTATATAAGGAGCAACCCTCAATGTACAAATCGAACAGTCTCCTAGATTCTGCCCGTGTGTAGATTCTGTGACTTCTGTGTCCCTGCAGTAATAAACCTTTGGTCTTTGACGCCACCATCGAGAAGCCCGTGTTTCTGTTCATTTGTGCACCAAGGCAGGTGGGACTCCGGGGTCTTTGGGTGTTGTACCCTGACACCTCTGGACGGAACCAAAAAGTCCAGAACTCCAATTGGCGCCCAACGTGGGGCGACGTCATTCGGTACCGGTCCAAAAGCCTGAAGAGTTCGAGAAGCTTCGTGTGAAGATTCCTGAGGGAGGCGCCCCACTTCATCGATCCCGGCATATCGCAAAAGTGGCCCTGAAGTTCTCTTCCACGAGGGTTCCCGTTCAGGACGGCTGCAGTGGGCCGTTGCCTTGACCGTCGCCCTGTCTTGGACCCGAAGTGGTGCAGTCCTTAGTACAGCGAAACGTGACGGGTTTCTCCTTGGTGACGTCTTCAGTGACTCAGTTAAGTATTTAGTGATAGCTAGCTGGTTACTTTTGTGAGGATTGTTAAAAATCCTTGATCGGTTCTTGGTTTGGTTTGGTTTCGTAAGATTATCACTAGTTGTTCTGGTTACGATAATCTATTTGGTTCAGTTTTGGGTATCGATACATCAGTTCGTTTTTGGTAGGCCTAAGTTCTTGGTTCAAGTGCACAATTTGTTCCGTGTTTGTTTGTTTTGTGTTCCGGACTGAGAATGGTAAGTCGGAAAATGTTGTCTTGTTTTAGTTGCAACAGTGACTCACAATTAGAGGATTCCTGTCTGGTTCCTCCGATTGGGACTCCCCTATATGACCTATATTGTAAGTATGGTGTGGGTCCTATAACTTATAATGAGATATGGGTCCGTTATTGTAAGAAGGATGGTGTCCTTAGCTGGCCACTGCATGGTAGTTTTGAACAAGAGATTCTCGACAATTTAGAAGCGAAATTGTTTAGGAAGAAAGCCCGGCCGGCAATGTTTGACTCTTTTCGTTATTGGCGGAAAGAATCCAAACAGAGAGAAATGAAAAGGTTGAAAAAAGAGCAAAAAGAACTAGAAGAGTTAACTCTAGAGCAAGCGACTAAACAGTTGCAGGCTAACGAGTGTGAGAAGGCCATAGATGTAGCCATTAGAGAGCATAACTTAGCGATTGACAAGTGCTATCCTGCCTTGCCATCGAAAATGGCTAAGATACTGGAGGATTCCGAAAACGATCCTCTGCTATCTTATCTGTTACGGTCGCCTCCACCGTATGCACAAGGTGCTACGGCTCCACTGATCCCGAATGTTCAATTGCCGGTTGCTGGACAACCTGGTGTTCCTGTTCCTCAGAATCAAGTTCCTATACTTCCCGTGGTGAATGTAAATGTTCCTACAGCTCCTCCTCTTCCCGCACTGCCCGCTCCTATACCTACCACTGTACCTATTGGTCCTCAAACTATTTTCCTCGATACTCCTACTGTTTCGTCATCTATTCCTACCTCTACTGCGTTCTCTATGTCTGCGAGTGTACTAACTCCACTTTCTGTTCGTCGAAGAATTACTGATTCTGTTACTAATATGCTGTCGCCTATATATAAAACCTTGATTAAGACTCCTACTCCTGACTCTGTTCAGAGACGGAGTCAGCTTCCAAGTACTGAGGAACGGGGAGTTTTAGACTCCACAGCTCTCAGATGGATTACAAAAGTTAGAAGATATAGTACGAAAGATGTGTTAGAGACATTTATGCAATGGGGAGAGCCAACGCAGCGATACGTCTTCGACGAGATGTGCTCGTTGTTGCGTGAGGAAATAGAAGAAGACGATGTCGAATCAGATTTGGAAGATTTAATTAAAATTCAAAAAGAGTTTGCTGCTGGAATGATAGTGGGCGATAATATAAAGGAAGCGATGGAACTCATTTTGAGTTTTAGGATTGATCCATCTCTTCGTTCCCCGAGAGATTTAGAGAAAGGTAGAATGAAGCCAAGTCGCCAATATCCTATGAGGGAAGTTCCTCCAATTTGGCGCGAGGCAGTACAACGTGATGATAATGCGGGTATTGCAGCTGCTCCAGCACAGTTCCAAAGAGTATGGATACATATTCCATGGAAGCGAGCAGAAGTGTTAGCAGTGAAACAGGCCTTGCCAGATCCACGTAAGAATCCAGCCGGATATTACAAGGAATTGACACAGACAGTTGAGGCTTGTATAATGAACTTAGCCGACATTGATATGTTGTTTGGTAATGTAGTTCCACAACCAGTGTGGGCTAAAATTCGTAGAGAGGATCATCAGGCTGCTTTAGGTGGTGATTGGGCAGCTATCACTGCAGCAGATGCTCAACAAATAGGTGGTGCGAAACCCGAACCTTTGATTGCTAATCTGCCAGGTAGAATAATAGATTTAATGAAGACTCTGATGCCAGCATTGCGTGTTAATTGGGATAAATTATCCGCATGCAAGCAGAAGAAAGACGAAAGTGTCTCCGACTTCTTCACGAGGTTCGAAGAAACTTTTGTAGACCATAGTGGTCAGGATATGAGCACTGAAGGAGGACAGAGATTGTTTGTCGATAAATTTGTGCATAATTTGTTACCTGAATTATGCAATAAATTGAAAGACTCAGAAAGTGCGTGGGCTGTATCTACGACAGCGCAAATACTTGCGACTGCACAGTACTATGAAAATAGGGATAAAGAGGAAAAGGAGAAATCAGAGAAGAAAACGAAAGATTTAAAGACTAAAGTTCTTTTACAGCAGGCGTATCCGCCTCGTACGAATCAGACTAATACGCAGCAAAACTCATATCAAAGGACAGATTATAATACATCAAGGCCTCAATATCAGTGGAATCAGTGCGCGTATTGTAAGAAAGAGGGTCACTATAAAAATGATTGTCAGATCTTAGCGCAAAATAATGCGGCAGCAGCTCAGAGAGGTCGTGGTGGTTTTGCACAGAATTCTAGAGGTCGGGGACGAGGTGCTATGCCTCCACAAACGAATGATCGTCCTTCTAATCACTTTGATCAACAAAATGTACAGTCAGCTCAACAGAATAGATCTCAGCAATATCTTGTTGAGGATTATTGTGAAGTTGAAGAGGGATTTCAACAAAATGGGTACTAGGACAGCCATGGACAGAGAGAGGGAGTAGTATCAGTTCCAGTGGATCAGAGTGGGCCTTATGTCGCAGTAGCAACATCAGGTGTAGTCGAACCGTTTCTGTTGGATACTGGTGCCGCGAAAAGTTCTATCATGCATGCGAAACTCCCTGGCGCACCTTTGTCTGGCTCAACAAATGTTTCCGTAGGTTTTTCAGGCGCCCCTGTGTACAACCCGATATCTGGTCCTTTGTCTATTTCTGTTGGACCGTGTCAATTGAAAGCACCCTTAATTTTGACGACAGGTTGTAATGAAAATCTGCTTGGTTTAGATTTGTTAAAACGACTATATGCGACATTGTACTGTTCTCCGGAAGGAGTACAGCTTACTTTGGGTAAAAGACTCACCTCTCCGATGTACTTGTCAATGGACGCACTCCCGCCGGAGCTACGTTCACTCCCTGATTCTCTTTGGGCGACTGGTCCCAATGATGTAGGTCTACTAGAAATTCCACCATATGTAGTAACTTTGAAAGCGAATGTAAAATTTCCAAGAATTCCTCAATATAAAATATCGAGTGAAGGTGAACGTGCACTCTTATTGATTGTGCAAGATTTGATTAAAAAAGGTGTGGTTGAAGAAACGCGAGGAAATGTTTGTAATAGTCCTGTATTGCCGATTTTGAAACGAACAGATCCTACAAAGCCTCCAGTCTATAGGTTTGTCATAGACCTTAGAGAAGTTAATAAGATTGTAATTCCGCAGTTTCCTGTAGTGCCAGACATTACTGCCTTGCTAACATTGATTCCCGCTACAGCCAATTGGTTCTCAGTCATCGACTTGAAGAATGCCTTTTTCAGCATTCCGATAGCCGAGGAAAGCAGAGATATTTTTGGCTTCTGTTTAGGAGGTCGCAGTTTCAGATTTAAACGCACTCCACAAGGCTACTGTGAAAGTCCATCTATTTACAGTCAAGCTTTAAAAAGCCAGTTAGATTCTTTTGTCCTTCCTCCAGGTTCTGCCCTAGTACAGTACGTAGATGATCTTTTGGTGGCTGCCGATGCCAAGGAAACTTGCAAGGCAGCTACAATTTCACTATTGCATCATTTGTCTAATTTGAATCATAAGGTGTCACCTTCCAAAATGCAATATTGCTGCCAAGAAGTAACCTACTTAGGTCATCTCTTGTCAAAGGAGGGAAGGAAGTTGACCCCAGAAAGAATAAAAGCAATTACGCAGATGAGTGTTCCACGCACACAGAGGGAAGTACGTGCCTTTCTAGGTATTACCTCTTACTGTAGGCAATGGATCCCAAATTTTTCACTTTTAGCAAAGCCATTGGTAGCTTTGACTGGGAAAAATGTTCCGAGTCCGGTGCCATGGTCTGATGAATGTCAAGAGAGTTTTATTGAGTTACGAAAAGCTTTGTGTTCAGCTCCTGTATTGGGCACACCTGATTACAGCAAGCCATTCACGCTCTACGTTCACGAAAGAGAAGGTTGCGCGTTGAGTGTCTTGACACAGAAGTTTGGTGATAAACAACGCCCTTGTGCGTATTTCTCATCAACATTAGATCCGGTAGCTAGAGCATTGCCTAGTTGTTTGAGGGCTACAGCGGCAGCTGCAGCTTCCATTCGACAATCTGCTGGTTTGGTGATGAACAATATGCTAGTGGTCATGGTTCCTCATGCAGTGGACACACTCATGAACCGAACGAAGACACAACACCTTACTAGTGCGAGATTATCTGGTTACGAGCTGACGTTATTAGCAAATCATATTCAGATCAAAAGATGCAATGTATTGAATCCAGCAACATTGTTGCCGACTGATCAAGAGTCGAGTGATTCTGAGCCACATGACTGTTATTTCAAAACGGAGGAAGAGACAAAAGGTCGTATCGACTTGAGAGATACTCCTCTATCCGACCCAGATGGTACGCTGTATGTGGACGGGTCATGTTTTAAATTGGAGAATGGTGATGTGACTGCTGCCTACGCGGTAACGACTTTGAAGACGATTGTGGAGACTGCAAGAGTGAGTCAGAATTCTGCCCAAGCTGCAGAGTTAATAGCTCTTACGAGAGCGTGTGTTTTAGCTGAGGGAAAGAGAGTGAATGTGTTTACAGATAGTCAGTACGCATTTGGCGTGGCCCATAGTTTTGGCCGGTTGTGGAGAGAAAGGGGTTTCATTACGTCCCATGGGACTAAGATTCAACATGGTCAGCTAGTTAACGACTTGTTGGAATCTCTAACCTTACCGACTGAAGTTGCGATTGTGAAGTGCAGTGCTCATAAAGCAATCACGGATGATGTTGGTCGGGGAAATGCCTTTGCTGATGAAACCGCTAAACAGACAGCTAGAGACATGATGAGTAGAATGTATGTTGCTACGTCTGCAAGATGGATTGCTGAGTCTGGAATGTGTGAGGACACAATGGAAAGTGTGAAAGAGATTCAGAAAGAAGCGACTGAGGAAGAGAAACGCGTATGGAGAGAAAGTACGGGCAAATTGGACTCGAATGGATGTTGGATCGATTTGACAGAACAGCAGCGTTGGATGTTGCCTGATGCGTATGTGCTTGCAGTAGTGACGATGGCGCATGGAGTGGCGCACATAAGTTCTAAAGGGATATGTAAGATGTTAGCTCCGGTTTGGAAGAATGAGGGAATCAGTAAGTGTGCAGAGAGAGTGGTGAAAAATTGTATGGTATGCTTGATGCATAATCCTGGCAAGGGAACTCCAACTCCAGCTGGTCATTTTGCTCCTCCTTCCTGTCCCTTTGAAGTAATACAGTTAGACTTCATTCACATGGAACGCTGCAACAATTTAAAATACGTCCTGGTGGTAGTTTGTGCTTTTTCCAGGTGGATAGAAGCATACCCACTAAAGGACAACACTGCTTTATCAACTGCCAAAATTCTTCTCAAAGAATTTTTCCCTAGGTATGGAATGCCACGGATTGTATGGTCAGATAACGGAAGTGAGTTTATAGGGAAAGTTATGCAGAGTGTGTGTGCTGGTCTAGGATTGAAACAAAAATTTCATAGTGCGAACCATCCCCAGTCTGCTGGTTTAGTTGAGGGTTACAATGGCACCCTCAAGCTTAAAATAGCCAAAATTCAAGCATCCACAGGTTTGGCTTGGCCAGACGCACTTCCTTTGGCCTTGTTATCAACGAGAGCAACAGTGCATTCTAGAATAGGGCTTTCTCCATATGAGATTGTATTTGGCCGCCCGGCAAATGTCTGGGGTGTGCCAAGGCCTAAACAATTCTGCTCCATTGAATATCCTATGTTGATAGACTATCTTTACGACTTGACTGCTAAATTAAGTCTTATTCATCAACAGGTTTTTGATGCACTACCAAAGCCTCCGGAGAGTCCAGGGCATCAACTGAAACCGGGTGACTTCATTGTGGTCCGGAACTTCGCGAGGACAAAGAATCTTCAGCCTCGCTACATCGGCCCCTTCCAAATCCTACTGGCAACGAGGACAGCTGTACGTGTTGCTGGCCGGAAGAACTGGATCCACGCTTCTCACGTAAAGCGTGTTCCACTGCCGCTGCCCTACGACGACTGGGTGAAGAAGGGAATTGGTGCCTCCGAATCTGAAATAACTCCAAAATTTGTCCCTTTCAGCGATGCCGATTTGATTTCTGACACTTTGAAACGTGACTCTCCTCTTGAAAAGACTACTTTGAACATTGAACATTTGTCTCCAGCATCAGAAGAAACTTTGCCATCTGCGAACGTAAACTCTGCAACAGCTGCTAGTGATACACTATTTTCCGATCAAACAGTACCAGCAAGGAAAAGATACAACCTTAGAAGCCATAAAACGAACTAATAAAGCAGGCAACTGCATATTGTGATTTTGATATTTATATACATTGGACTTTTTTGCTTTTCAGCCAGGAAGTTTGCTATTGTTTATTGTTTTTAATAAATTGCCTTGCCGTCTGGGTAGCCGTAGGGTCGTGGCTGTGTGCCTAGTTTGAATTTGCAGGGGTCTGACACAAGGTCGATCTTTCTGTTAGTACTGGGAACTCCCAGGGCTGACAGAGGCATTTTCATCTACGTACACATCATCAGTGGTCGCGAGCGGATTGTAGAAGATGGAACTTCCTGCGCTGCAACGAGAAAATGTGATTTACGTTCGCAGAAACAGACTAAATAGAATTCTTCATAGCAAATGTTTCTTGATGCAATGTGCCATTACATTTTTGATTGTTTTAGCAACACTGGTGGGTGGAATTGTCTTTAGCATAAATTTGATTTTTGTGCCAGTATCTACAGTACCTCCCCTTGATCCTGCTATTTCTACTGTTTCTTCTATACACTCTTTTCACTCGTTTCCGGAACATGAGCAAGCTCGACGCTCAGAATTCATTAATAATACTTTTGTACAGCTCTTGCACCAACACCAACTGGTAGTTAACACGACAGACTGTTGGGTGTGTGGCTTGATACCCCACACTATGGATAAAGGTATTCCCTATCTGGTTTTGCCTTTCAGCTACAATGGATCATTTCAGGCCCTTCAAACCATCTTTGCTTATGCTCTTGAGACCTATCCTCCACGCCCACCACGCTCCACTAAATATAACTCTGCCAACAAAGCTTTAGTCCAGGGAATTATTGACATGATCAAAGACGTCAATAATACTCCATCTTACCCTAGAGACGAATTGCGAGTATATTTAAGTTGGAATACTTCAGAGTATCGCCTTAGTTTAGGAGAAAGCAAGCGTAAAAGCTCAACTCCAATCTGGGTCGTACCTCACCGAGGTCAGGTCTGTTTGCAAGGTAATGGGAGAAATCCGAGAGCTCAGCTAGGGAGGAGTGAGTGCGTAGAGACTTATGTGTTTCCGGCTAACTCTTCCCCTGCCTTCCTTACTGCCAGGGGTACCTACTTCATCTGGGGGCCTATGGCCAATAGTAGAAACATACGTCAGCTAACACGGGTAGTTGAATCTACTATTACCGAAACTGCTGGTGCCCTTAGCAATCTGACAGCTGAGCTTCAGGCGGATAGGCTCATGACATTGCAGAACCGTATGGTTCTAGATGTTATACTTGCAGATCGAGGTGGGGTATGCAGAATGATCCAATCGAGCTGCTGTGTCTTTATTCCTAATAATGCTCCAACAGTTTACGAGGCGATCTCTAAGTTGCACAAGATTTCGGACTCCATACATGTAGATGAGGGAAACTGGTCCTTTATGGAGTGGGTTTGGACTCTGATCTCAGCGTGGGGATGGAAGGTTCTAATGGTCATTGGTGTCATCTTAATATTACTATTCTCATGTTGTCTGATTATCCAGTGTGGTCCTGCTCTGTGTAGTCTTTGTGCTACAACCTGTTTTAGGAAACCACCTGCATTTGGAGAAAAGACACGAGAAAGGATGATGATACAACAACATGTCACTGACCTGATGAGCATAGAACTAGATTCAGACATAGATTGAGTAATTGCCTATGTAAGGGCAAAAGGAGGGTCTGAGGTTCCGTGACGGTTCCGTGACGACTTGAACCCGTGTTTTCAAGTTTGTCGGAAATACATAAAATTAGTATCAGCGAACCGCAAATGATCCATTTAGTATATCCTAGTGTTTTCGCTACGCTACGAGCAAGAGCACTCCTTCCACTGACACATTTCTGATATACACACGGCATCCATCTTAGATCGTGGCCGCCATTTTTGTGGTTCCTTGCCCTCACATATGCAATAGCCTCTGATCATTTCATTCACTTCACTTTGATTAAGGACACGTAGCTTTAGCCGGAGATTCACCTCTTACGTGACACGTGCACCTTAAACCAGATCACGCTGTAGCTGCATGACTCGACAAAGGCTGCCTCCTCTGCCCGAGGCCAGTCCTGCCAAACTGGTCTTCGTGTCCCTTGTACCTGATCATGATTAGGCGGCCGAAGCCGGTAGCCTTGCCCATTTACAACCCACAAACATCTCTTATCCCGCTTTTCTATCTTCTGCACCTGGCTCTGCTCCTTTCCTTCTGGGCCTTTATTAGGGGGAGGTAACGAACTTTACGATGAGGCGGTCCGGCTCTTGAATACAAAATTGACAAGGGATTGTGATGGACTGGTGGGAACCCCTCTTCGTGATGTTTGGTATCAGATATTATCGACAGTTCCTGTGTAACGCCAAATATTTATTGTTTAGAGACACAAAAGGTTTGGGAATGTACTGACATGTGAAATATTTGCCTAGAGCACAATTTTTGGTATATAAGGAGCAACCCTCAATGTACAAATCGAACAGTCTCCTAGATTCTGCCCGTGTGTAGATTCTGTGACTTCTGTGTCCCTGCAGTAATAAACCTTTGGTCTTTGACGCCACCATCGAGAAGCCCGTGTTTCTGTTCATTTGTGCACCAAGGCAGGTGGGACTCCGGGGTCTTTGGGTGTTGTACCCTGACACCTCTGGACGGAACCAAAAAGTCCAGAACTCCACTTCCCACACTTGCTCTGCCTATGCCGTTGTGCACCCTGCTGTTCTTTAAGCGCTAAGATTACCCTTGTAAACGCGATACAGACTTATGTGGATCACTTTGGCCTTTTTTACAGCAGGCTCACTGGTCGCTTCTCGGACCGAGAGGCTATTTAGTCCCAAGCGGTGTACGTCATATTTAGCCAACATGCTGAGTAACTACTTGAATGAATGTGTGTGAAAAGTGCACTCGAAATAATACACTAGTCTGTGTTATCTCAATATGTGTGCTATGTTGGATTTTATGCCTGCTGTGCATAAGTGTTAAAGTTCTTCAAGTTCATGAGAATTCTATGTTTACAGCATTTTTTTCACATTTATTTGTCCTACAGACTCCAGAGAAGACACTACACCAAGTTTCAAACCTAAGAGCACTTTTTTAGCACCAGTGTCACACAACTCTTGACACTTTAGAAACTTTAGTGAAAGCGGATCTCAGTAAAGTCACTTACAAAAGAAAATCAAAAATTTAAGTTGAGCTGAATACAGTGCATTACAGTCATTAGCCAAAAATCCTACCATCACATTCCAAAGGGCTGACAAAGGAGGAGGGCTAGTAATGATGGATGCAGAATTTTACAATAACAAGGAACAGAACATGTATCTGATCAAACTACTTATGGGATTCTGGATAATGATCCAACTACAAAAATTTCAAATATGCTGAGTAAAATTTTAGATCAAGCGGAAACACTCAATTGGATAGATACTAACACCAGAAAATATCTATTGCAATCCTTCCCTAGGAGACCTAAAATCTATTTTCTGCCAAAGATACATAAAAATCTGGAGGATCCTCCTTTTCGACCGATAGTGTCAGGTTGTGAATCCCTTTTTGAAAACCCAGGACGCTTTATTGATAGCCATTTGCAACCATTTGTACAAAAATGGACCACTTACATTGAAGATACATCAGATTTTTTAAGGAGTCTATCATGTATTGAAGTTGAACCTGTAGATAACTGGATATTGTGCAATATATTTCAAACAACAAGAGAGTGTTAGTACAAAACATCCAACTCAGTAGGCAAGCACAGAATTTATTCAGGCACTACTGGACTTTACAGAAGAGAAAGTTATTTACCAGTGGGAGAAAATTAGAGTGCACGTGCTCAAAGAACTAGCTAAAAAAGAACCCTCAGGCCCCAGTGAAACACTGGTAGCCAGTTGTCTTCATTGGGTTCCCATTATTAGCTAGAGAAGGTGAAAGTGAATTAAAAAGAGTGTGGACTACTCCTCGAAATTAGTTTAATAGGAGGGTAGCTCTAACTCTATTAAAAACTGTGTTTAGAAAACGTAACAATTTTCTGGACTAATACAAGGTTGTGCAATTTAGAACCAATCAGTCCCTTAGAATAGTGAAAAAGACAAAGCTAAAAAATATGGTCAACATGTTTCTGCTTTATGAGCATCACTCTGCTCAGCATTCGTCAGGACCAGGTATAAAGATTAATACCGCTCACTGATCAAAGCACGCTAAAGTGCTCGGACCCAGTGGTGGTAGTAAGGATCAATACAACCTGTAATTGTCGAAGCTCCTTTAGGAAATTCTTCCTCAGTTTGAACACACTCCTTATTGTAGGAGAGACGATAATGATCTGTATGGGATGGATAGAAAACATCCAAATTATGACCCCTTGAAAAAATATTTTTTCGCAGATAAGCTATGAACATGTGCACACGTCTATATCAGACAATATATATATATATACACACACATACTATAGTTATTGTCTGTACCCTTTCCTTGAAAATTATTTGAAAGGGGCTTGCTAGTCAAATATATATTATTCATATTAGAAAAAGAACCAACATTCTTCATTATCTGTGGTGCTAGAATGTGTTATCAGGAGTGAGTGATTGTATAAAACAGTGCTCGATTCACCAAACAAATGGTTAGGAACTCGAAGTATTAACTCCTAAGGACACTTCCATAAGAAGCGTATGGGGTGCAGCACACTACAAAGGAGAGGCAGTCCAAACAGCACTTACTATATAACATCAAGTGGTGTGCCCCATGGGCGTAGCGGCTGGAGGAATTCTTCACGTTTGGCTCTCTAACGTGAAAACAAAGAGGGCATATCACTGAAGGATTTAAATCCTATGAAAAGTACAAAAGTGGGCTTTCCTAGAGACCAATGTGAGACTTACTTGTCTCCAAACGGCTTCCAGCTGTAAAACCTACACGCGGCCACGTCCGCCGCCCGTAGCAACAAACGCGCAATGAAGGTCGCGTTCGATATAAACACAAAACGGGGGCGTGCGTCTGACGCGGAGCGTGTAATCACGTGTCTTTGATCTCTTTGATCTCTTTGGTCTCTAGGAAAGCCCACTTTTGTACTTTTAATAGGATTTAAATCCTTCAGTGATATGCCCTCTTTGTTTTCACGTTAGAGAGCCAAACGTGAAGAATTCCTCCAGCCGCTACGCCCATGGGGCACACCACTTGATGTTAGATAGTAAGTGCTGTTCGGACTGCCTCTCCTTTGTAGTGTGCTGCGCCCCATATGCTTCTTATGGAAGTGTCCTTAGGAGTTAATACTTCGAGTTCCTAACCATTTGTTTGGTGAATCGAGCACTGTTTTTATACAATCACTCACTCCTGATAACACATTCTAGCACCACAGATAATGAAGAATGTTGGTTCTTTTTCTAATATGAATAATATATATTTGACTAGCAAGCCCCTTTCAAATAATGTTCAAGGAAAGGGTACAGACAATAACTATAGTATGTGTGTGTATATATATATATATTGTCTGATATAGACGTGTGCACATGTTCATAGCTTATCTGCGAAAAAATATTTTTTCAAGGGGTCATAATTTGGATGTTTTCTATCCATCCCATACAGATCATTATCGTCTCTCCTACAATAAGGAGTGTGTTCAAACTGAGGAAGAATTTCCTAAAGGAGCTTCGACAATCACAGGTTGTATTGATCCTTACTACCACCACTGGGTCCGAGCACTTTAGCGTGCTTTGATCAGTGAGCAATATTAATCTTTATACCTGGTCCTGACGAATGCTGAGCGGAGTGATGCTCATAAAGCAGAAACATGTTGACCATATTTTTTAGCTTTGTCTTTTTCACTATTCTAAGGGACTGATTGGTTCTAAATTGCACAACCTTGTATTAGTCCAGAAAATTGTTACGTTTTCTAAACACAGTTTTTAATAGAGTTAGAGCTACCCTCCTATTAAACTAATTTCGAGGAGTAGTCCACACTCTTTTTAATTCACTTTCACCTTCTCTAGCTAATAATGGGAACCCAATGAAGACAACTGGCTACCAGTGTTTCACTGGGGCCTGAGGGTTCTTTTTTAGCTAGTTCTTTGAGCACGTGCACTCTAATTTTCTCCCACTGGTAAATAACTTTCTCTTCTGTAAAGTCCAGTAGTGCCTGAATAAATTCTGTGCTTGCCTACTGAGTTGGATGTTTTGTACTAACACTCTCTTGTTGTTTGAAATATTGATTTAAGGAGGGGCATGGGAGTGTTGATTTCAACCCTTACTCTCTTGTTGATTGAATTATTGTGAAATATAGACGTAGTTGCACTCTACACATCAATACCACATGCTAGTGGGCTAGAAGCTGTTGAATGGGCTCTCTTGCAAGACGAACTCACAGAAACACCGAAATGTTTCATCATACAATTACCCGAGTTCTGTCTTCAAAACAGTTATTTCACATGGAAAGACAAGTACTACATACAACTGAATGGAACCTCTATGGGTTTTCCCGGAGCACCTGCCTATGCCAATACATTTATGGCAAAATTCGAGAATGATTACATTCTAACAGACACGACATGGCAAGAGGGACTGATAATTTACCGAAGGTATATCGATTGTATCTTCCTGATTTGGAAAAAAACAAAGGCTTCATTGTTAATGAACATTCAAACTTTGAACTTAGTAGACCCTCGTATTCAATTTACATACTGTATCAACAAAAAAGCTTTATCTTTTCTGGATGTAATGATTGAATTAAAGGCTGGGAAAATCGCTACTCGAGTGTTTAAAAAACCCACTGGCAAAAACAATGCCCTCTTATATAAAAGTTTTCATTCTGTTTCTTTGATGCAAAATTTACCAGTGTCTCAGTTTCTGAGAATTGAACGCATTTCATCAGAAGATTCAGCATGTGAAGAAACACTTCAGAGACAAAAACTGAATTACATAAAAAGAGGTTATCCTGAACCACTTCTGGATACACAATTAATAAAGGTCAGATCAATTCCAAAAGAACAGCTTTTAGCTAAACGACCTAAGAAAATCACCAAAAGAATGGTATTTGTCTCTAAATACTCAACTGCATCGAGAGATATTAAACGCATCATCACTAAACGGTGGGAAATTCTAGAAACTGAAACTGATTTTGGATCATTGTTCAAAGAAAAACCACTGTTCGCCTTCACTGGGGCACAGAATCTGAAAGAATTTCTGACTAAAAATACACGGTTAGCTGTTACTGAGAGTCACAAAACACAATGTGGAACGACAACATGCTGGAATGGCAAAAACTGCAACAATGTAATTTCAGGAAATATTCTTCTACATCCAAGGACAGGAGCTAACATACAGCTACGACACAGTTGCAACTGTAATTCAGAACATGTCGTTTATATGATTAAATGCCCCTGCGGGCTGTTATATGTTGGAAAAACAGAGAGAAAAATAAAAATTAGACTATCCGAACACAAAAGCAGAATCTGCAACAAGAACACCACCTCAAGTTTAGCTGCCCATTGGACCGAAGAAAGGCATTCAATTGCACAGATGAATTGTCAAATTATAGTACCTCGCATCCTAGGAGCTGATAATTCAAAAACCCTCCTCCAGAGGGAAGACTTCTGGATAAAGAAAAACAAACCATAATGCCATATGGGCTTAATGATAAATTGGAAATGTCCTGTTTCCTATAATCACTTAAGAGCGCCAGTCGTGGCCACCTTATTGGATCAGTTACACATATCACAAACATAACACTTTCAGTACAGTCACACAGATAGATACTGATAAAGGTTGATGACTATTGATATGCCTCTACTATATTTGATCATTTTTTAGTATTACTAAATGTCAATGCCAATTCGTTATTTTATCAATGTTAATTTGAATGCCAAAGAAAATAACTATTTGTTTATGCAATATATTCTTATGCACATGAACACTTATATGCAAGCAGTAAATGTATTTTCAAATTTTCCCTTTGTATTATATTTTGCAACATCAACACCAAAATCTTAGATCACGTGTTCACAGAACTTTGCGATCAGCACCAATTCCTGTATAAAACTTTATTAACTCACATTGTTGAAACCAAACACTAGATAAAGCCGCAGTCCACTTTTTGAAGTCGATTAAATATTTCAGAAGTCCGTTATTTATGTTCACAGTCACGTATATCGTCATTGCGCACTGTGACTAAAAGAGTAGAAGGACTGACGACGGGATCCGAGCGTCTTCGGTATCTGGTGATAACTAACACTTGAGTCAGTTAAAATACAGGTGAGCATCAGAGAGCTTTCCACAAAGAGCATGATTTTTTTGATAATAGCGAGACCGGACCTTGACGGTCACATCTATTTACTATTTTTCAGCCGTGAGATCACTTGACCTGCAGTCTACCAGCGATAGCTAACACTCAAGTCGGTTTAAATACAGGTGAGCACTAGAGATCTTTCTACGAAGAGCAGGATTATTTTGTTAATAGTGACACCGGAACCTGACGGTCACATTCATTTACTATCTTCCAGCCGCGAGAGCAATTGACCAGTCTCCTAAGAATTTAGTTAGCGAATCACATGAAAGGTAAGCGACTACGTTCTTGAACAAGTCATATCCCCGATAAGAAGTAAACTTACACCTAACCGCATCTATATAATATCTACAGAGCGCGATATCATAGTCACACGAAAAAGACGTAGTGAAACGCAGAAAGTATTGTGCAACACCCGCATTAAAGAGGTGAGCACAGCTTTATTTAGTAACTATAGATTACCTATTATATATGGAAACCACATATATTGAATTAATCTATGCATACAGGGTACGATGTAAAGAACTTACGCCCTCATACTGAATACTGTCAGTTTCAATATTGCCACGAGGTTAGTACGATCTGTGGACGCGATTTTGTTTTCACGTGAATAGACTTTGAGAACGTAATTTTTTTAGAGGTCTGTCATAAAGTTACATAATACATGAATAGGGTCAAATATAAATCAAAGGCATTCGCAGTTGATAGTAATTGCTGTCAAATATACACAAAACCTATCAAATACTCAACAAAGTTGGTGATTGCCATAAATTAATTATTCAGGAAATGTTTATGATATATGAAATAGAATGCAGCACACAACTAGATAATAGCATCTTTTGAAAAACGCTTCCTTTTTCTTTTCTAACAGAAAAGTTTTTATACTTTATCTGCAGGTAACCCATCTCCACTATCCCCTTCCTGCACTCCTATCCTGAGGAAGACCCAGGCGTAAGGGACTAACTTGCCTACTACCCTCAAGGGGTCGAAACGTCGACATCCATCACCCTAGCCAGTTTGACCAACAGCGATTTATCACTGTGTTCCTGTTTTAAACTATGGCTATCTAACGTTTGGATCTAATGTGAATAACTTGGCTCCATGTACGTGCCCCCTTTTCTTTGTGTTATAAAACAATTTATCTTGTGAATTGTACGTTATTTTCACTCACTTCCTTAACCTCACTTCATTCACCATACCGTCATCCTTCCCTTGTGGGGCACTGCTTTAAAAATGTGTTAACAAATGCTAAAAATGAATGGTTGTTCAGTGTGATTAAACAACACTGTACATCAAGAATATGCTGGTTCTTTTATCTTTTGCCTAACTGTATATCATTTTGTTTTTACTTGCAAAAATCTGTTTACTGGGACCACTGTTTCTATATACACCTCCCATCACAGCGGCAACAACACAGCTAACTGCTGGCCCCACAACTAGTGCACCTAGCACAGCCAGTTCTAGCCAGTGTCCCCCCAGCCCTGGACTCTTAGATGGCCAACACCACCCCAGTCAGTGAGGAGCCAGGACCCAGCGAGAGGGTGCAATCACTGCCTAGGGCACAGGGTTGTGGGGCTAGCTGACGTTGGAAGGTAAATGTGGGCCCCCAGAGTGAGCTCACTGAGGGTACGGACACCCAGGCTGCTATCACACAAGTCCTGAGACTCTACCAGCACTCCCACATTGTGTTGGGCCAAGTGGTCACAGAGGAAGGAGCTGCATGAAGCCATATACCAGGAGGTTGATGGAATACAGATCGAGTTGGCTGGCATCTACACTGAGGTTGCAGGCCTATTCACTGAGATGGCTGGTGTCTGCACAAAGCTTGCCGGCCTTTGCACTGAGGTGGTCTCCCTGGTTGGGGTGTTGCGGGACATCATTTCCACAAATGGCAGGGCTTTTCCTCCTGCATCTCCCCCTTCCTGTGGTCCTGGTGCTTCCAGAGTATCAACATCTGCTGCAGCCACAGGAAGGGATGCCCTGACAGAGGAGAATACGCCTACTAGAGCCCCTGGCTCAGCAGTTCCAGATCCCCCTCTGTCAGAAAGAGGGGACATCCCTGCAAGCATTCAGGAGCCAAGGTTGGCAAGACCACCACCACCAGAAATACCACTCAACCCTATCGTCTTCCTGTGTGTGCCACACATTCACTTTGTTGACTGTTTCTGCCCACTTTTACCTATCTGATGTTAGGAGTATGTTGGACTTTGGACTCCAGAACTAATGAACTCTACTCCACTGCTTTCATCCACCATGACTGAATCTCTCACTTTGTTATTATTTTGCCACTCATTACGTTTCAGTTTATTACTTTCGTCTGTTCATTCAATAAAAAACACACGCCACCTAAGCATTGTCTCCTGTTGTTATTCTCACATATAATAATGTGAAAGTACAAACATATGAAATTTGAAACTACTGAAAGCTTGGATATGTTGTCTGTAAAAAAAGGCACACATCTGGAACACTATCGTGTAACAACAAGGCAAACATACAAATGTCTGGGCTTACTACATCTTTATTACACTAGTCAAATCATAGGCTGACATGATGTTAAGACACATAATAAACAAACTACATGACTCAGTTTTACGGGGTCAATGATAACATAATCACCTGCAGACTTACACAGCATGGTAGGAGAGAACACATCTGAAACAAATCCCACACAATAGCCAACAACAAATTAGGTCTTTATAATCAGCTAGTCATGTTTATTAACTCACAAAATGAATACTACTTCAAAAAATTTAGTAAACAGACAAGTCAGTAGCACAGTTTCTGACCACAGGGTCTTTTCAATTCTGTGTTTCTTGCACCTGGTGGAATGTGACCAATAAATGTCAGGGATGTGCTACAAGCACTTTGATACAACAATGAGGAAACACAGCAAAGCCTACACCCAGTTATTTGACAATGAGGAATCAGACAATGTGAAAGCAGGATAGTATGAATTGGGCACAACACAACAATTTGAAGGATCACACACTAGTACATATATTGCATTAGGACCAACGCACCACGAGAAAACAGTTCAATGGAAGCCAGGTAACTTCCATCCTATCGCTGTGAAAGCTGTCTTGGCACCGGCTTTGTACACCCAAACTATATGGCACACATTCCCAGCAACAATCCATGTCCACTTCATACGGCTGAACAGCAACATATACCTGCTGATTTCACAACTCTGAAATTTCCAAAGAAGATGACATGGTGAAGACACCTAAAACAGACCAACACAGAGAGATTTGATGGGCAAACATACACATGACACACATCTTATTGGCAACTTCCAGAGTAGACAGTCCCAAACAACATTCACATCTGCATAAATATACACTACCAAAACATAAACCTCTCCCAAGAGGTTTCCAGATCTACATAGTCAGAGTTACTAGCTTAAAAATCAACCTCAGACCATCGCTACAAGACTTCCTAGATTATTATTTCATCCTATCTCACTCCATACTTGCACTCAGGAGCAGTAGTTCTAGTTGAGATCCCGAGTGCAGATCAGCTCCTTCGTCTTCACCACTATCATTATCTTCATTTGGCCTTGGCTTTTAGGGTCCTCACCTGGTGGGTCTTCATGGCCTGCATCCTCTGCGATGTAAGGGATGTTTTGTTGCAGGGCAATGTTGTGGAGTATACAGTAGGCCACGATGATGTGACTCACCTTCCCAGGTGAGTAGAGGAAGGCTCCTCTACACCTGTTAGGCATCTGAATCTGGCTTTCAGGAGCTCAAAAGCCCATTCCACTGGCTGCTGTTGTCTTCCATGGGCCTCATTGAAGTGGACTTCCCCTGCCATTGTAGTATTACTCAGCAGGGCCAACAACCTTGGCCTGTTGGGATACGCTGAGTCTCCTAGATAGGAGATAGGTAGAAGGGCAGCATGTAATGAAACACGGCGGAAGCGTGACCTCACTAAGAGGACATATGGAAGGTTCCAATGCTGGGCGGTTACTTGCACATCCATCTCAGCAATAGGCCAGTGTTGGGTAATGTGACCGCCTTGAACCAATGGCTGGGTGCGTCTACACTCATAACCGCTTATGCGGCGTACATGTACGGTGTACATGTATGCTGCAGTAAGAAAACTCGCTCACTTGCCTACTGTCACAGCTGCCATTAACACCTCTTCACCATCAGTTGCTGTGGGGTACCTCTTGGAGCAGCCAGGCCAAACAGGTGAGAGGGCCCCTGCCTTCACACCAGAAGAGCTGAAGATACTGGCTGGAGAGGTCCTTTCCTTAAATGGCCAGCTCTATGGCTCACCAAAGGAGCAGGTAACATTTACATGATATCTGAAGGATACTGAAATATCAACCTTAACATGTCCATGGTCTACTATGTGCCTATGATTCCCAGAGTGAAATTACAGACACATTTGTTAGGATGTGCTGTCACTATTCAAGTCAGAGATGTGATGGATGATGGAGCAATGTACATCGGCCGCAAAATTTACAATTATGATGTTGAAATCACCTTATCTACCCTGAGCCATGCTAATTCCACTGCATGCATACTATAATGTTGACTATTATGGATTTCACATAGAGATCCTTTTCAATCTGCAAAGGATTGATAATGTAGCAATGCATTACTAGTGTATGTATTATGTAAGGTGTAGCAGTGGTTGATTGCAGGTATTTGTATGGTGTCCCAGAAATCCCAGGGCTGCATCAACCCCTTGGCTGGGAGTGATGAAATGTCACTGACCTATTCAGAGAGTAAGAAAACGTTCCTGTCCTGTATTGAATGGTAATTACATGCACACTAACTTATAAAACACCTAATAATTATGATGTTAATGTAGTACCACTATGGTAAACATAACGACAGCCATCCCTGCAATGATTCCTGCCCATACTTGCCCAAAATGTAGCAGGGGTTAATGCTACATAGTACTGCAGCACAGTTTCCTCTTCCAGAAGAACAACCGATCCAGAGATAGTGTCCAAAATAGTGTTCAAGAACAATTTGTTGCCCTAAGACATCTCAGTAAAACCACCTATGATATTGTACCTGACAGGAGCCACAGACCTGAGTGTACTTGCAATTTAACATAACTTTTAATGTGTTTCACTGCCTTAGGACAGAACCCTCACTATCACACATGTGATGTAACAGGCCCATGAATTGAGCTCGATTTTGGCAGAATGTCTGCACTCTCAACACATGTACTGTGCACATAGTTGGTGATTACTGCAGTGAGGTCCATACCTGCTTCACCAGCTATGTCACATGAAGCAACCAGACCATCTGTACAATGGTATGCTCATGTCATCTCTGAGTCAGTGCCAGAAATTGCCAAACAGGTATACTTTGCAGCGAGGTAATCAGTCACACACTCAATCAGCCCTATAACATTTTTACATTGATTTGTACACATGACCACTGATTTGCAGATTGAGAGCACAAAGTGTGCCATAAGGCAGACCCTCCATGTTGACCCAAGGTTTTGAGATGTATCATAGTTCAAGTAACAATCATATTGTGTACAGCATGTATAGGGTCACGTGTCTAGTCTGTTAAAGTGTCTCTACAGTCATTTAGCTCAGCTGTCATGTGCTCACAATGGTGTGTAGTGGTAAATCTTGTCTACATTAATAGAACATGTGTAGTGGCCCTAGCCTAAGTGCTGCCGTTAGGCTGGCATAAGCCACAGACAACCAAAACTGAGTTTGATGTAGTCGGCAGAATAGTGTAATGTTGACTCATGTTAGTGTGCATGGACATCATGAGAGTCTACACATTTGAGGTATTGTCAAGTTCTACTTGGTCATGGTAGGTGTCTACAATGTCTTAATCTGCTACACAGATGACTTTTGTCTTGCATGTCCACTACCTCTCTTCATCTATTGCATCCATCCAGGTGAACGTCCATCAAAAGCTGAGACATTGGAAAGTCATTGCCCGGAAAGTGTGGATCCTCTGGGTCTATCCCGAGCACAGCATCCACTGCCGGAGGACCTGAGACGCTGGCCCTGTAAGATCGCAGAGGTCCCGCTGGGGAAGTCCTCCCAACGTGGTAGGGGTGCGCACTGGACACTGTAATGATGTATAAATGACATCACAATGTTAGATGAAATGCCACAGAGAATTGAAAGATAGGGTATGAGGCTCATGGATTATGATTTTAAAATTGTACATAAACCAGGTAAGGAACATAACCCAGCAGATTATTTATATAGGCGTCCATCTACAGCAACAGATGTGCAACAGATAGAGGCAGAAGAATACATACACTTTATAGTAAAATCAGCAATGCCAAGAGTTGTGAAAAAAATGAACTAATTGAAGAAACGGAGAAAGATAGTACTCTTCAGGAGGCGAAGAAGATCATAAATGAAAATAAATGGAGATTGATAACTAAGGGAAGTCAATTTGAAAGAAATGTTAAGAAAAATTATATATTAGCATTTAAAAACATAAACTCAGAATTATCTATGACCTCCTCAGGAATATTACTCAGAGGAACGAAAATAATAATCTCGGAGAGTCTTCAACATCGGGTGATTGATTTGGCTCATGAAAGTCATTGTGGTGTCTCAGCAACACAGAATTTTCTAAGAGAGAAGTCATGGTTTCCAAGACTGGATAAACAAGTGGAAAAATTGCTCAGTCTTGTTATGTCTGCCAATGTACTGTAAAGGAAAAAGGAATTGAAGAGTTGCATATGTCAGATCTTCCAAATGCTGTCTGGTCGAATGTGGCAGCAGATTTTTATGGGCCATTAGATTCTGCGCATTATTTGTTAGCGGTGGTAGATGAATATTCTTGCTTCCCAATTGTAAAATTAATATCATCTACATCTACTTCAACAGTGCTTCCAATTTTAGATGAAATATTTTCAACATGGGGAATACCTCATGTGTTAAAAACAGACAACGGACCACCATTTAGTCGAGAAGTTTTTGGCAAATTCATGAACTATTTGGGAATAGTACATAGAAAAATAACTCCAATGTGGCCCAGAGCAAATGGAATGGTAGAAAGACTGATGGCAACAATTAAAAAAGGAGTACAAAGAGCAAAACTTTCACAGATTTCAGTAAATCAAGCGTTGTGTCAAATTTTAAGAAACTATAGAAATATTCCACATCCATTAACTGGGAAGTGCCCTTCAGAATTAATGTTTGAGCAATCAAGGAGAACTTGAGTACTACAATTACCTGCAAATCCTCCAAAAGAGCATGATGAAGTGCTAAAAAAGGATAAAGAGGCAAAGGAAAAGATGAAATACTATGCAGAAAAAGGAAAAACTTATCAAAATGAAGATTATCAAATTGGTGATCTAGTTTTAGTTAAACAGCAACAAGTAAGAAAATCACAAACTAGATTACACCCAATGCCTTTAGAAGTTACACAAGTATATGGCACAGCAATGACTGTAGAAAATTATAGAAGAACAATAACAAGAAACAAGTCTTTCTTTGGGAAAGTTGCAGCAAACAGTGAACAAAGAAACATACAACCAAATAATCAACAAGATGAATGGATACAAAGAAGATCAGAAAGAATTTCAAAAAGACCTGAAAGACAAATTGAGCAATGTTGATGTATTTATTTATTTATTTTTATCTTATTTATTTTAAAAATTATATTATTGAATTATTTTACTTATTTTAGGGGGGGGAGCGGGGAGAATGTAATGATGTATAAATGACATCACAATGTTAGATGAAATGGAATGTCAACGCTAGAGGAATGTTCTTAAGGGACATTCAAGAGATGCACTGGGATGAATGTGGAGGCTGACTTACAAGCTCCATTAAAGAGATACCTTTGGATCATATTACTGTCTCTGGATAATATTTTACAGACACTGACTCCCCTAAAGATCCGAATCCTGTTGGTGACCTACCCTGAGCTTGATGAGCAGTTGAGGACCCAACAGCAGCTAGCAGGGGTTGAGTGTTGTGCTGCCTATTCCTATTCATATCTAACCATCTATTCATTGTTACACGCACCTGCAACCACATCATCTTGGAGCTTGACTAATGCTAAACCCTATTGAACAGTAATTGCATATGTAGGTCTGGTTGGCATTGGTAACATATCATATGCGCATGTGTTTGCTACCAAGCGGCTCTAACTCCTGGCCTGGAGCTAAGAAACCGTTTTGATGCTCTTACAAACTTGGATACTGATATCTGACTGGGCACCAAGATGGGGCTGCAGGTACCTTCCGGGTCCAAAGGGGTTGTCAGAACTATGAAGCTAATGACTTGGAATATCTCGGGCCTACAAACCAAAAGAGATGATAAAGAATGGCTTGAAATCATTAAGCAACATGACGTGATTGCACTCCAAGAAACATGGGACACCGAATGTAACTTCTGGGTAGAAGGATATGTATCCCACTTTAAAGCTGCAAAAAAGTCCAATAGAGGCAGAAGTAAGGGAGGCCTTGCACTATTGACCTCAGTAAGTCATACGGGGGCTATGAAAATTATAGATATCGACTCTCCTAACTGTCTCATCCTAGAGGCCTTGATGAATACGGGGGAAAAACTCCTATATGTAAATTTTTATAACTCAACAGAAGGGTTACAAGGAGGTGAAAATATCCTTATGTTGACTGATTTTTTAAACAATTATAAGAAGAGTCAAACTACTTTGGTTTACTATATTGTTTTTGGTGATTTTAACACACATCTTTGTCAACTTAACTGTTATAACGGTAGTTTTTACGATGATGACTATTTGACTCACCCGCACTTTGAACATTCTGCAAAGGGGGGCGCTTTAGAAGAACTGTTGATAGATATGGATATGTCTGAACCCGCTTTTGTGAACCCGAAAGATAGAGTGGTGACCTACAGTGTGAGAGGTAGTAACACGATCATTGATTATATCTTTGTGTCACCTAGTATCCTCGTAAATGTTATCTCATATAATGCCATTATAACAGCATTTAGTGACCATAACCCGGTCGTTATGGAACTGATTAATATAAATCCTACCATAATAAATGATGACCAACAGCTAACCTACCCTACTGTAGTCCGGGCCCACGACCAAGGTAGACGGGTTAAATGGTCTAAGATTAATGTTGAGGAATTTTTTACTAATTTGTGTGATGAATTAAGTGTTGAACTTAACATATGCAGGGATCCGCTGTCAGCAGGAGGAAATGTCACAAAAGCTTTTGGAACCATATGCAAAATTGTTGCTGAGGCCCTTACTATCAAATCATCTGATAAACCAAGAATGGCACAGGGATGGTTCAATGCCGATTGCTCAAAGGCGCATAAAAAACTTCTAGAAGCCTTAAAATGTAAGCCTCGTAATATAACTGAAGTGTCCCAATTGAGGAAAGATTATAGGAGTACGACCGAGGCTCGTAAAAGAGAACTAAAGCACAAGGCCTGGGAAGCACTTTATGATAACCTTAGTTTAAGGGATAGTGCAAAATTTTGGAAAATAGTGAACTCTCCTTTGTTTAGTGGTAACGAGAATGAGATATTAGAGGCTAATATCACCGAGAAACAATGGCTAGATCACTTTGAAAACATCTATGGAAGTAAGATCCCTACTACCCCTTTCACTCCTATAGATCCTGTACCTACAGACACTCCATTAAGGGTAACGGTAAAAGAAGTATTAAATGCAATTGAAAATACTGCCGGCAGGAAAGCACCAGGCCCGGATGGGGTCCCCGCCGACATGTATAAAGCACATCCCCACATATGGTCTATAGTACTCGCGAATGTTTTTAATTTAGCATGCATGAATTTGTCTGACACTCCCACCACTTGGTCACATTCGGTTATTATTCCAATTTTTAAGAAGGGGCAAAGGGGTGACCCCAGGTGTTATAGACCTATATCGCTACTTGATTCTTCATTCAAGATTCTTGGCAAAGTCATTTTAAATAAAATTAACTTGTGGGAAAAGGAAAATGCAATTTTATGTGATACGCAATATGGATTTAGAACAGGGAGGGGTACTGAGGAGCAGTGTCTTAACTTATATATGACTGTTTCTAAATATACTGCTGCTTCCAGCGGGTCAATCCACCTAGCTTTTATGGACCTGTCCACAGCGTTCGACTTAGTAAATAGGTCGAAGCTGTGGACAATTCTTTCTGAGTTGGGTCTAGACCCTGCTCTGATAAATTTCTTAGCTTTCCTGCACAGCGACCTGACGGCATCGGTCCGGATGACAACAGGTGGCAAGTGCACTACTGGGTTCAGATCAGCTAGAGGGGTGAGACAGGGGTGCATTTTGGCCCCCATGTTATTTTCCTTGTATATTAATTCCCTGTATTCCGTCTTAAAAACTGCTACCCCAGATATACCCAATATGGGAGGGTCACCGTTGCCCGTACTGATGTACGCCGACGATACGGTCCTCATTGCCAGAACGTCTAATGGTCTACAGCTGCTCCTTGACTCGTTTGGAGCTTTTATGAAAAAACTAGACCTGGTTGTAAATATGGATAAATCGCACGTTATGTCCATAGGGAAAGGAAAGAACACCACTAAAACCCTGCGATGTAATGGAGTGATTTTAACCAAAGTTAAAACATTTACATACCTTGGAGTCATTTTTGATGATATGGGCACCTGGACTCCACAGGTTGTCAATAAAGCAATGGCTATTCGGCGGTCATTTGGAGCAATACAGAGCTTCGCTAAAAGACTGGGGGGTAAACCAACGGAAGCCATTCTCAAGCTGTATAGAGCCAAAACCTTGGCTCTGGCTAGATACGGGGCTGGGATTTGGGGATTCAGGGATTTGGCACTGATACAGAAGGAGGAGAATAGGTCCATGCGTTCACTATTAGGCTTACCACAGTCCACACCCATCTTTTCAGTCCTGATAGAATTAGGGCAAGGATACATTGAAGATACTCTTAACCTGGCCCCACTACTTCTTTGGGTGAAAATGTGGTTGAACCCGAACCTGACGTTAAATCGTCAAATTGTTATTGACTGCATGGGGAGAGACAGAGCTAATGATATTAAATGGCTGAGCTATATTAAGTCTGCTGCTACCCTTCTGGGCCGTGTTGACTTGTATAGTAACCCCGAGAGGCTGTGCAAAGAAGATGTTACATGGATCAAAACACAATTTTTAGAGTCTAGGAACATGCTGCGTGAAGCGCAAGAATTAGAGAAAACCACTGTTAGGGCTCACTATATTGTTGTATCTACCATGTCCATCCAGCCTTACCTAAGGGTAGTGAATAGGCCTTATCATCGGTGGCTGCTCACAAAATTTCGTTTCAACCAGATGCACCTCCTTCTGGGAGAATACCCGAAATGGAACAAACCAAGGGATAACGTCCCATGTAAATGTGATTCCTTTTCCGACCAAGACCAGACCCATTCTGTATTTTTCTGTCCCTTTTTTGCGGAGGGGAGAAAAAAATATATACTACCACTAATGAGAAACAGGGGATTTATGCAAGTGAAACCTGCATTGTTGTTTTTACAAATTATGGAGACCCCTATTGTGATGTATGGGGTTGCAAGTTTTCTGGTAGCAGCTATGAGAGCTAAACGTCTCAGATCAATGAACTCCTCAACATCTGATTGAACCATGTAAATATAGGTGTAGTATATTACACAACCTATTTTTGTAGATTTGTATAAAAAAACTTGCACCATAAAGTTTTTTAAATGTTTTTGAACTTTCCAATGAACTACTTATAGAACATAAATGTGATGTTTTATCAAGGGGTTTGATCTATCTTAAAAAGGAAAAGTAAAAAGTAAAAAGTAAAAAGTAACACCTGACCCTGATTTTCCCTGCATAAATGTTCTTTTTAATGTCTCTTTTAAAAAAAAAATCGTTTTATTGTATACCACATCCATGTACTGTATTTGTTGAAATATGAATGAAATGCCATCCCCACCTTTATATTTCCTAAATATGTCTTTATATGCCTTTATATGTTTTCATATGTGTTTGTAGTATACTTTTATGATTTTAACTAATCGAATAAAGTATTTTTGACTCTGACTCTGACTCTGACTCTACAAGATCTATGGCTCTGCCTAGTCTGAAATCTGTGTTCATCACAATTGAAAGTGTTGGCAATGTGTCAAGTGCATTTGTGACTGCTGAAGTGCATACATGTCAGGTCTCATTAAACACAGGAGTGTGTGGACAAGGGTGGGTGGGTCACACATATCCATTTACATTGTTCTTTGTGACACATCTGATGCAAATGTTGAGGCAATTACATCCATGGTCAGGGGACTGACAGTACTGTCTCTCAATGAGAGACTCCATTCTGGTGAGGTGTCAGTAGACATTCATGTGATATGCACATGTGAAATAGTGGAGGATCAGTGACTGGTTGCTGACATGCTGCAGGTAGTGAAAATCAGACTTGTTGGGATCACATGTAAGTGTGCACACAGTTATACATTGGACATATTATAAGAGTGACACACTGAAGTGCCTTGCTGTCCCTTCTGTATTGTTTATAAGTGTAACATTCTGAAGATGGACAGGGCGGTCCCTGTGTCTCATTAATCTTATCTGCTGTAATATCTATACAATATGCTATGGGCGAAGGGTAGTGGTGAGTACACTCATCTCGAGCGGGCAAGGTGGTGATTGGTCATATGGATATATGTAATGATGACATCTCAAACAAAGGTGAGCCGCATTGTCTCCAGGCTACATTGATGTGAGGCACATGATACATAGCAAAATTATGCTTTTAAAGCTTATTTGAGAGTGTTGTGGCAGAGAACATATGATGAAAATGAAAAGCAGTCGAGTGAACAGTGTGGACTGGGCACTTACTCTGATGCATCCTCCTTAGTACTACATATCTTGCTGGAGATACCTGTATCAGGTTCACATCAGTGCATAGGGAAGTGGGTTTCCAGAAATGAATACTAGCTGTAGCAGGTCCTTGTGTGTAATGGGTAGAACTGCTGCAAGCATGAGCATACTAATTGATGTCACCTGCTCACTGTCATATGTTAAAAGGGACTAAGTATACAGGGTGATGTCATATCCTGCAACATACATGATGATTGAGTCGAGACAATGTGACTCTGCAATGGTGTCAGCCTGTGGTCCAGACATCATTGTCTGCAACTTTTGAGAACTTGTGTTGCATATATGCATGTGCTACTGCTAATGTAGTTGTCAATTTAGCCATTCTAGTTGGTGGTGCTCATGTGTTCTGCTATAAGTATTGAGCTGTTCCTCCTGTTTGTCTAGGCTGTTGGATTTAACCAAGCTCGTATGTCATTTCAACATCTACCCAGGTAAGCGGAGGAGAAAAGGTCCAGGTCGTTGGGGAAGCAGGTGGCCCAAGTTGGTCTGGTCAAGACACCAATACGGATGGACCCAATGGCAAAGAGGGCGAGAGTAGTGCCACAAAGGACCTAGATTTGACAACATCATGCACAGAGATTCGACTCCAGTGCCCACTCCTTTATGGTGGCAGACCCCATTGGGTCTCCATTGCTGACCGCGCTTCGTAACGAGACGGATTAATTCCTACTTCTCCTGACGTTGTACCCAGTGACAACGGCTTACGCAGCAGCGGTATCACCGCGATGTGTCCGACCTGCGGGCGGATTTCGAACGCTCTTGCAATCACCAACACAATCTGATGGCCAATTCACTATCACCAACTTTTGAATTGAAGTTTTCTCCAGAAAGAGCGTTCCTCTCGTTCATCTTCAACCTGATACAAACAACCGTTTTGTCTCCTGCCCCGTCCTCGTCCTGATGAAGACCCCATTGCAAGGAATTTATTAGCGTCTGCCACTCTCAGGGGGTCGAAACGTCGACAGCTTTGTGTTTTCTCAGCTCTACCCCATAAATATGACATTGAGTGTATTATGTGGAGCATGTTTTCTACTTAATGAATTTCTACATTGATGGTCCTTATGTCTATGTTTGACTGAAAATACATAGTACAGTGAGGCCGATTGGCCGTTTTTTATGTCACTATCCTATACCTGCAATACCCTTCACTATACCACTCCCTTCCTCCTAAGGGGCACTTTTTGAATATCTTTGGAATATATTTATGCAACCTGTGTGGTAAACAATACATGCCTACATTGTGAATAAATAACAATGTACGTCAATTGACTGTCCTCTCACTAAATCTTTTTACTATTACTATCTATTCTAAGTATTTTCTTCTTCGAATTGCTGGGACCCCTCTTCTCAGCACTCCTTTATGGTGGCAGACCCCATCCATCCTGGTGCAATGCCATCATTGTCCAATACGCTCCATTCCATCCCGCTCTCCCTGCTGCTTCCCACCCAGTTTTCCAGACCCACTCCCCTAGGAGGGGAGCCATCTCCTCTGCCCCAGGCATCTCAATCCCTGACCCTGTGCCCCCAGTTGCCCTGAATGAGGAGGCTATTGACCACTTGATACAGATTTCTGTTGGGCGGAGTGCACTGTTGAATACCACCCAGGGTCTGGGAATCCAACAGACTCAGATGGTTGCATTCACAGTGGTGTGTGTCCCCCACAAGGATCGTTTCAAGCTGTGTCCTCCTCATTAACGGCAGCCTTACACCATTCCCACTCTTCCTCCCCACATCCTTCTTCTACCCCACCCCAAGACCCTATTCATCTACCTTTCCCAAGCACACACACGCCTGTGCATGCACCCACCCAAACAGACACATGCAGCGCACTCACATTGTTGCGTGTTTATCTAGGTTCCTGATCGATACTGCGACCTTATACCCCTATTCGGCTATAAATCCATTTATTCCCTATATTGGCATAACCGTTCAAGTGCGATATTCAGAAAGTCATCTCTGGCCTCACACGAACAGAGCCACATTCCAGAATAGTTTTCTGCCACTTCCTTTGCAACCAATTAGTGCAATGACAGAGGAGAAGTCACTATCTGATATTCCTAGATTAACACTCCGAGTTCTTCAACAAGATAAAAACTCAGCAAACCTGGAAATCCCCGCTTGCTGTGTTTTGATTAGTAATGGAACTCTAATGAGCAACTGATAGCTATCACTTCCTAGTGACATCTTTAATTGACGTCTTATGTCCAGCAACCTTGCGTCAAACCAGGCACCTGTCAGGTATAAATACTACCAACGTTGCCTTAAGCAATTGCTGGTGTCCCATTGCTGTTGTATGCTGTATGCAGTACGCTGATGCTGCTGCTGTCCCTTTGTTGGTGAAGCTACTGATACCATTATCGCTGCTAAAGCGCGAACGATGGTGTGGTGAGCTTAGGAGCTGAACAGCCGTCCCTCTGCGAAGAGCCCAGCAGATGCCAAGCTGCCCGCGTACGCTGTCCCCCCTCCTCCTCTCGACGCGCTGAACAGAGAAATCCAGCTCCAGCGTTTCTAGTCTGCCCTCGCGGGTGACTGGGATACCGAGTTCCCCCTGAAGGGAATACTAGACTTCCATCATTCTATTCAGAGGTATGGTGTTGACTAAACCCTTTGTGAGAATTCTTGAAGCAAACCTTGGCAAAACCAACTTAACTTAAAGCTACTTACTTACTCCCCTTCCACGTGTTAGGCTTAGGTCAGGCACATCGGGGTAGGCTTAGTTAGAAGCACCAGTTGAGTATTTTAGCCTAATGTATATATGACTGTATATATGTTTTATTACTTTTAAACCATTGTATGGCTAAGAAACCATATCAATGCTTTTACAGTATTATTTCGCAATACTTATCTTACTGTACGTACTTTTTATCATAACAAGTCTTGCAATTGTGGCAATACATTTCTCTTGTACGAGAAGAAAGATTGTTCAATAAATGTTAACCCTTTATTGACAAACGCCCGTCTCTCTATTCTCTACATCTCGTGAAAGTAAACTGCACTAATCTGACTGAGTGAAATACATGTCTATTGTTTCACACGACCCTAGAGATTGACTCTTGATCTGAGGAGCAAAGTTGTCATGTTGCACGGTTGTTGGAAAGCTGAATCCCTTCTTGTCTGTGCCAGGGAAGCTGATCACTTCCCATGCAGAGAAGAAAGTTTCCAGTGACCTCTGAGCTAGTTGGTAACACACCCAATTAAGGTTAGCATAGTCAGTGGAGGCCTGGAATATCCGCAGTTCCACGTCGATACTACTGTTTATGTTATTCCAATGCGCAGGGCCTAGTGGGAAACTAGGAACTACACTACATGGCGCCCAAACGTTTGGTAAGGCGATAAACTAACGCAAGACGTTAGAGTAACTCAGTCGTGCATATTTCACACAGACCCCTTTCTCCCGTAAATACTCCAATAGACGTCTGGAGTGGGTGAAAGGTTAAAATCCGCCCGAACTCAGTAGGAAGAGATTCCTATGTAAAGCTCTGGTTTATTCAACGTTGAAGGATACAGTGTTCCAAAATATTGTGCACCTAATCTTTGTCTCCTTGGAGACCAACTCTGCAAACCTTGCATTTTAACAATGCCAGGAGAAAACGGAACCACTGGGGGTGCAGTAAATGCGACTCAGCAGGATCCCGACGATACGGTACCGGGTGCAATTATCACCCCGGTCCACTTAAGAAAATCTATAACGTTAAAACTTATAGAGAACGGACTGACACCACAAGGTGGTACAGTAATTTTCGTGATAGAGGCTCACGAGTATCGGCAGACAGAGGTATTCTATTCATGGATAAACTTTCCAGCGGCAAACGCTACAACAAAAGAGTTTCACTATTACAAAATAGAGGAACCTCCGGAAGAGTACGCTCCTTTCGAGGAGATTGGAATTCCACTTAAATTTCAAGAGCACCTGCTCTGGTTTAATGGCGCCCTAAAACATAATGATCACATAACCAGGCTCGGTCCACTAGGTAGACCAGGAGCAACGTGGCAGGTTCTAGCCGGCTACACACCACATCCTGACATTGCAAAAATGTCTAAAGAAGAACTCTTAGTTAACATAGGAGAATTAACAAAAGCATATAGAGAGTTAGTAAAATTATTTTAAAATAATTTAAACACTCCTAAAAAGAGCTGGGATGGAAATAAACAATCCACTCCCAAGGAAAAAGTTTTCCAGTCCAGAGGAAGGTCTCCTCGACGGAGGGAAAGAACTCCAACTCGAGAACGCCAGTCTCCCCAGAGGGAGCCCTCTGAGAAAAGATATAACCTTAGAAATAGGGATAATCTGAAAAAACCTGATAGATATCAAAGTATTGATACACGTCCCTCTCGATCTTTTCCACAGAATTCGGAAAGAAGAGGACGGTCAGACCCAGGAGAGCACACCAAGTCTAAAGACAAGGAACCTGCTCAGAGTAAAATATCTCAATTTCAGAAAAAGAAGGTAGCCAGTATTAGAGTAATCAACCATGCAGAGAATACTGAGGACACAGTTGAAAAACGGGGAGTGGGCATTGACAATGTTGGACAGTGCAGCAGAAATCAGTATAGCGCGCAAGATCTTGATGAGTCATCTGGAGACAGTGGACACGAATGAATACATTCAGGTTGAAACTGCCGACACCAGACTTAGCGAGCCCCATAAAATATACGAAATAACATTGCGTATAGAGGGTGATAAGACTAGGAAAATAAGAGATCTATTTTGGGATAAGCTCTCAAAAGGCTATGATATTCTGTTAGCTGAAAAAGATTGGCCCCCAGAGTTTGTCAGGGAGTGCCCTCGTGGCGAAGAAATGATTATGCCTGCCTTCTCGAATCACATTCCGATTCACAAAAAATATACATATGCAAGGAAATGGGCAGTGGCCCAGGCACCTGCATTATATAAAAATCATGTAGGATGGGATGAGGACTCAACTCCTCACAAAATCCAATTAAAAAGTGAACCAACTGCCCAACGGCAGTATCCTATTAAGCAAGAAGCTAAAAAACAAGTCAGGGAGATCTTAGATCAACTTGAATACCAGGGGGTGATTGAAACATGCACCTCTCAAATGAACAATCCTTTGTTTCCTGTCTCCAAGCCAGACAATTCATATTGTCTAGTTTTGGACTACAGACATCTTAATACATGTTGCAAAACTTTTGCAGTACAAAACTCGCATAGTGCAGCCCTAATGAATAACATAGTTAGGAAAAAATATAAAACGACATTAGACATATCTAATGGCTTCTTTTGTCAAAACATTGCACCGGAAAGCAGATATTTGACCGCTTTCTCTGCATTTGGGTCGCAGAAAAATTCTGTCGACTCCCACAGGGGTTCAAGAACAGCCCAGGACTATTCTCAGCTAGAGTAACAGAGTTACTACAAATATATGATGACGAAGCATTATCTAACGTAGATGATATCTATCTCACAGACGACGACTTGGATACTCACTTGAAAAGAGTGAACACCATTATACTTGGGTTCGCAGCAGAGGGTTACAAATTCAACTTTAAAAAGTCTTGAATTGCCCATCTGACAGTACTATTTTTAGGGTACGAATTATCAAGTGAAGGGAAAAGCCTAGCGGACAACTTCTTAGAGAAGTGCGCTGTACTCCAAGCTCCAAAAACGCTGAAGAATTTACAATCCATTCTAGGTTTTCTGAATTTCGGAAGAACTTACATTCTAAATTACACAGATAGGGTTAAATCTCTCTACGAACTAATTAAACCTGATTTTAAACAAATCAATTGGACTCAAAAACACACAGAAATTTTGAGATCACTGCAAACAGACATGTTAGGAAAAAATAAAATTAGATACACGTGACAACACACGTGATCTTGTAATCCGAGTCATCCCAGGAAGATGCGGATTCACGTACCTAACCTCTAATGAGGGAGAAAAGGTACCAATTTCAATTAAATCTCACTTGTACACACAAGCAGAAAAAGCATTCAGTGCCACAGAAAGAACTGTGAAAGCAGTGCAAATTGCATTAGCAAATGAACGAGAACTAGCACACGGCAAACGGATTAATATCCTCACAGCGGAATCCGCCTTCGAGGCGCTATTCAGCCCAGTAAACCTGCCTACAGTGTCACTGGATCCGAAATGGATACAGTATGTAGATTCTCTAGGAGCGGAGGATGTGAAATACTATTTCGCCCCGCAATTCGAAGAACTGAATGATTTAGAATATGAAGAAGAATATCCTCTGCCAATCGAACTTCTGCCTCTCCCACAATACGCCTGTATAATCTATACAGATGGATTTGTACAGCATTTCAACGTAGAGAGAAAATCCTACGATGCATCATGTGCGATAATTAAAGGTCGTTGGCTGTGCGGTAAATTCAGACCGAAAGTAACAAAAACTGAATCTGTAAGAAACTGTTCAGTTCAGAGAGCTGAAATCAGATGTTTAAAGATGGCGCTCGAAAATGCAGAACGTGAATTCCCGACACTTATCGTGTGTGATTCTCATTTTTGCGTCAACTCTTACAACAATAAATTGCAGAGGTGGATTGAAAATGATTACAAAGATGACACAGGTGCCACAATAAAGCATAAATTGCTCTGGAAACAGGTAGCTCTTTTACACAAAGAACTACAAAAGACTCACGTGATTCACGCACAGAGTCTTCGACGTGATGGCGTTCACGTTGCAGGGAATTCATTGGCTAATACAGCCACAGCGGAAGCAACTAACCCCGCTTCCGTAGCCACAAAAAAGCGTACAGAAAAATACATAGACGGGGAAACCATGCTGGCAGTAAAAACGACCGTAAAAGACGACTGTGCAGCACTACCCGTGAACTATCCACTCAATTATGCATACGTAATCGATGCAAACTCCGTTCCTTTTGCTCGAATCCCTGGAGTGGGGGGACAGAGTAATTCCAAACAGGAGCAGGAGGGGCTTCCTCTTACTGGAAGCACACATGGGGTTGGGTCTGAGGCACCAAACAATCAAGGTTTCTCTGAAAGAATTACAATCAGAGTACTGGTGGCCAGGAATGAGTATAGATATTCAATGTTTTGCTCAAAATTGTGAAAACTGCAACAGAGATCGCAGTAATGAACAGGCCAGTGTAGTTTCAGGATCCCTGCTAGACAGCATAAGGCGGTCTATCTGCGCAATCAAAGAAGAGTAGCGCGTCCCAGTGTACACCATTAAGACAAAAAGCACTTAAAAAATGTGGCCTCCAGCGCTCGGCTGACGCTAGAACGGTTATAAGAGAGATCTGCGAGTCCATATCGGCATATACGCAATTACCACATTCCATTCTGACCAGGGTCCTGCTTTCAGCTCTCGAGCCTATAAGGAGGCCATGGCCAGCATGGGAATTGGGTTGCGGTATTCTTGTCCGTCGCACCCCGAAGGGAATAGTGTGGTTGAAAGAAAAAACCGGGACATAAAGCGATCTATAACAGCGAAGGTATTAGGTTCAGGCGCTGGGTGGGTCAAACATTTAATAAGTGTCCAGACTAGTCTTAATAATTTGCCAAGAAATTCTCTAAAAGGTTTCAGCCCATACGAACTATTGTTCGGAATTAGAATGAACATTCAGGACCTCGATAGTCAGATGTCAGTGGTACAAGAAAAAACAACAGACTTTGACATCAAAGATCGTTTGGCTGTTTTACAGGAACTGAATGAAACAAGAAAATCCTTAAGCAACATAAAGTTAAAGCAACAGCCAGATACCACTGACGAGGCACCACAAGCAACAGCCCCAGCAAGGCCTGTCTGGATTCCAAAGATTGGGGATCTAGTCAGAGAAAAGATCGCGGTGAAGAAGGAATTTGGGCCTTCTTACAGAAAAGCAGTACCTGTCTTGGCAGTCACCGGAACAAGATCAGTAGTACTACCGCCCCTTACTGGTAAAAAGGAGAACAGAGTCGTGTCCATCGACCTGGTAAAACCACAAGCATGTGGCCTATAATCAACAGTAGGCCCAGTGGACTCCCAAGAAACAACAGAATACCCAAACTTGCAACAATCCAAGAGGTTCAAACTGAAAGACTAATCACATTCGATCAGCCTGCAGTGCACAGTGAAGGACTATGCAATAATGCCATGGAACTCGTGCCTCTTGAGACACAGATTGAAACAGTTCGTCAAGAAACAACACCAGTCTACACTAATGTGGCATCAGAAAGTGCTACAGAGAGACAGATTGAAAGAACAATCCCATCAATTGACAGAACTGCCTCTGGTTATTTCATCAACTTCGACAACTTCTCTGAAGATCAAAACGACCCCGAAGTGATGCCAGAAACAAAAAAGACTTTTAAAGAAAAAGCAACGGAACTCTTTCATCAACTAAAGGAAATCTACCTTATTTCACCTTGGTTAGAGTTCTGGTTCGGTCTAGGTGTATTTTTCCTCCTGCTTTGGCTCATCATGGTACTTTGTTTGGGAAAATTCATTGAGGGAAAATATATTACAATGGACACAGCAAGTCAGAACATCAACCTAGTCCTGAAACCACACAGATCATCCCATGTGAAGAAAAGAGAACTGTCAACAGTAAATGTCACAGCAATTCCAATACCTGGTGGGGTAGTATGGGAGAAAACAGACTATGAGATATATGGTCCGGTCGAAATCCTGAAGTATCCTCCTCAACTGAAGGTTTCCTTAAGTGACTTTGTAACACCTAGTACATTCTCTGATGATTGGGACTTTAACAGTATTAATGACATGATGTCTGATTTAGTAATGTCAGCTAGATTCACAGATCATGATTATTTACAAGGTTCATCTAGTTATGAGCAGTTATTCTGTTACACACACTATGGTGATCATTACTTGCATAAATCTGCACAGCCTAGAAATGTTTTTAAGTATAATCAATGGGAACATTGTGCTACACCACCTAAAAGCAGTTCTAAAGCATTTTTTGAGAAATTCAAATACTTCTCAGGGTTTAACACCAGTGATGCAGAAACGTTTTATTACAAACTGTTAGATAAAACAGGAATGAAAACAATGCTGACAAATTCTAAATTGATATATTCAGAAGCATTTTATGACAAAATGATGACATTTGGTTTTGATTATTGGAAAAATAACATTTAACGAAAACAATTTGGGGTACAAAAGATTGGCAGGTACAGGGCATTGAAGCACTATTTAGAACCTGCATGATACCAGAACAAATGTTGTTTTTAAATGACACAATACATCAAACATCCTGTCTTGGCCTAGCTAAGATCAAAGACCTTAAAACACCGTCTATACCAAAGCCAATACCTGAAAATACAACTGCAGATATTGAGTTAAACGTGTCACACATTTTACATTTTAACAGAACACATCCTGATTGGAAAAAGTGGTTAATCTGGCCTACTGACACAAACAACTGTCAAGATAGATTCCTGAATAAGACACAGGGGTTAAAAATGACCAGACTAGACCCGAGATATTCCCAGAGACAACATCCAGGGATAATAACAACATACAGTGTAGGGAAACTCTGCCTTGAATGGCTAACATCATCCACACTGGCTGAAATTAAGCAACACTTGTCTTTACTAAAAGATGGTGCTGATTTGCGCGATTTCATTCTTGGACCACGCAAACAGCGTCAAAAGCGTTTCATAGCGACCAGTATCTATGCTGCGTACAACGAGGCTTGGAAAGTCAAACAAATTGAAACAGCTGAAAAAATACGAGAAATTGATCGTATTAATTTGGAAAAATCACTTTCTGTAATAGACAATGGGTTAATGACTCTGTCTTCCAGAATATATTCGTTGGACAATATTGTATCCTCTGCCTTTGATGTGATAGATAGAGACTTGCTAATGTTACATCATGGCCAATCTCAATTACGTTCTATTATAGAATTAGGCTGGACGCTGCAAAATCTTCGTTCAGGCTATGTGCCTTGGCGTTTCATCAACACAACGTCATTATTTTCCATTTTTAACCTTACTGATAAACAGATCAGTTTGGCACAGAAAGGAGCAGACTATACAATCCTGAGCATCGAAAAACTTGAGAGATTACCATTGACAATGTCAGAGAGTCCTGTCATTGAATGGATAATACACGGAATTATCACTATTCCGATAACAACTTTCCGATTTAAAAAATGCCTTGAGTACATACCTGCTGGCCAGTATGAACAATTGGGTAAAGGATATGTAAAATCTGAATGGAAATTACCAGACACACATTCTTGCTATAGTGACAGCGACAAAAATGTATTTCTTAGTGGTGAAAATTGTAAACATTCACTAAGCGGTATACTTTTGTGTCAGGGTATTAATTTACACGGAGCATGTGATGGAAATTCTAACAACCTTTCATGCCACCAGCTAGTCACACCTGCAACTCAGATAGAGCCCTTCTTTATGAAACTTGCAAACGGGAGTTACATTCTTAGAACGGATCACAGATGTTGTGGCCTTGTGCCAGGGAAAAGTTATCTAGTAAGCGTAACATCCATGGTCAAATGCTGTATGCAAGCATTGTTCCCGAGTGGGCCTGCAGACACAGTGACTCCCATCTGGCCTCGTCTGAATCTCTATTCTATACGAATTGATACTTTAAGCAAAATGAAGTCTGTGCTTTTGCAGACAACAGTGCCTATAACGTCATCAAAAGAGACGTATGATCTTCTAGTTGCAAGGACAGCTACAGAAGTTCATGAACTTTTATCAACAAATTGCCCCGTGCATTTCGTAGAAATGCTCAGCCAACTCCTTAACATGTCTAGTGCCACAAGCATCCCAGGCATATTTAAGACAGTCTTTACGGGACTGCTAACACCTTTTCAAGCAATTTTGGGAATCGTTTCTAATTTTGTACACTCTGTTTTTGGCGGCATACCATTATTTTTGGGACTTGTAGCAGGGATTTTATTTTTGACCCTCCTGCTTCGTTATGGCAAGCCGAAACTCAGACATAGCTCCCATGGGAATGGAAGAGACAATCCTAGCAATTCGCTACCGGGACAGGATAATTAACGTCCTCGGATTGGCCAGGCTGAGAGATCTAAACATGACCTGGTTCCTTTCATTCAGACCTATATGGCAAAATTGCATCTTACCTGTGCTACGGTGTATGCTTTGCGGAGATGAATGCGTGTTGGACATCTGTCTTTCACTTCCATCAGCAGTACCAATGGACGTCGATACTTTGCTCAGTCAAATAACGGCTCACGCATTGTGTTGTCCCCAGCGGCTACCAATCCTGATGACGGCATTCGTGGAGACTCCTGTACTACAACCACGTGGTAACAGTGGAGCGAGTGACAAAAGCAACATCATCCAGGTACAACGATCTGAGAGCATTGCTGCTCCTGACTATGATGACAGCAATCATTCTCACACCTGCCAAGTTACAGCGCTATCGAATTTGGTTGAACTGTCACCTGATTTTGTAGACCAATTCTTTGAGAGCCTGTCTGATACGATGTTCTCACCCGTACAGAAACAATAACTTTGGAGAAGCTTTCCGACACACAGCGTTCCCATGAACTCTGAATTCGGCCTTCAGTTTTGATCAACAAAAACTGCTAAAAGCGTTGGAACTCTATTTCCCCGTTCAAACATTAATTCTTTTGAATTGAACACTTTTTAATATTGACCTTTTTTTGGCACGAACAATTCTTTGCTTAGAGTAAAAACTATTCTTAGAGAACCGAAGCTTCAAACTTCTATTTCTAAACACATCTAGAGACATAACAAACTTACATCAGCCTCTAGCACATTTATTGCAATGCATTTATATGTGATGATTTATCTTGCCCTTCTTCTGTTTCAGAGATATTTCATGTGTGATTCTTTTTGCATAATCGTTCATTGATTTCATATGCAATAATTTTTGAATGATTTCTATGCTTCAAAAAACGTACAGTACCTAAATTTCACGTATTACAATATACGCCTATTTCGAATGCATTTATGTATTTTGGGGTGGGCAATGTTACACATGCATCCTATTGCTCTAGTTTTAGTAATTTGATGGACATGAAAACGTGGAGTGGGTGTTGCGTGTTTATCTAGGTTCCTGATCGATACTGCGACCTTATGCCCCTATTCGGCTATAAATCCATTTATTCCCTATATTGGCATAACCGTTCAAGTGCGATATTCAGAAAGTCATCTCTGGCCTCACACGAACAGAGCCACATTCCAGAATAGTTTTCTGCCACTTCCTTTGCAACCAATTAGTGCAATGACAGAGGAGAAGTCACTATCTGATATTCCTAGATTAACACTCCGAGTTCTTCAACAAGATAAAAACTCAGCAAACCTGGAAATCCCCGCTTGCTGTGTTTTGATTAGTAATGGAACTCTAATGAGCAACTGATAGCTATCACTTCCTAGTGACATCTTTAATTGACGTCTTATGTCCAGCAACCTTGCGTCAAACCAGGCACCTGTCAGGTATAAATACTACCAACGTTGCCTTAAGCAATTGCTGGTGTCCCATTGCTGTTGTATGCTGTATGCAGTACGCTGATGCTGCTGCTGTCCCTTTGTTGGTGAAGCTACTGATACCATTATCGCTGCTAAAGCGCGAACGATGGTGTGGTGAGCTTAGGAGCTGAACAGCCGTCCCTCTGCGAAGAGCCCAGCAGATGCCAAGCTGCCCGCGTACGCTGTCCCCCCTCCTCCTCTCGACGCGCTGAACAGAGAAATCCAGCTCCAGCGTTTCTAGTCTGCCCTCGCGGGTGACTGGGATACCGAGTTCCCCCTGAAGGGAATACTAGACTTCCATCATTCTATTCAGAGGTATGGTGTTGACTAAACCCTTAGTGAGAATTCTTGAAGCAAACCTTGGCAAAACCAACTTAACTTAAAGCTACTTACTTACTCCCCTTCCACGTGTTAGGCTTAGGTCAGGCACATCGGGGTAGGCTTAGTTAGAAGCACCAGTTGAGTATTTTAGCCTAATGTATATATGACTGTATATATGTTTTATTACTTTTAAACCATTGTATGGCTAAGAAACCATATCAATGCTTTTACAGTATTATTTCGCAATACTTATCTTACTGTACGTACTTTTTATCATAACAAGTCTTGCAATTGTGGCAATACATTTCTCTTGTACGAGAAGAAAGACTGTTCAATAAATGTTAACTCTTTATTGACAAACGCCCGTCTCTCTATTCTCTACATCTCGTGAAAGTAAACTGCACTAATCTGACTGAGTTAAATACATGTCTATTGTTTCACACGACCCTAGAGATTGACTCTTGATCTGAGGAGCAAAGTTGTCATGTTGCACGGTTGTTGGAAAGCTGAATCCCTTCTTGTCTGTGCCAGGGAAGCTGATCACTTCCCATGCAGAGAAGAAAGTTTCCAGTGACCTCTGAGCTAGTTGGTAACACACCCAATTAAGTTTAGCATAGTCAGTGGAGGCCTGGAATATCCGCAGTTCCACGTCGATACTACTGTTTATGTTATTCCAATGCGCAGGGCCTAGTGGGAAACTAGGAACTACACTACAACATACACAACCTACAAATAGCAAACACACATCCATGAAGCACATACTCATATCCTATACCCCAACCAAGCCCACCAGCATTGGTGCTAGGAGCACACATGCACCAGATGCCCATCACTCCCACAGCTTGTCATTCACCATACACCTGCACCCACACAACCATCCACACCACCCACTATCAGCCAAACCAGCACACCTGCACCCACATCAGAGCCACCTACAGCAGACACTGCCACTCCCCTAACCTCCCAACCTGATCCCACATATGATTATCCCTTAACCCCTACCCATGACCAATACCTCCTTTCCCTTGGAAATCTGCCCTGTTGGACACCTTCCCAAGCTCAATTGGGGCAGGAAGGTGTCCCTTACACCTCACATGCCACCCCTCCCAAGTCCACCCCCAGGAGGAGGAGAAGAACCCAGACCTGTCCTAAACCAAAGAAAAGACACCCCATGGCAAACTCCACCCCTTCCAAGCATACCCCCCATTAAGATCCTTGAGGTGCCTGACATGCCAGCTAGATGCCTGTTCCTGGAGAGGTTGCCCTGGCAGTGTTCAGTAGGCACGTTAGGTGGCAAACCTATATGTCACCTGCCTCACCATCGAATATGTGGACTAGCCAATGGCCTGCTAAGTTTGACACTTTATTTGTGTAATTAATATAATAAATACTGTTGTTTGATACACATGAGTCCTGCCACTGTTTCTGATCTGAACTGTTTTGCCTAATTATTATGCTTTTGCTTATATCTTTTTTGCTTCCTTAGATCATGCTAAGTAATGCAACCTTTATCTCATGTGTATATGTAAAGTGTTCTGATATCCACGGGTGAAGCTAGCGCTATATAAAACTTTAAAAATACAAATAAAATAAATAAAATGTGAAGTAGTTATGTTCTTACTGATGTGTCACTACATTTGTCGCTCCTCCATGTAGTTTGCTGTACAATTAGTGGAGATTATAGTGATCCAGTATATGGCACAGGTAATGGTATACCACAGGAGATAATTAACAATTCAATGGATGGACATGTTGAAAGACATGAAATTAGGTGCATACATTAGAGCAACTAAAGTTAAGTATCAATAGATGTAGGATGGCAGGAGTATCAGCTGCCATTCATTCTTTAATTTTCACACTTATAGAGGGAATACCGTCCCGTGGCCACATATTAGTGTACCTTGTGGCTGGTTAGCATTGAAGATAGACCGTTGAAGACTATCAAAGTGTGTATACCCCTATAAGTGCTGCTAAGCATGTAAGGAGTACAAATGAAATGTATTAAGATTTGTTACTTGCTTGTGCTAGATGTCTCCAAAATGAGTGTGAGGCTTACATTGAGCAATTTACTTGCAGTTACAGTTACAATATCTTGCTTCATCTCTTGCAAGTCAACACCCATCAAAAGCAGAGACACTGTAAAGATATCGCCTGGAGAGTCCGGTCTCTGCTGGGGTCTATCGCCGGTGCAGCATCCACTGCAGGAAGAAATGGGAGGACCTGAGATGCTGGACCCGGAAGATCACAAAGTTCCAGATAGGGAAGTCCTCCCAATGTGGTAGGGGCACGCATCAGACCCTGCCTCCCCTAATGGCCCGCATCCTGGTGGTGTCCTACCCAGAGCTTGATGGGCAGTTGAGGGAGGGGGTGAATATTGTGCAGAGTCCAACATTGAGCATTCACATTTTCCTCCTGTTACAGGCAGCAGTTTCCCCATAAACGTTATAGGTGATTCAAGTCCTAAGGATCATTGGTGTTGTTGCATGTGTAGGTCTTGATGTAGGTGCATGATGTTTGGCAAGATTTATGTCTTCTGGTCCATATCCAAAGGTGATTCAAGTCACATGTCAATCCTCAGAGTTGTACAGGCACATGGCTGAGTGATGGGGCATTTCACATACACATATTTGATGTTGTATATGACAGCTGTCCCACACAGAGCACGTATCTTCTTTGTGTCAGGAGTGACACTCCCCCAATACAGTGTATCTTGTCCTGTGAGGTGCCGGGTTTTTAGGAACCCGGTGGTGCCAGGAGATAACACCCGAAGACCTCTGAGTTCTCCCTGTGCCGGACCACAGAAACCAAGAGTCTTCTAGGTGAAGTCAGAGATCGAGTTTTATTGGCTGCAACCAAGTAACAAGCTTCCTAGAATTACAACAGCACGGGTCGTAAGTTCGTAGGAGACTGTTCGTTTTTACAGAACCAGCCTTCTCCTTTTATACAAAAATAACAGCTGCAGGCAAGAATTCTTTAGTTTACAATACGGTCATAGACATATTTCCACAATAGAGCGAAAAGCACAGTCATGTCGGCCAACCCATATTTTAGATGTCCAGTTTGTGATAGATGGCCCAGCCCGGCCCAGAATTACAATCAGATATCGATGAAACCCCAATAAAACCGGGCACCTCCTCGTCGTAAAACTGGCCATAAACAAGGAACATGGACAGGTGTATGTGTGTAGAAAACATGGTCTGTATGTAGTGAATGGTTTATGGCATGCTATGCATTGATGTTATCTTATTCGGCCACTGGGCGAGGAGCTGCCCAAACAGGTTTGGCTGGAGGCAGTGGAGTCAGTTTGGCCAGGTCTTGGGGAAGTCAGCTAAGGTGGACGTGTCCTTTCAGATCAAGCTCGGCCTCAATCAATTGACTATATGAGGGCAAGCCATAAGATGGGTGCCGTTCACAAAATGGAGTCCGAGGGTTCAGAACGGAAATCATGATTTAAGGGTGTTAGCATCACTCAATCACGACGCAAATGCATAGGGATAATGTCCTAATCATTACCGGTCTGCTGATACCAGATTCGTCATGGTACGATGATAGTTTGTGACACGAGTGTTGGATCTTGGTACCGGTATTACGGTAGGGTCCAGAATTTCAGAACCACACCTGAGAATCTCTCGCATGTGACATGGCATACAGTACCCATAAGATGCAGAATATGAGCCAAAATTGGCCTTGGTAAATGGTGTATGTACAGCATTGTGACATAGGAATCAACACTGGTGCCATCTGTATCAATGCCTACATAATGGCATGTGTAGCTTTTTTAGTGCTATCATCTGCACAAGGGTATGATCCATGATGTAAGGATCTATATAGGTTAAAAATTAGAGTCCTCCACATCTGTCTTTGTTGGCCGATGTGTAAAGTACAGTGTTTATTCATGTTGGGTATGCAGGAGATGAATACACACAGACAGGAGTGTGTAGACATGGGAGGGTTTGTCAGACTTACATAGATACATTGATCTCTCTTATTAGTCATGTCCAAAAAGAAATGACAAGGTTGTACGGTGAGTGCAGTCCTCTGCCCGCCCTCAGCCCCAGGCTGCCACACAAATCTGACTGAGCACTTCTCATTATCAGGCCAGGTTATCTGCAGCCTGATGATCATGATGTCAAATGAACACAGCCTTCTTTGAAAAGAAAATATAACCTTGTGTTCAGTTGAAAATGAACTCAAGGCTGTTAGCTACTCTGAAGGTGTCTGGGAACTACTGGTTGCTCCTACTCGATTGGTTGGAGATATCTGATCTAGGCTGAGTGATTTGTGGCATAATAAACATACCAATCATCATTTTTATTTGGTATGTAAACAAATATGTATGTACAGTTGTAAAGAAAATATAATGTTTCCTAATTTTACATGATGTGAAATTTCTACATTTCACATGAAATTCATACATATACAAAGATATATCTCAAAATACACACTACATAAAATGTAGACTTAAAACACACAACACATACTAATGTTCTTGTTTTCTATAATCATAAAGTGCTTAAAATTCACACCATAATTTTTTATATAATGTAAACAATAAATTACACTTCAATCACTACACTTTATTCAGGAACTCAAATGGACATTCTAGCCTGTGTATTAAAACAAAAACAGTTAGCCAATTTAGAAATAATTTTTAAACATTTACCTGTTTCTCTGGTGAATATATAGCTGGCTGTAGAGGGACATGACCTCTGTTGCCAGCAACTCCAGCTCCTCTGGCAAAGAGGCTGGGCTCTGTCACCTGCTCTTCCTGGCATTCTAGCTCCTAGAGGTTGGAGACAGCAGCAAAAGTTGAGGAGGTCTTGTTGACTGCAGTGTTAGGATGCAAGTGAGCTCTTTTTTGAAACTTCGCTTACATGTACACGATGTACTCGATCGTCAACAGAGACGGACACTGCCATCGGGTTTTGTACATTGCTGTCACACACGTTAGACTATGGCTGTGTCCATCAAATAGTTTTACACCGCTCGCAGCAGAAGCTGAAACGCAGATTGTGTCGTCTTGCTGGGGCTAAAAGGAAACCTGTGGAGTTACCGTCATTTGGCAGCGAATACCTGGGGAAAGTTCCTGATCCACGAGGAAGCAGTGCGGACGCCCAGGACTACGAGGACCAGCATTCTTTCCACCATCCACAGCTGGTGCCTCTTCCGGGGCGTGCTCCGCCCACTCCCCCTGCCTCATTAATGCTCGCAGCCCCCGCTTCGCGGGAGCCACTCGCAGCAGTAGCTGAAACGCGGATTGTGTCGTCCTGCTGGGCCTAAAAGGAAACCTGTGGAGTTACCGTCATTTGGCAGCGAATACCTGGGATAGTTCCTGATCCACGAGGAAGCAGTGCGGACGCCCGGGACTGCGAGGACCAGCATTCTTTCCACCATCCATAGCTGGTGCCTCTTCCCGGGTGTGCTCCACCCACTCCCCCTGCCTCATTACTGCTCGCGGCCCCCGCTTCGCAGGAGCCGCTTGCAGCAGTAGCTGAAACGCGGATTGTGTCGTCCTGCTGGGGCTAAAAGGTAACCTGTGGAGTTACCGTCATTTGGCAGCGAATACCTGGGGTAGTTCCTGATCCACGAGGAAGCAGTGCGGACGCCCGGGACTGCGAGGACCAGCATTCTTTCCACCATCCACAGCTGGTGCCTCTTCCCGGGTGTGCTCCGCCCACTCCCCCTGCCTCATTACTGCTCGCGGCCCCCGCTTCGCGGGAGCCGCTCGCAGCAGTAGCTGAAACGCGGATTGTGTCGTCCTGCTGGGGCTAAAAGGAAACCTGAATAGTTACCGTCATTTGGCAGCGAATACCTGGGGAAAGTTCCTGATCCACGAGGAAGCAGTGCGGACGCCCGGGACTGCGAGGACCAGCATTCTTTCCACCATCCACAGCTGGTGCCTCTTCCCAGGCGTGCTCCGCCCACTCCCCCTGCTGGTACTTAATCGGAATCCCAACGTGCATCGCGGGACGCGCGCGGGACAAAGCACGGGGCTAAGCCCGGGCAAAGGGCTGGCCGTTTGAGGCCGTTAGAGAACGGTAGAGACCGTACCGGGCTACCCCCCTAACGCCCTAACGCCCGATTCCCAGGTTTACTTACCGACCCGTCTGGCTGCTGATATATTTGGTGCTAGTAAAATGGCCACTAGAGAAACAAGAAGCAAGGCCAACATCATGGCCTCAGGTACTTTGGATAACTTTCTAGTTAAGGCAAACAAAGTGGTCAACAAGGGTCTTACTGTGTTGGATAAGCAAATTGCGGAGGGTATAGAGCATTCACATTTGGCTTCACCGGGGTCATCACCTAATGTTAGGTCATCAATATCACGTGACGCCACGCATTTATCACTCATGGACAGCATTGACCAAACCATAGAGTCTGTCCTACAACAGCTAAGGACACCATCTAACTCTCATAGGGATAGAGATTCACTACGTAACACTGATGAGGGGGAATCTTCCCCTATTGTGGAGTTAGTACCATCTAGGGCTGAGGTGGATGGTCTCACATCAACTGAACACATGGGTAATAGAGAAGACGCAGCCCCGAAAAGGAAAAGATCTTGAAAGTCTAAAGGCGCGAAAAGGGCTAAAGTTGACCCCCTAGTGAACATTGTTGAGGACAGCCTGGTTACCCCTGGAACATCTGCAACGGGGAACGATCTGGAAACGGCATGCACTCCACCCCCCACACTTATTCCCACTCACACTGGCCCTTTTGTCTTCAGCGGGGTAGTTCCCAATACCTCAGAGCACATTAAAGGCTCACTCACTGGTATCGTTAAAAGTCTCCTAGATCCTCTTTTCCTTAAATTAGACTCTATAGAGGCTAGGCTTCTAGCTATAGAAAGACTAGGTGGTAGTGGTGGTGACCAGATAGGGCCAAGAGTAAGCTCACATGGAGGACATGTGGATAATGCTGGGACTTCTCATTCCCCTATTGTTACAACTATTATGGCCCCTATTCCATCAATAGCTCCCACTAGGGAAAATATGAGTAGAGCCCCGGTGCCACAGTCTGTCCCTGTACCCCTTCCTAGGCAACTGCCTCCGGTACCAACTGTAAGGAGGTCGAAGCTACCTGCTTCGGCCAGCTCACTTGGCCAGGAGAGACCAACGAATGAAACAGCTAGCTGCCCAATTCAGTCAGCTAGTCCTAATAACCGGCGTAAAGCAGTTAACCTGCCTCCAGAGGAGGCAGCCTACACTGTGATTCTGATGGGGGTACCAGAGCTTCCCAGTGACACAGTAGAATCTTATGATTCTCTACGCAATACGGTTATCAGCTGGTTAATATATCAAAGGCCCTCACCACTTAATCTCAGAGGAGAGGTTCTTATGGTTAGAAGGGTCCCGTGGGTTGGGTACACCGCCAAGAAAAGTGTGGGGGACTGCATAATTGTAAGTTTCAAGAGTCCCCAGGTTGCTACTTATATCTGTAACTGGCTAGGGGGTTCAGGAAATACCTCTATAGAATTGGTCCCACTGTCATACTTTTACCCTAATGTACGTGATTTGACTGTGAGGAGGGACGATGGTTGGACAAGGGTCGGCTTTGCTGTTGATGGGTCAAGATACAGGCCCGCCCGTAATGTCATTCCTGCTTATGGCACCTATGTACACCCGAATAGATTCAGCTTCCTTGATCAGGTTGATTGACTCCAAAAGGGTGCACCCCTATGATGTACCCGAAATATCGGCAGCGAATCTGTAGGCGATACGAATGTCATCATTCGAGAAATTGACCTAACCCCCCAGGCAGACTTAACTCCTTCTTGCTCCCCGGGCCGAGCAAGTAATCTACCATGTAATCCACCTGGACATAGTCGATTATCTGTAGTTCCATCTGGTCCTAACCTAACACCTGCTGCCTCATCCCTTTTGGAAACAACACTGCAAGGGCCCACAGTTCCTTTACCAGAAATCGAACCAGAGAAAACTGGGGGGCTGGGAATAAAACCTACAACCGAAACCCTAAAAGTCCTCTCCTGGAATGTGGCGGGTATTGGTAATAAATTACACACAAATGACTGGGATTTTTTAGTTGGCAGTAGTGATATTTGTCTTTTCCAAGAGACATGGGCCAGGGAACCCCTGTGTAGAGTAGGGTACGCAGTCTTTGAAATGAAAGCCAGGTGGAGTGGCAAAGGGAGGTCCTTGGGTGGTTTGGCGATTTGGGTAGCTAGTCACATTGGGTGTAATGCGGAGAATGTACCGACATCTTCACAAGACATACAGTGTGTTCTACTCAGGTGGCCTAATGTGCTAAATCTGGCAATCATTAATGTTTACTCTCGCCCAGTCAGTGTGGCCGCGGAGTCACCAACTTTAGAAGAGCTATCGTCATTCCTGGGCCAACTTCCCCCTGATTGTAAGATAGTGATGGGCGGAGATTTCAACTGCCACTTTGAACCACTGGAAGGTCTAAGGGAGGGTGCTCTTACTGCTGAAGATGACTTCTGGGGTGTACCGCCATGTCAATCCCCTTACCCTAAATCTTGGTCCCCTCTTGCAGTGCAACTTACGTCCCTGACATAAAATTTTGCACTAAGGGCTTGTAATGGACGTACCCCGTCTGACATCCCTTCATTGTGTACCTTCAATAGGAAGGACTATGAATCGAGGCTGGACTATATTTTTGTGGATATTGGTCTGTGGTCTAAGGTTCAAGATTTTAAGGTAATCGTAAGAACAGATAGCAACCATAACGCACTTCGATTAGATATGGTGCATCCTGTACCTGCGGGTGGATTACTACCCGAAAATCCCAGTGACGATCCAGGGAATCTGATTCTTAGCTCCAATAGGCGTAGGGTAAAATGGGGGAATTTGGTTAATTCAGAAGAGGTCATAACTAAAATCTATGAATTAGCACTCCCTAAGTTAAATGATCTGGACGCATTAATTAATCAGCCCAGACCACCAAACTACAATGAGAAAGTAGCCCAAATTCATGTAGACCTAGTGGGAGATCTTGGTGAGGTTTTTTATCCAGTGGTAGTCCCATGGAAGAAAAAGACCCGAACTTCAAACTGGTACAATTCTTCCTGTAGAAAGATTAAGACAGAGCTAATAGCTACAATAAAAGTAGGTTCTGATAAGGGTAAGGTCGCTGAGCTTAGGCGGAATTATAGGGAAGCCATGGCAGAGGCAAGGTCGGAATGGGATTGGAACAGATGGCAGGATCTCTCCCTAGCGCTAGAAGCGAGGGACTCTAGAAAATGTTGGTCTTTGGTAAACACAGGCACAGGAGAACCAAAGGCTGCAGTGGAGCCGAACATTGCATCTTCCGTCTGGGAAGACCACTTTGGCAAATTGTACCAAGATACCACTGAATTTGCCAATGATGTGGACCCGGATGTTATATCCAATCCTGTAGCTGGACTAGAATTTACCCTCGGCGAGGTGGTTAGTGCAATAGAGAGATTGGCAAAGGGGAAGGCCCCGGGACTAGACAGATTGCCTGGTGACCTTTTTAAACATCATCCAGAGATATGGGGCCCGTACTTCCTCATTTTGTTTAATTCCATCGCGGGAGGTATGGAGATCCCTAGTACTTGGCTGGGGGCGGAGATAGTGCCCATTCTGAAGAAGGGCTCTCCTCTTCTCCCAGCCAACTACATGCCGATCAGCCTCATAGATGTCCCCCAAAAATTATTTTCCCACCTTCTCTTGGACCAGCTTCTGGACTGGAAGGAGGAAAGTGAAATTCTGAGTCCCCTCCAGGCTGGCTTCAGGAAAAACACGTACACCATGGATCAGATTTTCCGCCTCGTTCTCCTCTACTGGAAAACTGTGAGGATCGAGGGGGGGAGGCTGTACATGGTGTTCGTGGACCTGAGGTCAGCCTTTGACCTGGTCCCCCGAAGAAATTGTGGGAGGTCCTAAAGGAGCTGGGTGTTCCCACCCATTTACTACACGCTATAGTCAGGCTCCACACTAATAATTTTGCACAGGTCAGGTGTGGGAGGGATGGAGCGTTGTCATCCAGGTTCCCAGTCCTTAGAGGGGTAAGACAGGGTTGCGTTTTGGCGCCGACCCTGTTTTGCCTCTACGTTAACAGTGTCATATCCCATCTCGACAGTGTTAGGGACAACGACGCTCCCTTTTTGGCAGGCAGGAGGGTACCGGCTATTATGTTTGCCGATGATACCCTCCTGCTTTCCAAATCACTGATGGGGATCCAGCGGATCCTAGATGATTTTGGTCTTTTCTGTAGACAATATGGTCTAGAGATCAATACAGAGAAGACCAAATTCATGATATTTAACCCCTCCCCCAAAACCAGACCTAATCCATCCCTGGGCTCAGTGAAACTGGAAAGGGTAAAAACCTTCCAGTATTTGGGTGTAACCCTACATGAGAACCTATCCTGGGAGCCCCAAATAGCAAGATCCCGGCTCAAGCTTAGTCAATTGTCCAGTGCAATTTTGAAGGTTGCAAATACTTCTACTTATAAACCCATTAGCCCTGCAATAGAAATGTACAAAACTCAAGCCAAAGCGGCCGCTTCTTATGGTAGTGAGTTATGGGGGCACAAAGCTGGGGCAGAACTTCTCAGTGTAGAAAACAATTTCCTCAGACGCCTCCTAGCCCTCCCCCGTGGCACATCCCTGCTTCCCTTGAGACTTGATGTGGGTCTTCCCTCTATAACTGAGGATCTCGAATTAAAGCCTTTAAGATTCTGGCACAGGCTTTGGACCACTAGCGAGCTTGCCCACTACAGGCAAGACCTCATACATGTAATGAATTTGAACAAGCGAGATAGAATTCCTTGGTTGGTTTTCATTAAGAAAGAACTGTATCGCCTGAGACTCCAGGAGTTATGGGATGTTCCTGAACAAGGCTGCCAAAGGGTCTCTCGCAAAAGACTGGTGGAAATACATAAGGAAAAAAGTTTATCTACTCAGGTATCTGCACCCAATAACGGAAGCTTAACAGATCGATTTTTGGATTCCAAAAATTCTTATAATTTTGAAGGTTTTATGGATATCATTTTCCCCATTTTAGCACGGAAACTGTTCATCCAATGGAGGTTAGGCACCCTGCCTATCAAAACTTTTACCTGTAAATGGACAAAGAGTGATGATAAAATCTGTCTGGGGTGCGCTAATCATGATGAGGAGGAAATTCATGTTCTGTTCTTTTGCCCAGCCTATAATAGACCCAAGGAAATATTGGCTTGTGCCACTATGTAGGAACTTGGGCATAAGGAGCCATCTGTACTCTTATAGAATACTGAAAACCAGCACTCTGCCCCACATAGTCTTTGCAGTTGCCAAATACATACTGGCCATGTGGCAGATAAGAAATAAACTCCTAAAAGACTGATTACTGATATGAACTGTAAAGTACTCCCTCCCAGGAACAGATTTCCAAGGAATTTAACTTTTATGTAATGTCTAGGTAATGTTTTTTATACAAGGGAATGTTCTTTTTAATGTTGAATGTTTTAATTGTATCTTTTATGGTCTAAATGACCGAAATAAAGAATTTTTGGATTGGATTGGATAGTTTTACACCCACTACTCTGTCGACTTCTGCCACAAAGATCTAATTCCAAATGTCCTGACGCCATGGCCAGGCACCCGCCATTTTAGACGGTCAAATAGTGTGTTTCTGAATGTTTAGTGCATCACTACCACTCAAAATTGTGGATAGTTGTTAACATATACAAAATGCTAATGTTACTGTTAATTTAAAAATAACATGTATATTTATTGCATGAAATTTGATAGTTGCGCGGTGTTGTTTACACTTCCGGTGACAGTATTTTGGTTGAAAAAAGAAATGAAAAAAATAATACATTCAAAATGTATCATTTACACATTCCATTTTTTAAAAACAATAGACAGCTAAAAATGTATTTGTTAAGAAAGGATGTCAATATTAATATTACATTAAAGTTAGTAAATGTTTACAATTTTGACAAATTTTCTTTGCAGACATATGAACCCAGGGAGAGTGAGGAGATGACCGCCTCAAGTGTTCCGACCCTTTTCCAGGCCTTGCACCATGGAAGAATGGGATGTTATCAAATTCAGATTGAACAGGTAAACTATACTGGATTTTTGCCATCAGCCGGAGCCAGATCCTCTGCCTCACAATAGAAATCCAACAACTATTACACCAGTTGTCAAACTCATGGCAGTACTTCATTTTGTGGCCACAGGATCATTTCAATACAAGGTGGCAGTATCTACTCGAATGTCCCAACCAACTTTCATTGGTGTGCTACAAGACATTCTTTGTTCAATGCTGAGATACATCAACTGCTACATTCAGTTACCATGACATGAGTATTTTGCAAATCCCCAAGCTTGTTTTCTGACACAGTGCCTTCGCCTCCGACTTTCCTCTGTTATAGCGCTACTGCAAACCCCTGCATGTCTGGAGCTGGTAAGTGAACCAGGAGCAACTCTGCAAGCGACCTCCTAGCGGCAGTGTCAATCCGCAATCTTCCTTTCCAGCTCAAAAAAAGAATTTTCTGCCCCAGAACCTAAACGGAGGAGAGGTACCTCGTATTTCATTGATTCCCGCTCCAGACTCTCCACGACTTGCATGTGGGGCTGCTTTGGTTTGACGGATCGGCGGTTCCGCTCCTGTCTTCATTCACTTTAAACCCCACAAGGAAATAAGCAGGGCACGAGTCGGGGTACCACGCGGGTGGACGGCATCCCCCCACTTATTCGGAGAGTTTTTCAGGGTGGACACCGTCCACCCTGCTAAATCAAAACCGCGTCCATCATACCATTACAAAATGGGAGCGCGGCGTGCACAAAGTAAACAAAGCATTTCCGGGTCCAAGCACGCCAGTCACCACGCCCCTGCACCTACCAGGTGCACCGTTGCCAGGGTACCCAATAGACGCCAAGGATCCAACCTCAACCAATGAATGGGTGGGTCTTGCCTGCTGCCTGACCTGCCTCCGCTTCCTGCACCAGACTTCTCGGCCTCGCCTGCTGCCCTCTCCAGTCCCGGCCTCGCCTGCTGCCCTCTCCAGTCCCGGCCTCGCCTGCTGCCCTCTCTCTACGAGGCCTAAAGCGCCTTCTTGATTATTGAAGAAATAGCTACTCCATAAGTAATAAAACCTTCGGGTCTAGTTCGCGCTATATAAAAACAAACTGAGAGTAGCCACGTTAAAACAACTGTCTGAGGAGGACTGTAAGCGTGCTTCCCTAAATAAAAGCGGCTTTCCTCAGCGGAAGTGACATATCAGATCATTTTTATGAGCCATCTGCGCACGGCCAATAGAAGGCTTCGCGGCCTGCACTGTCTGGTTTTGTAAATACACTCTTAAATAGAGACATGCTTCTGAACTATTGCAGCTTCGTGGTATATGTCACATCACAGCGAGATCTGCGTTTTCTTTTAAGTAGATGTTTGTTTCATATAATCAGCCATGTAATACATGATCATACAAGATAATTACAATATGTAAAGGTGGGTTAAAGTTGAACACTTATTGGTAGGTGATGCGCAATGTAAAATTGCTAATAAATAAGTGTAAACTCCTTTATGTAAAAAATGTGCACTCTATTACAATTTGCAATAGCGCTGTAACGATACACGGGTGCCATCTAGGTGCTGTATGGCCACACAAGGCTGAAGGTGAGAGCCATAGAACTCACAGTCCCCGTAAGTAATTTTTATAGTGCTTCGTACGCCTGCTGAGGACACACACATAATTCAGGTTTTCATCTGGTTCCTGGGGGACCTTCGGTGCATGATGGATTGAAAGTGTGTCGGTTGTCCTCCGTGGGAGAAACTTGGATGCCGTGCATGAGGTTTGGAAGTGGCTAGAAGTGTTTCCTGTAGCTTCAAGGCGTAAGCCCGGAGTAGTTGCGGCGAGAGTTTCTCAGCCGCGCACGCCGGCCCTTGGCAGAGGTATATTTAGTAGTATTCTATTCGGCAAGATATAACCTACGCAGAATTATATCTCTAACATTTTAGAAATTCTGCATATTATGTGGTCCAAAACAAAGACTTTGCGTACAACTTATTTGATGCCCGTTCAGAAGGAATGTTGTAAATACATGTTTTCAACACTTACATCTCTAAGACTATTTGAAATCCTGCCTAATATGTGGTTCAAAACAATGACTGCGAACCATTTGCTGTATTTAATAAGTTACAGAGTAAAAGGATGCTGGTAACTTTATTGAGCAATGCCCTCCTCTCAAAAAATTCTCTGCCCCGCCAGCACCCCGTGATGAAGACACCACACAGGGAAGATGTCCCACAGAATCTCTGACCACACTCACAGAAGTTGTAAATTTACGTTTGAAGTGCATTTCTTTCTGTTATCGAAATTCACTAAGCATTTTATATGTAAACCTGAAAAGCTGCAGCAGTCGCAGGTTCCCAGAAGTAGTTTTGGGGATCTTTTTACAAAGGTGTTTTAACATGCTTAAATGTAACAGGCATAGCTTTACCCACGACACTATAGTGAAACTGCATTGCAAAACTTTTTTTCTCCATTTGGAAGACATTTTTTTTCCTATTGCAAAACTTATTCCTCTAAGCATCAGCTGGTTTTGTGTGCATTCACTCCATGCTGGATTAATAAATGTAAATGTCGTGTTCTAGGTAGCGTAATAAATTTTATAGTTTTGATAATCACCATTGTAGTTTCTAGTATGTGCTTTTCTTCGTCTTTTTTCAACACACTAATTCTACTTTTGTTGCAATACATGCAAATGATAGATCTGCCTTACATGTGATGTCACTTCCTGCCGTGATGTCACTTTCTGTTGTGATGTCACTTCCTGTTGTGATGTCACTTCCTGTTGTGATGTCACTTCCTGTTGTGATGTCACTTCCTGTGACCACGCCTACCTTGGAGAGTCCCCCCACTTCTTTTTTTAGGACTTGTGCCCTGGAAATAAGAAGGAGCCTTTTTTAGTTAAACCTTACGGATGAGTGATACTCTGGATTTCTCCGTATGGTTCTGCTGGCTGCCTGTGTTCCGCTCCGGGTTCTACTCTTTGTTGCCGAATGTCCTGGGTGTTCTTGACTTTTCCCGCTGTAGGTTTTTCGTGACCTGCTTACCTGACCACTTTATTTCTGTAAACTACAAGGAATGGGGCCGCCGAAGGGGAACTCCCTGAAGGGTGACGTATTGGAGCGTGGTCGATCGCAGTAGCGGCTGGCGCGGGAGCGGGGGAAACTGCTCTTATTTCAGGAGAAGAGGTGTGTCCACACCTGATGGAAAGAAGTGGCTCTTCGCGTTCTGCCTCACGGGTATGACGTCCTATTTTGAAAGTGCTGCAATCTGGAAAGGCCTCCACAGTATTTAATCCGGGGGCTCAACTGCTTTCCCACCGGAATCTGACATGGTGAGCACACTTATTGGGGCTGTACTGCCATCTGGGGGAGAAAAGTGACAGGAGGATGCAAGCCCAACTACATCTATGGGTTTACTATCAGGTACTCAACGTATAGCCAATATTGGGAATGACTTACTGGAAGCAGAAATATCTACATCTCCGGAAGATATGGGTGTAGCAGTTAACACCGATAGTTTAAGGGAAGATTTGACTGTATTTGCCCCTCAATCTACTATTCAAGGCTCCGAACACGCTAATGCCTGCCAGGTTCCACAGGATCAGTCAGTGTCAGTGGCTCGCTCTGAAGCTGGTATTTCTGAGTCCCCTGAGAAACCTACAGAACTACTTGAGGCTGGGGATACTTCATCCGTTACAACTGGCATGGATACTAAGTCAGCTGCTCTCCAACAATTGGAGCATAGCATTAGCCCCACATTTTCTAGGGAAGTCGACATGTTGGAAAATAGTTCTGGGGCCAAGGAAGGCTCTCGTAGCACGGAGACTGCTAGAAATGGTTGGATAACCATCAGTTGCGAGAAGGGCCTCATGGAGCATAACGAATAAGCATAACAAAGGGGGTGTACAACCCAAGGCTCGGAAACAGCACAAAAAGAAGGCTCTTGATAAACAGTCTGACAGTCTGCTAAAACTGCAGTAACCAACTGTCTGCTTCGGAAATGGGTTACGAAGAAGTTAAGAGAATCATTTTGCGGTTGTCTGGCTCTGACTCTGGTTCAGACCCGGTTTTTCAACTTACACAGACTCTCTCAGATTCTTTGTAACCCTGGGCAAAGCACTACGCTACGCTCGCATAGTTTGCGAAGTTTCCGGTACTTTGCACTACGCGAATTGCACATAGCACAGTGCAAACCTGCATAGCGTAGCGCTGTGGTCATTTTTTGCTTGCTCGCGGTCCTTAACGTCAAGTTGGCGACCGCGAGCAAGCAAAATGACATCCCAGCGAGACTTTTTCCTCGTTCGCGATCAGCAACATCAAGTTGCTGATCGCGAGCATGGAAAATAAACCTCCCGGCGAGATTCTTAACGCGGGGAGGACAGGTTTCTCATTGCGAGTGGTCGCGTATGCTCGCGACCGCTCGCGATGAGAAACTACCAGTCCGCGTTGAGAAAGTTGCCGCCCAAGTAAAAATCTTCTCGAGCTGCAGAAAACTACAGCTCGCACTGTGCGAGATGCCGTTTTAAATGATTGCACAATGCCGGAAGCTTGTCCACACTGTGCAATCATTCAAAACAACATCTTGCACAGTGCAAACAGGCTACTATGCAGTTCGCGTAGTGCAAAGCGTAGCTTGCGTAGTGCAAAGTGCACTTTGTGTAGCTTCACGTAGCGCTACTTCGCGAACTACGCCCAGCCCTAACTTTGGCTGCAACCATGGGTCAAGGTAACAATAGTACCAGTATCAGTGGCAGCGGTTACTAGGGGTCAGAGGCGATCCTTGCAGCTCCCTTCTTCAACACCCTTAGTTGCTACTTTGGCCATAAGAGGATCGAAATGATATACAGCCAATACCTAGCCAGTTATCCGAACAGATATTGCTGTTAGAAATTAAGCGGACACTGCAAGCACAGAGAGTAGAGGATCAGGATTACTATGCTCAAGCTAGGGCTCACAACTCTGCTATTAAGTTTACTCTCTTCAGAGGTTAAAAGCCAAATAGCCTCTCTCACATCTAATATCAATGAGCTACAGCAGAGGGTAGCTGATAAAGAAGACCACATGAGTAGAACAGCTAGGCTCACAGAGGGGCATGATACTCAGCTTAGAACCATGCAACAGAAGATCGAGGACTTGGAGAACGGGCAGCGACGCAATAATTAGCACGTTTTTTGGGGTGGATTGGAAGGTGAGGACTGCCGGGTGTGGCTATACTAGCTAGTACATTTTTTGTATCTAAAGTTGCCAGTGTTTTAACTGATACTAGGGGGAGGTGGGTTATTGTTCAATTGGAGGTTCATGGTACTAAATATGTTTTATCTGGGATTTATGAACCTAACATAGATGATCCAGCGGTCTTTAACACACTCATGCTAACTTTGCTGGAATTCCAGGGGACTTTAATAGTTATGGATGACTTCAACTGCATTAAGAATCAAACATTAGATTCAACTTCTCTGCGTTCTATTTCAAGAATGTTGAAAGTACAGGTTGCAATCTTGGAACTCGCTCGTTTGCATAACATTCATGATGCTTAGAGGGCTCTGTTTACATTCTATTCTTGTCCACATGGGCAATATTCAAGGATTGATATGGCTTGGGCCAGTGCCACAGTTTTGAGTACAGCTAAGATGGAGGTTTGCCCTAAGATCACTTCAGATCACAACCCTATTTTGTTAACAGTTCAGCTGACACCTGCTGCTAAGACAAGACGGCCTTTTTCTTTCCCACGATATTTGTTATCTGATGATGAGTATATCTTACATATGGGGAAACCTTTGGCAGAAGTTTTGCATTTTAACACTCATACTGCGTCTCCCCATATGGTATGGGACTCCATGAAGGTATTCATAAGGGTCATTACTCAGCAATTTATATTGGGTTAAAATAAAAACAAGGAGGCTTTCATCAAAGCAGCTTTTATGACTCTAACTAATTTAAAACTCTGCCATGCGCAGTCTGTTAGGAGAAGGGATGACAATCAATTACAGGTGTATATCAAATTAATAGAAGCAATGGAATTAGCACTAGGGATCATTAAGGAAAGAGTGGCAATTGCCTTTAATAAATTCTGCTTGGAACAATACGAATACTGCGAACAGGTGGGTAGAGTATTAGCTTACAAAATCACTGATAAAAAGATTAAAAGCAGGAATATTGAAATCAAAAGTGCGGATAATGTTTCACATACTGAAGCTCAGGCGATTTTGGAACTATTTGCGTCTTTCTATGAATATCTTTATGCTCCTTCAGATCCAATAGTATTAGAGGAGGTTTCAGATATCTAGATAGCGCTCGACTTCCCTTGCTAACAGCTCTGGATGCTGCCCAATTGGAGCTAGAGATATTGGTTTAGGATATGTGGATGGCTCTGTCATCTCTTTCTTCGGATAAAGCTGTGGGTGAAGATCAGATCCCTGTCAAATTTTATAAAGTTTTTAAAAACATCGTAACTCCACTCTTTATTAAGATTATTCTTGAAATAGGGAAACTAGGTACTGGGCCACCCTCCTGGGACATTACAAACATTGCCTTTTTTTTTAAAGAAAAATAAGCTACCAGCAGATTGTGGATTGTACCGCCCGATTTCACTTATTAATGCTGATGCAAATTTCTCCATTAATGCTGAAAATGGTCTCTGGGCAACAACATGGCTTTATTATGGGAAGAGATACGTCAACCTTTATTAATACCTCATTATGGCATTTGATCTGACTGTGCAAACTAATGCAACCTAGGTATGATACTATTGGATTCAGAGAAAGCGTTTGACCGGGTGGCATGGGGCTACATCTAGTCTTCTCTTATTGCATTTGGAGTTCCTGATCGGTTTTTGATATGGGTAAAGGCGCTTTATCAGATACCTCAGGCTAAACTAAGCTATGCTGGCCTACAATCTAGGTCTTTTCAGATAAATAGGGGCACACATCAGGGACGCCCTCTGTCTCCTTTGTTGTTTGCTTTATATCTTGAGCCTTTTATCTGAGCTTTATTGATGATCCAAGGCATCCTACCGCTTTCTCCAGGACCTAATTAACTAAAACTTAATGCTTATGCAGATGACATTGCAATCTTATCGACGGATCCAGCTCGATCTTTAGAATTAATTTTTCAAGAGGCTGATACATTTGGTATCTTTTCAGGATACAAATTGAAAACTAATAAAACTCAGGTTTTATTGAATTTTAAACCAAACAGTCCTATAAAGGGAACCTGTTTAGAAGCCACGTATCTCGGTGTTTGTATTACCATTTCCATTTATAAACTTTATTTCGGACGTAAAAGGCCATAAAAGTCACATAATAACACATCGCAAAGATAAAAATACGTTAACAATAGCACTAGATAAAAGTTTAAAAAGTAGTTATTTACAGATTGCATCGACTAGCAGCAGCTCGTTACATTAAAAAAGAGATATAAAGAGAATTAATTGCACAATTACAGTAGTGTTTTCAGCAACTTTTGGCGCCTTTTCCACATTGAGAGAAGGAAGCGAGAAACGGCAAATACCTCAACAGTTTTTGTTTCAGATCTTAAAACTCGATAAGAAACAATACATTGAGTGAACCCCATATTTTTACAAAGTGGAATGAGACAATATTTTCTTAATGATCTGTACCCTGGACAGACAAATAATACATGTATCACTGTCTCGGGGGGACAATTACATGCTGGGCATGTATTTACAGTAGAATTTGCCCAGGTTCTTTGTAAAATCAAATAGAGGAAGGATGCCCAGCCTAAACTGTATAAATAGCACCCTCGCCAGTGCAGGTTGGATTTCATCCATATACGGTTCAAACCTGTATTGGTCTTTGAAACTCAAAAAATCTACTGTAAGTTGGCCAAAGATGTTGTTTTCCTGCAGGGCCCTGAGCCTGTACAATCTATAGGATTTCACCAGGTCAAGACGGGAGACCTGCGTGCAATAAGCATCTGGGCAAAACCAGAAGTCAGAATGACCAATTTTGCCACAAAGATCTTTAATATATGCAAGCCAAGGAAATTTCCCTGTTCCAGTTAGCTCCTGGATCGAGCAAAGCTCAGACCAATATGAGACTAGCTCAGGGGTCAACCAAATTCTGCCCCAGAAGGTCAGTGGGCCCAGTCCCGCTTCTTCAGAAATGGGTCTAATACCCAGATCAAGACGGAGAGGAACAAGGGGGGTGCTTAGCGGAAGATTCTACAAATATCTCATATACTCGTTCTCGCCTGAAGTAAAGCCCTTAATAGGACAAAGGCCCCAAAGCTCCTCCTCATATAGTGCAGCACTTCTCACCTGCACTTTATATATCTCAGTAGCAGGGCCAGGGACCACAGTAGGACTTGGCAACTTTCATAACACCACCAGACAGCTGTACCAGCCTTAAAACCGCCTTTTCCATTTGAGGTCTCCAGGAAAAAGACTCAGAGAGAGTAACCCCAAGATAGTCAAAGAGTGACACCTTTTCTAACGGAATGCCATTAAACGTAGGGTTGGGGCGAGATGATTTTACTGGATTAAACACCATAAAATTGGTCTTAGTTGTGTTTATTTCCAGGCCCCTGTTTACGCAAAATGAGGCAAAGCTATCTAAAATTAGCTGTATCCCCATTGGGGACTTAGATAGCAACAGGGTGTCATCCGCAAACAACAATGCGGGCACCTTCCTTTGATCTAGTTTCGGGGCATCACTGTTCTCGACATGTCTTAGTTGGGAGACCAGGGCATTGACATAAAGGCAGAACAGGGTGGGGGCTAGAACACAGCCCTGCCTTACCCCCCTGTCCACCAAAAACGTGATGTCAGTTCCCCTGATTTCCCAAACCTAACCTGGACAAAATTCCCAATATGTAGGCGGATAATCATATCTAATAGGTCTGAGGGTATTCCAAGTTCATCAAGAACTGCCCACAACTTTGCTCTGGGTACCATATCAAAGGCTGATTTTAATTCGACAAATATCAAATAGAGGCTGCCACCCTCTATTGATACTGTCTTCTAATAAAGGAGTTGGAGCCTAAGAAGTTGATCAATGGCCGATACATTTTTCCTAATACCAGCCTGGTAATCACTCAGTATGTCATGATCTTCCATCCACATATGTAGACGATCGAGCAAAATTCTCGGAAACAACTTCTGGGTGACATCTATCAGGCTGATTGGCCTATAGTTTATGGGCAGTAGGGGAGAGCTCTTTTTATATATTGGGAATATTTCCACTCCAAGCCATGTATCTGGGATTTTCATTGCCCGCACTATAGCATTAAATACTATCCAAAGGTAGGGGCCCCAGATCATTGGTTCTTCCCTGAAAAGATCCCCAGGGATCTTGTCAATCCTGGGGTTTTACCAAGGGGGAGTGACTTAATTGCACCTTGAACCTCTGCTAAGGTAATTGCCTCTAGAGGAGGCAGAGATGCAGAAGATTGATTGATTTTCACGGGTGCTGATGGCAGATCTCTAGCATAAAGGTATTTAACATGCACTTTCCAGGCTTGAGCAGAAATATTCAATTCCACCGGAGACCGAGCAGCAGAATTATGAAGGTTGGAGACTAAGTACCAGAAGCCCTTCATATCCCTATTTTGTAGGGCAGTTCTAATATCTTCCCATCTATCACACTCCCAATGTTGTTTGGCTTGCTTGGTAGTAGCATTATACAGATGCCTTTTTATTTTTATTTGTGGTCTATTCTCCCTCCGAATTGCCTCAATAAGAGCACCCTTGGCCATCCGACAGGATTTATTGAACCAAGAGAGTTTGTGGGTCCTATTCACAGGGGGCTTAGAGAGAGGGTTGAAAAGTTAGTTAAAATCCGTTAATTCGGCGTGGATTATTTCAAGCAATTTCTGAGTCCGCATTCACTATTGCCCTGTTCGGGGCTCTAACTTCTGCGATCGACCCAGAGACCTTCCGTTGACGAAGTTTATGAGCTAGGAAGTGATCTGAGCAATTGCCACTAAGGAAGAATTTGTGCTGCAGTCGTAATAGGGCATATTCTGCTCTGACTAGGTCTAGCCTGCTGAGAATGAGTTGTTTCTTTTCTAGCTCCCTCCATTTACGGGGAGCTCCTGTACGTTTGTGTATGGATTCTAGCTCTGCTACCTTTGCCTTTATCTCCCTTCTGTCTTCTTTTCGAAGCCTGTTTTCACCTGCTGAGGTAGCTATAAATTCTCCCCGGATGACTAGTTTTAAGGTTTCCCACAGAGAGGCTGGATAAACTTCCCTACGGTTGTTAACGGTAAGGTAGTCTGTGAGTGACTTATGAATTGCTTTTGTTATCTGGTCCTAGTGTAGCATTGCATCACGGAGACGCCATAGTGAGGGTCACGCCGGGAGGCGTCCAGGTTCAATGATAACTGGAGTACCGGGTTTTTATGGACCCGGCGGTGCCAATGAATACACCTGAAAACTCCTGAGTCCTTCCTGTTTCAGACTACAGAAACACAGTCTTCTAGGTGAAATCAAAGATCGTATTTATTGGCTGCAGCCAGTAACAGATATCCTAGAAGTACAACAGCATGAAGCGCATGTATGTTCTCAGGAGACTGCTCTCTTTTACGAAGCCAGCCTTCTTCTTTTATACAAAATAATGTGCTTTAGGCAAACATTCCTTATTTTACAGTTGACCATCCAAATATTTTTACTACAAAGGAAAAGCAAAGTCATGATGACAAGCCCACATTATTGTTCGTCCAGCTCATAATTGATTACCTGGCAAGGCCCAGTATTTTCATCAGATATCGACGGACCCCCAATAAAATCGGGCACCTCCTCCTCATAAAGCAAGTCATAAAGCAAGAAACAGGGACAGGTGTGTGTAAGATTAGGCATGGTTTGTATGCGATGAAAGGTTTATGACATGTTGTGCCTTGATTCTGATCTCGCTCGGCCACTGGGAAAAGAACTGCCCGGACAGGTTTGGCTTTAGGCAGTGGAGTTAGCTTGCCCAGGTCACAGCGGAGTCAGCAAAGGTGTACGTGTCCTTCAGGTCGGTTTCGGCCTTAAGTCATTGCCTTATGTGAGGGCAATCACAAAATGGTTGCCGATCACAAAATGGAACCCGTGGGTTCCGGACGAGAAATCCGATTTCAGGGTGGTTCCGTCACTCGAACATGACGGAAATGCTTGTGCATAGTATTCGAACCATTACTGGTCTGCTGATACCAAAATCGTCATGATACGACCATGTATCTGACCTGGGTCCAGAATTTTCAGTACCACAGACCCTCCTTTTGCCCTTACATAGGCAATAACCTATACTCATGCTAATCTGAGTCCAGGTCTATATTCGCAAAGTCATTGAGATGTTGCTTAGCATCATCCTACTACTTAGTTTGTTTCTTGATATATGTTTCCTTACACACGATGTAGCACAGGGGCCACATATTGCAGGAGCACATTGTATACACAGACAGAACAGGAAAAGAATGGCTAAGATCATCCCAACGACTATCAGAATCTTCCATCCCCAGGCAGATATCAGCTCCCAGAACCACCCCATCAAAGACCAGTCTCCCTTATCCACGTGAATGGATTCGGAGATCTTATGCAGTTTGGAGATGGCCTGGTATACTGTCGGAGCGTTATCAGGGATGAAAATGCAGCAACTTGATTGGATCACCTTACATACCCCACCTCGGTCTGCAAGTATGACGTCTAAGGCGACCCTGTTCTGAAGAGTCATAAGGCGGTCCGACTGGATCTCCGCAGTCAAGTTTCTAAGGGCACCGGCAGTTTCGACTATGGTAGATTCAACTACCCTCGTCAATTGGCGAATGTTCCTGCTGTTCACCATAGGCCCCCAGAACGGCAGAAAACCTTTTACGAAGTCTCCAAATTCTTGTCCCGTAGGGTCGTCTTTACTCACGACACCTCTAACTGTCCTTGTCCTATGGTAATCTGCCGCGGCCGTGTAGGTGGGAGGCAACAGGAACGAAATAAAACATGTGCCCGAGAAGTCAGGGGGTAGCCATGTATATGCTCTATCATGGCAGATGAAGTAGGTGCCCTTAGCTGCTAGGAATGAAGGGGAGGTCTGAGACGAAAAGACATACGTTTCAGTACAGACACTCTTCCCTAACTGGGCTCCGGGATTCCTGCCATTACCTTGCAGACAAAGGTGACCCATATGGGGTACAATCCAAATCGGGGAGGATCTCTTTGCTAGTTTGTTCTCATTCAGAGCAACTCTATACCCGGTCATGTTCCATCTAGTGTATGCTTGCAACTCATCTCCAGGAATGGTTCTATACGAGTCAATGTCTCTACTCATATTCGTGATTCCTACCACTAATGCCTTGTTGCTCGAGTTACTTCTCGTGGGACGTGGTGGATATGGTTCGATGGCAAATAGGAACATCGTCTGAAACGCCCAGAAAGAACCATAGTAGCTGAATGGCAAGACAAAATATGGCATACCTTTATCCGTCGTATGTGGCATAAGACCGCACACCCAACAATTAGTCGTGTTCATTACTAACTGGTGTTGGTGTAAAAGCTGAACAAAAGAGTTATTTGCAAATTCTGATCTTCTAGCGGTCTCGTGTTCAGGCAGAGGGTGAAAAGAATGTGAGGAAACAGTAGGAGGAGGTATGGGCTGTGTAGTGGGTGTAAATGTCACTTGAAAAGTAAATAAAACATATCCTATAAAAAATGTCATCACACTAAGCAACATACAAATACATAATATCAGAAATCGTGTTCCCGTCATTAATGTACACATTCTGGCTTTAAAGTTCATTCCTCTGGCACGTCTCTCCATCTTAGAAAACTCCATCCTTTCTAAGTTGCGGCCAGCGGTGGTAGGGTGTTTCTGCTAAAGAGTGCTTCTGTCAGTCCAGGGTGACTCCCTTAAACCAACAGAACTGTTGACCTAACGTCTTCAGCTGCACTCCAGAGACTTGGGCAACCGCGACCCTAGCAGCAGAACCGGATGGCGGTTCAAAAAACAAAAATGAGCAAGTTTCTCAGATGAGAGAGCTGCACAATCAAAAAATAGTCAAAAAGTAAATTTTTATTTGTCCATAGTCATAGTTCTCGGCCTCAAATTGTAGCGTATTTTTCCGGGGATTGTCTGGTTTTCAAACAACAGTTCAGGTTCTGCAATATTCAATCGCATTGACGGTGGTACGGATCCTTGCAGAATGTCGTCGCTCTCGCGTACAGAGTTTGTTCCTTTTACCTGTGCATCACTGAAGAGCAGGAAGCGAGGCAAAGTTTCAGTCTCAGAATCAGCAATCCCCTCCTGGACCCACCGGTCGTGAGGCAGGGGTAGAGGGACCCTTTTGCAATGGGCCCTGTGGATCCAGTGTTTCTTTCCTTCTACGCGAACGGCCGATCTCGTGGACAGAAGTACTAGGTGGGGACCGGTCCAGCGGGGCTCATCATTCTTTGTCCGCTGAAAATTCTTCACAAGTACATAGGTTCCAGGGTCGATAGGATGTCCTGGAGCTTCAGTAGCTTGGGGTAGAGTATCATGTACCTGTTGGTGTAAAACACACAATTTAGCCGTCAATTCGTACAAATAATCAAGCAGTACAGGGTGCTCTAAGTCGCTGAACCTGGCTGGCCTTGGCACTCCCCATATGTTGGCCGGACGGCCGAACACTATTTCGTAGGGACTAATGCCCACATGCATCAAACTCCCGTTCTGCGATTCCAAATTTGCGATTTTTACCGAATCGCAAATAAGGAATCGCAAAACGGGATGCATTATTGAAAGTGCATAATATTTGCGATTCGGTAAAAATCCCAATTTTTACCGAATCGCAAATATTATGCGAATTCCAATTTGCGATTTCGCAATTCCCATTGATTCCTATGGGCCAAAAGGCCCATAGGAATCAATGGTAATTGCGAATTCGCAAATTGGAATTTGCAAAATGTTGATGCATTCCATGGGTGCATTCCAAAGGACCCCCCCCTGCACCCCTGAAATGTATTTTCAAATTGGATGTTTCACACACACATGTCCTAAGGACATGTGTGTCTGTAACATGACAGTGTTTAAAATGCTAATTTGAGCATTTTAAACATTTTTTGCAAATTACCACGAGGTTCAACCTCGTGGTAATTTGCACTTGCAATCTTCAAAATCGCAATTTTTTTAAGAATGATGCATTGCATTTAAGGAATCGCAAAATTGCGATTCCTTAAATGCAATCGCATTTTAGAAAATCGCAAAATTAGCTATTTTCAACAAAAACAAATGATGCATCTCAAAAAGCATTTTTGGAATCGCAAACGGACGATTTTAAGGAATCACACCGTTTGCGACTCCAAAAATGCTTGATGCATGTGGGCATAAGTCCCACTCTCGAGTGCACAGTCATTCTTGTGGATAGGAGTGCCAAGGGCAGAGCGTCAGGCCAAGTAAGACCAGAACTCGCTTGAATTTTGGCCAGTTTTAGTTTTAGCGTGCCGTTATAGCACTCTACTAATCCAGCTGATTGGGGGTGATTTGCAGCGTGGAATTTTTGATGAATACCTAACCCTTCACACACTTTCTTCATCACTCGACGCACAAATTCACTCCCATTATCACTCCAAACCATTCTCGGCATTCCGAATCTAGGGAAGAACTCCTTGATAAGGGCTTTAGCTGTTGATAAGGCACTATTGTCTTTCAGGGGGTATGCTTCTATCCATCTTGAAAAGGCACAAACAACAACGAGTACGTATTTCAGACTGTTGCACCTCTCCATGTGGATAAAATCTAGCTGCAAAACCTCGAACGGGTACGTAGGAGGAGCGAAATGACCAGCTGGAGTTGGGGTTCCCCTACCAGGATTGTATTTCAGACACACCATACAGTTCTTGACTATATTCTCTGCATACTTAGGGATTCTGGTGTTCTGCCATACTGGAGCCAGTAACTTGCAAATTCCTTTCACACTGATGTGCGCCATTCCATGCGCCATTGTAACCACTGCAGGCACATACGCATCGGGTAGCAACCAACGCTGATGCTCCGACAATTCAACCCAACAACCATTCGCGTCCAGTTTACCTGTGCTTTCTCTCCATACCTTCAGTTCTCTCTCTGTAGCTTCAGCTTGGATGGACTTCACACTCTCAATCGTATCTTCACACATCCCAACGTCACCTACCCATCGTGCAGGGCCTGCAACATACATTCGGCTCATTATATTCCTTGCGGTTTCTTTCGCAACCTCATCCGCGAACGTATTTCCACAACCAACATCATCTGTAATCTTTTTGTGTGCACTGCATTTCACAATCGCCACTTGCAACGGCAAAGTCAGTGACTCAAGAAGCTCATTCACCAACTGACCGTGCTGGATCTTAGCACCATGCGAAGTCAAGAAACCTCGTTCACGCCACAAGCGTCCAAAACTATGGGCAACACCAAAGGCATACTGACTGTCAGTGTACACATTCACTCATTTTCCTTTCGCCAACACACACGCTCTCGTAAGTGCAATCAACTCTGCAGCTTGCGCTGAATTATGCGGGATTCATGCAGCTTCGACAATCGTGCGCAAAGTCGTGACAGCATATGCTGGAGTCGTGTCACCATTCGGAAGTTTGAAACACAAACCATCAACCCACAAAGTACCATCACATTCAGTAAGAGGAGTGTCCCTAAGGTCTACTCTCCCTTTCGTTTCTTCTTCTGTCCTAAAGAAACAGTTGTGTTGCTTTTCAGCATTCTCTGTCTCAACTGGAATCGGCAACAACGTGGCTGGGTTTAACTTGTTGCATCTTTTAATATGGACATGACTCGCTAACAAGGTTAACTCATAACCTGACAATCGAGCACTAGTTAAGTGCTGTGTCTTGGTACGATTCAACAAGGTATCCACTGCATGTGGGACCATGACAATTAACATGTTATTCATTACTAACCCGGTACAAACAAAATGGTCCCAGACAGACAGGCGATAAACAAAGTCGTAACAGAAGTGAATACATACACAGGTAATTATAACAACATTGTTTTTAATCACAACGTGTTTTATATAAGAGTCTTTCATAAAAATTGGTACAAGTTAAATCACATATAATGGCCCCTAAGAATGAAATAGGGAAGGGTAGTGTTGGGATAGTGAAAGATGAGGACTAAACAAAAGGTCATAAAGACCACAATGTAACAAAAATTAATGTGAAAAAAACACAATGGAATAATAAATTTAATCAATCATTTTTGACAATCATGCCTCAGAAGAAATCAGTAATGATGAATGATGACAGAGGCTGACCACAAGAAAACGTGTCGACGTTTCGACCCAGGTGAAATGCAGGCGTGGTGTAAGCCTTGCTAGAGGGTCTTCATCAGGACAGAAGTGGTGGGGGATGGGGCAATGGATCTGCGTAAAAAAAATTTTAAGAATTAATTAATACATGGGTCACCAAGGATCCCAAAATTGTTTAAAAGGTCGAGAAAAGAACAGGATCATAATTGGAAAAAGAGGAATACATCATTGGTGAGGTAAGTAATCACCCTAAAGGTGAAATGATGGAGTCAACCTCAGAGGCAAAGTTAATTGTTTAGTCCGAAGGACTACGTCGAATGATAGTAGGTAGTAAATGTCTACTGTACCACAGGGTGAGAAGTACTCAAGTGTGTGGTAAATGTACAAGCATCCTCACGGTACTGACATTATCAACATACAGTAAATTCAGCATAAAATAGGTATAGAAATAGGGGTACCTTTCACAAAACTCGCTCACAGGAAGGGCTGTTAAATTGTGGATCACAAAGTACTATGTGGGTTCTGAAGAACAACAGCGTAATGTATTACTGTCTACACTATCAGGTCCATCAGGCTAAAAGATGTTACTTATAAGACAACATACCTGCCAAAGGCAGAGTAGATCACAGCTGCAAAATCGGTAGTGTCAATAGGTGGGGTGCAGCACTGGATCAAAAACTTGGAACCAATGGTCCTTGCTTCAAGATGGCAGCAATCTATGAGAGTACAAACATATACACTTATCTAAAATGGACATAACAGCACGATTGAATTGCCAGCAGACATGTCGGAAAACATACCTGCCCGTGGCAAGGGCTGTTGCCAAAAAAAGAAGAATGGTGAATTTTGAGGAGATGATTCACAGGAATGTGTGCCGTAGAAAAATCTAAAAGAATAGTAAAATAATCTGTAACTAACACTGAACATAAAAGTAACAGGCTAGTCCCACAGAGTTGACAATAACATACCTAGCCAAAGCGTTACCATTGAAGGCAGTGGGGGTCAGTCATAGGCGTGGTGCAGATATCCCAAGCGCCGATAGATTGCGTGGTCTAGGAATCCTGTTGAGCTCAAAAGGGACGTGATCTGAGGATAACAAATCAATGCTGTCTTATAAGTATAAAAGCCTCAGCTTAGTGGAGCAGTGTGGCCTCGTTAAGTAAAACGCGCGTCAGCTACTATGAGCTTCGCGTGTTGAAAGGAAAGAACACGTACCGTGTGATTCAAAGTCCGGTCCGGAAAAAGGAAGGTTCTTGCTAGCTGCCGCTGATAGCTGGTCTAACAACAGAGCCGGCCGCGAGGGTTACTGGCTATAGACTTCCGATCATGTGACCAGGGTCTATCATGGTCATCAAAGAAGGACTACGAAACGGGTCAAGAGATCTATGTAGTTGCCAGCTCGAAAATGGAGCTCAAAACGGAGAGTATGTAAACATCCTATAAGGTGATATGGCTCTACACAGATACATCCCAGATTCCACAGAAATCACAAAGAGGCTTCAACAGCGTCCAAAGAGTTCAAAATGAGCAAGAACCCATCAGCTCACATTATGGTATATTCAAGATATACAGTAGCCAGCAGACAGGGTTACAATCAACATAGATTTTGTAATGACCTTATGATGTATACATTAGTCATATCATAGTATTATTTCGGCGTACCTATCAAGCATGATGGTAAAGGCCGCCTTTGCAGGAGAAATTACACAATCAAAAAATTAAAAAATATGTTGTACAGTGGCCATATACCATAATCAGTACATTCATCTTACCAGAGTTAATACTACGGCGTACCTATCGGACATGATGGTAAAGGCCGTTACTACAGGGAAATTATACTTTCAGAAAAAATTATTATTAAGGCAGAGTAACAGACAGTATTCATAATCATAGATTGGCCATTTGGGCAAAGGTACTTTCAGTTTCGTTAAGCCCCGTCTTTACTGAGTCAAATAGAAACATCCATTTAGCTTCACGGGTATTCAAAACATTTGAGATACTACCACCCCTAGAGCCCAACGTGATTTTCTCAAGGATGACCCACCTTAGGCTTTCTGGTGTGTGTTGTTTAGTTTTGAAATGTTCAACTAGGGGGGCTCCCACTGCCTCACAACGGAGTCTACTGGTGTGTTGTAGGATCCTGACTTTAGCCTTTTGCTGAGTTTGGCCAATGTAAATAAGGTTACATTCACATATGATGGCATAAATTACATTTTGAGTATTACAGTTAGTGAATGATTTAAGTGGGATCTTGTGGTCCTTATACTCAAACACCTTGGTCTGAATGGTATTGTCACAGGCCCTACATTTAGTGCATCTATGGTGACCCATGACCGGTGGAAGATTCCACAATGATAGAACAGTTGTCGGTTCTGTTGATGGGAGAAATGAACGAACAACATGGTCCCTAATATTCTTCCCTCTTTTGAATGCATGTAGGGGCAGGGTAGGATAGCCAATATCATCAGATATTAGTGACCAATACTTATTAATGATCTTTTTGATCCTGTTACTCTCAGTTGTGAAAGTAGTAACACATACCAAGCGGTCATTGTGTTGGTCATTCTGTTGTTTAGGTTGTAGTAGACACTCTCTAGGGTTATACCATGCTCGTTTTTTGGCCCTCTTCACCAGACGGCGAGGGTATCCCCTCTGTATAAGCCTGTTCATCAAGTCATTTGCCTGCTCCATGTAATGCAATTTATCCGAACAGTTCCTGCGAATTCGCAAGAATTGTCCAATAGGTAAGTTATCCCGAAGGGATCTGGGATGATGACTCCCATATTGCAAGAGCGAATTCCGCTCAGTCGGTTTGCGGAATAAAGTTGTCTTTAGGATTCCATCATCATTGTAAATTGTAAGATCAAGGAAATCAACATGTGATGGGTTGGATTTGAAGGTGAATTTAATGTCTGCAGACTGTGAATCCAACCATGTCTGGAAAGCAGAGAGCTCAGTGTCCGTTCCCTTCCAAATGAGAAGGATATCGTCTATATAGCGGACCCATATTCCAAGATGTTGTTTGAATGGGTTCCGCTCATTAAGAATGATGTCTTCTTCGAAGGCCGCCATATAGAGAATAGCCAGGTCCGGGGCAAAAGTGGCCCCCATCGCCACTCCCTTAGTTTGCAAATAGAAGTGGTCCTGGAACATGAAAAAGTTATGCATCATGGCAAGCCTTAGAAGTCCTATGATGAAATCAGTTGGTACAGGTACTGGGGCAGTCCTCTGATCTAGATAACGAGTCATGATGGTAAGAGCTTCCTCTTGTGGAATACTAGTATAAAGTGAAGTTATGTCACAAGTGACCAGAATTTCTTTTTCTGCGTCAAAAGGTAGACCATCTACAATACTTATAGTATGCATGGTATCCCGGAGGTAAGTTGGTGTCATCTCCGCTAAGGGTTTCAGAAAGAAGTCGATATATCGACCAACAGGCTCAAGCATAGAGCCACAACCCGAGACAATGGGTCTGCCGGGTGGCTCCCTCAAGTTCTTATGTATCTTGGGCAGGGTGTATATAGTTGGAAGCCTTGGAGTCTGTTGGTTTAGATAATTGAATTCTGATTCAGTAAGGAATCCTTCCTCAAGGCCCAGCCTGGTCAAGTTCAGGATATCAGAGGCAAGGGCCATTGATGGATCAGTGTTGAGTCTCCTGTAGCTGATGCCATCATTCAACTGTTTGTAGATTTCTCTCTTGTAGTTTGTAGTGTCTTGGACAACAATAGCACCACCCTTATCAGCAGGTTTGATTATAATTTCTCTATTGTTACCAAGAGATTGAAGAGCCTTCTTCTCATTCCTATTTATGTTAAATGGATGGTATTGGCGTTTGTTCAAGATCTGATTCACGTCACGTAAAACCACTGTTTCATAGGCTAAGATTTTGTGTGACATACTTTTCGCAGGTGGTACAAAAGTAGAAGGGATTCGTAGGATTCATTACTAACCCAGCAGACTGTCGAATGGAGACAGCTGCTGCGGCTCTCAGACAACTCGGCAACGCCTTAGCTACCGGATCTACAGTCGACGAGAAATACGCGCATGGACGTTGCTTGTCCCCAAAAGACTGCGTCAACACTGATAATGCACATCCTTCTTTCTCATGAACATATAGTGTAAAGGGCTTACTGTAGTCGGGGGTGCCCAACACAGGAGCCGAACACAACACATCACGCAATTCGGAAAAACTTTTCTGATATTCTTCAGACCATGGAATGGGGTTCGGTGTGTCTTTACAAGTTAATGCCACCAAAGGTTTGGCCAATAAGGAAAAATTTGGTATCCATTGTCTGCAATATGATGTAATGCCCAAGAAAGCACGCACTTCTCTCTGTGTCCTAGGTACATGCAATTTTGTTATTGCCTGAATTCTTTCTGGGGTCAGTTTCTTTCCCTCCTTCGATAAGAGGTGACCTAGGTAGGTCACTTCTTGTGGGCAATATTGCAGCTTCGAGAGAGACACCTTGTGATGCAAATCAGACAAATGACGCAACAACGACAAGGTGGCTTCTTTACAACCCTCCTCAGTATCTGCGGCAACTAACAAATCATCGACGTACTGAATAAGGGTAGCGCCATCAGGAAAAACGATTGTATCAAGCTGTGTTTTCAAAGCCTGGCTGTATATTGATGGACTTTCGCAGTAGCCTTGAGGAGCGCGTTTGAAGCGGAAGCTTCGGCCTCCTAAACTGAAGCCAAAAATATCCCTGCTCTCCTCGGCAATTGGGATGCTGAAGAAAGCGTTCTTCAAGTCAATCACTGAGAACCAGGAAGCTGGAATCATAGTCAATAGGGCAGTGATATCAGGGACAACCGGGAACTGTTGCACAACGATCTTATTCACCTCTCTAAGATCAATCACGAACCTGTAAACAGGTGGCTGGGAAGGATCAGTGCGCTTCAGAACAGGCAGAACAGGACTGTTACAAACATTGCCCCTTGTCTCTTCAATTACATCCTTTTCAATCAGATCGTAAATGATCGCTAACAACGCTTTTTCACCTTCGCTAGAGATCTTGTATTGGGGAATGCGCGGCATTCTAACATTGGCTTTCAATGTCACAACGTGTGGTGATATTTCCAAAAGGCCCACATCATTAGGACCAGTAGCCCAAAGAACATCCGGAGAGAAGACAATTCTGTTGGAAGTTTATCATTTGACAAATACATCGGAGAAACCACTTTCTTACCCAGTGTAAGTTGTACTCCCGAAGGAGAACAGTACAAAGTCGCAAACAATCTTTTCAACAGATCCAATCTCAAGTTCTCACCACAACCTGTTGTAAGGATGAGGGGTGCTTCGAATTCACAAGGCCCAACAGAAAGAGACATAGGAAAAGAAATCGGGTTCCTAACCGGGGCGCCAGAAAAACCTACTGAAACATTAATTTCGCAAGACAAAGGTGCGCCAGGGAGTTTTGAGTGCATGATAGAACTCTTTGTAGCACCAGTATCCAACAGAAAAGGTTCTGACACACCTGATGTAATCACCTCAACATAAGGTCCACTCTGATCTACTGGAACTGAAACAACTCCCTCTCTTTGTCCAAGGCTGTCCGAGCAATCATTACCTCCCATGTTCTCATCTTCTGCATAGTAGTCATCAGCATAGTACTGAGCCGTTCTACCGGACGCGTTATTCTGCTGGTCAAAACTATTCATTGCATTCTGAGGTGGGAAGGAACGTGCGTTCTGGGCAATATGTCCATGTCCCCTTCCTCTAGGGGCTTGTTAAACACCTCGATCTCTCGCACCAGAAGTACCATTCGTGCGCTGTAACAAAACCGGGCAACTACGCTTGAAATGACCCTCTTCTTTACAATACGCACACTGATTGGGTCCATACGGTAAACGTTGTTGAGGAAACTCGTTTCTTTGCGAGTTCCTCGAATACTGCTGAGGTTGCTGATAATCGCGCTGACTATTAGTACGGGTGGATAAGCTTGCTGCAGGAGGACTTTAGTTTTCAATTCCTTAGTCTTTTTCTTATCCGCTTTCTCTAACTCATCTTTGCGCCTATTCCCCTAGTACTGGGCCATCGCTAAAATCTGTGCTGACGTGGAAACAGCCCAAGCACTCTCGGAATCCTTCAACTTAGCACACAACTCGGGAAGTAAATTTTGCACAAATTTGTCGACGAACAATCTCTGGCCACCTTCAGTAGCCATATCCTGACCGCTATGATCTACAAAAGTCTCTTCAAACCGCGTGAAAAAGTCAGACACAGTCTCGTCCGTCTTCTGCTTACACGCAGACAACTTGTCCCAGTTGATACGTAATTCAGGCATTCGAGTCTTCATATAAGTTATTATTCTACCAGGGAGTTCCGCAATTAAAGGTTCGGGTTTAGCACCACCAACTTGTCTGCTGTCTACAGCGGCAATGTAAACCCATGTATCACCTAACTCAGGGGTCTCCAAACCGGTCCTGGAGGGCCGGATCCATGCCAGATTTTTAAAATAACTACATGTATCTCAATGGGGATATCCAAAAAATCTGGCACGGATCCGGCCCTCCAGGACCGGTTTGGAGACCCCTGACCTAACTCTTGATCGTGATCGGCGTGGCAAATCTTTCCCCATAAAGGCTGTGGAACCACGTTCCCAAACAACATGTCTATATCGGCTAAGTTCATAATGCATGAGCTTACAGTATGTGATAACTCCTTATAATACCCTGCAGGGTTTTTACGGGGGTCAGGTAATGTCTGTTTGATAGCCAAAACTTCCGATCTCTTCCAAGGAACATGCACCCATACACACTGAAAATGCGGCGGAATGGCTGGATTGGCATTTGCGTCCTGTGAGAAGTTGGCCTGATATGTGGTGTTTCCAATTCTGGAACCGCCTTGTATCAGTCCAAACAATCCCTTATGGTGTCTGGTTGTAAGTCAACCTTATTAGACAAGCTATCCTAGGGGTAGCATGGACTAAGCAGCCTTAAAGGCTTAACTTAAGAGGTCGTGTTAAGCGAGCTGTTTTACCACATACAATCCTGTAATACCAAATGAAAGGACACCACACACGTATATATTATAAAAATATATGTGTTTATTTCTAAATTAATCCCCAGTACTATTTATGAGCAAAGGGGCACAAGCGTTAAATCAAAAGCACAGTATAACATATAAAGTTGCACAATTATGGATGAGGGCGGGTGGCCACTCAAACCATATACTAAAAAAATGGTATAAGAGATACCAATCGAACAGTGGTTAGGCCTAGGGCCTAGAGAATCGCTGGGAGCAGTCAGGACTAGCAATGCTGAAGTCGGGGGAAGCCTGCAGAATTCGGGTGCAGCACGTAAAGTGCGGCTTGCACCAATGCAATGTCAATGGTGCGTAAAAGTTACACAAAGTTAGTTTAAAGATACTTCCGCTGAACCTAGAGGAACAAAACTTAAGACACAGACCCTAGAGGTGTGTACCAACGTGGGCACACCGGCGTTGCAATGTTACCTCACCCACAGGAAGTGGGTGCACAGGGTCAAAGTGGCGTCGGGTTTTGACATGCAGGCTCTTGGTGCTTGGAGCGGAAGATGCTGCAGGCGATGGGAAGCAGAAGTGTCCGGTGTGATCCAAGGGTGGATCGAAGTCGAGATGAATCTGAAAGCAGAGGGGACAGAGTCTGGGTCACTCAGCAGTGACCAGGGTGGAACCAGGACGGAACCAGGCAATGTCGGGCGCAATCAGATGGTTCTCGAGAGGCTTCTCTCTGCTGTCACGTGGGCTCTGGGGCATCTGCGACATCCAGGAGCAGGTCACGATCTGTCCCACGCAGGTTCTCGCCGTCAGCACCGTTGGCTTCAAGATTGCAGTAAACAGCACTTGGCAAAAGCAATCCACGCGGAACCGGGAGATTGCCTCTCACTCAGACCAGGAGGGTCAGAACGGGGGCTCCTTTTCACAGGAGCTGGTGCAGATCTGGAGCAACCAGAAAAGCAAGTTGGTTTAAGGTTTTTGTCGGCACAGGGGCCACAAGCCAGCTGGCAAGTGACCGGGCCAACGCGTCGAGCCAACACGAGCAGAAGGGCCCCACGCAGCACTCGTCGAGTGTGGAGGGGGTAGCTTTGGTGCAAGTGTAGATCAGGGTTGGGGCTTCTCAAACCCCAGTGTACAGCTTCGAGGAGCACTCGTGGGCTGCACGGTCAGCGTCTTGTGGCCTTTTCAAGATGGCGTGCCCCACGCTTCCGGTCACCTCCACGGGTCTCAGCTCTGCAGGGACTGTGGATCGGGCTGGAGGAAGGCAGGCAAGCTTGATCTCGTTGATCTCTGTAGCTCGAGTTCCGGCATGAACTGCAACAAAGCAAGGGTCGAGGTGCTGGATGGTTCCTGTTTGCACAGGGTGGTCACTCCTTGACCACAAGGGAGATTCTTCAGTCTTCTACGTTGAGTAGGATGTCGAAGGGTCCAGAGTTTTGTTTCTTATGTTTCTTCAGGATAATCTGAGTTGCATTGGCACTGATCCTACTCTTATTCGAATCTGGTGGGCTGGACATCCTGCTAGGTCCCCTCCTATGGGTGGGACCCAGGAAGGGGGTGGATACACCCCTTTCCTTTGATCCAGGCCGCACTGGGACTGGGGCTGGTGTGTCCCAGAACCGGTTTGGCCGGATTATGCAAGGGGCAGCCTTGTGCTCCCCAGGCAGTGTCTGGTTTCTTCGAAACCTCCCTGCTACAATCCACTATCTCCTGTCTTGGGTGGTTTAACACCGCCCTGCGACAGGAAACCCTTTGTCCAGGCCACCATTTGATGAGTTTCAGTCAGCAGCAGGAGGCCAGACCCGTGTCTGTGGCAGATGCATCCATTTTGTGGATCTGAGGCTCTTTTAAAATCAACCGCGTTTCAGTAAAGCAACATGTCTTCTCCCTCTAGAAGGGTGGAATGCTACCCCCGTCGCCAGAACTGGTGAGGGGTTAGTATTCCAATTCGTATGACACCTTACACGACATGTTTTGATAAAGCCAAACCAAAGTTGCTATATAACCGCGAGGATTATAAGGCACTTAATAGTATATGGTATGGCATTATCCCGGATCAGCTTAGGGAGTTGTTCCCGACAGCTGCAGACAGGCTCCGCTCATGCCAGAGCTCCATCTCACATAAAACCACGCACTCTGCCTCCAGGATTGATAAGGCCTTCCATAGGAGTGACTCACAGGTTTATATGTGTCCAGATATAGGTTTAGATATAGGTATACTATATCTAAGCAAGGGGTGATTACACCCACTTGCCCCAGCTGAGTGATCAGCCAGTTGTGTCAATTTAAGAACCAGCCAGGGGTGGCAAAAGCAATGCTTCAGCCCCTGGTAGGCCTTGGTGGCACCTATGCCCTGAGCGCCTATAGTGCATGGTACAGGGGCTGACAAGGAGTCCATTTTCCAATTGTGGTATGTACCTATAGCACATGTATTACAAATTTAGAGAGAGAACAGCAGGCTGGGGGTCTGATTAGCAGGCCCACAGCCTCAGTAAGTCGAAAACCATTGAAGCAAAAAGCAAAAATTGGGGTGACCATAGGATAGCAGACCCTACTCTCCTACACAACCCCCCCCCCCCAAACGCAGGGACATTAAACTTAACCTTGACCAGATAAGTCTTCATGTTCTAAGTGGAAGTACCTGGAGAGACCATCTGCATTACCATGGTCAGTCCCTGGGCGGTGCTCCACTGTAAAGTCCATCCCCTGTAGGGAAATGGACCACCTGAGCAGTTTGGGATTTTCACCCTTCTTCTGATTTAGCCACAAGAGGGGCTTATGGTCTGTCTGAATTAGGAAGTGAGTACCAAACAAGTATGGCCACAACTTCTTCAGGTCCCAAACCACAGCAAAGGCCTCCCTCTCAATAGCTGACCAACGTTTCTCCCTGGGGGTCAGCCTTCTGCTAATAAAAGCAATGGGCTGGTCTTGACCATCTTGATTAAGTTGTGAAAGCACAGCTCCCACCCCCAACTCAGAAGCATCTGTCTGTACAATGAACTGTTTGGAGTAGTCAGGACTCTTCAGGATAGGTGCAGAGCACATAGCCTTCTTCAGGTCATCAAATGCCTTTTGACAGCTAACTGTCCACTGAACCTTTTTGGGCATCTTCTTGGATGTCAAGTCATTCAATGGTGTCACAATGGACCCATAGTTCTTTACAAATTTTCTGTAATACCCAGTCAGGCCCAAGAAGGCTCTGACTTGGGTCTGGGTGGTGGGAGGAGCCCAGTCCTGTATGGTCTGGATCTTGCTCTCCAATGGTTGAACCTGACCCCCCACCTACTAGGTGGCCCAGGTACACAACCTTGCTCTGCCCTATCTGGCACTTATGTAGCCTTGATAGTCAGGCCTGCCTTTTGCAGGGCCTCCAGAACCTTCTTCAGGTGGATCAGGTGATCCTCCCAGGTGGAGCTAAAGACAGCAATATCATCTAAATATGCTGCGCAAAAGTCATCCAACCCAGCAAGGACTTGATTCACCAACCTTTGGAAGGTGGCAGGTGCATTCTTCAAACCAAAGGGCATTACCACAAACTGATAATGTCCACTAGGGGTAGAGAATGCTGTTTTGGCTTTTGACTCTTCAGCTAGTCTGATCTGCCAGTAGCCAGTTGTCAAATCAAATGTGCTCAGAATCTTGGAAGAAGCCAATTTATCAATGAGCTCATCTGCTCTTGGAATGGGATGTGCATCTGTCCTAGTGACAGCATTGAGACCTCCGTAGTCCACACAAAACCTCATTTCTCTCTTTCCACCTTTGGTATGAGGTTTTGGCACAAGGACCACTGGGCTAGCCCATGGGCTCTCTGATGGCTCAATCACTCCAAGCTCCAACATCTTTTGCACCTCAGCCTTTATACAATCCCTGACATGGTCAGGTTGCCTGTGGATCTTACTCTTCACAGGCAGACTGTCACCAGTGTCCACCTCATGGGTGCACCAGTTAGTGTGGCTGGGTGTGAGTGAAAACATATGCCTGTGAGCCTGCAACTAAGCAAGGGCGAATTTTGCGAATCTGGCGTTCGCGAATTTTGCGAATTTTTTTTTTTGTGTTCGCAAGGGTTTCTGCCAGTTCGCGAGGATTTGGTACTAGTTCGCAATTGCGAACTTACTTGTCGGCTCGCAACGGTCGCGACTATGTTGTTTCTACGTCTGGTTCATCATCACAGCCTCCCAGCACCCTCTGTTTCACCACTGCCATCCTCTCTTTCAGCCATGCCACCCTCTGTTACATCAATGCCACCCTCTGGTTCATCATCACTGTAGAAGATGGGGGGGGAAAGCAAGCACACCTGCCCTGCTTCAACTGACATGAATTAATTTGGGGTTAGTTTATTAACAACACCTGCCCTGCCCCAACTGACAATAATGAATTAGGGGCTAATTAATGTGTCACTGAATTTGAAGTTCCAGCCTGGCACCTGCTTGTCTGCTCCCTTAGCTGTAAATCAGGACCTTTGTGGCATACAGTTAAGGTCAGAGCAGGGTCACACAATAGTTGCAAGTAGGCAACCGAATTCTGGAGGGCCCCCTCAGGAAGCACTACAGGGAATCGTTACAAATCATGAGATTGACCTTTTGCACCTGCTCATTGGTTTTGCTGTTGCAAAAATCGTTTTTTGGTAATTTCGCGCTATTCGCGAGGCTCGGCGTCGTGCGAAACCGACCGCGGAAGCCGCCAATTCGTGCGAATGAACTTTATATTTTTTTGCGGCGTGTTATTTTGCGATGTTTTTTGCAGTATTCGCGAGCCGCTTGCAGCGCAACACGCGAATTTACCCCAAGGTCGAGTACGGGCGCGGCCATTTTGTTTGCGTGACGTATTTCCGTTTCCGCCCGCTATGTATAATCTCGCGAAGTAAGCGCATTGCGAGTACAAGTTCGCGCGAGATCGCGAGGAAAATCGCCGCGAACTTACTTTCGTGCTCGTGAACGGGCGGCCATCTTGTTTTTCATTCATTTCCTGTGTCTGGGCATGGTGTTTATCCTCTTGCTATCTTTGCCATCCTTTGCTTGTTTTCAGTTTTTTTTCGAACGATTTTGCTTCTTATCTATCCCTCTCTTTTCCTAGCTCTATATTTTTGTCTTTTCTGCTATTTTTGTTTACTTTTAAACTACTTTTTTAAACACTTTTCTTTTCTTCTTCCCTATCCTATTCCTTCTTAATTTTCTACTTCCTACCTTACCTGCCCAGACCATGGTGAAGCCAGGCGCCGTGAAGCTGCCCAGGCACTTGAGGGCCGCAGCGGCGGCGGGGAGGAGGAGTCCTGGACCCCGTGCCAGGACAGCATGCGGGCGATTGAGGGGGGAGCAGGTGACGCGACGGGAGATCTTCAGCCCGGAGGAAGTGGGCGCGCTGGTCTTCTTCGTCCAGCGCCGCCTGCCCAGGACCATCGCGGGAGGCGGCAGGATGGCGGCCGGCTACAACATCCGGGAGCACCGGAAGCGGTGGCAGAAGGTGTGCTGGGCCATGTCCCAACTCTCCGGGGTCCAGCGCACCTACAGCCAGGCCACCCACCGCTGGACGGACCTCCTGGACCGGTAGCGCGACCTGCTGGACCAGCTCGGCTTGGAGATCCCCGGGCTTGGTGAGTAGTAGTAGCTCTTTCATCACTCACTACTATGTTTTCTCCTGCTCTGTGTTGTTGTATTGCAAATATTTGTTTTTTACATGGAGCAAGCCAATAATGCTGCTGACGATTACATTGTAGTTAAATTATATTTCAAAATCTTCTGTGCGTTTCAGGTGCACTGCTCTCCTTCTCAGTGGCGTTGCTACTATGCTTATTTGTTTTCTATTTTGTGGTCTCATTGGCCTGAGTAACTATTATGTATGAGTGTACTTTACAGAACTGCGTAATGCTAGACACTAGGGGGCAGATTACATTTACAAGCCCCTTGCGCCACGTTTACGTTGCCTTGCGTGACGCAACAGCGGCGTAAACGTGGCACATCCCTGCGAGTCATTTACAGCGTGACGCATCTAGGGAGATGCGTCACGTTATAAAGCCATGGGCCTGCGCCACAATGGGTGCGTTCCTAGTACGCAGGGTGGGCGGTCCGGCGGCTGTGCGCCTCGCAAAAGTGCCTGCGTGAAATCTACAAGATTTAACGCAGGCACTTCTGCGACGCTGCTACTTCAATTCAATTCCTTATGCCTGCTTGAGGAAGGCGTAAGGACTGACACAGCATGTTAAGTATTGGGTGGCCCTGAGCATTACTGGAGTTGCATTGCGTTGGCGACGTGACTCCAGCGATGCGCCGCTCTTACGTGACGAGATGCGTCACGCAAGTGCCTACCCTTGCGCCAGGGCGCGCCGCATTGTAAATGAGGCGCATCTGCCGTGTCGCAAGGGTAGTTTTGCGTGACGCATTTGATCTGGCGCATCTCTGGAGATGCGCCAGAACGCGTAAGTAAGTATGCCCCTAAGGGGCAGAATTGCAATTACCGTCGCATCCCTGCAAAGTAGCAGGGATGCGCCAGTAATTGTGCGGCCCGCTACCACCACCAAACATGGTGCGCCGTATTTGCAATGCGGCGCACCATGGGCCCAAAACGTCACCGAAGCTTTACTGCTGGAGTTGCGTCGCAACGATGGCGCAGCTCCAGCAATGCTCTGGGGTACCCTATCTCCCCAATGCTGGGTCAAGCCATACGTCTGCTTCAAGCAGGTGCAGGGTTTGTGTGACGCATTATTGTCCTAAAGGTGACTGATTGAAATTTTGTAGATTCCCTCAGCCACTTTTAGGATGTGTTCCAGCGCAGGAATCCCCTCCCTTGCGCCGGAACGCCCCCTGATGGCGCAGGGCTTTATAACGGGATGCATCTCCCAAATGCGTCACGTTGTTATAATATTATACGCCGCACCATGGCGCCTCTTTTGTTCAGCTGCTGCGTCACAAAAGTCACGCAAGAACGGAGCAAAAGAGCCGCAAGGGGCTTAAATCTGCCCCTTCCTTTGTACCCCTGACAATAAGAAAAATAGTGGCAGTGGATTGATAGTTTGACTATTTAAATGACTGGTTATGTAGCAGGCAACTGTTAGTGTTGTCACTGATCTGACTGAAATCACAATGGAGTTTGTCTGTCACTTTGCGTCTTGCCTGCGGACTGCTGCCTGCCAGTCCTAGGTGAACCTTTCAGTACTTTGTTTAGTGAGTTACGTGACTTTCGAAGTCGCAGGTCCGCAAATCAATGAAAACTAACCCTAATCAATATAATTTCGCGGAAATATTTTGTTATTGTTGTTTTGAAATGTTTGATTTGGTTGACATTGACAAGCAACAATCATCCATGTTTTCTGTTCTTTCTTTCATGTTGTACGTCAGCTCCCCCCAGGGGCGAGGGGACACAGGAGCAGCAGGCGGCGGCGGATGCTGTTGAACAGGGCCAGGATCGGGCAGGCGAGGGCTCCTTTGCTGGCCCCAGTAAGTTATCATTTTAGACTAGTACCTATTTTTCCTAGCGTTCCTCATTTGATTTTTTCAAAATCGTCTTTGATCTTCTTGTAGACTGTATCTAAATTCTTATCCTGCCTCTACTATGACTCCCTGTGGTATTACTAGATTATTCTTATTAGTCTGTCTGTGTAGCTAACTAAGATTGTACGGTTGGCGAAACTCACATTCTAGTCAGCAATAGCTCTATCAACTTAGTGCAGTCCTCTGGGATCGTCCATAATGTCTTTTGAAGTGTTCTATCTGCTTTGAAAATTCCCAACTATAAAATGTGAATGACCACCAAGAAAGAATAAGATACTACCTTTTGGTTTGGATAGGAGGACAATCCATACCACTACTGTTGCGGGGACAATTCTTCTGCAGAAACAGAACTATGGACAATAAATAGTGCATTGCTTATCAATTATAATAGGCTCTGTTAGAGTTTCCACATACCTCTGTGATAACAGACTTTGAACCCCCAATGTCCTTACTGACTGACTACATAGTGTGGCACAGTCATTTACCTCCCGAATTCATCGATGATTGATCCCCAATGATGATTATCCAATGTAGCTCAAGAGTACGGAGTCAGAGTCAAGAAGTGTCAGAGGCACGGACTCATGCTTGCAAAAATTGCAAAACCGTTCGCTCAGTCACTCTAGTCTGGACCAAAAAACACAGAGTCTATTTAAGTTTAAAAGCTTTATTAAAAGTAAACACATTTATTAAAATGAAGTCATAATAAAACTAAACGTTTAACTGATAATGGAAAAGTGGTTAGTGCTGACGATTAATTGAAGACATTTCTTGTGGTCGAGCCGAGCTCTCACCTGGTTTCAACTTGATCTTGTTGTTAGAAGTCCATCTTCTGTCTGTGTGGAGAAAAATGGTGCGTGTTAAAAAGCCAGCCTTCATCAGTTGTGCCAAAAAGTGCAGCAAGACAACACCCTTCCCTGGAAAAAGGGACATTTTTTTTTTACTTTAGAGTAGACAGTCACAAAATACATTGTTTTCACATGTCTTCATTCCTAGCCCAAATACTAGTGAGTGGTTTATTCTAACATTCTTAAATGTACTTTGTAGGTGGAACATCTGGTGGCGGGGCCAGCGCGGAGGTGGTGGTGCTCGACACGGAGGCGGCGGCTGTAGTGCCGGATGTGAGAGTTGAGACTGTGGTGGTGGCGGGCAGAGGTAAGCTCTTATATATTCCTTACTTATTGAGATTGAAGACGTGGCTGGGAAGGAAAGAATATGAGATGCATGGCTGGGTGAATGATGAAGCAATGATGGGTGGAAGGACAACAGCCTGGGTGGGTGACACAGAAACTGTATGTGTCCATATACCTGGATCATGCTACTATCTGACTCTTAGATAGCATATGTGTATCTAGAGCAGGGGTACTCATAGTACGGCCCGCGGGCCGGTGGCGGCCCGGCAAGCCTTCCTTGGCGGTGCGCAGACCTTGCAGACAATCACTGCTCCCCCGGCCCCCACAGAGCAGAGGCTTTGTTGTATTTCACCTGTTAGTGCCCCTGCATCTCCACTCTGACAATCACTGCTCCCCCGGCCCCCACAGAGCAGAGTGGAGATGCAGGGCCACAAAGAGGTGAAATAGACCAAAGCCTCTGCTCTGTGGGGCCGGGCGAGCAGTGATTGTCAGGGTGGAGATGCAGGGGCGCTACAACAAACAAAGCCTCAATAATATGTTAATGGTCTTTTAAAGACCTGTTAAGTACTTTGGTGTGGCTGTCTGTGTGTGCGCGTTGAGGAAGCTGTCTCAGCCCGGGCTGAAGGCTGACACAGACAGACACACACACAGTGAGATGACAGAGGGGGAGGGAGAGGGAGGGCAGGAGGGAGAGAGAGATGGAGAGGGAGGGCAGGAGGGAGAGCAGGAGGGAGAGAGATGTATGTAAATGCTGGGTCTGGTGGCTCAGTGGATGAAGGCATCTGCTGCAGGGACCTGTGTGCAACCTCATGGTCACAAGTTTTCGTTTTGCTTTAGCCCCGCCCCCTCTGACTCCGCCCCCACCAGTGCGGCCCTCGGCCACAAACTACACTGTAAATTTAGCCCCCGAGAGAAAGTTTGTGAGTACCCATGATCTAGAGAGAGTAGACGGTCAGTGGATGAACTAAGTGTAACTTTGAAGAGCATGTAACACTGCACCCGCACGTCCGTTCCAGTGTAGGAAAGGCAAGGAAAAGAAGTTGTAATTTTGTCCAAATACTACCATCAATAGTAGCAGTAGTTTGTAATGCAAGCACAGCATAGACCCGGTTATTACGGTGGCCACTCCCTACCTCTCTTAATAAGTTTAGTAGTACTCAGTCATTCATGTGTGGATGTATCACTGGTCACTCAATAAAAAGCAAAGCACCTAAAGTCATCCCATATGTAAGCAAAAACATCCCATGTGAAGTGATAGATAATCAGATTATTTATCTTCTTCATTTTCCATTTCTAGTAGTCATTTGCACTGTAGGGTGAAAGTTAAATTAATTAAGCAGTAGCCCTTGTAACAGAGTATTCTCAGTGCCACCCGTAATAGAAAAGTAAGAGCTTCACCACCTGCATGTACTGGACCGGTACAGTAACGCAAGTCTAGGTCACTCATCATGGCGTGCGTCTCTTTTTCTCGGGTGCAAGTTCACTGCGCTGGCATTATGCCGGCTTGCAGAAGATAACGTACCAATTTTCCTAAACAAGAGACAAGAAGAAGAATAAGACTGGTGTACTTTCATAGTCGACTCCAATGTAAGTCCATAGTGCTCGTAGAATTTGTTCCTTAAACTCCCACTAATGTTAGAGCAAGGATGAAGAAGTGGGAGGTTAGATAGATACTGGCCTCAATAGTTATGTAATGCGCTTGCCAGTTGCTAGTTGTACTGTAACACAAATTTCTGCAGAATGATTGAGTTAATCTTAAAGAGCATTGGTTACAGACTATGTCTTTCTTTCTTCATATAGATGCTCCTTCCAAACCAACAAGGAGGAAGGAGCTGGCTAGAGCGGCCCGGCAATGGAGGATCGATGCCACTGTTGCTGAATATCGGCGGCTGGTGGACCTGGAGGACAACGAAAGTGCGCAGTCGACCACGACAACAACGTCGGCTGCATCAGCCTCCGTGCCCCCACGGGCTGCCACCCAGCACAGTGCTCCAGCCAGACCGAGCCGGGCTGCCAAAGCCAAACGCCGAGCAGCAAGGACAACAGCCGCCTCTCACAGCCATTGCAACTACAAGGCACGCCTGCGCCGCAGTACCCTGAGGGTGTCCCGCCTTCAGCAGGAGCTCCACCACTTTACCAACGTGTTGGAGGGTCTCCGCTTAGAGCACGCCTTGCTCCGCGAGGAGTTTGATGCCCTGGCCCAAAAAGTCAACAGCATCCACCCATAGTGCCCCTTGCCCCTTTTTTAGAGACTTTTGGGGGGTGGGAATCGGGAGTTGGGTTTGGGACTTTTAAAGGACAACCGTTGGGGTTAGGGAGGGTCTTGCGGGAGATTATTTTGTTAGGGATATAAATATACTTTTTCAAACTTTATCTGAGCATACCTGTTTTTTACTGCTTTTGAGTCTGGTGGGTGAGGGTTTAACAGTAAGTTTGTTTTCCTGAATAGTCCTAGGACTTTAGTAGTACTACCGTCAATCTCTCGTCTCTCCTAATACTCCATTATACTACCTCCAACCAAACGCTTATCTTACCTGTAATTTGTGTTTGAAAGTAGGGCTAGGCCCAGGGCTGGCTCCACGGGAAACAGCAAATAAGGTTGGCAATCCAGGGCGGATGAAATGTCCTCACTGCGGTGGTACTAGTGGTGTGACACAGTGGCAGTTGCATGCCTATGGAAAAAAAGAAAATGAAACCTGGTTTGTCCTTACTGTAGCATTACAACGGTACGATAGAGAATATAGCAGGTGACAGTACACTAGACTACAACAGTGCCACAATGTAGCCTAACAAATGGTAAAGTATTTATAGTATAACTTGTACTTGCGTAGGATTTCTTTGACATTGGCTAATACTACAAGAAATAGTACTGAAGCTGAGTAAGTCTAGAATATATCCTCGGATTCCTTCACCAGCCTGTTGCTATGACCTTATCCTCCCCAGCAAGTGTGTGGAATTATTGATGTCAGTTAGTCACACATCAAGCAAAACCACACAACCCGGGGGAAGAGGGTTAGGGTTTGTAAAATGGATAGAAATAGGGGGTTTCTTTTTGGGTAGGTTTTGTTGAGAGAAAAAAAAGCACAGCATGGACAAACAATAATTGAACATAAAGAAATTTTTTGTTACAAAGCTAACCATAAATCTTTTACGTGACATAAAGGAAGTGCATGCACTACTGAATGCATTGTTACAGAAAAGTAAGTAGTACTTTCGACAACCGTGAATGCCAGAATGCGACAGTACAGGGCTACATTAAATTAGGTTAAAAAAATAGCCGAAGTAAAACATATAGAATGGCAGTAGGGATCAATTTAGAAGCAGAGAGAGATCCAAGAAATGCAGTCACACACACTCATTGAATAAAATAATGGATACTGTATCTGTACTGTTGTAGTTGTCCTGTTGAATTTGGTAAGTAAGTTGCATGCAGCAAACAATTCCTCTTATTAGCGGCACTCCTCCATTCCAGCTGGCGCTTCGTCCATCAATGTTGGTGACCAGAAGACACCCTGTACACTGCCTGCCTGGCGGATGCTGAATTGCGGCTCGCTAATGTGAAGCCTGATTCCATCCTTTTTTCCCCATTGCAGACTGAAACCCGGCCTGTAATTATTGAACGAAAAACAGTACAGATAAATAAATATAAGGTATATACGCTGTGTAGTGCAAAAAGTCACACTTTGATTTTCCTAATAGACAGTACAACATTTTTGAAAGTGCGTACTCTGTCTGAGTCACTTTTTCAAGGATAAATAAGTATGGGCGAATTAATTTAGCGGATCTTTCCCCTCAAGCTAGGTGTACTGTAAACTGTGTTTTAGAGCAAAATTAGACCTTACCAGCAGTGCTTCCACCCAGACCCTTACTAAAGCCAGTTGCAAAAATGTAGAAGACCCCCAATCAGATCTCAAAAAACGAGGCCTAGCAGAAAACTGGTGACAAAACGTACTTCAAAAGTAAAAGTAGGCCCAAATACCCCCTTACCCACCGTGGATTGTATTCAAACCACATGCAAGCAAGCAAAAGTATCCATAGCCAGCATCGCTCCAAGACTCGAAAAACCCCCACCCAAACACATGCAATAGAAATACTGCTAACCCTAACGAGCCCTAAGTTAAGAATAGTGGCAGAGGCTTTCTTTAACTATGCCAAATCCCCCCTTTCCTACCATGGATTTTCTTCAAATGACTTGCAACCAAAATTACACATTCTCACGAGTGCTCTAAGACCCCAGAACTCAGTTGCAAAAAACTAGAACACCCCAAAACACATGCAATCCTGCTGCTAGAGCTAACCCTAACGAACCCTAAGTTACAAAAAGTGCCAAAAGGCTTTTCCTTATGGATTTTGTCCCAACCACTTCTATCCGGTATTAGACCTTCCCAGGAATGCCCCAAGACCCGCCAACCCACCCGCCAAAAAGCACAACACCCACAAACAGCCCAAAAGAAAAATCTCCTACTTACAATATTTCTTGGCCTTCGGTCCAAACGCGCTGTGTAGCTAGGCCATAACTCCGGTTTACCACCACGGATTTCCTGAAAAGCAAATGCAATCAAGATTAGAGTGTCCCAGCAGTGCTCCCAGACCCTGAAACTCACCCACAAACAGCCGGAACCCCCCCAAAGAGCTCCTCAAAGGCAAGCAAGTCAGCAAAAACACAAACAAAATTCCGCCTCCGATTTGGTCCAAACCACTTTTATCCGGTATTAGAGCTTCCCAGCAATGGCCCCAGAGCCGTCAACCCAGGAGAAAACGAGTAGAAGACCCCCAAACAGCCAAAGAGCAAAAGTACAAAAATGGGGACTTAGTCATTTTTTGGCCAATTTCCCAAATCACTCCGCGCGTGCTCTGCAGCTAGGCCCTAACTCCCCTCTGCCACCATGGATGTGCTTTAAACCTCTTGCAAAGTAAAGTATCCATAGCCAGCAGTGCTCCCAGACCCCGAAACCCACCCACAAACACCAGGAAGCCCCCCAAACAGGCCCCCGAAAATGCTACATTGAGCAAAATGTCAGAAATAGCAAAAAAAAATCCTTATGGATTTTGTCCCAACCACTTCTATCCGGTATTAGACCTTCCCAGGAATGCCCCAAGACCCGCCAAACCACCCGCCAAAAAGCACAACACTCCCAAACAGCCCAAAAGCAAAATCTCATACTTACAATATTTCTCGGCCTTCGGTCCAAACGCGCTGTGTAGCTAGGCCATAACTCCGGTTAACCACCACGGATTTCCTGAAAAGCAAATGCAATCAAGATTAGAGTGTCCCAGCAGTGCTCCCAGACCCCGAAACCCACCCACAAAGACCAGGAAGCCCCCCAAACAGGCCCCCGAAAACGCTACATTGAGCAAAATGTCTGAAATAGCAAAAAGAAATCCTCATGGATTTTGTCCCAACCACTTCTATCCGGTATTAGACCTTCCCAGGAATGCCCCAAGACCCGCCAACCCACCCGCCAAAAAGCACAACACCCCCAAACAGCCCAAAAGCAAAATCTCATACTTACAATATTTCTCGGCCTTCGGTCCAAACGCGCTGTATAGCTAGGCCATAACTTCCGTTTACCACCTCGGATTTCCTGAAAAGCAAATGCAATCAAGATTAGAGTGTCCCAGCAGTGCTACCAGACCCCAAAACCCACCCACAAACACCAGGAAGCCCCCCAAACAGGCCCCCGAAAAGGCTACATTGAGCAAAATGTCAGAAATAGCAACAAAAAAAATCCTTATGGATTTTGTCCCAACCACTTCTATCCGGTATTAGACCTTCCCAGGAATGCCCCAAGACCCGTCAACCCACCCGCCAAAAAGCACAACACCCCCAAACAGCCCAAAAGCAAAATCTCCTACTTACAATATTTCTCGGCCTTCGGTCCAAACGCGCTGTGTAGCTAGGCCATAACTCCGGTTTACCACCACAGATTTCCTGAAAAGCAAATGCAATCAAGATTAGAGTGTCCCAGCAGTGCTCTCAGACCCCGAAACCCACCCACAAACACCAGGAAGCCCCCCCAAACAGGCCCCCGAAAACGCTACATTGAGCAAAATGTCAGAAATAGCAAAAAAAAAATCCTTATGGATTTTGTCCCAACCACTTCTATCCGGTATTAGACCTTCCCAGGAATGCCCCAAGACCCGCCAACCCACCCGCCAAAAAGCACAACACCCCCAAACAGCCCAAAAGCAAAATCTCCTACTTACAATATTTCTCGGCCTTCGGTCCAAACGCGCTGTGTAGCTAGGCCATAACTCCGGTTTACCACCACGGATTTCCTGAAAAGCAAATGCAATCAAGATTAGAGTGTCCCAGCAGTGCTCCCAGACCCCGAAACTCACCCACAAACAGCCGGAACCCCCCCAAAGAGCTTCTCAAAGGCAAGCAAGTCAGCAAAAACACAAACAAAATTCCGCCTCCGATTTGGTCCAAACCACTTTTATCCGGTATTAGAGCTTCCCAGCAATGTCCCCAGACCCGTCAACTCACCCGCAAAGAAGTAGAACACCACCACAAGTGCTGAGTCTTTCTTCATTGGGCGTAAACCAGCCCTCTGCTTTGATGGAAATAGGAGTCTGGAGGAGGAGGATAGAGGAGCATGTTCTTCTGAACTTGTGAACCTGAGGAATGCAGACTGCGGCACCTTCAAATCAATAAGCAAACAAGTGAAGACAGTTCTGCTGATGGGCTTGTTTTTGTGATTAGGTGACTGAAGTTTGAATTATATTAACTGTGCACAACAAAGAAAGACAGACACACAGGAATAAAAGTGAATAAGGACGAAAAAGAAAGTTATTGGTTCATTGTCTCATTTTCAGGGCTCGGTGTCACGGTCCACGAATAAGAATAAGGCTTCGTCATCATACTCTGCGAATTCAGGCAGGGTGAGCTCAGTGTCACCTGACAGAGAAGAAATTCCCTCATCTATGTTGCTGTCCACCTCGTCTTCATCCGGTGTGCTTTCTCGTACTCTGTAATCTGGTGGTATGAGGTGCTGATTCATCTTGATCATTGTTAACCTCTCCACATTTTTGGGCGAGAGGCGGCTCCGTTTGGAAGTTACAATGCCACCAGCAGCACTGAAAACACATTCAGAAGTTATGCTTGCGAGTGGGCAAGACAAGTAGTTTAAAGCCAGGTTGGAGAGCTGTGGCCACAATTCTTTTTTCCCATGCCAATACGCCAATGGGTCAGCATTAACATAGACCTCTGTTGAGTCATTCAGATAGTCCTTCACCATCGACTCAAGGTGCTCCTCCAAGGTTCCTCCACTTTGCTTAGCTGTTGCTGTGACCTTTTGAGAACCAAACCCAAGCCGAGCTAGCCAATCCTCTTCAGCCTCCAATGTTACTGTTGTGTCTGGTGGTGCAGATGATCCGGTTGCCGGTGTCTTTAACGGCTGAGAGGTCACTTGTGCCGCAGCCACAGGTGCAGAAGTGGATTGTTGTGACTGGGGATGGCCTGCTGATGTACTGCCTTTTCCTTCAATTTTCTGCCGTTCTCTTTCAAACCTCTTGGCTGAGGAGGCTAGCCACTGTTTGTACTTTGTAACATCTTTATCAGCAAAAGGAAAGAATGCTTGGCCTGCCAGCGCCTTTTTGTAGCGTGGATCCAGAATAGTAGCACAAATGCTGGTTTGAGTGGATCATTTTAAGACGTTCATCACCTTGTAGGCGCTCTAATAATTTCTCCACCAGAACAAAAGGGTCTTGGTTTTTTCATCTTTTTGAAACACAGAACACACCTCCTTTAGTTGGTGCTCCAGCATGTACAACAATGGGATAGCTTTTCCCAAATTACAGTCCTCCTTGCTGACTGCACGCGTGAAGAACTCAAAAGGACGAAGCATGCGTGTCAGGCTTTTAACTATGTCCCATTGCGCCGCACCCATCCTCAGGTCCTCCTTCTGAGCTGTACCCTGTGTTAAGAAATAGTGATCGAGTACCGTATACTGCTCATACAGATGCTCAAGCATGTAGAAGGTTGAGTTCCAACGTGTTGCCACCTCCTGGATGAGTGCTTTCACTGGCATTCGACGTTCATATAGCAGGGTCCTCAGATGCTTCCGGGCCTTAAAAGAATGGCTGAAATGTTTGCACATTTTTCGGCAGGTGTCCACTACCCTGTACGCTGCACTGTCTTTATCACTCAAGAATTGTTTGACAACCAGGTTTATACAGTGCGCCAAACACGGCACTCTGAAATAGTCACCCAGCTCCATGGCCTTAACTACATTGGCGCCATTATCCATGGAAACATAACCAACCTGGCGTTTTTTGGGGACAGCCAGTCAAGGACCTTTGTGTTAAACACATCCAAAATGTTTTCTGCTGTGTGACGTTTCTCCAAACCAAACATGGCTAGTGTTGCATGTTTCCGAGCAGCTTTAAAAACTTGGTCCGGGTCAACACCTGCGTTTAGCTTTGCTTTAACCCCTGAAAAAGAGACCCAGTGTGCAGTGATGCACATGTAATCAGCGCCTGCGCCACTGGTCCACATGTCTGTTGTCAGATGTATAGTGTGTACAGCACTCTTCTGCAAAGCTGCCCCAATCACCTCCAGAACATCTTCATGTAGTGCTGGAACCGCAACTCGGGCAAAATAGAACCGGCTAGGAACCTTCCATTTAGGGCAGAGCGCTGCCACTAATTCTAGAAAACCAACCCCTTCTACAAAAGAAAAAGGGAGAAGGTCCAGAGCTAGCATTTTAGCCAGCTTAGTGTTATACAGACGCGTCAGTGGGTGGTTGCGTTCATATTGCGCTTCTGTAAACAACATCTTTTTAATGTTGCCCTGGACCAAGGATTTACGGGATGATGATGTTGATATCTTCGACCCAGTTACGCTCGCTGATGAACTTTTTCGCATTGGTGTATCACTCTCTCCCACACTCTTAGTTTGGCTCACATGGGGTGTGCTGCTGACAGGGGTACTGGGTGTAAGTGAAGTGTTTAATTCGTCTTCTTCCTCCTCGTCATCATCAGATGAAACATCAACGTTTTCATTACGTGCAATTCGGGCTTCCTTGATCGCCTGTAGGTGCGCAAACCATTGGACAGCGTGCTGTCTCCTAAGATGACCTCTCTGGCCTCGGGTACCATAGTTGGTACCAAACTTACCACGACTAACTCGAAACTTACAAATGCTAAAAATGGCTACGTTTTCCTTTTTTGGGCAAACACTAAAGAAGTCCCAAACTGCAGACTTGAAATGTCTTTGGGGGCCGGAGGAGGCGGCGATACTGGTGGTGGTGGTCCTGCTGCTAATGCCAGATGAAGTGGAGGATGTGGATTGCCGAACTTCAGTACGTTTTGCACTTTCACGACCACTAATTGAGGTCGAGGTGGATGGAGGTCCCTTCTTGCGAGGAAGAAATATGGAAGCGGTAGGTGTTGGTGTACTAGTTAACTCCAATGATTGTTGTGTTTCGTTTGCCTCCTCATCGACATCATCATCACGCTCAGCAGCTCCTCGGGATAGGGTCAAAATGTCTCTTTGCTGCATGCCCGCTGGGGCTGCAGTGACCTTTATGATGACTGGCTCGTCGTCGTGAGAGGCTTCATCAGCAGCAGTATCCGTCACTTCTTGTTGAGCCTCATCACACTCCATAGCTATGAGTTTTTCGACGACCTTCCTTTTACGCTTAGGTACCTTTGTCAGATCATGGTGTGCCTCACTCTCAGACTGCCGTGATGGTTCCCAATCTTCATCCAGATCATCAGAAGGAAGTGGGCTTGAAGAAGATGTAGACACCCCACTTGATCTTTTCCTTGCTAGGGATGTGGAAGACAATGAATGATCATCAGGAGGATTGGCTTCCTCAAATGATACCTCGGTTTGATTGTCAATTTCCTGATGTGCCCCTACTTCGGGAGGAACAACTATTGTGGGCACTTGTGACCCTCCATGCACCTCTGCTTGCGCATCTCCTTGCGCTGCCTCTCCTTCCACATGTACTTGGGCTTGTACTTGCACATGTTGTTGTTGTTGCGGCTGTGGTTGTTCAACACTTGTCAGATGAGTTACAACAACCTGTGTTGATTCAGGGACATTTGCTGCTACTTTCTAGCGATGAGCCAACATCACTGGTCGATGGTGATTGAAGAAGTACACTGACTGCCTCTGCAGCACTCAAGGGCTTTGACTTAAGTTGGCGTGGTGGAGGTGGTGGAGGCACTGAGCCCAATGGAGCGGGGGTGCTGCTCCCAGCTTGATCCCCAGCAGATCCCGCTGCTGCTGCAGGCATACTTTTTTTTTTACTCCCAAAAAAAGCGGCGGCCGGCACACCAGCCTCCTTGGTAACTTGCTTCTTCTGCTCCTTACTGGCAACTTTCTTGCTAGAGGAGCTACGGAGAACTTTTTTGGGGGCCATCTTCTTCAGAGCAGGTCAGAACAGCAGGCCGCAGTTGCACGAGTTGCAGAGTTGTCTGTGGCCAGACGTGACGTCGCGTGACGTTATGCTGCACACACACACCGCTGCAGGACTTCTTCCTGGCACTGGTGGTTCTCTTGAGTCTTGTGCACCTAAAAGCAATGGAAGACAGAGGAACATCAATTCAGTTATACACCCCAAAAAAATCGGAAAAAAACTGAAAAATCAGCACAATCCCACGCCCTCCATGATGCTTAAATTCAAGACACCCCACAGAAAGACTAGGCCCATGCAACACTCACTAGTCACTACCCCTGGTGAAAAGGCCACAACAACAGGCCAAAAAAACGAAAATCACAGAAAAATTAGCAAAATCCCAAGACATCCAGCCCCTCCATGATGTTTAAATTCAAGACAACCCACAGAAAGACTAGGCCCATGCACCACTCACTACCCCTGGGCATAATGGATGAAAGCTAGGCAAAATGGGTGCAGGCCTGAGAACACTGCCTGCATTCAAAATGCCCCCCTCCCTCACAGCACATGGCCAGGGCCTGTAGCAGCACTCAAAATGGCCCCCCAACCACATGGCCTGTCCACAACAGGCCAAAAAAACGAAAATCACAGAAAAATCAGCACAATCCCAAGCCATCCAGCCCCTCCATGATGTTTAAATTCAAGACAACCCACAGAAAGACTAGGCCCATGCACCACTCACTACCCCTGGGCATAATGGATGAAAGCTAGGCAAATGGGTGCAGGCCTGAGAACACTGCCTGCATTCAAAATGGCCCCCTCCCTCACAGCACATGGCCAGGGCCTGTAGCAGCATTTAAAATGGCCCCCAACCACATGGCCTGTCCACAACAGGCCAAAAAAACGAAAATCACAGAAAAATCAGCACAATCCCAAGCCATCCAGCCCCTCCATGATGTTTAAATTCAAGACAACCCACAGAAAGACTAGGCCCATGCACCACTCACTACCCCTGGGCATAATGGATGAAAGCTAGGCAAAATGGGTGCAGGCCTGAGAACACTGCCTGCATTCAAAATGGCCCCCTCCCTCCCAGCACATGGCCAGGGCCTGTAGCAGCACTCAAAATGGCCCCCAACCACATGGCCTGTCCACAACAGGCCAAAAAAACGAAAATCACAGAAAAATCAGCACAATCCCAAGCCATCCAGCCCCTCCATGATGTTTAAATTCAAGACAACCCACAGAAAGACTAGGCCCATGCACCACTCACTACCCCTGGGCATAATGGATGAAAGCTAGGCAAAATGGGTGCAGGCCTGAGAACACTGCCTGCATTCAAAATGGCCCCCTCCCTCCCAGCACATGGCCAGGGCCTGTAGCAGCACTCAAAATGGCCCCCAACCACATGGCCTGTCCACAACAGGCCAAAAAAACGAAAATCACAGAAAAATCAGCACAATCACAAGCCATCCAGCCCCTCCATGATGTTTAAATTCAAGACAACCCACAGAAAGACTAGGCCCATGCACCACTCACTACCCCTGGGCATAATGGATGAAAGCTAGGCAAAATGGGTGCAGGCCTGAGAACACTGCCTGCATTCAAAATGCCCCCCTCCCTCACAGCACATGGCCAGGGCCTGTAGCAGCACTCAAAATGGCCCCAAACCACATGGTCTGTCCACAACAGGCCAAAAAAACGAAAATCACAGAAAAATCAGCACAATCCCAAGCCATCCAGTCCCTCCATGATGTTTAAATTCAAGACAACCCACAGAAAGACTAGGCCCATGCACCACTCACTACCCCTGGGCATAATGGATGAAAGCTAGGCAAAATGGGTGCAGGCCTGAGAACACTGCCTGCATTCAAAATGGCCCCCTCCCTCACAGCACATGGCCAGGGCCTGTAGCAGCACTCAAAATGGCCCCCAACCACATGGCCTGTCCACAACAGGCCAAAAAAACGAAAATCACAGAAAAATCTGCACAATCCCAAGCCATCGAGCCCCTCCATGATGTTTAAATTCAAGACAACCCACAGAAAGACTAGGCCCATGCACCACTCACTACCCCTGGTGAAAAGGCCACAACAGGCCAAAAAACGAAAATCACAGAAAAATCAGCACACTCCCAAGCCATCCAGCCCCTCCATGATGTTTAAATTCAAAACACCCCACAGAAAGACTCAGTGCACCCACCACTGAGTACCCCTGGGCAAAAGGCCCCAAAACAGCCCAAAAATCAAAAATTCCAAAATTGTAGTTGCAGCAACTGTAATGCCCCAAACAAACTTACTTGTGAAATTTCTAATCCAAAAGTGATCCAAAGAAAGTCAAAAAGGCCTCAAATCCAAATATCCAGCAGCATCCACAAAAGTAATCCTTCCAGCTCCAGATCCAAATGAAAAGTGACCAGGAGATGGACAAAGCACTGGGAGGAGCCTGCTGGACAGGAACAGGAAGTTGAAGACTGTGGGGCACTTCCTTCCTCCCACCCCCCCCTCCCCAAAATGGACTCCTCGCAAAAAAAGTGCAGGCAAATGTCAACCTGAGGAGTTATTCAGATAAAAATCATCATTTCCAGAAGGTTTATGCCGCTTGCTGGTGGATTTCTTGTGCAGAATTGCAAATTTTGTATTTTCGCGAGTGTGAGATTGTTGCTGCTCGCCGCATCTCCAAGCTCGCAATTGTGAAGTACCGCGATACGTGATCACGGCGTACTCGCGTTGACAAACTCTCGCTGTACAAGTTGGCAAGCCGCGATTACGTAATCGCGCTTGCCAAATTCCAGCGGGATCCCGCAGCAAGATCCAAAATGGCGCAGCACTCGCAAAATATCAAGAAAAATAACTCGGCAAACGATGAATGACGGTAAGTAAACGCCGCGCGCCGCAAAATTGTATCACCAAGAAAAAAAAAATCCGCTGTGTGCGAATTTGCGGATTTTGTGGGAAATTCGCGAATCTCGCGGATTGCGAATTTTCCGAAAATCCGCAAAATCCGCGAGCGGAACGGATTTTAAGCCCATGCTTACCTGCAACACCTGTCTGCAGTCCACCTGTTGCTGCTCAGTGAGGCTGCCTGCCAAGGCTACTCCATCAACTGAACCATCATCAGGGTTCTGGGAAAGCAGGTCTGGGAGAGGGTCACTCTCTTCCTCCTGATCCCCATCTGTGGCCATGAGGAGACTCATGTCCTCCCTGTCAACAAATGCTTTCAAACGGTTCACATGGAGCACCCTGTGGGGGCTCCTAGGGGTGCCAAAGTCAACCACATAGGTGACTTCTCCCTTTTTCTCAATGATAGGGTAGGGTCCAGTCCATTTGTCCTGGAGTGCTGCTGGGCCCTCTGGGTCCAACACCCACACCTTCTGCCCTGGCTGGAACTCAACCAGAACAGCCTTTTGGTCATGCCAAGCTTTCTGTAATTCTTGACTTGCCTCAAGGTTTTTGGATGCTCTCTCCATGTATTCAGCCATCCTGGAGCGGAGACCAAGTACATAGTCCACAATATCTAGCTTAGGCTTTTTGAGAGGTAACTCCCATCCTTCCTGGACCCATCACAGGGTGGCCAAACAAAAGTTCAAAAGGGCTGTAGCCAACCCCCTTCTGTGGGACCTCTCTGTAAGCAAAGAGCAAGCAGGGTAAAAGGATGTCCCATTTCCGCCTAAGCTTCTCTGGTAGACCTTTTATCATTCCCTTTAGGGTCTTGTTTAAGCATGAGCGGGAAATCCGTTACGCCCGCAGATTTTGCGGATTTTTGGGAAATCTGCAATCCCCGCAAAATCCGCAAAAAAAAATCCGCGGACGTAACGGGTTCAAAAGTTGAACCCCCACTCATGTAACTATTTTACAATGGCGCCAGCAAGCTGCCAGCGCCGTTGTAAAATAGTTACAAAGTTAGCTTGCACAGGAACCACTAGATAAAACGAAGCAGGTGCTGCTTTATTTTATCTAAGTGCTTCCTGTGCAAGCTAACTTTGTAACTATTTTACAACGGCGCTGGCAGCTTGCTGGTGCCATTGTAAAATTGTTACATCATACATGCCAACATTAAACAGGTCTTACAACAAAAAAAATTACCTATTTTTTAAAAACAACACATAAAATGAACTTCGTAAACTTTATTTTTACACTATGGAATAATTCCTTATTTTTAGTAATATCGGGGGAAAACTGTCAAAATTATGACGTGGTATCACCTAATTCATTATTCTCACATTTCATTAAAAGCTATTGTGATGCAAGTGCTGTGCAGTCACCCCCCACCCGTGGGCTTTCCAGAGCGCACACACATGCTTGTTACATGAGTAGGCTGGGCACATTGTGTTCGCACGGGTTTCTAAAGTTCGAGAGGGTTTTGTACAATTTCGCAATTTGCAAAATTGTACAAAACCCTAGCGAACTTGCAGAAACCCGTGCGAACACAAAAAAAACCATCCGCAAAATCCGCGAGAATTCGCGGATTTTGCGGATTTTCGCAGTCCGCAAATTCGCAAATCCGCAAATTTGCGGATTGCCAATCTGCAAAATCCGCCCATGCCTAGTCTTGTTGAACCTTTCAACAAGCCCATTGCACTGTGGATGGTAGGGTGTGGTAAACTTGTAGTTTACTCCACACTCTTTCCACATTGCTTTAAAGTATCCAGACATAAAGTTGGTACCTCTGTCTGAAAGAACCTCCTTTGGAAAGCCCACTCTTGAGAAAACTGCAATGAGGGCTTTTGCCACCACAGGTGCTGTGGTGGTCCTAAGGGGAATTGCCTCTGGGTACCTGGTGGCATGATCCACTACCACCAGTATAAATCTGTGCCCAGATGCTGTTTGAGGATCCATGGGACCCACAATATCTATTCCAACTCTTTCAAAGGGTACCTCCACAACAGGTAGTGGTATCAGGGGGGCCTTTGTTGTGCCACCTGACTTACCACTGGCTTGGCAAGTGACACAGGAGCGACAAAACTCCTTGACATTTTCTGACATGTGAGGCCAGTGAAAGTGTGGAACAAGCCTGTCCCAAGTCTTATTCTGGCGTAAGTGTCCTGCAAGGGGAATATCATGGGCCAAGGTGAGAAGGAAACCCCTAAACTTCAAAGGTAATACCAACCTCCTGGTGGCACCAGGCTTGGGGTCTCTAGCCTCTGAGTAAAGGAGTCCATCATCCCAATAAACTTTATGGGCACCTTGAGCATTCCCTGCAGCCTCAGCAGCAGCTTGCTGTCTGAGGGGTTCAAGTGAAGGGCAATCTAATTGGGCCTGCCCCAGGTCTGCCCTTGAGTGTCCCCCTGTCCCCAGAAACTCAACCTGGTCAGGTTCAAGCTCCTCAGAGACAGTCTCCTCTTGGACTGCAGAATCAGTTTCCTGTGAAACCTGATCCTCACTTTGGGGCAAGTGGGAAGGCACAGCCTTAACCCTCTTGCTCCTTCTCTTGGGTTGTGGTTGGTCTAATGTTTCAAGATCCACCACTGGTTCAGGAAGGCACTTCTTAGCCTGAGACCTTGTCACTGCAAGGACATGAGCTGAAATCCCTAGCATTTCTGCATGAGTCCTGTACTCCACTTCTGACCAAACTGAGCTTTCAAGATCATTGCCTAACAGACAGTCTACTGGGAGGTCTGCACTCACAACAACTTTCTTTAGGCCATCTACCCCTCCCCAGGAGAAGTTCACAACAGCCACACTATGTGAAGTAGTGGAGTTGCTTGCATTGGTCACTAGGTAACTTTCACCTAGTACAATCTGACCAGGATCCACAAAGTCTGGTGTCACCACAGTGACACTGGCACAAGTGTCCCTGTAGGCCTGAGCCAGTTTCTCATTGATTAAGGGAGTCTGACTATATTTGCCCAGGTTACTAGGGCTTACTGCAGTCGTCAAAGATAAGTCCACATCATATAGGAGAACTGCCTGTGTGGGGATTCTGACTAGGCCAGATTCCACCTCAGTACCCAAGGTTAACCTTAGGTTGTGCACTACCACTGCTGACTGTACTAGGGGGTGCAGTTGCTTTAGGAGCTGCAGTGGCAGGAACTGGATTTTTCTTAGTGCATTCACTGCCCCAGTGTGAAACTGATTTGCAGGTATTACACTAAGGTTTCTTTGGGCCATCATTCTTCTTTTTCTTTTTGTCATTTTGGGAACCACCCTCCTTATTACTAGTTTGGGGGCCTGAAGACTTCTGGTCCTTTTCTTTATCTTTCTGATTCCCACCCTTCTGGTCTGTTTTTTTCTGGTCACCATGGTTCTGGGGTTTCTGCTTAATCCTTGTTCTGACCCATTTGTCAGCCTTCTTTCCCAATTCTTGGGGAAAGGTCAGATCAGAGTCAATAAGGTATTGATGCAACAGCTGGTTCTGACAGTTATTAATGATCTGCTCTCTCATTATAAGATTGTACAATCCTGTATAGTCTGAGACTTTACTTCCCTGCAGCCAACCCTCCAAAGCCTTAGTGGCACAATCAACAAAATCAGTCCAGTCCTGAGTCTGTGCTTTTTGGGTGTCTCTGAACAACAACCTGTATTGCTCAGTGGTTAGGCCAAACCCTTCAATAAGAGCACTCTTTAGGACAGAGTAGTTTTTGGCATCCTCAGGTCTAACTGTGAGGAGCCTATCCCTCCCTTTCTCAGAAAAGGAGTACCATAAAATTGCTGCCCACTGATCCGCAGGAACCTGCTGTACCATGCAGGCTCTCTCAAGAGCAGTCATCCATTTGTGGATGTCATCCCCTTCCTTATAGGGGGGCACAATTTTTGTCAGGTTTCTATTATCATAGCTCCTGTCTTTATCTTTAGGAATTTTGCTGCCACCAGTGGCATCTAAGCCACACAACTTTCTTTCTCTTGCTAAAGCAAGTTTAGCTTGAGCCAAGGCTATCTCTTCCCTCTCTATTTGGAGTTGGACAGCCCTCATCCTGGCCCTATGCTCTTTCCTCTGGGGGGAAGTCATTCCCCTTTGAGATTCTCTTGAGACACTAGAAACATGAGAGTCTCCTGATGAAGATCTCCTCCTTCTATTGCCTGGGAGAATTAAGTTATGGGATCTGGGGAGGTGCTGGCCCTCTCCACTCCCATGTAGGTCCAGATTGGTCTGGTTAAGCCTGCCAATCTGTACCTGGGTCACCCTCTGATCCTGATTCTCAGGCTCCTCTATCTCTGAGCCTTCTTCTTCCTCTTCCTCCTCCTCTTCTTCTTCTGGAAGATTCTCATTCTCAGCGGAGTTCACCCCCTCTCCTGAATCTAAGGGAGCCTGACTCACCTTATCTAAGTCATCCTTTTCCAGGATAGCTATCAGGGAAGGAATGGTAGGGCCTCCGCCCTTCTTTAGCCCCCTTGCTGTGCACAAGGCACCCAAGTCTTTGTGGCTAAGGTTGTCATATCTGGAAGTTGCCTTGGTAGGGTCAACTATTACAGGAGCAGAGCCTGAGGCTCCACCTCCTGCATCAGACATGACTGCTAGTGAGGTGTAAGTGGTGCACTTACCTACACTAAGTGTTTTCCTACTGTACCTTGCTAGTGAGTTGTAGTCAGGGTGTGCTAATCCCTTTAATCTACAACTACTAAGTTCAGTAGAACTTAATATGCTAAGCTTTTGATTTATATGTACCTAAGGTACTTGATGTGATCTTTCAATTTGATATAAAGATTGCAATGGTAAAACAAACAGCAAGCTCAAATCCGCACCGCTGCGCACCAATGTGAGAAGTTGGCCTGATATGTGGTGTTTCCAATTCTGGAACCGCCTTGTATCAGTCCAAACAATCCCTTATGGTGTCTGGTTGTAAGTCAACCTTATTAGACAAGCTATCCTAGGGGTAGCATGGACTAAGCAGCCTTAAAGGCTTAACTTAAGAGGTCGTGTTAAGCGAGCTGTTTTACCACATACAATCCTGTAATACCAAATGAAAGGACACCACACAAGTATATATTATAAAAATATATGTGTTTATTTCTAAATTAATCCCCAGTACTTTTTATGAGCAAAGGGGCACAAGCGTTAAATCAAAAGCACAGTATAACATATAAAGTTGCACAATTATGGATGAGGGCGGGTGGCCACTCAAACCATATACTAAAAAAATGGTATAAGAGATACCAATCGAACAGTGGTTAGGCCTAGGGCCTAGAGAATCGCTGGGAGCAGTCAGGACTAGCAATGCTGAAGTCGGGGGAAGCCCGCAGAATTCGGGTGCAGCACGTAAAGTGCGGCTTGTACCAATGCAATGTCAATGGTGCGTAAAAGTTATAAAGTTATAGTTAAAAGATACTTCCGCTGAACCTAGAGGAACAAAACTTAAGACACAGACCCTAGAGGTGTGTACCAACGTGGGCACACCAGCGTTGCAATGTTACCTCACCCACAGGAAGTGGGTGCACAGGGTCGAAGTGGTGTCGGGTTTTGACACGCAGGCTCTTGGTGCTTGGAGCTGAAGATGCTGAAGGCGATGGGAAGCAGAAGTGTCCGGTGTGATCCAAGGGTGGATCGAAGTTGAGATGAATCTGAAAGCAGAGGGGACAGAGTCTGGGTCACTCAGCAGTGACCAGGATGGAACCAGGACGGAACCAGGCAATGTCGGGCGCAATCAGATGGTTGTCGAGAGGCTTCTCTCCGCTGTCACGTGGGCTCTGGGGCATCTGCGATGTCCAGAAGCAGGTCACGATTTGTCCCACGCAGGCTCTCGCCGTCAGCACCGTTGGCTTCAAGATTGCAGCAAACAGCACTTGGCAAAAGCAATCCACGCGGAACCAGTAGATTGCTTCTCACTCAGACCAGGAGGGTCAGAACGGGGGCTCCTTTTCACAGGAGCTGGTGCAGATCTCGAGCAACCAGAAAAGCAAGTCGGTTTAAGGTTTTCATTGGTACAGGGGCCACAAGCCAGCTGGCAAGTGACCTGGCCAACGCGTCGAGCCAACACGAGCAAAAGGGCCCCACGGCGCACTCGTCGAGTGTGGAGGGGGTAGCTATGGTGCAAGTTTAGCTCAGGGTTGGGGCTTCTCAAACCCCGGTGTACAGCTTTGAGGATCACTCGTGGGCTGCACGGTCAGCGTCTTGTGGCCTTTTCAAGATGGCGTGCCCCACGCTTTGGGTCGCCTCCACGGGTCTCAGCTCTGCAGGGACTGTGGATCGGGCTGGAGGAAGGCAGGCAAGCTTGATCTTGTTGATCTCTGTCGCTCGAGTTCCAGCGGGAACTGCAACAAAGCAAGGGTCGAGGTACTGGATGGTACCTGTTTGCACAGGGTGGTCACTCCTTGACCACAAGGGAGATTCTTCAGTCTTCTACGTTGAGTAGGATGTTCAAGGGTCCAGAGTTTCGTTTCTTATGTTTCTTCAGGATAATCTGAGTTGCATTGGCACTGCTCCCACTCTTATTCGAATCTGGTGGGCTGGACATCCTGCTAGGTCCCCTCCTATGGGTGAGACCCAGGAAGGGGGTGGATACACCCCTTTTCTTTGATCCAGGCCGCGCTGGGACTGGGGCTGGTGTGCCCCAGAACCGGTTTGGCCGGATTATGCAAGGGGCAGCCTTGTGCTCCCCAGGCAGTGTCTGGTTTCTTTGAAACCTCCCTGCTACAATCCGCTATCTCCTGTCTGGGGTGGTTTAACACCGCCCTGCGACAGGAAACCCTTTGTCCAGGCCACCATTTGCTGAGTTTCGGTCAGCAGCAGGAGGCCAGACCCGTGTCTGTGGCAGAGGCATCCATTTTGTGGATCTGAGGCTCTTTTAAAGTCAACCGCGTTTCAGTAAAGCAACATGTCTTCTCCCTCTAGAAGGGTGGAATGCTACCCCCGTCGCCAGAACTGGTGAGGGGGTAGTATTCCAATTCGTATGGCACCTTACACGACATGTTTTGATAAAGCCAAACCAAAGTTGCTATATAACCGCGAGGATTATAAGGCACTTAATAGTACATGGTATGGCATTATCCCGGATCAGCTTAGGGAGTTGTTCCCGACAGCTGCAGACAGGCTCAGCTCATGCCAGAGCTCCATCTCACATAAAACCATGCACTCTGCCTCCAGGATTGATAAGGCCTTCCATAGGAGTGACTCACAGGTTTATATGTGTCCAGATATAGGTTTAGATATAGGTATACTATATCTAAGCAAGGGGTGATTACACCCACTTGCCCCAGCTGAGTGATCAGCCAGTTGTGTCAATGTAAGAACCAGCCAGGGGTGGCAAAAGCTATACTTCAGCCCCTGGTAGGCCTTGGTGGCACCTATGCCCTGAGCACCAATAGTGCATGGTACAGGGGCTGACAAGGAGTCCATTTTCCAATTGTGGTATGTACCTATAGCACATGTATTACAAATTTAGTGAGAGAACAGCAGGCTGGGGGTTTGATTAGCATGCCCACAGCCTCAGTAAGTCGAAAACCAGTGAAGCAAAAAGCAAAAATTGGGGTGACCATAGGAAAGCAGACCCTACTCTCCTACACATCCCCTTCCCTACATACCGGCGGAACCTCTCTCATGGGATATTGTTGCGCCTTTTTCCTACCGGGTATGTCACACTCAAATAGTGATCGAGAAGTGCCCCCTTTACTTCGATACGACAGCAATGTCGCAACCGCTCTCTCAACATCGGCGCCTACGATCATGCCCTCCGAGAACTCGAACCGCACAGGGCATAATTTGGGCATATCGTGTTCCGGATCATTTCCCTCCAAATCTTCACAGAGAAATACACACATTTGCTCAAAAACATATCTTTGCTTCGATGCTTCCCATTGAGGGAAGACTTCCACGACAGACTGTACATCATATCTCACAGTATCCACAACCCATTTACGCGCTAACCGATTCAGTAATTCTCTCTCTTGATAGTCAGGCAGTTGGCTCCGCAACTGTCTCCGTTCTATGCTAGGGGTCGTATTAGGAGACCCAAAGAAAGGTGAGAAAAGACCAGCAACAGTGTTGGCCATTCTCTGTCGAACAGAAGGAGAAACTGACGGAAGGACAGAAACACCAGGAAAGACGTGTTGAGGTAAAGCAGGGGTGAAGGCAGTAGCAGAGGTAGTGTTAGGATAAGTAGTCGGAGCAGTAGGCGAAGTCGTAGGGAACATAGATGGAGTAGGTAGCAAAGGCGGCGGCCCTAGAGGGGGCTGCGCTGGAGGAGTCGGAACCAGCTGAAGAGGAGCTGGTGATTGCGGTAGAACCTGTGGCCCAACAATGGGGGGAAGCACAACCAAACGTTGCTGAGGCGCTGTAGCATTCTGTGCATAAGGAGGTGGTGAACTCAGTAAATGAGACATTAAAGGATCTGTATCAAGTCTTTCCTCTGATTCTTGTCCTTTAAGTGGCAAAACTGGGTAGCACTTATCTACCGCTAACTTCCTACTTCTAAGAATTTGTTCACTCTCTCGCTCTTCCTCATTATCTCGGAACGCAACAGCAGCTTGTACCATTGACATACCTCGTTTATTTTTCTTCGCTAATTTCATTTGTCTCTGTTTGGCTTCTTTGCGCCATATGTGAAAAGAGTCAAACATTGCCGGCCGGGCTTTCTTCTCAAAAAGTTTAACCTCGAGATTATCTAAAAACTCCGTGTCAAAACTACCATATTGGGGCCATTTTAAAACACCATCTTTTCTGGTGTATAGGATCCATATTTCATTATATGCAATGGGGCCTACGCCGTGTTTCACATATAATTCGTAAGTTGGAGTTCGAATCGGAGGAACCGGACATGAGTCCTCCAATCGGGAATCCTTATTACAACCAAGACAAAACAAATTTCCAAGTCTGCTAAGACCAGGCATCTTCGCTCTCTAGTCTAGCTTCAAACTTCGAAGGATTATCGAATACGATAGTCTTGTGAATACACGAGTCCTTCGGTTTTGGCACTTGCAAGTTCCAAACAAAACGATCCCGAAGGATACCCAAAAACTAAGAACCAAACTAAGGACTGGGAGACGCTCCACTTATAGTTAACTGAGGTATCGATGACGTCACCAGAAGACTAGTCTAACGTTTCGCTCTACCAAGGATCAAGGGTCCAAAACAGGGCGATAGTCAGGGCAGCAGTCCTTCGTAGCCGTCGGGACGCGGGGAACCTCGCAGCAAAGACCTTCGGACCACGTCGACATGCAGGGGTCGCTGAAGTGGTTGGCCGTCCTCCGGAATTTTCACACGAAGCTCCTCACGAACCTCTGGTTTGGACCGGTACCGCTGATACCGCCCCACGTTGGGCGCCAACTAGAGTACCGGGTTTTTATGGACCCCGGCGGTGCCGGGGAATACACCTGAAAACCTCTGAGTCCTTCCTGTTTCAGACTACAGAAACACAGAGTCTTCTAGGTGAAATCAAAGATCATATTTATTGGCTGCAGCCAGTAACAGATATCCTAGAAGTACAACAGCATGAAGCGCATGTATGTTCTCAGGAGACTGCTCTCTTTTACGAAGCCAGCCTTCTTCTTTTATACAAAATAATGTGCTTTAGGCAAACATTCCTTATTTTACAGTTGACCATCCAAATATTTTTACTACAAAGGAAAAGCAAAGTCATGATGACAAGCCCACATTTCTGTTCGTCCAGCTCATAATTGATTACCCGGCAAGGCCCAGTATTTTCATCAGATATCGATGGACCCCCAATAAAATCGGGCACCTCCTCCTCGTAAAGCAAGTCATAAAGCAAGAAACAGGGACAGGTGTGTGTAAGATTAGGCATGGTTTGTATGCGATGAAAGGTTTATGACATGTTGTGCCTTGATTCTGATCTCGCTCGGCCACTGGGAAAAGAACTGCCCGGACAGGTTTGGCTTTAGGCAGTGGAGTTAGCTTGCCCAGGTCACAGCGGAGTCAGCAAAGGTGTACGTGTCCTTCAGGTCGGTTTCGGCCTTAAGTCATTGCCTTAAGTGAGGGCAATCACAAAATGGCTGCCGATCACAAAATGGAACCCGTGGGTTCCGGACGAGAAATCCGATTTCAGGGTGGTTCCGTCACTCGAACATGACGGAAATGCTTGTGCATAGTATTCGAACCATTACCGGTCTGCTGATACCAAAATCGTCATGATACGATCATGTATCTGACACGGGTCCAGAATTTTCAGTACCACATAGCGTGGTCATGGCATGAGCAGAGAGTGAATGAGGCTCAATTGTTGCTTCATCTACATTACCCACCAGTATTACTGTAATCATAAAATGGTTGTTAGACCTAGCATCATTGGTGTGAGTCTACCTTCCATTTTGACAATTTGCCTCCTCTGCTTTTGATATGTTTTGCTGGTTATATGCTTTGGGCACTGTGCCACTGCTATTCAGTGCCACAGTGCAAGTGCTCCCTATGTTAAATTAATGTACTAATTGGTGATTCCATGATTGGGTTATTTGATTTACCTGTCAGCCCCTAGTACAGTGCACCATGTGTGCCCAGGGCTTGTAAATCAAATGCTGCTGGTGGGCTTGCAGCACTGGTTGTGCCACCCACAGTAGCAGCTTGTAAAGTGTGTCTCAGGCCCACCATTGCAAGGCCTGTGTGCAGTCTAGTACTGCCATGTCGACTTGGCAAGTGCGCCCACATGCCAGTCCCTAAACCTTCCCTTTGCTTCATATTAGACACCTCTATTGTAGGCTCAGGGGCAGGGTGCATTGTAAGTATAAGGTAGGACATGCTCTGATGTGTGTAGCATGTCCTAATAGTGAATTACAGCCATTTTCGTTTTTCACTATTGCAAGGCTACCTGTTCTCCATAGGCTAGAATGGGAAGTTAGATTATTACATTCTTATAATCCTAACTGACTTAGGGAACATGGTAGAAATTCGAATTTAGTATGCCTGAACTCAGAATGATAAAATACATCTTTTAGTAAAGTTGGTTTTAACATTCTGTGTTTGAAAATACACATTTTAGAAAGTAGGTATTTTCTTGCCTAACTGTCCAGGCCTGCCTCTGCTAGGTTGTGTATTCCTTGACTGGGTTTGTGAGTGCCAGGGCTGGGGGATTCCAGGAGACAGGCTGGGGCAGCGCAGTGGTGAATAGAGAGATCTGCATCTAGATGGGAGGGAGGAGTTGCACCTGGGACCTGAATAGGGCTGGGCCTTCCCTCTACAATGCTGGATCCACCTCCTGTGGATTGTCAGATGTCTCTGCCCTGCACTGTGAAAGGAGAGAATGAATCTTGCCAACAAAGTGCTCCAGAGCTGTGCCTTCCCTCCCCTGTGCTGGCTCCACCTCCTGTGGGGCGTCTGATGTTTCTGCCCTGCACAGTGAAAGAAACGAAGGAGTCATGTAAACAAAGTGCTCAGGAACTGGTTTGGACTAGGTAGAGGCCTCCCTGCCTTCAGAGAACAAATTATTTTGGGGTATGAATATTGGGACCCAGTCCCAAGAACTTTAGATCACTTCTGGAACAAGAAACCTTTTGCCAAGGAGAAGAACAAAGGAATCTGCAGGAGTTTTACTGCCCCTCTGCCAGTGTGCTGTTTGCTGGGTTGGCCTGCAGTTGTTGCTTCATTGCCAAGGGAAAGGAGTAGGAACTTTGTAAGGACTTTCATTATCTACAGAATATTCTCCAAGGGCTTGAACTGTGCTTGCCTCCTGCTGAAGTCTCAGGGACAAAAGACTTAGGGGGTCATTAGGATGGAGGATTTTCCGCATCCTCCGGGCCGGCGGAAGCCACCGCCGGCCCGGAGGATGCGGAAAATCCTCTGCGGACCCACCAGGACCCACCGCCACATTAGGATGGCTGGTGGGTCATGGTTTAGGTCCGCAGCTTTTCCGCCGCGGCTGGCTTACAACCGCGGCGGAAAAGCACTAAAATGGTGAAGGTGTCTCTTAGACACCTTCAGCCGGATTAGGATGTGCATGGAAACATGCTTTTCCGCGGCGGCTTTTCCGCCGTGGAAAAGCATGTGTAACTGCACTGCAGGGGCCCATTGCGGGCCCCCTAGGTGTAGTGGGGGGTGTGGGGTGCACATGGGGGGTACCTATGGTACCCCCCTGCATTTGCGTGCACAATGCAGCAGGCACCGCGCGGTGCCTGCCGCTTTGTGCACGCAAATGCTGTGCATGCATTTTTAACATTGCTGCGGGTGCAGCTTGAAGCTCCACCCGCAGCAATGTTAAAAATAGAGGATGTGACCGCCACCCAGGCGGTCACATCCTAATCTGCACAGAGGGAACGCCGCAGCCCATGCGGACGTTCCCTCATGCTCTGGGGTCGCGGACGGACTCAAGTCCGTCCGCGATCCTAATGACCCCCTTAATCTCCAGCTCCCCTCTGAATTTCCTTGCTGGGAATTCTGACTACAGACTTTTGTGTGTCGCTGGGAGCTGGTAGCACGAGCCATCGAGAGGAAGCGTGTCGCCGCCGCAGCTGAAATTCTCGCATCGCCAGAGAAGCGAGCCTTCGCAGCATCTCTCTGGAAGCGTGTGTTCATCGAAGCTGCCTGCTGTCGCATCACTGGAGAAGCGTGACGCCATCGAAAGAGTTGCCATTGCATCACTAGAGAAGCGAGTCGCAGGGCCTGTCATGGCTCCAAAGTACAGAGTCGTCGCCAGGCTGCCAGGGTGCCTAAGCATCATCATCGCAGCATCATCGCATCAAGGGCGCCATCTTCTTGAATCGCAACCGGATCTTCGCATCGCATCAAGACGCCATCTTGCGCATCGCATGGGGCCTGCAGGCCAAGAATCTACGCATCAATCCCGCACGGGTAAGGATCACAACGCATCCCCTACTCTGCGCAAGCATTGAGGTATGACTCATCATCTCCCCCGGATCCCGGAACCGACGCATCTCCCCTTTTGCAAGCCTTTTGTTTATTTTGCGTTACGCATCCAGGTACTTTGTTGAGAATTTTGTCGCATTGATCATCAACTTGAACTCAGCGACGTTTTATCATTTTCAAGCGATCTTAAGTGTAGTATTGTGGATTTTTGTCGTTTGCAGTCTTGTGTTAAGTCTATATAAAGAATGCTTATTTTTATAAAACCTGTCTTGTGTCCATCTGTAGTGTTTTCACTGTATTACTGTGTATATTCACAAATGCTTAACACATTGCCTCTGAGATAAGCCTGTCTGCTCGTATCAAGCTACCAAGGGGGTGAGCAGAGGTTATTAAGGAGTGTAATACCCTTATCCTGACTTAGAAGTAAGGGTCCTTATTTGGACAAAGGTGAATACCATTGCCCACTAGAGACCCCCAGATCTAACAATGGTCAATACGGGCACATGTTTTGTGGGCTGCAGAAAAGTATGTGTAGTCCTTAGTCGAGGTGTGCATCTGCCTTCATATATCACTGAGGGAGTTGTTCGAGAACCACTGGTGTCTAGTCTGTGAGAGAGTCCCGCCTTGTGTGGTGCGTTGTCCGGAGCGATTTAAATCTATGTTCATTACTAGATTCAGGTCCCCTCCAATCACCACCCCCCAGTCAGGAGTGGCCAGAAGCTGCGGAAGGTAGGTAAGCAGGAAGCGTTCTTGGTGCTCGTTTGGAGCGCCTAAAGACGCCACTGTGACCTGTGCATAGCCCCATTGCAGTCTAATCCCAATTGCCCTGCCCTTGTGCTCAGCTATGAACGCAGAGACCTTCCCTTTGAATCTCTGTGTGAGTAACATGGCTTCCCCGTTCTTGTTATTTTTTTTTGTTTGTTTTGTTTTTAATTTTCAAAACCTTTATTGACAAATTCAGCAGTATCAAAATGCACTTTTGCAACAGATCCAAACATCGTACACATTAGGCCATTTACGGAGTATTATAGACATAGGGAAATATCAATCAAACAGAAGCATTATCCTGTACAAAACGGCTATAGCAGCATGAACTAAACATAGCTACCGGAGGTGATGACAGCACTGTAGGGGAAGGAGCAGGCATGGTCAAAGGGGAGCTAGGGACAGGGAGGTGGGCAGTTACTGACCAGCACTGGCGACCACTGCGGGCGGAGTGCTGGTGGGGAGCGCGGGAGAGGCAGTCTGACTCAGATGTGGTCGGGAATGAAGGTCTTCAAGCCATTGGGCGAACTTAGGCGCCGGTCTGCGACCCCAACACATGGCCACCCTATGCCGCGCACGGACGAGCAGCATTGCAATCAATCGTCGAGAAGCATCCGGGTAAAACTTAAAAAAGCCCAGCAGGCACAACGGTGAGTTGGGCTGAACCGGTGCGGAGGTAACCTCAGAAATGGCAGCGCAGACCTCCAGCCAGAATTCCGACACCCTTGGGCGCTACCATGCAAGATGAGTAAAATCCGCGGCAGGGGCAGAGCTACGCATGCACCGATCGTTAGGTATGAGTCCCAGTTTATGTAGCTGAACAGGGGTGCAGGTATTTGAAATGTATGAGACGGAGACGATAGTTGGGAGATAGTTTCTTTGTCTGGTTGCAGCAATAGAGCCAATCGGCTTGGGAAATGTCCAAGCTGAGATCCTCGCCCCACACCGCACGCACGCGATCAGTGGAGATGGAGGTGGTCGACAGCATATGGGTGTATAGTTTAGTTACCAGCTTGCAGGTAGTAGAGGATGTATATATGAAGTCAAGAGCTGGCATCGGAGGTGGAGGTTAACTAGGTTCTTGTCCTGCAGCCCAAAATCAGGCAACGCTAATTGTTTGCGTTTTTAATTATTCATCTGGGAGGAAATAAATAAATAACAAAAGCCCTCTGCTTGCATGTAAGGGTGAGTGGGAAATCCGTTACGCCCGCGGATTTTGCGGATTTTTGGGAAATCCGCAATCCGCGAATTTTGCGGATTTCCCGCAAAATCCGCAAAAAAAAATCCGCGGATGTAACGGGTTCAAAAGTTGAACCCCCACTCATGGAACTATTTTACAATGGCGCCAGCAAGCTGCCAGCGCCGTTGTAAAATAGTTACAAAGTTAGCTTGCACAGGAACCACTAGATAAAACGAAGCAGGTGCTGCTTTATTTTATCTAAGTGCTTCCTGTGCAAGCTAACTTTGTAACTATTTTACAACGGCGCTGGCAGCTTGCTGGCGCCATTGTAAAATAGGTACAGGCAGCTCACAGCTCACTCAAGGGACCCCTGCGCCCTTCGGGGCGATTGCATAGTAACACACACACTCGAACTAGTTGATGCTCAAATTCAGTGACTCATTCATTAGCCCAAAAACAATCGTGAGCGTCGTCGAGGCTGGACAGGTGTGCCTTCTTCCCAAATCTACCGTGGAAAATCAGCTGTGACGCTGGATAGGCTTTGCATCCTCGACTTTCACAAGCGCAATACCCGTGCTGTTCCTGTGACCAGGAGCTTCTTTCTCTTCATCTGCTGAACTGATCTTTCTCTGACCTTTTATTCACACAAGAGGCACATACCCTACTGGGCACATTGTGTTCACACGGGTTTCTGCAAGTTCGCACGCGTTTTGTACAATTTCGCAATTTGCGAAATTGTACAAAACCCTTGCGAACTTGCAGAAACCCGTGCGAACATAAAAAAAAAATCCGCGACGATTCGCGGATTTTGCGGATTTTTGCAATCCGCAAATTTGCAAATCCGCAAATTCGCGGATTGCCAATCCGCAAAATCTGCTCTTGCCTACTTGCATGCTACTTTCGCGGCTCCTTTGATGTGTGTCCATTTGCCACCAGCCACTTATCCACTTTGTGTGCACGCGCCGCCTCTGCTTCCAGGCTTCAGCACACCAGGCTGCACACCCCCTCACCCCCAGTCACTTCATCCGCGCCCACTTCACACGCGCTCTGCAGGTCATAAACAGGACCATCTGCTCCACTCCCAGCGCTGCATGACCGTCTTTAAAGCAAGCTTGTAACACGAGCTGCCCTCAGACATTCCAAGACACACACTTTTCATGCTTCTGAGGTCGATAACATGAGCACCGTTGCATTGACACACACTGCCCTCACACACACAAGTTACTGTCACACACACAATTCTCTCATACACACAGGCTGCTCACACACACAGGCACTGTTCACACACAAGCACTGTTCACACACACACACACTGCTCACACACACAGACGCTGCTCACACACACAGGCACTTCACACACACACCGGCACTTCACACACACACCGGCACTTCACACACACATACAGGCACTGCGCACACACACCGGCACTGCGCGCACACACACAGCCAAGGGTGCCAGGGAAAACGTATAAATAGGGATGGTTTAAAATAAATTTGCACTTGTTGTGCCTTTCTGCCCTCTGCATCAGCACATCATCACTCAGCGCTACCCCAGCATCACTCAACACCACCACATTATCACTCAGCACCACCACATTATCACTCAGCACCACCACATTATGACTCAGCACCACCACTTTATCACTCTGCACCACCACAGCACCACTCAGCACCACTCAGCACCACCACATCATCACTCAGTGCTACCCCAGCATCACTCAACACCACCACATTATCACTCAGCACCACCACAGCACCACTCAGCACCACCACATTATCACTCAGCACCACCACATTATCACTCAGCAGCACAACATCACTCAGAACCACCACAGCACCACTCAGCACCACCCCAGCATCACTCAGCACCATCCCAGTATCACTCAGCACCACCACAGCACAACTCAGCACCACCACAGTACCACTCAGCGCCACCACAGCACCACTCAGCGCCACCCCAGCATCACTCTGCGCAACCATTCAACAACAACTGGTTCAAATATGTTCTCTCAATGGTTCAAGATTTATTACAAATGTCACAAAAAGATGTTAATATTTCACTTCTGTTCTTGGATTTTCGTCACAATAAAATACACTGAACATAATCTTCACAAAAGTTATTTACAAAAGTTTAAGGTATTGCCATTATAAATAACAATCACTTTTATTTTAAGTATTATTTAAAAAAAAATTAAAGCCATTGTTATTTGTAATATCAACACATCTAAGTCACATAAATACAACATATGTTGCATTACAAATGCTACAGGTGTCACATTTGCGAAAGTTATAACTATTGGCATTGTAAATGACAAAGCTATTAATTTTGCTATTTTTAAAACCAACACATAAATAAAGAAATTGTAATTTACAAGACCAATAGCTCAAATGTTCCTAATGCGAGACCTATTGCATTGCAAATGCTTGTTTTCATTAAGGGGTCTATCATCAGGGTGGATTAGGGAAGAGGTGTGGCGCAACGGCCAGGGCGACTGGCCCCGGACGCTGGGGATCATGGTTCGATCCCAGGCACCGGCAGCAGGAGGCTGCCCAGCACCATGTGACTCTGGGCAGTAGCTCGCTTAATCTTCCCAACGGCCCCCAGCGCCGGGACACCCATGGGTATCTGTGCGCTTTAGAAACACTGGATTTATTATTATTATTGTAGGAGCTCTTTGCGGAAATCATGTCCAGTAAAAAGTTTAGCTAGATGAAAAGAAAATAAGTTATGCAGGATGATGTTGGTGAAATTTGCCATATCCTCCATAAAGGTAAAATGTGGACAGTATCTAAAAAAACATTATCATTGATGGGTTAATTATTCTGATTCGCTCTGACATTTCAAGACAAACTGACCAGCGAAGACCAATACAGATCTGAAGAAAGATCGTCCATCAACAGCTTTAAAGAAATTGGTATCATGGCCTATTACCAGATTGTGCAAAACATAAACCTATGACATCCTCTGGGTCTAAGTTTGGCTTTAATGCATCTGAGACACAGAAGTTACTCTTGCAACTGATAGAAAAAAAAGACCATCCTCAATTTTCTTTTGAATAGAAATTCATTTCTGCACGGATTATTGTTTTAGGTCTGGCACAACATTTTTAGATGTCTGTCAGATCGTTTGAGGTGAATATATAATGACCATTTCAAAACACCTCATCACAAGCTGGACTCATGTGGAACATCGGGCGTCTGAAAAGCATTTCAAATTACGGATGCAGGAAGAGGTATCATCTTCAAAGAAAAACACTCCAATAATGGAATACAACATTTTATTTATTCCATCTCAAAGTGCAGGGTGCAAAGTGCTGACAATGATGTAAAATAGTGCCTGACGCATTTCACCCAGCTCTCTAATCTCAAACATGTGAGGCTTATAAAATGCAAATCACATGATAGCAGCAAACACCAGAAAAGACTCATCCACCAGCTAAGTTTTGCGAAGCTCTGGCCTAGGTTTTCAAATTCCAAATTGCACATTGTCACAGGAGTGTCAAAACGAATCAATGATCAAATACAACTTATAGAGAGGCTTGCAATCAGTCTCTTTCAGCCATTGCATGCTGGAATTGACATTCTCAGAGAGACAGCTCCTTTCAGTCATTCCTTTTTTGGAAGTGTCATTCTCATTTTGAGTCACACCACAGGACAGGCATCTTGTGATTGAAGTGGCATTCATCATGAGCAGTAGGTGTCTATGTGTCATTATCTAAACCATTCAAACCAACCCTGACAGAGAATCTACTCACAACTACAGATCTATAAATAGAGAAAACCTTCCAAATATCAACATAATGCAACAACCCTCACCCGTTCGACCAGCAAGCTGGAGTGTGCACTCATCAACTGCAGATCAGCTAGCAAACATGCCCCTGACATTTACGATCTCATCCTCTCAAATGATCTGGACATTATCGTCCTTACCGAAACATGGCCAAATAGTTCCTCCTCTCCCATCCTAGATCTACTGGTCCCTCCTAGTCATGATATAATCCGCCTAGACAGAACCGTGAAGCCTGGTGGCGGGTTAGCCTGCATTTATAGAAACACAGTCTCAGTCACTCAAGCAGATTCCATCTCTTTATCCTCCTGCGAATACCTTTGTATCAACATATCAGTGGTCAAGTGCCTAACCAGCAAACTTCACATAATAAACCACCCCCGGGTGATAATATGTCATTCATCGAGGAGTTAATGGAAGTCATTACATCCAATGACAATTCACAAGTGCTGCAGATATTTCTGGGAGACTTCAATCTCCATTGGAACAACACAGGAGATCATGGTGTAAGCTGCCTTAAATCCTCTCTGTCAGATCAGGACCTGTCCCAATTCTGTGACAGTCCAACCCACAACAAGGGAGAGACATTAGACCTATCATAGCGAAAACGAACATTGTATTACTAGAATCCATTATCCCATGTGACTGGACTGACCATTACAACATCTTCTTCTCCATCAATGTCGTGGTAACTCCAAAAAGATGCCAACCTGCAAAAACAAAACAAAGGAAAAGGAATATCCAAAATATTAACCCCATCGCCCTGGTTAACAAATGCAACGCCGCCCTGATCCCCACAACTGGCATGGTTGACCTCCATGACCTCACAGACTTTTTTAATGCCACTATGCTTGAAATTCTTGACTCTACAGCACCCTCCCAAGAAAAAAACTTTTCCTCCAAAATCTCCAAACCCTGGTTCAATGAGAACCTGAACTCTGATCGGCGCAAGTTAAGATAAGCTGAGTGATTATGGAAATCAGCACCCTTCATTGAGCACCTATATCACCTCAGAGCGCTGAGGAATACATACAACAGGAAAATCCTAAAGGCTAAGGTAGATTTCTTCAAAACCCAGCTGAGCCAAGCCATTAACCGTCCCCAAAAACTATTTGAAATCGTCAAACAACAATCATATGGCACTCCAAACGCTTCGGAACTAAGTGATTCGGCTACCCCTAATTGAAATGAACTGGCCAATTTCTTCCTAGAAAAGACAAAAACCATTGAATACGACATTCAATCTAAGAATGCCCTTCCACAAACTATTGCTTCCTGAGCCTCCATTGCACTCACAGACCAAGAACCATCTGAGTATGGTGATCAAAATTCCTAAAAAAAATGCTTCTTGGCACACCTTCTCGCCCATCCCGGAATACAACATCTATAGCACTCTTCTAGCTATTAACCCCTCCAATCACTTCTCTGATCCCTTACCCCTTCTCTATTCTAAATGATAAAAACCTCTATTCTACCCTTATGGTCAAATATTGTAAATGCCTCTCTGAGGCAAAGCTCCATACCCGACTTCCTTGAAATAGGACAGGTCACACCTATACTAAAGAAAGCCTTCTCCTTTTTTACAGATCTCAACAGCTACCAGCCTATATCCAACATCCTTACTCTGGCGAAACTGCTGGAAAAATGTGTACAAATTCAATTATGCAACCACATCGAGAACTACAACCTCCTAGACAAACACCAATCCGGCTTCCGTCAAGATCACAGCACTGAATCAGCACTCACTCACATAATGGATGACATACTAAAAATGTTAGACCCTAACAAATCATGTCTTTTGATACTTCTTGATTTATCCTCCGCTTTCGACACGGTTAAGCATGACAACCTACTGTCTCTACTCGAACTAAGGATGGGCCTAACTGGCCCAGTGTTACAATGGTTCACCTCCTTCCTAAATAACAGAACCCAAAGAATCAAGATGAAGCAATAACTTTCTCAACTCTCCATGGTCACCCTAGGGGTTCCACAGGGCTCAGCACTATCATCCATTCTTTTTTGTTTTGTTTTACATTGTTGAAAAAGATTTGTATTGATTTTCAATACGACAAAGCAAAAACCATTCTTGTATAAAATAATGCAGTATAGCACAACACATTATCACCATGGATATCAATTAGTATTACAAAGTCACTAATTTGCCCATCCTCAATATCTGAAACTAGGCCCCATCCAACAACCCAGAAACCATCACGGCTCGTCCGAGTTTGAGTCATCATCTTCTCTGTCCGGAGGAGGTTCGCAAATATCCCCCCTGTATTTATTCCATGCCCCTCAGATCTTGCTCCACTTTTTAGGGCACCCTCTACTTCTGAACACTTCTCTTTCAGCAAACAAGGCCGCATCCATGTCCCTACCCCACGCTGCCAGAGATGGGACCTCTGCCCCTCCCCACTTTTGTACCATGTTCCTCTTGGCGACCATAATACCCAGTGTTACCCAGCTTTGCCCCGATTGCGTGAGGTCATTCGGCTCCCATATGTTTATTAAACAACATTTTGGTTCCGGTATGAGCGACACCTCTTCTGATTGTGATATGGTTCGAATTACCTGCACCCAGTTGTCCGTTATTTTAGGACAATCCCATATGATGTGAAAGAAGGTTCCCTCCCTCCCTACAGTAGGGGTGGCCTGCCCTGCCCATCTTGTGTAGGGTGTGTCTAGTGTAGTACGACATATGTAAGATGCGGAGCCCACCTCTCTTGGGGATAACAATGCTTCTTGCCATTCTGAATCGTCCATATCAACAATATCCTGAGGCCATTTTTCTCTCATAGGTCTCGTCGGGTCAGGCATATTATTCACTACTTTCCGGTATGTGAGAGAGGTGGCCCTCTTCGGCATGTAGTCTGTCAATAACCTATCCTCCATAGGTCAGGCTTCCGGAACTTCTGTGCAGTGAGGCAGTATTGTCATGAGGGAGTGTCGTATCTGTGTATATCGGAACAATTCCGAGGGGGTCAAGCCGTATTGCTGCTAAAGGCGCTCAAAGGAGACTATCTCTCCTCTATGCCACATATCCCCCACCGTGGATATTCCTATATCATCCCATCTATCAAATCCCTTACTGTTCCTAAGCTTTCCAAGGCGTTTCGTGTCCCACAGTGGAGTTAGCTTGGTCAATACGCCCTGCCATCCTAATTTTGCCTGTGCCTTATGCCATAGCCCTAGCGTGTGATGCAACGAACCGAACATTGCAGAGGCCACTTTTTTGTCATATTAGGGTTAAGCATTTCTTTTATGCCCAGTTGCACCCTGTCTGCCTTAAATGGGGTATCTTCATGCGAGACATGGACCCATTGGTTAATCACTTTCAGTTGTGCCGCCCAGTAATAAAGTTGTAAGTTGGGGAGAGCAATCCCCCATCATACCAACTACACATTAACTTAGCTTGCGCAATACGTGCAGGTTTATTACTCCATAAAAGATTAGAGACCTGTGTTGAAATCGCCCCAAAGTAAGGTGACAGCACTGGGTATGGCGTATTTTCTAGAACATATAAAAAACGGGGCAGGGCCATCATTTTAAAAAGTGCTGCCTTCCCCAACAAGGTCAGTGGCAGCTTTTCCAAGTGACTCACATCTTGTTTGAGGCGCTCCAGTGGTGGTTGTAAGTTCTCACGAAAAAATTCCTCCAAATCAGCAGTGACATAAATACCTAAATATTTAAATGTACTGTCCGCAATCTGAAGCGGCTCATTTTCTGGGAGACGTGGCGGTGGGCCTTGCAACACATATAGCAGCGATTTTGTCCAATTTATGGTATAACCGGACGCTCTACCATAAACTGCAAAAATATCTAGGAGGACCAATAAAGAGCGCCTCGGTGAGGTCAGATATAGCAAGAGATCATCGGCGTATAGGGACACTCGGTCTTCCCAGCTGTCTGTCCATTTAAGGCCCCGCACCATTGGGTCCCATCTTATCCAAGCCGCCAATGGCTCCAGCACCAGAGCAAAAAGTAACGGCAACTGTGGGCAGCCCTGGCGCGTCCCTCTCGCAAAGGGATAATCTTCGGAAATGTGACCATTGGCAGTAACATGGGCCATTGGTTTGGCATATAATAGCTTAACCCAGGAACAGAATTTTGGTCCAAACCCCAAATGCTGTAATACTGCGAAGAGAAAGGGCCATTTGACCATGTCGAACGCCATATGGGCGTCTAGTGATAGCACCACTGCCGGTTCCTGCAGATAGTTTGCGCACGCCAGAACACCACGTAATCTCCTCAGGTTGAGAGCCGTGTTCCTGCCTGGCATAAAGCCCGACTGGTCTGGGTGTATAAGTTTCGTTAAATGCGGCATGAGCCGATTTGCCAGTAGCTTTGTAAGGATTTTGGCCTCTGCATTTAATAAAGAGATGGGCCGATATGAGGTACATCTTTCCGCAGTTTTCCCTGGTTTCAGTACAGCCACTATGGTAGCGGTTCGTTGGTCTGGCGGGAGTTTGCCCACCCTCAGGCTGTCTGTGTACATATTTAATAAATATGACACAATGGAATCCGCCGTCCTCTTATAGAGTTTGACTAGTATGCCATTCGGCCCTACAGCTTTGCCTGATTGCAGCTCTCCAATGGCTGTCTCTCTTCTACAGTAAGATCATCTTCTAGCTCTAGCGCCTCTTCTGGGGTTAGTTTGGTCATTGTAAGGTCTTGCACATATGACAGCGCCTCTTCTATTGACATCCCGGAGTCTGACGAATAGATTACCCAAAAGTGTTGCGCCAACTTGTCCACTATTGTGTGTGGGTCAGTTGCTGCTGGCCCTCCCTCCGTGCAAAGCTGTGCAGTCTATCTATCACCTTTTTCCCACCGGTCCAGCCATGCCAGTAACTTCTCAGCCTTATCACTGATGTCGTATATTTTATGGCGAGTGGCTTCTACTCGCTGTCTTGTTAATTCTTTGAGGCGTCCCCTATGTTGTTGCTGTTTAAGGCGCAAGGTGTGAGACCTAATAGGAGTTGGATCATTGGCATGTTGGATCTCTGCAGTTTGTAGTTCATACTCTAGATTCTTCAGTTCCCGTTGCCCTTCCCGTTTGTGTGCTGTGATGGAGGCAATGGCCTGCCCCCTAATAACTGTCTTAAATGCCTCCCATAGGGTGGTTGCAGAGACAACCGAACCTGCGTTGTCCTGAAAGTAGTGGTCCGTTGCGTTTTTGAGCGCCTTCCTGATCTTGGGAACTTGCAGATAGCCAGGGCGTATTGGGTAAGTACGCCGTCGCTTCTGTTGATAATAAGTGTATCGGAGCAGCAGTGGGGAATGATCGGATATACCCCGGGGCCTAATTTCTATAGTATCTACATTTTTAAGGCTACCCAGCGATCCAAGGAAATAATCTATTCATGGTAGGCTATTATGGACACTTGAGTGATATGTGTAATAGCGTTCTGTGGGTTGGTGTCTCCTCCAGATGTCTGTAAGACCCATTGCATCTATGAAGATTCCCAATCGTGATACTCCGGGGGTTCCTGCTCTTAAAGGAAATTTATCTAGGGATTCATTCAAGACAGCGTTAAAGTCCCTGCCAATAAGTAGCTCCCCCTCCGGCAATCCGAGTAGGAACACACTGAGCTCCAGGAGGGTCACTGCATGTAACGCTGGTGGGATATAGACCAACACTATATTTAGTGGCATCCCTCCCACTGTGTAACGAGGCTGGCAAATCTCCCTGACCCATTCGTCTTAACATCCGATATTATCAATGGGAATTGCTTCTTAACCAATATCCCCACCCCCCTGGATCCAGACGTGAATTCGGAGTGTACCGCCATTTTATATCCCAATCTGTCCATTGCTTTACTAGAGGTACCTGTAAGGTACGTCTCTTGCAATAATACCACTGCCGGGCCACCTCGCTTGATGCATTGCAGCACGAGGCCACGTTTTATTTTATCTCCTAGGCCACGCACATTCCATGTGAGGATGGAAAGAGTTGGTATCGTGTGGATGGGACCGTCTGTTAACTGAACCTGTGTTGTGTCACCCATTACCATACTCACCGGACCCAGCCAAACCTGTGACTTTTTCCAACATTAATCTTGTGTGCCTCATTGTGTGTGCCATTCCTGCAGAACTAACTGTGTACATAACTGTGATAAAACTAACATACCTATTATCTAGAAACAGTCCCGACCTCCCTACCCCCCTCCCTGCCTCCCTGCCATGCAGACCCAAAACTGCCCGCCTCCCTAACTCAGCAGAGTGCTTGGAACCCCATTCCTGAAACTTTACTTGCATGTGTGGGAGCAGGAAGTCCGAGGAAGCCTGTATCTTCACCTTGCCCCAGAGTCTCAAACCATCAGTTTATTTATCGTAGTCATAGCGCTGAGGAGGGGCAAAACATGTATCAGTTTGCATCCTCCCTAGTCAGAGGTGGTTAGCCCCAGAGGAACTAATTCTCCCGCTTCCTTTTGTACTTGTTCTTCCTCTTCTCCACCTTGCTCAGTGTCCTCCGGATCTCCTTCTCTCCCAAGACGCCGTCGTCTCCTTTGCGTTTTCCCTGACCTCGCCGCTGTTTGCCACCCTTCAAGCCAGTCATGGGCCTCCTCTGGTGTATCGAAAAAACAGGTTTTTCCGTCAGCTACTACACAGAGTTTTGCCGGGAAGAGCATGGATAATGGTAACTCATGGGCCCTCAGTGCCTTTTTGACTTCGAAGAAAGTCCTGCGGCGTGCCGAAACCACCGCCGTATAGTCCGGGAAGAAAGAGATTACAGAGTTCTGCACTCGGATGGGCGGTGCCACTCGGGCCGTTTGAAGAATGGCGGTACAAAAGGGGATGGTGATGGACGGAGCATCTGAATCAATCAAACACTCACACCCAGTCAAAAGATCTGGGTTTAATCCATCACCGTTCTTTAGCCCACTCTGCCACCCCAGTTCAGACATGGCTAAATGCAAATCAGTCTGACCCTGTGCCTCATGTGAACAGTCCAGCCCAAACTGCCAAGCCATGTCTTCCCTGGACCGGAAACAAGCTTCAGAGGACCGGTTTCTGCCATTCCAGCCGTCTTGAGCCCTGCTTGCTTGAATCCAGTGGCAAAGTGAGCAAGGGACTCACGTCTGAGCAAACCCTGCCAAACTTATGGCGGCCAAAAGTGGTACAAAAGGGGGTGGTGATGGACGGAGCATCTGAATCAATCAAACACTCACACCCAGTCAAAAGCTCTGGGTTTACTTCATCACCGTTTTTAGCCCAGTCTGCCACCCCAGTTCAGACATGGCTATATGCAAATCAGTCTGACCCTGTGCCGCATGGGAACAGTCCAGCCCGAACTGCCAAGCCATGTCTTCCCTGGACCGGAAACAAGCTTCCGAGGACAAGTTTCTGGCATTCCAGCCGTCTTCAGGCCGGCTTGCTTGAATCCAGTGGCAAAGTGAGCAAGGGACTCACTTCTGAACATACCCTGCCACACTTATGGTGGCCAAAAGTGGTACAAAAGGGGGTGGTGATGGACGGAGCATCTGAATCAATCAAACACTCACACCCAGTCAAAAGATCTGGGTTTAATCCATCACCGTTCTTTAGCCCACTCTGCCACCCCAGTTCAGACATGGCTATATGCAAATCAGTCTGACCCTGTGCCTCATGGGAACAGTCCAGCCCGAACTGCCAAGCCATGTCTTCCCTGGACCGGAAACAAGCTTCCGAGGACCGGTTTCTGGCATTCCAGCCGTCTTCAGCCCGGCTTGCTTGAATCCAGTGGCAAAGTGAGCAAGGGACTCACGTCTAAGCATTCCCTGCCATACTTATGGCAGCCAAGAGTGGTACAAAAGGGGGTGGTGATGGACGGAGCATCTGAATCAATCAAACACTCACACCCAGTCAAAAGATCTGGGTTTAATCCATCACCGTTCTTTAGCCCACTCTGCCACCCCAGTTCAGACATGGCTATATGCAAATCAGTCTGACCCTGTGCCTCATGGGAACAGTCCAGCCCGAACTGCTGACCCATGTCTTCCCTGGACCGGAAACAAGCTTCCGAGGACCGGTTTCTGGCATTCCAGCCTCTTCAGCCCAGATCTAGTTCGGGCTGGACTGTGCCTGCATGCCCCTCGACAGGGATTGTCATTAATAGGGCCTTCAGCCCAGCCAGGCCAAGTCGAGCATTGTTCCCCGGCACCTTATCAGGTGCTCCACGTGTGTGCCTGCACTGTGACGCTGCCGGTAGTCAGGCCCCCGCTGCCGCGTCAGTTCAGTTTTGGGTTGGCGGCTCCTTTTTTTTTGTTTGGTATTTTCGCCCGGCCTCCTCTAGTGACCCGGACCTCGCTCCCCGATTGCCCAGGGGGGTCTCTGGTGGTTGCCTGTCCCATGTTCGGAGATCGCAGGGAACCCCTCCGCTATCGCCGCCCGCCGACAGTCTGCTTGCAGGTACTTGCCATCACCACTCCGGCCCTCGTAGCCGGTCGCGGGCCCGTCTTCGAAATTTAGTCCCCGGCTTCCGTCTAGCTGGTAGGCCGCCATCCGTCTCGCCCTGTAACTCACGCTGCCGCTTCCGGATCAACACCAGCGCTGGGTCTGTACATTCCTCTCCGCTTCTGCCACCCTAATTTAGACTCTGGGTATGTTATATGACGGATAAATAGACGAATGATAGGGGAGACAATCTCACCCTCGGAGCCGCTTTAGGCAGCGGCCATCTTTCTCCTCACCTATTCTTTTTAATCTACTCATGGAACCCCTGGCAAACACACTGAACTCTGCGAACATTCTATATCACCTGTATGCGGACGGCACAAAACTGTACATGAAAATCACCTCTCCAGAGGACTTCATCTGCCGCAATGCTATTCTACATAACACTCAAAGTTGGCTCACTGAAAATCATCTCATGCTGAACACAAAAAAAGAATTCCTTCTCATCTCATCCCCCAATCACACACCTAAGATGTACTTATGGCTGAAGCATCTAACTGACTTTGACTGCGCTCCCCCTCACCATTGACTGCAAAATCCTTGGGAGTCGCCCTAGATAAACACTTAAATATGCAGGCGCAAATCAATAATACCACCAAGAGAGCTAACCAGCAGATGAAAATTCTAAGGAAACTTAAATCCTTCCTCCCACAGACCGACTTAAAAATCGCAGTACAAGACCTAGTGTTACCAAGATTGGACTATGGAAGCACCACTCTATGTGGTCTTCCCAAATACAAGGTGGCCCCGCTGAGGGCATCACTTAACACTGTAGCCAGACTGGTTTTGGGAACTAAAAGAAATAACCACATTTCCCCGACCTCAAAAGCTCTGAACTGGCTAATATACAAGGCTAGAATACAACTAAAGATCGCCTGCATGACCCATAAAGCCTTGCATAGTAATACTCTCAGTTACTTAGCACAAAAGCTAGAGCGGTCAAGAGGATGCAGACAATTGAGAAGTGCAAGTTCACAACTACTAAAACCACAATTCTTCCACAAAAATAGAACTGGTTTCAGAGCATTTTTGGGTGTCGCTCCGAAGATTTGGAACTCCTTCCCCCCAGATGTACGCAGGATCTCACATCCTAAGACTTTAATTCCTTGATGACTATTAGCCACTTATGCTATCCATATACCACTGTACCTCCTTTGTATTGAATGTATATTTGCGAATGTATGTATATATTATCCCAATCATCTATTTTCTATATACTGTGTACTGTGTATTGTAAAGTGCTCTGATACCCCCGTGGGTCATGTTCGCACTACATAAAATTTTATAAATAAATAAATAAATGAGCGACAGCATTTCGCCTTTTTACATCTGAGTGCACATCAGGAAGGGGCAGCTAGAAATGTGCTATTCTGCTCCTTGGGAGCAGATCCAGGGCTGATTTGTAAATGTATGGTATTGTTCTAGCAATGAACAATTGAATGTGGCTCAAACAATTGCCAGTGTATAGGATTGATTCAAGTATCCCTTCCATTACTTTAGCGTTTAGAACGTGCAATGGATATGTCCATACATGGGTCCTGTGATCACTGTATGTCACTGATGAGGCTTAAGTAGGGTGAAACTGGTCTGGGGCTGCTTGTGTTCCCTTCTGGAAGGGATCTGGCATGGCGATTTGGACAGGACTGGTCCTATTGGAGTAGTACCAAGATTGATTTGCATGTGGCTGTATAGAGTGGTGCTGTGGGTGAAAAAGAATGGACTGGAATTCTGAGAATATTTGAAGCTTTGCTGTATTCACTTTACTGTTTGCTGCAGCAGATGTTCTACGAGCAAATAGTAAGCCCAGAGCTAGGTCAAGTGAATTTAGAGCCAGACAAAACAAGTTATACTTTACCAACACAGTTTAAGTTGGTCAAACTAGTCTGGGGTTGCTTGTGTTCCTGTCTAGAGAGGACCTGACCTAGCAGTTTAGGCTAGGCAGTGGACCAAGACTCATATGAATGTGGCTGGTCTCTGTCTACATTGGCACATTGGGCGAAAAACAATGGACTGGAGTGCTTTCTGAACAATCGCAATTGAATGAGATGAATTCAAAATGTATTTTTCTCAATTTGTTGTTTGTTTCTGTGAATTTTACATCACTAAATATTAGTTTTGTGACTTCTCGGGTCCATATATTGTGTGGACTGTCCCATCAGACTATAAAATAATTTGCCTTGATCAACTTAAAAGACCTAATAGAGATTTAGCAATTATCAATCGCACCTTCGTACATATGATGCTGATCCCTTCTGAGACCTTTTCTTTCTCTAAAATACTTCTATGTAGATGAAAAGCTTAACCCACCAAATTCTTTTATTGTTCCCTTGTTTATTGTTCTTCTGGACCTGCCACTAATTGTGATCCTGAGCTTTCCTCTTTCATCTCTTTGTGTGTGATAAGATTTGCTAATATTACCATTCAAGCAGACCTCAATATTTGGATTGAGACCCTCTCTAAGCCATGCTCTTTGCTTCCAGATAATGTTTCTGCAATAGGGTCAAACAACTTGTTGCTACTACTAAACACTCTGTTGGTCACTTGTTAAATCCTGTATTTGCTTCCTTTGAGATGTTGTCAGCTTTCATGCCCTTTAAGTGGATGTCCGATTTTGCTGCCCTCATTTCCTTGTCGTGGCCCCGATTTCTAATCCTTGCAAAACACTTTCTAGATCATGGACTAAGGTTATGCCTTCTAATTTTGCTAATTCCCTCTCTTCCAGACTACCATCTGTTGTTATGGACAATGATGTTAACATAGATGCAGATTTATACTGTTCCTGGAGTAATACATCGCACAATGATATTGCTCCCCTTAAGCTGCTTTACCCCAATAGAGCAAATGCCTCTACTCTGTTGTGCACGGACAAATCGACATCTGCAAGGGGTTCTGCAAAGCCCCTGAAAGGGCCTGGTGGAGTGTTTATAGTTACCATGGTAAGCCAACTATGTGTCGGCCTCTACAAAACTCTCCTTAGAAAGACCATAACCTTTTTCGCCCTACAATCAAACCAGCAAACAATTTTTCTTGTTGGCTTTTCAGGAGAGTAAAAGATCATTAAGTAAATTTTGCCTGCTTGACTTCTGTCCACCACTCAAGTAAGGCTTGTGAATCCCTCTCAGAGTTTTTTCTCAGAAAAGATAAAGAATATGTTTACTTTCAGTCAATCGGGATTACCTTACCTTACTGGGGCAATGTCCCCTCGTCTTAAAATACTCACATTTTCCCTCTGAATCCATCCATCTAACACTTAAAGCTACTGTCTCTCTTGCCTTCTCAATACAAAGATTTAGATTTATTTGTATTTGCAGATTCATTGAAATCATTAATAAAAAATTAAGCCATACACAAATGTTAAGTAAAAAATAGATATCTTGATAAAAAAGCATTATAAGATAAAAGAATTGCATGTCTCAAGATGGTTGTAAAAAAATTCCCTGGTTAAGTTACATTGCTGGTCTTTTAAAGGACTGCGATTTAACTGTGAACAATTTTACTTTGGGAGATGCTCAATATCCCAGTAAGGCTGAATTAAAAGGGAGATTGTTGAGTGTAAGGGCCGCTTGTATAGACGAGGTCTCAAACTATAAGAAAACAGTTACTTGTTATCTCGAGGGTCCCACGGTTACGGGTTTACAACAATACCTTGTTTTTGTAACCAATGTGCAACATCGATTCTACCTAACCAGATTAAGATTGTGCTCCTTGCATTTCTTGTTTACATTTCCTAAAAGGGTTAAGTGGTGCGTCATCATGCCGAATTGTCCGTGCAATGGCAGGTCCAAACAAAGTACCCTTCACTTTTTATTGTTTTGTAAGTTTTATATTGAAATCAGAAAAATGTATCTCCGTCCTATTTTTAAAACTAATTGCCTGTTTTCCGATAAAACTGCTTTGAATTATTTACGGTACCTGGATAACGTTTCAGTCTGTAACGCTGTTATCTGTTACATATTGATGGCAATGAAACAAAGGAATGAACCTGTTCATTTGTAAAGACTGAATTATGAAGCAACGTAAGCATACTTGTTTAGCATTGTGCTTATTTAAATTCAAGTGATGAATTGATGTTTTCTGATGTCTTCTTTTAAATTTAGATGTGCTTCTTTTTAATTATAAATGGATTTTAGATTCTTGTATAGTATGCTTTTGTGGACATTTTGTGTGATCCGAATAAAGCTTGTTTTGACTTTGACTTTGATAAAAGGAATTCATATTTAAGATTTCATTAAATTGAAGAAGTCAATAGATCAAACGGAATGGGCCATCAAGTGCTCAATGTGTGGTTACACCCATGGGATTTAACGACAAAGGTTTCTTTAGCAATCTTCAAGTGTAAGCGCATAGTTCAGCTGGCGATTGGCAATGTCTTTACTTCAAGGGTCCCTGCCCCTCAACTACCATTATTACTCTGGGGGGACTGCATTGCTGTTAATAGATTGTTCACTTACAGAAGGAACTTAGCGGCCCTGCAGGAGAGCTGAATTGATTTACTGTTCAGTAACGTCAGCAATGCAGTACGGCATGATCTTATGTTGAGGGCCAGAAAGGCGGGGCAAAGTAATTTCTGCCTTAAAAAGATGATAGCCGGGCAGGTGCACAGAAAGTGAATAAACTTTCATCAAATTGACCGCAAAGCCGGCAAAGAGAGTTCGACCATCTTTCTTCCCAGAGCAGCACCTGATCCTTTGAGGGGAAGGCTCCCATTTGTATTACTAAGTAAAAATGCTGGATGTTTTGAGAGATATGGCACGTAAGGTATGGTTGAGGCCCCCAGAAGCTATTAGATTGTAGGACAGTCCAGCTGTGTGTTTTGCCTGTCAATTCCACTTTATCCATCGACCATGATTTTAGTTTGGCGCCATTACTGGCATTTTTTTTAATGCTGCTTGGCTAATGTTTAGCTTCCAGGCCTCATATAAATTGAGGGCTGAACGCGCTTGGCCAGCTGTTTTTGGTTGTGTGCAAATTTTTCATTTCGAACCAACACAAGGCAGCCAAAGACTCAGGTAGGGCAGCTCTCAACTTCCAGCACAGTTTGAGTAGGGCAGCCATTCTCACCGGCAGCTGGTGCTGGAGCCCACATTCCTGTGGACTTGAGCTTGACAGGTGTGTCTTGGTATGCGGTAGATGCTTTTGAATAGAATAGACTGTGGAGTATTCAGAGTTGTTCAATAAAATGAGAGAGGGACCCCTTACTATAGTCAAGTGAAATGAGGTTCAAACCTATACTGAAACAACAATTCCCTTGGCTGCACTCAAATCAACATACAATAGTCAAACTGATGGCACACAATCAATTATATTATTCAATGTATTGACATTATCTTATTTATTGAAAAAATATTTTTCTTTCCGTTTTGTTAAAAAGATTTTCTTTCCATACAAACAATTAAAAACATTTCATATTACGCAATTAATAAAAATACCTTTACCCACAGATATGCTACTTCTAACCCAAGAATAAACACAATAAAGACACTACTGGTTTCTAGTTATGACCTGCATAAAAAGCAGTGGCGGCTGGTGACATTTGAAAGTGGCGGGCCGTAAAATTATTGTCCTGCTGCACTGCAGTAAGCAAGCCCGAAGAACACAAAGGGGAGGGGGTTCGGGAGTTCTCCCCCGAGAAAAAGGTGAAGAAGAGTGGACAATGGTGCATCTTCAAGCAAATTTGAGGAAGCTACGAATGAATTATTTATCATTTAATAAATTGCCAATTTTTATGAGCTATAGAGGACAATCTTTGCATATCCTGATGTTATCATTTGCCCATATTACCTTTTCAACACACTGATACACTTGCAATGTTTTTATCTAAACAATAAATACATTCATTGACTGTGCAGTGTGATTGAAATTAAATATTACGCATATTTGTAAAACCTATATTTGCAGAGAGCTGAATACACCAAGAAGGAGGGCTGTGTCTTAATGTTTTAGCCATCTTGTTAATATACATACATTTGACATAAATGCATTCTGGGAATCCTTCCTGGTCATTTTTACCCACTTGCCAAGTAACAGTAACTGACACTCCGTACATGGGCCTTTCACCCACAAGAGTCATAGACACAAAAAAACAACATAATTCAGCTCTGAGGCACTATGTTCTTACTACACACCTATAGTAGGTGAGCAGCCACACCTGCAATTACGCACTTTAATCTCCATGAGAGCAGGCACCAATTCGGTAGCCTACACCGTTGACTGTCTACTTACATCATTATCGCACTGCATGAGGTATTGTGGTGGCACAAAAAGCAATAAAAGGCACTTTACAATTTTTAAATCGTTAAAGTGGTCTGTTTTTAAAAATAAATAAATCACTACACGAAAAGGCAAGGCCTCGATGCTGAACTGCCCGTCTCTTTTTTAGACTTTTAAACACAAAAAATGCATGTTTACCAACCAGATGCATCAAATATTTCTGCACTTCTGCGTTCAGGTAGCTGCTTAGTGAAGAGTTCTCCCGTGCAAATACGGACCTTGGCGCGCACGTGCCGGGACCTCGTGGACATGTTCTCGGACCCTGCCCTCTGGCCTCTGCTGAATTTCAACTCCCCAGGGGAGCTGCAGTGGAACAACTTCGTGCTGCTGGGGCCAGCTCTGAAGCACCTGAACATGCACTCAATCTCCAGGCACCGATTCGGTAGCCTACACCGTTCACTGTCTACCGTCCAGGAGTGTTGCGTAGGGGACGGCGTCGGCAAGGGTAATAATAATAAAGAAAACCTTACCCTCCTCCGGACCTCGGCGCCGCTCCTTCTCCACACCCCGGTCCCCGGGCCGAATCACACGCCGTGCCGCCGCCTCAGAGACTCGAGTGTTCCATCATCAGTTGTTTGAAATGCACCCAGTCTGCGCGGTGGAGTCTCAGCCAATCCTGGCGCTGCATTAGCAGCACCACTGCGCCAGGATTGGCTAAGAGCAGGGTTACATCCTGCCCTTATGAGACCCCGGGGGCCCGGGGCCCTTGCCCTCTGACTCGCTGTTGGCGAGGGAGGGGAAGGTAATGTAACATGAGCGCATGCGCGGCAAAGTTGAAAAATCGAGTAGCCAGACATTGACATGCGCAGACTGCAGCTGCACTGGTTCTGCAGACTGCTTGCTGTACATGTCTGTGCTGTCAATCACTGCCACAGCCCCGCCCCACACCTTCCATGATGTCAGCCAGCCAGCCTTGCCCCGGTAATTATTGAGCTAGGGTTGCCGACCGCAGAGAAGTTTCGTGTGCGCTTACACTCACATTATAATAATATGTACATCCCATCCTGCCTCAGCGTGACGGGCGTCCATGGCTAGTGGGGCAATGCCCCAACGCCCCCAATGGACGCACCGCCACTGATAAAAAGAAGAGACAAAACTACAGTATGACATAACCCCTTGTCAAATACTAATACACATTCACATTTAGGTTCTAAAAAACCAACAAGTCAATGTGTCACGAAATACAAGTGAACTCTTACCACGACTTGCACAGGAGCAGACGATGCTAGTTCCCAACTCCACCCCAAGGCTTCACAGGTCAGTTCTGTATTCTGAATCTGTGTAACCCTAGAGGGGAAAGGGGATTTGGATAAAATAATAAATGAGAAGAGACTGTTCTGGATCTGTTCTTCAGCTTTCTCTTGTCTTTTCCTTTTTCTTTCTTGTCTTTACTTGGTCTTGGTTGATTGTCTAATGCACACAATACATTAAGGAAATACGTATTAGCCTCCCTACTCTTGCGTCTCTAACTGCCCCCTTTCCGTGACTACCTACCCTCTTTGTCCAGAGATTTAGCTCCTCTTCTTTCTGATTCAGTCTTACTTCAGGTTTACACTAGTGTGTCTATCTTCTTATCTGCAAATACAATTCCTGATTAGTATTCTTTTTAGCTTGTTCTCTTGTTCTATGCTAATTATAAGTATCTTTCCTTCTTACCCTCTAGAATTTTCTCTAGTCTTCAAAACTTTCTTCTACTTCTTATTATAATAGTGTTTGTTCTCTTTCACAGGTAAGGTTTTTTTCCTGGTGTGAGGTAAGTACTCTAAACTCCGTGTACTCTTACTCCAATCTCCAATTCAGTGTCTGTGCCTTTTCTTAACGTTAAGACCCTTCAAGAATTGTCATATAGCTACTTCTTTTCTATATACTGTGTTAAGTTTCATTAGCTTATTAAATGTTTAAACGCCATTTTCCTTTTGCTTAATTTTGCACACGACACATAATTGTTATTTTAGCTTTCAACCTAGAAGAGCGTTGTGATTTACTTGAGAAATAATATGTTATTGCTCTGATATCAGCTTTGCTTGGTACACTGTCTGCACAGTGAGTGCTGAAGCCTCCAAGGATAACTCGACACAGTGTTGTTGTGAGGTCTGATCTTCGCACCTTCCTAGACATAACACAAATGCAGCTGCTGCCAAAAACTGTCTCTAAGCGGGTTTTATATGGTTTGCTGAAAACACACGTAGGACACTTGATGGTGCTTCGCATGCAGAGAGCTGGTGCAAGATGATGTGATCCTCTGCCACTGAGATTTTGAGGTATGGGCCCGCCCTGCTAAAACCCAAAAGAGACCTTCATAGATATAATATACTATGCTAAATAGGGAGGGTGAGAAATAGGTGTTATTAATTCCTATTCATTTCAGCATTTTAGTATGCTGTCACCGTTCGCTTTTTATGGACTAGTAACTATGCTGATAACTTTGTTTCTTATAATATGTTTGCTTGTATTATATAAGATACTGCATTTGAGAACCCTGCATTAGTAAATAAATATTTCAATTATGCACGTGTCCTCATTTACTCCACGTTCTGGTTTGAAATGATTATAAAGCGAAAGAGTGTTCATGTGTTCCACGATACCTGAGGTATTCTAAGTTCATGTTCTGGTTTGTCTAAACATTGGGAGTTTTTTATGACCAATGAGATACCGTAGCTAGCTCGGTAAGGGGATTTGGGGTACTGAGGTGAGTTTTGGGCCATCCTAATTCACTGAGGTTCTAAATCTCTATGCACAGTTCTGTAGGAGAACGGAATTCCCGCTACATGGCGCCTGTACATTGTTGGCCTTATATCATGACACTCGAGTAGTATATCATTCAATCCTTAACCCCTTCACTGTCGTTTCCGGAAAACGGTGGTGTCGGAACACACCTACCTATTTGTGAAATAGGTCTTTCAAGCTTGAATCTTACTAAAGCGGTTTAATTATTACCCAGTTGTGCTACAAAGTTTCCTTTGTTTTTCTACGTTCCTGTGCTGTCATGGCCAATGCCGTGGACATTCCGCAGCATAGTCGCATTGCGGTGCGTGATCATTTGCGGATTTACAATGTACCTTTGGAAGGCTTGGCTGTGATAATGGTGGTGAGTGCGGATGCTGCTTACCCTTACAAACTGTTTTATTCGTGGGTGACATTTCCGGAGGTGGACGCTAATTCTGGTGTGTTCCACACGTACACTCCCTCGGTTGTACTAAATGAATAGGGTACAGGAAGTTCCTATTGACGTTTGGCAGCATCGAGTTTCGTTTGGTGGCGCCCTACCCCATACTTTGACCGCTCCGAGGTTAGGTCCTTTGTCCATTCCAGGCGCGAGTTGGCCTGTTTTGGCTGGATTTACTCCTCATCCTCTACACGGCAATTGTAACCTAGCTGAACTTCGTAGACTACATGTAGTCTCTATTGCCGTGATTAGAGCCTTAGTGCACTACATGGGCCGTAATCTTCCGGGTGGACCCCCGGGGGGTGCGGCGCTTCTGGCCGGACAGGGTGGTTTGAAACTCAGTCCCGTCATGGTCAATGCTGTAATGGGCAAGAAGCCCCAGGATAAGGATGATTTTCCTTTTTGGCTTGCCGAGAAATTTGACCAGCTGGAAGTGGTATTTCCTAATATGACTCCTGGTGAAAAATACCGGATTCTAACGCTTAGTTGGCCGAAAGATTTGGCCCCTGAACTCATTGACTGTGAGACCTGGGGTAAGACTTTTGCAGTGGTCTATGCGAGGTGCTATGGCACTCCGTCTATGGCAGTGCTGCCTACGGTTCTTAAACGTGTTCAAGATGATCACGGACCGGAGTCTGCGGTTGAGTTGGGTATGCGCCTGTGTGGCACCTTTGATGTGGTTTGCGATCTCATCCTTGCTAATGCCAAGGGGGGTGCAGTGAACTTTCAGGTTGCAAACGCTTTGGCGGCGCTCCCCGATGCCGAGAAACCCTGACAGTTAGCGAAAATTATTGTGGCGGCTTACAAAACCGGGTCGCAATAGTAAGGCTCTTAAGCCTTTTTCTGTTAAAAAAGCAACCCCAGGGGCAAGCTTCGGAAACGGAAGTTCAGCCCAAGTCCAAGAAACAGAATTGGCCTAAGAAACAGAAACAGGGAAAGCAACAGCAACAACAACAAACACAGGTTTCTCGCCCTGCGTCTCCATTGCCTGCGCAATCGGAACGTGTTTATGACTTGCGCGATCGCACGTTGATTAAATCTCCTGATACATTTCAGGCTTCTGATCAACGCTCCCCTCGTTCCTTTCACTCATCGGCCTCGACGACCGGTGGTGGAGGGGGCGGCAGGGGTCGGGGTGGCCAGCAAGGACGTGACCAGCCCCGCCCAAAAAACGGTGCAGGAAAGCAGGAAGGCTCGACCCCAAAGAGACCGCAGTTTGCCAAGAAGAAAGTTACGGCTTTAACAGCGCATCGATATGCCACAGATAGTGAGAACCCGGCTTCGGAATCTGACGTGGGCACTGACCTTGCTGGACAGCGCGGTGGAGATTACCATAGTGAGAGAGGCCCTGCGTTCACTACTGAAGGTGACAGCGACTGATATTTATGTTGTGATAGAAACAGCTGATACAAGGGTTGCTCCCCTTGATAGACTTTTTGAAATTGTCCTGTTAATCGAAGGTGACATACAGCGAACCATAAAAGGGGTATTTTGGGAAAATCTTTCGTCTACGTATGACATTTTGCTTTCTGAGGCTGACTGGCCCCCACCTTTTGTTCTCGCAGCTCCCACGAGGGGAGGAGGTAATCCTCCCCAGTTTCGCGAACACAGTTTTGAAAGAGGATGCGCTGCATTTTGCAGAAGAGTGGGCTCTGGCTCTAGCGCCGGCTGTGTTCCGCAATCAATGTGGTTGGGATAAATTGTCCCTGAGCCACGAAATTCCTTTACGGTCTCAGCCTCAACCTCAATATCCCATTCGACGTGAAGCCAAGGCTTCCGTCGCGGCAATCCTTGAACAATTGGAATATCAAGGTGTAATTGAAACATGTGTGTCACCGATGAATAACCCTCTTTTTACTGTAAACAAGCCAGACGGTTCGTATCGTTTGGTGTTTGATTACCGGCATTTGAACTCGCATTGCCGTAACTGTGCAGTACAGAATACTCACGGCTCTGCCCTAGTGAATAGTCTTGTGCGTAAGCGGTTTAAAACCACGCTTGACATTTCCAATGGTTTTTATGCCCATAGATTGGATGGTCTAAGTTCCCAATGGACCTCCTTTACATGCGGCGGTGTCAAAAAACAGTTTCGGCGTTTGCCTATGGGCTGTAAGAATAGTCCTAGGATTTTTACTGCTCGCACAGTCTCTCTTTTGGAGAGAATCGACCCGGATGCGTGTTCGTATGTGGATGACACATATCTCACAGACGACGAACTTTGGGAACATCTGTGTCGGGTCAACTGAATAATTTGTACCTTTGCAAAAATGGGTTACAAATTTAACTTTGCAAAATCGCACATTGCAGAGTACACAGTGTTGTTTCTGGGCTACAAGCTCAACAATGAAGGAAAAGGTTTGGCTCCTCACTTCCTGGAGAAATGCGCACAGCTGCGCGCTCCGACAACACTGAAAAAATTACAATCTTTACTGGGCTTCTTGAATTTCGGAAGGACGTGCCTTCCGGAATATGCCCAGCGTATCAAGCCTTTGTATGCTTTGATACAACCATCTTTTTCCAAATCATGCTGGCTGCCTGAGCATTCAGCTATACTGCAATCCTTGCAAGCTGATCTGCTCGCTTCTAAATTCTTACAGACTCGTGATAACCAGACCAACCTGGTGATAAGAATTATCCCTGGGACGGTGGGTTTCACGTACCTAACTTTTAATGAGGGAGATACAGTACCTATTGCTTACAAGTCACACTTGTACACTTCGGCTGAAATGCGATTTTCCACTGTGGAGAAAGTTTTAACGGCTGTGCAGATGGCAATTCTTAAGGAACGTGCCCTGTCACAGGGAAACGCATGTTGGTTGGTACCCCGTGTCCTGCCTTGGAGGCAGTTACGAAAGCCAGTGTACCAAATTCCAATGCTTTGCACCCTCGGTGGATTCAATGGGCTGCATCCTTGACGTCCCAGGATGTCACGTTTGTTTTTGACGCCTCATTTCGGTCGCAGGAGTACTTACAGTATGAATTCGTTCATCTGGCTACTTTACCAATGCGACCTTTGGAGGATTTCCATTGCATCATTTACACTGATGGTTAGGCGCAAGTTGCGCATGGCTCTAAACATGCCTACGTTTCCGCATGCGCCATTGTGGTCGGTGCCATGGTGAACGATGAGTTCAAGTCCAGTGCCGTGCACACGCAGACACTAGGGGACTGCACCGCACAATTAGAAGAACTTCATGCTCTGATGCTCGCATTGGAGTACGCTGATCCTAGTGTGACGACTTTGATTGTAAGTGATTCTTACTACTGTGTCCAGTCTTACAATGAGAACTTGTTCTTTTGGATTCAGAATGACTTTCGAGATTCCAAGGGTAGCACAATAAAACATAAGATTATCTGGGTCCAGGTGGCTGAACTTAAGGAGAAGTTGCCACTTGTGTTTGTAATTCATACTCCTAACCATCAGCGTGTTGGAGTCCACGCTCTCGGTAACTCGCTTGCTGATGAAGCGGTGAAATCAGCGGTATCGAAATATTTAGTTGCAGCAGTTACACGGTCCAAAAGTAAAATAGATGATGACATCTTGGCGGCTGTAGCTGCCACTGAGAAGGGAGGTAAATATCCTACGGGGTTCCCTTCGAAATACACATACCACTTAAGTCCCGATAAGGTTCCTTATGTGAAAATTCCCGATGTTGGGGAACGGTTGATTTCCAACTTGGATCGCAGGGCTACGTTGATTACAGCGGCGCATGAAGTGTGGCGTCTGCGCATGCGGGAGTCTCGGCCACTGTAACTCAGCTCCAACATCGTTTCTGGTGGCGGGGACTGTACAAACAGACGCGCAATTATGTCCTTCAATGTGACATTTGCCAGCAGATTAAGCCTTCAACTGCTGCGCGTCCGCCTTGAACACAGTTGTACATATCTAATAAACCACTAGGTTGCATTTATTTAGATCACTGCGGTCCTTTTTCTTCTGATACTGCGTATAAGTACATCTTAGTAGCAGTTGATTCATGCACACGCTTTGTGTGGGACTGGCCCCATCGCAGCGCTGATTCACGGACTGTCATAAGAGGTTTGCGTGTCTTTGTAGGGATTTTTGCCTGTGGTACCTTCCATTCGGATCAGGGTCCGGCTTTCGCCTCTAAGGCGTATAAGGATGCTATGATTTCGTTGGGGGTCCAAGTCAAGTTTTCGTCGCCATACAGACCTGAGGGTAATAGTGTAGTGGAACGAATGAACCGTGACTTAAAGCAATCTTTGACAGCACGAGTTATAGGCACTGGCAGAAACTGGTTGGCCCATCTCAATGTCGTGCAGCGTGCTCTTAATAATCTCCCTAGAAGGTCTCTGGGTGGGCGGACCCCGTACGAAATGCTCTTTGGTATCAAGATGTACAACCCTGACCTTGACGGTCTAGACTGCGTGGCCCAAGCCACTGCCTTTGACGTAGATGAACATTGCAATGTTTTACAGGATCTACAAAAGACCGGAGACAGTCTTGCAAAGGAACATTTGCCCTCCACATCGGATGATGCGTTGCAGATCCCGGTAGTTGGCTGGCTACCCAAAGTTGGAGAACTGGTTCGAGAGAACATCGATTTATTTATTTTCGAGATTTTTATTGCGCAAACAAATACCCGAAGGTGTCTCGGCGCATGTGGCGGATAGAGAGACCGAGCAGCAGGCTTACTGGTTGAACAACCATGTCTTTAAGAGCCTACGAAAGCTCATCAGATTGGGGGCAGTTTTTATGGTGAGTGGCAGAAGGTTCCAAAGTTTGGGTGTGGCAACCAAGAAGCGCCTGTCTCCCCAGGTTGCCGTTCTCGTGCGAGATACCGGAAGCAGGCAGGTGTTGGCGGATCTCAGCTGTCTCTTGGGGCTATACAACTGGAACGCTTCAATAAGAAACTTTGGACCGACGCCATGCACTGCCTTGTAGGCGATGCAGAGGGCCTTGAATTTAATACGGCCCTCTACTCTTAGCCAATGCAGGTGACGAATGGCTGAGGTGGTGGGCTGACGGCGGGGGATGTCAAGAAGAATTCTTGCAGCCGCATTCTGTATGGACTGCAACTTAGATAGAACGAGTTTCTGAGTATTAAGGAAGAGGGCATTCCTGTAGTCAATTTTGGAAAACACTAGGGTGGAGACCAGGGTCTTCCCAGCTGAGGTGGGGAGGTAAGGCAGTAATTTCCTAATTTTCTTTAGAATAAAGAACGCAGATGACACAACCTTGTTGACATGAAGGTTAAATGACAGCTTGCTGTCAAAAATGACTCCCAGGTTTCCAGCCTTTTCAACTGGGACAGGTGGAGAGCCCAGCTGGTTAGGCCACCTAGTGGAAGACCAGTCCGGGGAGAGTTTACCAAAGGTCATGACCTCGGTTTTGTCTGAGTTAAGCCTCAGACAATTGGAGGACATCCAGGTACTGACAGCAAGCATGGCCCTTTGAAAATTAGCTGCCACCGCTGGGCCGTCCTTGTGGATCGCCAGAACCAGTTGGGTGTCGTCTGCGTAGGATGTAAGTCGCAACCCATGGGCCTTTATTACCCTCGCTAAGTCTGCTACATAGATATTAAATAGCGTTGGACTTAGCGAGGAACCCTGTGGAACTCCACAGGGGGGTGCAGAGACAGGAGAATAGAAGTTACCCAACTTCACTGTCTGGGTACGGTTGGCCAGAAAAGATGAAATAAGATCTCTAGCCATACCGTTTATCCCCAGGGCTGTGACACAGTCGACCAAAATAGCATGGTCAACCGTGTCAAAGGCTGCGGACAAGTCCAGAAGGATCAGGACAGGACAGCCGCACCTCCCTGGTCCATAATAGCTCTGATCTCGTCTGAGGCCTTTATTAAAGCGGACTCGGTTCCATGCCCTTTCCTAAAGCCAAACTGCAAGAAAGAATTTGGTCCTTACTATCGAGCGCCGGTTCCCGTTCTTGGAGTGAACGGCACAAGAACAGTCATTTTACCACCACTTCCAGGTCGTAAGGAAAACAGGTTTATCTCAATTGACAATGTCAAGACGCACAGAGTGGCCGATTCTTCATAGTATGACACCGGCGGTCTCCTGTCCTTCGATTGTGAGAAATTCTGTTTTGGCCACTACTTCTAATGCTGAGCCAGAAGTGGCCCTCGAGATGCCTGTTGTTTCCAATCCTTTATTAAATACTTTTCCCGTTACTAACATTGATGCCCTAGATTACACCTATCCAGCTGATTTATCGATGCCTGATTTACAAGCATGTTTGGCCACAGAATCCAGATTCTCTTTTGACTCTGTTTCAGTGAATTCGAGAAAACCCTCACGTTGTGCAATTTATGCCTCTTTATTTAAAAAACATTTTTTGATTCCCCCTTGGACATATATTTGGCTGGTACTTTTTTCAGTTTACCTTTTTATGTCAATTGGTTTTGTGTTTTATTTTTTCCGTCTCATCGATGGACACTATGTCGTGGAGAGAACATGCATTCAGCATCTTAATGGAACTTTGGCCCCACTTTCCTCGTCACATTCAGCACACAGACTGAAGAGAGACTTGAATTTTGTAAACATCACTGCTTGGCCTGTTCTTGATGGGATTGTGTGGGATGCGGTTACATTCCAAATCCATGGCCCTACTGAAGTGGTTAATGTCCCTAATGTGCTCAGAGTGAACATGGGGGATGTGGTGAAACAAAACATACAATCTGATGATTGGGATATTCAAGCTGTAGAATCATTATTCTCTGATTTGAAATATTATGCTGTGTTTGATGCTGAAGATTTATATTTAGAATCTGCTAATTATGGAAAGCGGTCGGAGAAGATAGCCTACCAGGAGAACTTTATAAACTTTGCGCACAAGAACTCTTACCTCTATTAGAGAAAGTGATAAATTCAATTAGTGTATCCAAAAAAGCACCCCCTTCATGGAAAATAGCGAAGATAATATTTTTTTTGAAAAAAGGGAAACCGGAAAAAGAATGTGGGTCTTATCGACCGATTTCTTTACTTAACACTGATGTCAAAATCTTTTCTAAGATACTGGCAAATCGGTTGGCCCCTAGTATGCCCTCCATGGTTAATCTACAACAACACGGTTTTGTTATGGGAAGGGATACTACCACACATGTCAACACCTCAATAATTGCCTTTGATGTTGCTGAAGGTACACACACCCCACTCGGTATGATTTTGTTAGACGCAGAAAAGGCTTTTGACCGAGTGGGGTGGGATTTTTTGTGGGAAGTATTAAGGAAATTGGGTCTTTCCGGGTCTTACCTGGATTGGGTTATGTCCCTTTATGACGAACCTTTAGCTTTGATTAGCTATGGAGATAAAGAATCAGCAAACTTTAAAATACTAAGAGGCACGAGACAGGGTTGCCCCCTTTCCCCTTTACTTTTTGCCCTCTCCTTAGAACCTTTTTTAAACGCACTAAATGACCAAGTAAATATTATTCCAATGAGTCATGGAGGAACTGTTTTGAAATTAACGGCTTATGCCGATGACATAGCTATTTATACGACCGATTTTAACAGAGCTATGCCAGAAATTATTAACGAGGCACACATATATGGTCTAATCTCAGGTTATAAACTGAACGTGAGTAAAACTCAAATTATAGCTAATTATACTCCCGATTTACATGTCTATGACACTTGCAAAGAAGCTACTTATTTAGGTATCAAGGTAATGGCGAAAGTAGGGAAAATATTGGAAACAAACTATGATACTTTTCTAAAAGAAACTTCCATAACTCTTAAAAAATGGCATAAAATCCCTCTTAGTCTGTTAGGTCGGTTAAATCTGATTAAAATGAAAATACTCCCCAAGCTACTCTATTTGTTTAGAGCCATACCACTACAACCGAACCAATCTTTCTTTAAGAAACTAGACTCCGTTTGTAGCAGCTTTATTTGGGGATACAAAAAGGCACGCAGGGCTATAAAATTTTTGAAACTACCAATCTCTAAAGGGGGACTTGTCTTTCCAGATTTTAAATTATATTTCCTGGCAACGTTTTTCTTTAGAATTCGGAGTTTATTAAAGAAAGAGTCTTGTATTTTTTTTTACCAATTTTTGTTAGGTACTGATTCCAACCAATTTCTGCTCCGCACACATGATCCAAATTACTACAAAAGGGTGAGATTTAAGACTGCTAAGCACGCTATAAATATTTGGAAGAAGATTATGCACATCAGTCAGATTTCATTCTATAATACTGAACTCAGGCTATGGGACAACCCGGGTCTTCCAGGAATTTTCTCGGATGGGACTGGGTATCGTTGGATTAATTGTGGTCTTAATACATTAGGCGACATATTTGGACATAATGGTATGTTAGATTTTGACACCATGAAAATGTTAAATGGTGTGACAAATGATATGCACTACCGATATCGCCACCTGAGAGACTTCTTTATCAATAAAATGAAATTAACATCAATTACTCAGTCTGAAATAATAGAGTGTATATATTCCGATAAAACTAAATCACTTATAAAGTTGGGATATCAACTTTTAACCAAGGATAAAATTGAAAATACTACCAACTTAGCTACTAAATGGTCTCGCCGGTTAAATAGGGATATTAATTCAGAACAGATCAGTAAAGCATTAACTCATATAAATGATGTTGTACACTCCTCCAATTTAAGACTGCAATCATACAGGACTATTACAGAATTATATTATACCCCAAAGAGGATTTCCGCTTGGGCTCAAGGGAACCAAATATCAGAAAAAACTAAATGTATGAAGTGTAACACCTATGCTGCTGATATAGAACATATGCTTTACTCCTGTCCGGCGTACTCTAGCTATTGGATGGGAATTATAAAACATCTTCAAGACAGTCAGATTAAATTACCGGACTTATCACCCCAATTGGTTTTACTTGATATCTATGAGACTCACTGTCTAAATCAAGATCTCATAACAATCTTATTAGCCTGTGCAAGACTAATTATAGCAAGAGCTTGGATATCTAAGAACACTCCAACGGTAGCTGAGTGGCTAACACTGGTTATAGAAATCAGAACTATGGAACTTACACTCGCAAAACATAGAGGACCCAAAACTTTAGCTACAAAAGAAAAAATTTGGAAGCAATTTTTTGAGGTATAAAAACTGTGGATTAGTGTGGATATATGAAGATATCTGTGAGAATTAATTGAATCACCATTATTTGTTTTAGGGAAATAGCTCTTTTATTAAATAGGGACCTCCAGAAGCGCTCAAATTTAACTCTTGCTCTATCTTAGTTTTTATCCTTCTCCCCTCTTATTTGTGTTTTTGTATTCCAATACCCTAACCCTTTATTATGAGCAATGTAAACCTATGTTTTCTAACAATATTTTGAGAATGTAACAGTACTTATGTATGATGTTTGTTTCTTAACGATTCCTGCGACAATAAAAATAATAAAAAAAAAAAAAAAAAGAATCTGCTAATTATGGTGAATTAGTTTGCTTTCAACATTTTGGTAACCATTATCTGCATAAAACGAGTTCCAGAAGGGGTGCTGTAAATTACACACAGTGGGAACATTACCCAGCACCCTTACAAGGCAGCACTAGTACATTTTTGAAAAAGTACACTTATTTTACCGACTTTAATCAATCAAATCCTGAGTCATTTTGTTTCAAAATGGCACAAAAGTCCATATCCAAAGTTAGGCTTACCGATACTAAATTGTTGTATTCGAAGTCCTTTCTAGACAAATTGGCTGTAGAAGGCTACGAGCTATGGAAGGAAACCATTGACCTTAAATCAGTTTGGGGTTCTAAAAGTTGGCGGGTACAAGGCGTTGAGACTTTGTACCGTGCAAGTCTCATCCCAAATCATATGTTGTTTTTAAATTCTACCATTTTCCAGACAACATGCTTTGGATTGGCTACTTCTAAAAAATTAAATACACCTACTATCCCCGAATTGGAAGAATATTACGGTTGGTATAATTTTACACAGCTTTCCATTCGAGAATTGCAAACACTATTGCACAATTCATCCTTTAATGTATCCAGTTTGGATCCGAAGGGTTGGCTGATGTGGCACAGAAGCTCTGATTCTTGCCAACGTCGCTTTCTGGGTTTAACTGAAGGTTTTACACAAGTCAGGGCTGATCCCCGTTTTGATACTGAACATTCTGTCACCACTTACTCAGTGGGCAAAGTGTGTCAGAATTGGCTACAACATTCTACATTAGCTGCAGTTAAATTACATCTATCCAAACTGACTGATGATGTGGATTTAAATGATTTCATAAAAGGCCCGGCTAGTGGTAGATCTAAAAGATGGATTTATGAGATTTACAATGAAATCTGGAAAACTTCACAGGTTGAGGCTGCTAAGCGCCTTAGAGCTATTTATCAAGCTAATTTGGAAAAGGTGCTTGCAGTTGTGGATAATAGTATTAACATGCTTTCTTCACGCATTTACACGTTGAATAATATTGTTTCTTTTGTTGTTGATATTGTACATGATGAAGTGTCTGTGTTATACCATGGTCAAAATCAATTGCGTTCCATTATGCAATTTGCGTGGACCCTGCAGACTCTTAAGGCTGGTAGAGTGCCTTGGAATTACATGAACGTGTCCTCCCTCTTTGCCCATTTAATTTGACAGACAAGCAACGCATGCTTTCAATGCGTGATGCATCCTTTTCCATGTTACACATTTAGAGGTTGGAATCTTTACCTTTCTCTGTAGCTGAGGCCACTGCTGCAACGTGGCTTATCCACGGATTAATCACATTACCATTTGCCTTGTACAAATTTACAAATTGTATGCGATATATTGCGATAGGGAGATATGAACCTTTAGGTAGCTCGTTTCTCCATGAGGCATGGTCGCTTCCATTCACTTATAGGTGCCTGAAAGACGAAAAAGAAGTTTATTTTAAGGGGGAGGAGTGCACAGAGACACCTGATCATTCATTGATATGCAGACACATCCAGTTGCATGGTTCTTGTAATCAGGACCGGACAAATTTAGCCTGTGTTTTGAAAGGTACTCCGGTTCCCGCAATCGTTCCAACTTTCACATTACTGGCGAACGGTAGTTATTTACTGTTGAATAGCGAGGAATGTTGTGGGTTAATAAAAGGTATCGCTTATGTGGTAAAAGTATCAGAACGTGTGGTCTGTTGCAAAAACGTTCTGTATCCTCCTACACATGGGAATTCAGATGTTTCCATCTGGCCGCAAATCCCAACCTTGAAGGCAGAGTTCAATGGTGTGAGTAGAATAAGAGCCCTTTTGTCTCAAAAAGAGGTGGCCCTGAGTTCGGCCCGAGAAACCTTTGTCCTTCACATAGCTAACACACGCACAGAGGTGCAGGCGCTTTTGAATACTGATTTGCCATTACATTTCAGCGAGCTGGTTCATCAAATTTTTAATGGCTCCTCCACTTCTGGCCTCGCTCACTTTTTCAAAATAGTTAGCAGTGGTCTCGTGACTTCCTTCGAGAAAATATTTGGAGTCATACCTGCCTTTTTTCATTCTATATTTTCAAGCTTGTTTGGCGGCTTCCCTGTTTTGCTAGCGTTGGCTGCAGGCGTTTTGGTGATATTTTGTTTTAACAAAAATGGATGCCCGTCCTGCGTTAGAAGCCGCACAGCCCCTCCTGCACTGTTTTGCAACCGGATACTTGATTACTATGGCACACTGCCGCTTGCGACTTTGAGCACGGCATGTGGATTATCGTTTTGGTTTTCCTATTTCACATGTGTCCAGTCTGTGTTTCATTGCCTGAGCTGCGATTTCGACTGGGCCCTTGATTTGTGTCTCTGCAAGACGGTGTCTCCTGACGTCGATTTTAATCATCTGATGAGTCCCGTAGCTGCTCACGAGTTGATTTGTTCTGGCGAAAGGAGTATGGTCTTGGCAGCAATGCATGGACTAATGGGTCATTGGGACATACTCGCAGCAGTGCATGAGATCCTAGCACAGAGCTTTCTTGAGAACCCACCGAGTTGTCCTCTGATGATGCTAGAGGATCCAGCGCTGGAGGAGCACGTATGTTCTTCCCCACTACTTAATTGGATGTCTGAACTGTTTTCGGATGATGACAGTGATTTCATGCTGGAGGCTGTAGCTGCGTACTTTGCATATTCAGTCATGTCCTGAGAAGCCTTCGGAACTTTTGCTAATAGTACGTTCCTGATTGCATTTTTTTTGGAAGGTGCTTTATGCGTACAATCAGTTTTTCTACACCCCAGGCCTATTGACTTGAATGAAAGTGGCCCTTGAGTTGAAAAAGTTTAGAACTTTTTACTTTGGCCACTGTAGGGCCATTGCATCTGCTTTTGAAAATTGCCTTAGCTCATTATTATTATTGAACTCTGCTTTCATGTTATGCCCCTATTCCGGATCTTACCATACCTTATTTTTGACCGTGCTCGGATTATTGGGGGGGTGTTATATAGCTAATTCTTTTCCATATACTGTGTTAAGTTAGCATGAGCTTATTAAATGTTTAAACACCATTTTTCCTTTTGCTTCATTTTGCACACGACACATAATTGTTATTTTAGCTTTCAACCTAGAAGAGCGTTGTGATTTACTTGAGAAATAATATGTTATTGCTCTGATATCAGCTTTGCTTGGTACACTGTCTTCACAGTGAGTGCTGAAGCCTCCAAGGATAACTCGACACAGTGTTGTTGTGAGGTCTGATCTTCGCACCTTCCTAGACATAACACAAATGCATCTGCTGCCAAAAACTGGCTATAAGGGGGTTTTATATGGCTTTGCTGAAAACACACGTAGGACACTTGATGATGCTTCGCATGCAGAGAGCTGGTGGAAGATGATGTGATCCTCTGCCACTGAGATTTTGAGGTATGGGCCCACCCTGCTAAAACCCAAAAGAGACCTTCATAGATATAACATACTATGCTAAATAGGGAGGGTGAGAAATAGGTGTTATTAATTCTTAATCATTTCAGCATTTTAGTATGCTGTCACCGTTCGCTTTTTATGGACTAGTAACTATGTTGATAACTTTGTTTTTTATAATATGTTTGCTTGTATTATATAAGATACTGCGTTTGAGAACCCTGCATTAGTAAATAAATATTTCAAATATGCACGTGTCCTCATTTACTCCACGTTCTGGTTTGAAATGATTATAAAGCGAAAGAGTGTTCATGTGTTCCACGATACCTGAGGTATTCTAAGTTCATGTTCTGGTTTGTCTAAACATTGGGAGTTTGTTATGACCAATGAGACACTGTAGCTAGCTCGGTAAGGGGATTTTGGGTACTGAGGTGAGTTTTGGGCCATCCTAATTCACTGAGGTTCCAAATCTCTATGCACAGTTCTGTAGGAGAACGGAATTCCTGCTACAGAATGTGGTCTCAGGTAATTGTTAATCTTCCTTCTAGTTCTCAATAACCCTGACGAGTCTTCTGGAATTTTGGATGAACTTCCTGTCCGTTAAGACTTCAGTACACGAGCTCTTTTTTATGAACGGGAAGGAGAGAAGGAAAGGAAAGAGGGATAAGCGTTCAGAAAAGAACTCGTAATTTCTCTTGGGGTCGCTCTCAGTTGATAATTCGGTTATTTTCAAAATATACTTATATACGCATTCAAAAATATTCTCTGACTTTTATCAAACTCGATTTTTCTTGTCACTCTACAATAGTTCTCTTGACTGTAACTTGCTAGAATATTTAACAAGTCTTATCTGTAATCTCTCTGAACTCTTCACCGGAACTCTAGGAACAACATCTTCTCTAACTGGAAATCTTGGTGAAGTGCGCATTGCCATTAGCGCGAGCGCTTCACCTGAATGTTTCATCATGAACACTAGACTGCCGCCTCTCATGGCGAGCTGAAGACATCGGCGGCCATCTTGGAATTCCAGGTGTGAAGCAGGGAACACCAACTCTGTTTCGCTACGACAATCTTCTTGTGCACTTTAGTCCTTGAAAGGTTCAGAGTGCATATTCTCCTACCCGAACCCACTGGAGATTTAAGGTGTCTGACAGTACCCCCCAAAAAGGTAGATTCCTTCTCCTTTGGTTTCGAAGGATACCGTCTATGAAAGGTTCTCACCAATCTGGGAGCATGAGCATCTGAGGCCTACTCCCCAGATCGTTCCTCTGGGCCATATCATTTCCAATCCACCAGATAGTATAAGGCTCTGTCCTTGATCTTGGAATCTAAGATCTCTTTTACTTCGAATTCTTCTCCGGTCTCGAACTGGATTGGTTTTGGTGGAGCAGTTTTGCATAATTCTGTAGAAGCCTTCTTCAATAGAGAAATATGAAAAACTGGATGAATTTTCATTTTGTCTGGTAAGTTCAAATGATAAGTCACAGGATTTATCTGTCCTTCAATGGAGTAAGGACCTATGAACCTTGGCAAGAACTTCCTATTTCCCTTTAATCGCAGATTTTTTGTGCTCAGCCAAACCTTGTCACCTATTCCCAGCACTTGTCCTACTCTCCATTTTTTATCTGCCTGATTCTTGTATCTCTGCTTGGCTAACACTAGATTCTGAGAAGCTCTCTGCTGGACTTGCCCCAAATGTGTAATTACTTCCTGAACTGCTGGCACAGAAATTTCTGTATGTTTTATGGTGGCATTGGGATGCCTACCGTAATTTAGACAAAATGGAGAATATCCTGTTGAATCATTTCTAGCGTTGTTGTGTGCAAATCGGCCGCCCACAGATAGTCTGACCAGTCCCCACCTTGCTTTAGTAAAAACAATCTTAGGTAATGTTCTAATTCCTGGTTAACTCTCTCCGTCTGGCCATCTGTTTGCAGGTGGAAACTGGTTGAGTATCTGGGCTCAATTCCCAAACCTCCCAAAAAAGCCTTCCAGAAGTGTGACAAAAATTGGGAATCTCGATCTGAGACAACTATCTTGGGAATCCCATGAGTCCTTACTACGTGTGTACTAAAATGGTGAGCAAGTTGCTTAGCAGTGGGAACTCCTTTGAGAGCTACAAAATGAGCCATTTTAGTGAAGGCGTCTACTACCATCCATATTGTATTATAACCCTGGCTAAGAGGTAAGTCTACAATCAGGTCCATAGTGACAGTATGCCAAGGGACCGGGGGTGTTGGTAAAGGCTGTAAAAGCCCTATAGGTGCCTGCCGTTCTGATTTTCCCTGAGCGCAAACTTCACAAGATTTGACATAATTTTGGATGTCCGCAGACATGTGTGGCCACCAGTAATGTCTCTTAACCAATTCCTCAGTTTTCTTTTCTCCTTTATGTCCAGCCAATAAGTTGTCATGACACTCAACGAGCACTGGCTCCTGTAGTTCTCGAGTGGGAATAAACAGCAACTCCTGGTAGTGTGGCAATTGATCTTTGATCTCTCTGCCTTCTCCTTCTTTTGCCCATTTCTGCATTTCTTCGGAACTCATGACCTGAGCTATCTGTTCCTCAAAGGTGACACGTTCAGTGGTACACACAATGTTCGTGGTTTGTATGATGGGCTGTCTTTCTTCTGGATTTTTCTTTTCTTCTGTGTCCAATCGCGATAGAGCATCTGCTTTTCCATTTTGGGTGCCTGGTCTATAGGTGATTGCGAAATCATAGTCTGCGAAGTAGAGAGACCATCTGAGCTGCCTTGGTGTCAGAGTTTTAGCTGATTTAAAAAATTTCACATTTCTATGGTCGGTAAAAACTGTGACTTGATGCCTGGCTCCCATCAAATAATGTTGCCATTCCTTAAATGATTCAGAAAAGGGGGTGGTGATGAACAGAGTGTCTGAATTAAGCAGACCACTCTTACCCAGTCCAAAGATCAGGGCTTTATCCATCACCGTTTTTTAGCTCACTGCACCATCCCAGCTCAGAACTTGGCTATATGCAAATTAGTCTGACCCTGGCCCAGTGCATCATGGGAACAGGGCAGACCAAACTACCAAGCCAATTCTTATACTGGGAAGGAAACAAGCTACCGGGGACCAGTTTCTGGCATTTCAGCCGTCTTCGGCCCGGCTTGCTTGAATCCTGATGGTGCAATGAGCTAGGGACTCACATCTGAGTATACCCTTCCAAGCTTATGGTGGACAAAAATGATTCAGAAAAGGGGGTGGTGATGAACAGAGTGTCTGAATTAAGCAGACCACTCTTACCCAGTCCAAAGATCAGGGCTTTATCCATCACCGTTTTTTAGCTCACTGCACCATCCCAGCTCAGAACTTGGCTATATGCAAATTAGTCTGACCCTGGCCCAGTGCATCATGGGAACAGGGCAGACCAAACTACCAAGCCAATTCTTATACTGGGAAGGAAACAAGCTACCGGGGACCGGTTTCTGGCATTTCAGCCGTGCCATGATGCACTGGGCCAGGGACAGACTGATTTGCATATAGCCAGATTCTGAGCTGGGATGGTGCAGTGAGATAAATAACGGTGATGGATCAAGCCTGATCTTTGGACTGGGTAAGAGTGGTCTGCTTAATTCAGACACTCTGTTCATCACCACCCCCTTTTCTGAATCGCCATTCCTTAAAGGCATCTTTAATGGCAAGTAACTCCTTTTCTGTGATGGTATAGTTTTGTTCAGCTGGAGTCAGTTTCCTAGATCTATACGCCACAGGATAGAGTTGGCCAGTTTCTTTATGTCGGTGCGAGAGCACTCCTCCAATTGCCTGATCCGATGCGTCTGTTTCTACGTAAAAAGGAATTGCTGGATCCGGATGCAGAAGCACAGGTGCCGATGTGAAACTTTCCTTTAGAATCTTAAAGGCCTCTTCCGCTTCGGCTGTCCATTCAAAACGGATTCCTTTCTTCAACAATTTAGTGAGAGGTAGGAGTTTCTTAGAGAACTCACTAATAAATCTTCGGTAAAAGTTTGCAAAGCCGATAAAACTTTGCACTTCTTTTACACTTGTAGGAGAATTCCACTCCAAAACCGCTTGAATTTTGCGCTGATCCATGTTCACTCCAGTGGGTGATAGAATGAATCCAAGAAATTCCACTTCAGAAACATTAAAGGCACATTTGTCCAATTTGACAAATAACCGGTTCTCCCGAAGCTTCTGTAGTACTCCTCTCACTTGTTCATAATGGCTGCTGGTATCCTCTGAATAAATCAAGATATCATCAATATAGACTATGACGCATTGGTCAATGAACTCACTTAAAACATCATTGATAAAGTATTGAAAGACTGCTGGGGTGTTGCACAAGCCATAAGGCATTACCTGGTATTCATACAATCCGAATCTAGTGCGGAAAGCAGTTTTCCATTCATCTCCAGCCTTCATTCTAATCAAATGATACGCCCCTCTCAGGTCCAACTTAGTGTAAATTTTCGCTCTCTTTACCTGATCCAAAAGAACAGAGATAAGAGGGAGCGGGTAACGGTTCTTCTTCGTTATCTTATTGATGGCACGATAATCAATACAAGTTCTCAAGTCCCCTTCCTTCTTCGGTACAAAGAACAAAGAAGACGATACGGGGGATTTAGAAGGTCGAATTAATCCATTAGCCAGGTACTTTTCTAAATAATCCTTCAAGTGTTGATTTTCTTTCTCGGTTAATGCGTACACTCGACTACATGGAAGTTTGGCACCAGGTTCCAATTCAATTGAGCAACCATAGGTTCGGTGTGGCGGTAATTGTTCCGCCTCTATTTCATCGAAAAAATTTGCAAAATCGTAATTTTCTCGTGGTATCTCTTGCGAGGCGATGACGCACACTGACGAGCCAACTTCACAAAGGGAACGTGCAGGATTGTCATGAAATTCCTTACTTGTAGTTCCCCTGCAAAACTCCTTACAATAATCTGAGTTCATTGTAATCGTTCTAGCGCTCAAATCTATGTGGGATTATGCTCGGTCAACCATGGTATTCCGAGAATAAATTGGAATTGAGGAGCGTCTATTGAGTTGAATTGAATTGTCTCTTCATGCCCATCTTGTGAAATCATTCGAATGGGTTCCGTATGGCTGACTATTGGTCCAGAGGACAAGGTAGTTCCATCCACGGCTCTCACAGGTTCACTTTGATTCTTCATTATTGCTTTTAATCCGATTTTTGCAGCAAATTTCAAGTCGCAAAAATTCCCAGTTGCGCCTGAGTCCACCATTACCGATACCCCTGTTAAGGTGATATGTCGAAACTGGATCTCTACAATGCAGATCAAGTGCGCCCTGGATGCCTGAAGCGTGTTGGCCAGTTGGTGTTCTTTTGGAGTTATTTCAATATTTGCACCCTCCAGTTCAACTCCTCTCACTGGTGGTGCTGTGAGTTTTCCTTCGGCTTGAAAGGGATTTTGGGCTTCTTTGGACAGTTTCTGACGAAATGGCCATTGGAACCGCAATACATACACAAGTTTCCTGACCTTCTCTTTTCTTTCTCTTCCTTAGTCAAAGGTCCTCTAATGGTTCCAATCTGCATCGGTTCCGAAGAAGTTGATCCCTCTGAAATTCTAGTGTTTTCAGATCGAGCTCTATCAAATCTAGGTATTGGTGTCTTGAAATCTTTTCTCCTCTCGCCCTTTCTTTCGCCTTGTCTGAAGTCAATTTCCAGGACTAGATCTATTAATGCGGATACTTCAGTGGGTCTGTTAGGTATTTGCGCCAAGGTATCTTTTAACTCATCACGCAAACCCTGATAGAAAACTGCCGCTCTCTTACTTTCTGGCCACTCCGTCTCCACGACTAATTTGTTAAACTGCGCTAAATACGCAACTAGGTCTCAATTACCTTGACGTAACTCCAATAATTCATTATCCACTGCCTGTGTGATTCTTCTACGGTCAAAAATCCTGAGGAACTCCTTTTTGAATTTGTCGAAATTCTGCAAAATTGGATCGTCCCTGGAGACCAAAGGCATCGACCATGCCGCCGCATCTCCACTCAAATAAGACAAGGCAAATGCTACTTTTGATTGCGCATCAGGGAATATTGAAGGGCGACACAACTAATGCAAGGAGCATTGGGTGAGAAAAACCTGCGCCTTTTGTGGATCCCCACTAAAGCGTTCTGGGGGGGGCCAAAGGAATAACGGGTGACAAGGAATGAATTACTTGTGTGGTAACTCGACTCGAAGTCTCACCATGGGATTCTGAACTCGCTGCACTCCCACCACTTGTGTGTCCCATTCGTAGAGCTAACTCTGCTGTCTCTTTCCTAGATCTCACTACCTCTTGTTTTAAATTCTGGTTTTCTTCTCTGACTGCGATTAATTCCTTTTCTCTTGCATCCAAAACTACTCCCAAGGATTGTATATCTAAGCCTTCCGCCATTCTGCTCAGGTGCAATTTTTTAAACGTGGGCACTTCACTCTGTCACAACATACAAGTGAACTCTTACCACGACTTGCACAGGAGCAGACGATGCTAGTTCCCAACTCCACCCCAAGGCTACACAGGTCCGTTCTGTATTCTAAATCTGTGTACCCCTAGAGGGGAAAGGGGATTTGGATAAAATAATAAATGAGAAGAGACTGCTGTGGATCTGTTCTTCAGCTTTCTCTTGTCTTTTCCTTTTTCTTTCTTGTCTTTACTTGGTCTTGGTTGATTGTCTAATGCACACAATACATTAAGGAAATACGTATTAGCCTCCCTACTCTTGCCTCTCTAACTACCCCCTTTCCGTGACTACCTACCCTCCATGTCCAGAGATTTAGCTCCTCTTCTTTCTGATTCGGTCTTACTTCAGGTTTACACTAGTGTGTCTATCTTCTTATCTGCAAATACAATTCCTGATTAGTATTCTTTCTAGCATGTTCTCTTGTTCTATGCTAATTATAAGTATCTTTCCTTCTTACCCTCTAGAATTTACTCTAGTCTTCAAAACTTTCTTCTTCTTATTATTATAATATTGTTCGTCCTCTGTCACAGGTAAGGCTTTTTTCCTGGTGCGAGGTAAGTACTCTAAAATCTGTGTACTCTTACTCCAATTTCCAATTCAGTGTCTGTGCCTTTTTCGTAACGTTAAGACCCTTCAAGAATGTGGTCTCAGGTAATTGTTAATCTTCCTTCTAGGTCTCAATACCCCTGACGAGTCTTCTAGAATTTTGGATAAACTTCCTGCCCGTTAAGACTTCAGTACACGAGCTCTTTTTTATGAATGAGAAGGAGAGAGGGAAAGGAAAGAGGGATAAGGGTTCAGAAAAGAACTCGTCATTTCTCTTGGGGTCGCTCTCAGTTGATAATTCGGTTATTTTCAAAATATACTTATATACACTCTCAAAAATATTCTTTGACTTTTATCAAACTCGATTTTTCTTGTCACTCTACAATAGTTCTCTTGACTGTAACTTGCTAGAATATTTAACAAGTCTTATCTGTAATCTCGCTGAACTCTTCACCGGAACTCTAGGAACAACGTCTTCTCTGACTGGAAATCTTGGTGAAGTGCGCATTGCCATTAGCGCGAGCGCTTCACCTGAATGTTTCATCATGAACACCAGACCGCCGCCTCTCCTGGCGAGCCGATGACATCGGCGGCCATCTTGGAATTCCAGGTGTGAAGCAGGGAACACCAACTCTGTTTCGCTGCAACAATCTTCTTGTGTACTTTAGTCCCTGAAATGTTCAGAGTGCATATTCTCCTACCCGAACCCACTGGAGATTTAAGGGGTCTGACACAATGTTTCACTTTTTTCAACATTTAACTCGGTCTGGTTAGTCTTTGAATTGTGTTCACAACGGAACGTAGCAGAACGCCGAAGTATTGAATAACGCTGCCGCACAGTAAATATACTAAAAGACGAGGCAAGGGGCTACAGATTTTTGATTAGTAGCAAGACATGGATAATAATAGCTTAAAGAGCCATCTCGATAGGACAGCTGGAGTAACTATACACGGGCTAAAGTAGACCCAAGGAGAAAACTGAAATTAGCGATTTATCATAAAACAAGGATCTTGGATATAATGTAGAGTCGGATCTCATAAGAAGGATCAAAGACACAAACTTTTGGAATATAAGCACAAGAGACAATAATATTTCTGGTCTTGACAAAGATGGGTGTATAAGCAAGATACCATCGAAACGCGTCGACGCTGGGGTGAACACAATTCAAAGACTAACCAGACCGAGTTAAACGTTGATAAAACTGAAACATTGACTTGTTGGTTTTTTAGAACCTAAATGTGAATGTGTATTAGTATTTGACAAGAGGTGATGTCATACTGTAGTTTTGTCTCTTTTTTTATGCAGGTCATAACTAGAAACCAGTAGTGTCTATTATTGTATTTATTCTTGTGTTAGAAGCAGCATATCTGTGGGTAAATGTATTTTTATTATTTGTGTAATATGAAATGTTTTTAATTGTTTGTATGGAAAGAAAATCTTTTTAACAAAACGGAAAAAAAAATATTTGTTCAATAAATAAGATAATGTCAATACATTGAATAATAAAATTGATTGTGTGCCATCAGTTTGACTATTGTATGCTGATTTGAGTTCAGCCAAGGGAATTGTTTTTTCAGTTTCCAGAGTTGTTACATCTTTGCCCTTAAGGAGTTCTGAGCCATCGGTCAGTGATGGTAGGAATTTGTCTGTGATGATTTGCAGTAAATAGGACTGAGACGAACTCCCCATTTTTTTATTTATTAGGTTGAGGGCAAAGAACGGGCCCTTCGTTTGGCAAGATGCTTTTTATAGTTTAAACTAGCATCCAGTTCCACCCCTTCTCATTGCAATCTGGCTTCCCTCAGGGTCCTTGTCTGGTCCATATACTTAGTAAGTACTTGGATATCATTTTCACAGTAATCAGTTCTTCTTGCGTCTCCTTCTTGATTACTTCCATAGTTTCCTCCTGAATGCAAAGAGACCTTGTTGTTCAACTTCTCAAGAAGCACAAAGGCAACTCTGAAATGCCAAAAAACCTTTGCCCCATTTCACTGCTCCCTTTTCCTACTAAAATGACTGAAAAAGAGTTTAATGACAACTAGTGTCTCTGAAAATAACCTATTAGATCAGCTTCAATTAGTGTACTCTGTGACAAACAGGGATGGTTCAAGCCTGAGGATGCACCTGTATGTGGATGTGACAACTTTTCCATACAAGACAATATGCACCTTATGTTATTCTGCCCTTTTTATCTTGCTCCAAGGCAAAAGTATCTGTTACCCTTGTTGAAGGGGAAAGCGTTCATGCAAGCAAAACCTGCTCTTTTGTACCTACAAATGCTTGACTCCCCCCTGGTAATGTTCAGTGTGGCAAATTACCTTGTCGCTGCTGTTCGAATTAGGAGGAGGAAAGTACAAACTAAACTGTAGGGGGCTGTAATGAATTTGGTATCTCTTGCTTTTTTGCACACGATGAGACTTTTTAAACTGACCTTTTTATTGTTCTAAAAATGCACTGTTCAATATGAAATAATTTTTATTTGTATTGTATCATATGGAATTTTTATTATACTTGTATTGTATTATGTAAAAAATTTCATTTTTAAAATATGTACTTGGAATGATTTTAACTGCTGTAGTATGCTTTTATGATTTTTAACAAAATCGAATAAAGTGGTTTTGATTTGATTTGATTTTAGTGTCCTGCCCACTGCACTTGCTTGCAGTTACAGATGATATGTCATGTTTTAGAATCAAGAGAACAGAGTCCCTCTACTCCTACCAGATCCCAGTGACACTTTTGAGACTGTATCACATAAAGTTCTTCTCTGCCGTCTGGTCCAAAGTGGTATCTGCGGAAATACACTTGCTGGCCTAAACTTGCTGGCCTAAATCCTTTTTTCCAACAGATCTCAAGCTATCCACCTTCCTCTTTTGCATTCCTCTTTCAAGTTGAGATCCACAGGGACAGTCCCGTAGCCTTGCAGTATTTATTCATACATAACTCCTGAAGTTAATTGGTTTCTCCTCATGCTATATGCTGTTGAGATGTTTAGGTAACGCTCAATCCAGTTTACATCTTGTATGACTGCTGTTGCTTCTTGAATGAACACCAATTCCTTTAAATGAAACAGTGACAAAACTGGCCTTTTTATTTTTAAGGGCCCATCACATGGCCATCTTTGTGGTGGTCTAATGAGTTAGGCCCACACTACTCCGGCAGCAACTGCTAGAATTTTTGGAAGTATTTCCGATATCTCCTTTTTATTTACACATCTTGAGAACCATTATTCAATTTCTTACTTCTAATTGCTGTTGATCAATCCATCACCTTACCTTGAGCTGGCTACTGCAACCTCAGCCTCTTCACTTATCTTAGTCAGCATATGCAAATTAAAAAGCAACAGCTCCTTACATAGTGGGCTTCCTGGCGCATTCTTCCATGTCACAAAAGCTCTTTATATTACACTGGCTTGCAATTAACCAATATTCTGTCCTCAAAGCCTTGTGCCTGTCCCATCATTCATTTCATTTTCAAGCTTTATTCGACTATTAAAAACAATCACAAAAGCGTACAATAAATCACAATACAAACATGACGATAAAAACAAAAGCTCAGCAATGAAGAATTTCAGAAAGTTAAAAACACCAGACTTTTCCTGTGAGAAATGGCTTTGAGTAAAAAGGTAGCAGTAAAAAAACAGATATCTGCAGAGTCAAGTGCAAATAACAATTCCATGGCTTGGGTAATAGTATACACTGAGAATCTTAAAAACATAGGTCTGAGGTAGAGACGGCGAAGATGCATATAAAGTGGGCAAATAAGCATGAAATGCAGAGTACTTTGCCTAGTCTAACCATCACAGGGACAGGGAGAATGGCTATGAAGTTTCATCTCTGGGAAGGCAACTAAGTTATGTACAATACCAAGTCTGAATCGTGTCAGAACAAACTGATGGGACTGCTTGGTTATAGATTTTAGGTACAAAGGCATGCCCTTTTCTTCCAGATTAGTAGTATGATAGAATACATAGGTAGACATGGTAATACTCTTCACCCTACGCATATCAGACTTAGTTTGTATATAACCATCTTTAAGTTCCTTTTTCGATAAAGTAACGGCACAATAAGGATCCTTAATGATGTCAAAATTAAATACATCGCCATAGGAGGAAGAGACATAACTTAGCCAGGGAATCTTAAGGGCTTTGTCCAGCTTCAAACAATCGGCGATAATCTTCCTAGAGAAAGTAGTCTCTTCTTTTGCCCAAATTGACCTCCATACCATGAGGGGTCTTAATCCCATCATATCTGTCAAATAATTCAAACAGACCTCACTATGGCACAATACAGTAGGTGCCGAAGGGGGTAAACAAAGCAAGCTTCTAAGAAACCCATTCTCTGTATTTTGCAGTACCCTATGCTGACTATAACCCCAAATACCAGAGCCGTACAGAGCAATAGACATATCTATGCCTGTAAATGTCTACCATATCAGGTATACGGCGGCTCCCTAGCTTAGCAGCAAAATGAAAAATACCAGAAGAGCTTTTGGCCATTCTACCATTAACATTTGAGATCTCCTGGGGCCAAGTCCCCTTATTGTTAAAGGTAACTCCGAGGTAGCAGAACCTATCCACTACTTCAATATTATGATTGTTAAAATGGAACGGCATAACAGACTTCATCCGTTTACCACAGACCATAATAAAAGTCTTGGTGTTATTTATTTTCAGTTTCCTCTCATTAATAAAATTATAAAAAGAGTTCATAAGTTTCTGTAGCCCATTAGGAGTACGCGAGAGAAGCACCGTATCATCGGCATAAAGCAGAACTGGTACGGGGAGTCCACCAACCTGTGGGGAGTCAGCCTGGACCTTCTTAAGTTCCGATTCAATAGAATTGATAAAGAGGGAAAATAGCAGGGGGGCCAATACACAGCCCTGCCTTATGCCTGACTTAACCTTGATTTTCTCAGTACATTCACCAGACGGGCCAAAGCGTATCTGGGCAGACAGCTTCTTATAAAGACAAGCCAGAAAGTGAATGATTGCCGGGGCGGGCGCCCATGGCCAATAAAGTGTACCATAAAAGTTTATGGCCCACAAGGTCAAAGGCGCTAGAGAGGTCGGCGAAATAGAGAAATAGGGAACCTTGTTTCGCTCTCGTGTATTTCCCTATAAGGAAGTCAAGATTGAGGCACTGCTCCGTTGTCCCCAGACCTTTGCGAAAACCAAATTGGGATTCGGCCATGATATTGTTTTCCTCTACCCACTCCTCCAACCTTATCAGGAGAACCCTACTCATAATCTTCAGGAAAGAATCAAGGAGGGAGATAGGGCGGTAGTTCTTTGCCTCGCCTCTATCTCCCTTTTTATAAATGGGTAGGATTAGGGATTCACTCCAAGTGGGAGGGGTATTCTCCAGGACTGAAGCATTAAACACCTGGGTCAGGAGTGGGCACCAGAGAGTGGGGTTAGATTTATACAGATCAACCGGGACCCCATCGGGTCCCGGTGCCTTCCCTCCTTTGCTCTGGTTTAGGGAAATAGCCACCTCTGATAGGGTAATATCCAAAGGTAGCCTTGTTTCAGACGTCGGGATAGTAGGACTGACAGGATCTCCCCCAGGTGGATTAAAAATACCAGAGAAATGGGAAACCCAGTTGGCTTCGCTGACCTGCGCTGACAGTTTAGGAAACTCTTCGTTGACAAGGAAAGGGCTGTTAACCGTGGACCAAAAAAGTCTACTATCCCGTAACACCGATGCTTGGTTCAGGGCATCCCAGGCAAGTTCCCTGAGTTCCTGCTTCCTACGTACAAGATTGTTTTTGTAGGTAAGCCTGAGTAGTTTGACGGCCTCCCTATCTCTCGGGATTTTTGTTAAAGCCAGCTTAAGTTCCCGCAAGGATTGGGTACATAGGCTATCAAACCAACCCACGTTTTGGTTCCTGATTCGGGCTTTAGTAATGGTAAGACACCTTTTTACAGCAAAACCGAGTGCCACAAAGTTAGTTATAATGCATCCATTGAGGGCCTCGGGATGTAGGCAACTATAAATTTCAGCAATCCCCTCTTTTATAATTTTGGCTTGCAATTTTTCGGAGTTATCCAAATTCCACTTTATACGGAATCCATTCTGTCTACACGGGGTAACATCTTCTATTACCAGATAATCATTCTTGGCAAAAGACCCCCATGCAGAAATAAGCATGGTGATCGCATGGTGATCGCTACCTCCTAGATCAGTGACAACGGGAACCGTACAATGTGGAGTAAGATGCGTAGAAACCAATAGATGATCAATGGCAGAAGACGAGTTGGGTCCTACAAAAGTTGGAACGGACTTGCCATCCGCATCTAGGGCCGGGGGGTGGATCATAAGATCCAGGCTCAACACGAGGGAATTAAAAGAGTCACCATGGGGGGTATGTGCAAAATGTGCTCTATTTTCCCCATTATCCCCATCATATCCACAAATTCTAGTAAAGGAGTATGGACAAGTACGGAGATTGAAATCCCCACCCCAGATGATATCAATAGGTTTACTGATATCATTTCGCAAGTTCCTCAAAACAGGACCCAACTCCTCCGCCACTGTGGTATCTGAGGCATTGAATAGGTTGTTATAGTGGTTAACCACCACTAAAACATGGCCCTTAGTATGTTCAAGTATTAGAATCTGGGAGTGGTGTCCCACAGGGAGGTAGGAAATCAAACATACTGGGAGTTTAACTGATGTAAAAATCACTAACCCCCCTTTAGCCCTACCCATACCTGTCCTTATTGCCTGGTTATTATAAGACACAAACCCATCAAGTTTAATATCAGCAGTTGCCCAGGTCTCTTGCAAGCATAAAATATCAAGTTGGTGAGGATGTCATTCCAACCCAAGGATGCTGATTGCCTGCTCCACCCTGCAACATTCCAGCTAACAAACTTCAGACCAGGGGAACAAAAGGGGGGTTGAATAAGCACTGGTGCTGTGGTAATTAAAACATTATTGACAGGTAGAGGGGCCACTAAGACTGGATGAGCCACGGAAATTATCGAGTCCGTTTGGGACATTGCATGATCTTGGGTAGGAATAGGACTACTGTCGGGCAATACCGTAGGCCCTTTAACAAAAGGAGAAGTAATGGGGTCTACAGCAGTGGGCAGTCAATCAACACCATTGAGGCCACTCAGACAATTAAAACGATTATAATTATGGAAGGGTGTCAGAGGTGGTTGGAAAACAGGTTGGGCTGGATACCCATGAAATCTGCCCCTCCGATCAACCCTTGTCCAATTGTCCTGAGCTTGGTCACGATGCATATGTACAGGGGGAAGAAAAAAGATACTGGCAGGGTCCGGATGGTGGATTCATGAGATCTATTCGACCCTGAGCAGATGTAGTGAACAGTCCTTGGGTCTCTAAAACTAACCAAAATACAATCCCCAGTTATTGACTTCCTGGTCTTTCCCAGCCAGGGAACCCTTCTTACCAACACAATTTCATTATTAAAATATGCCGGAAGAGGTCTATTCCAGTTCAACCATTTAATTACTTGATTTTTTAGTGAAAAGAAATTCTCGCCTTCCCCCATCTCAAGGGGGGGAACCCCGGCCATAACCACCATAAGGTCGTTAGCCTTGGGGGGAAGGTCGGGTCTCCGAGCTCTGGGGGCAGGTTTCTCTAATAAAGGGGGTGGAATACAGTCATCATTAATGGCCCCATTGGGGTTTATCACTAAGGGAGTTGTGCCTGAGGATAGTGGTGGGGGGATGATAGTTTTACTATGGCATGGGTGAACAGGTTTAGCCATAAGAGGTTGCAAAAGAGGGGTGGCAGAAGTCACCACGGTTGGTCCTGGGATAGCTAAAGGGGGTTGTGAAGTAGGGGGGAGGGTAGGAGGGGGCATAGTCTCGGGGGGTCTTCCAAGGGTATTAACCTGCGAATTCAAACTACTTAGTGTAGCCTCAAGAATAGTAAGTCTGATCTCCACTCTCTTAATACTCTCGATGATAGGCAGCAGCAGAGATCTGAGTAAGAATTCTAGGTTCCCCTGGGGGACAACTGGGGGCAGTAGAGTAGGCAGGTTATTTTTAAGGGCAGGAGCAGGACCCATAACTTCAATACACTTTTCGGGAACTGGAACGGACTTAGTGGGTTTTCCAAAATCAGAGTGGGAAAGTTTAAGTTTACCCTTGCCAGCCCTCGTTATCCTTCTACGCTTGTTAGGGGGAGGGCCGTGCAACTCGGCCACAGTAATTGATTTAGAAATTTGAGTAGGTTGGGATGTAAGATCAACAGCCGTACAACAGGGGCTAGTGGGAGGGGTAGCCTTCGGGGCCTGCACAGCAGGTTGGCAGGGACTAATAGTACAATCCCTCAACAAAAGGGGGACTCCTTCCTGTGAAGATGGCTCCTCACTGACATTCAAAGGAGAGCCACCATCGGGGGTATCTACCAGGGGTCTACGTTTCAAATTTTCAATAGAGCGACGACGCTCAACCCTGCGTTCTGCAAGGGCAGTGTCCAAATCCCCCTCTCCCTCCGCCAAAGAGCGTGGGAAATAATTATCCAGAGTTCTAATCTTGGAACCCCCCAGCTTCACTATAGATTTATCCAGGGCTGGTGAAGGCATGACAGGTAAATGGGACCTCTTGGACAACAAGGACTAGGTAGATACCGATACCTAAAACATAAACAAGAGAGTAGGCCCGACCTGGCCTACTCCGGCCTATGAGGGCCTAAGAGGGCCCGCCCTTAGTCCGGGCTTTGTCCCGGGATATGTCCCGCACACGCGTCCCGCTTACGTGTTGATACACCAGATCATATGCGGGAAGCTGTTAAAAGGGGAGGAGTCACGGGAAGAGGCGCCAGGTGTGGAAGGTGTTGCTGCGCACAGCCTGGTGGGCCTCGCAGTCCCGTACTCGATGTCACCAATATTTTCCCCACACGCAGCTTCTCCTCTATCACGGCAGGTCTCCCAGCAACGCATAAAATCGGCAAACAATCCAAACTTGTCCTCGAGCGGCTCCCGCGAAGCGGGGGCCGCGAGGCGTTTTGAAGGAGCCTTAACAAAGGGGAGGAGTCACGGGAAGAGGCGCCAGGTGTGGAAGGTGTTGCTGCGCACAGCCTGGTGGGCCTCGCAGTCCCGTACTCGATGTCACCAATATTTTCCCCACACGCAGCTTCTCCTCTATCACGGCAGGTCTCCCAGCAAGGCACAAAATCGGCAAACAATCCAAACTTGTCCTCGAGCGGCTCCCGCGAAGCGGGGGCCGCGAGGCGTTTTGAAGGAGCCTTAACAAAGGGGAGGAGTCACGGGAAGAGGCGCCAGGTGTGGAAGGTGTTGCTGCGCACAGCCTGGTGGGCCTCGCAGTCCCGTACTCGATGTCACCAGTATTTTCCCCACACGCAGCTTCTCCTCTATCACGGCAGGTCTCCCATCAAGGCACAAAATCGGCAAACAATCCAAACTTGTCCTCGAGCCTGTCCCATCATTCTTTTAACAAACGTGGACTGACCCATCTTCAGCAGTGGTTGACTCCTTATGCACCTGCGGGACAACTGCGCTCAGCCTCTGCAAAGCTTCAGATTCCAACTTTCTAGAGGGTCTTTATTGTGGCCACTCTCCATTCTGCGTTCCTCACTGTCACATTCCAGCACTCCCTTCCACTTGCCCTCTGCCTTCTCATTAGCTATCTCACCTATGAACCTAAAATGTGGCTGTTCTTATATTCCTGCTTTTCCTTCTTCACTCCCCAGTTGGTTCTTTAGAGCTAACAGCACACTTTATAAACATGTCCCATTCCTTCATTCGGTGTGTAGGACCTTTGGGTATTTTCAAGTAAACCTGTCAGTATACAACACCTGACAATAATGATTTGTAAAGAGAAAGCTTAGGAGCAAAAAAGCACGGTGTACTTGTGAAATTAATCTATCTGATTGCTTCAGTAAGTGATCCAAGAGCCGTGCCACCGTTCAAGTGATCTCCTCGCTAATCCCATTTACTGCTTGTGATATGTGGCATGTCCCCAGGGCTTTAAGTGGGTTAGGTCCCTCCGGGCCTCAGAGCTAGCAGTAATTCAACCTTGACTTTAAACGGGCCTTAGCTCTGAAGTCAAAAGCACTAACCCTTTTCTCAACATTAACTGTAAAATCTATCAAGGTAATCCGTGCCAGTCATGCTGTTCTTGTTTATATTTCACAAGCTTTACTTAATCTTACATTCCCTAAGAGTTTATTTTTTCCAGGATGTTGTGTTTCTGTAGTTTTTTTCATGCAACCATTGATTTTGTACAGTATGTACCGTGAACAGAGTAGTCTCTGGGAGAGGTCAGGTTGTCGGTGGATGTTTATAACAGGCCACAACTAAGAGCACTGGAGTGGACTACTGAAGGCAGGGCAAGTTTCTCGCAGTGCCTGTCAGTGGCTCACAAAGTTGTTCAGAACGCATGCTCGTTCAAGCCTTGGCCTGTCTGCAAAGCGCAAGGAAGAGTGGTCACACATGCCAGTTGTAATTGTGATTCTATGGGAAAGTGTGTGATGGAGGTGCAAACCTGTTGAAATATTAACAGGTAAAAAGTTACAGAAAATGCAGAACGTATATGTGCGTGGGTGTGTTGTGTGTGTGTGGGGGGGGGGTAGAGGGATGAAGGAGATGGAAGGAAGTACTTGCATAAAGAGAGGGTGTAAAGAGGGTGCTGAAGAGGAACGATGAGGGTTGAGATGGAGAATTTCAGAAAGATTTAGGGAGGAAAAGGGTATATAAGTCTATCATAGAGAGACTACAGAAAAAAGTGGTGTGAAGTGAATGAAACATTCTGAAAACCACTACTACCCAAAAAGATCTTAGTAATGTTTAATTCATGGTCTCATATTTTCATTTCAGTTCTTATTATTTGTGACAATCAGTGCAGCTATTCATGTATCTCTTACACTGGAAGCAAGCATTGACAGGGCCGGTGAGTTTAGCTTGTTTTGTCATATGCCCATTCTTATGTAATTTGTCTGGATGCAACAACAGAAACCTCTGAGATTGCACCTAAAGACTGGTCAGGTGTGCACAGTATTTAAGTTTACAGATTTTAAGCTAGGCCCTTACTTACACGGGACACATCTCTTGAAAAGGATTCCTAATTGCTCTTATTTGATCACACCCCATTTAGAAACCTTGTACTTTTTATTTTTATCTCAGTTAAAGCCCTGTATCTCACAAAATATCTCAGGTGTATTAGCTCACAGATCCAAGCGACCTCGACAATGTCCGACTATAGCGGTAAATAGCCCATGGCTGTTTGCTCTCGGCCAGTTGTGGGAAATGACAAGCACACCTTTCAGTCAGGAGTCACTGGCAGAGAGGCCCATAACCTTTGCCCCTCTAGGGTCAGATTTCCCAATGTACGCACGTGGTAACACATTAACATAAGGTAAACGGGTAACAAACGAGCTGATGATGGTGCAGGAGAGAACGAGCAGGGTTTCACCGGCGAGTATTGGCAGGTCTGAAAATTAGAAAACGAACAATTATTGTTGCTGCTCATCTGACAACGGAGGCTTTCTTTAGGGCACAAGTCCTAAAAAAAGAAGTGGGGGGACTGACCTAGTTTGGCAGTATGAAGGTGATATCACGGCGCACAATATCACACATGGTATCACAGGAATTGACATCATAGAAAGTGGCATCACAGGCCACGACTTTACAGGAAGTGGCATCACAAGAAGTGACATCAGATCTAAAGCCCTCACATATATGTTTAGCAGGTCTATAATGTGCACGTTTGAGCGCATTGCGAGGATAATAGCACAGTGAGCTATGGAAGATGATATGGGACTTCTACACCTTGCAATCTCCTAGTTTTATGTAACACATCCAGGACATTCATTTACAAAATGATATAATTTATCATACATGTGATATGCACTTATGGATGTCAATCAATCAATCAATCAATCAGGAGTTTGTTAAAGCGCGACTACTCACCCGTAAGGGTCTCAAGGCGCTAGGGGTGGGGGGGGGGTGCAGGTTCCATTCCATCAAGGAGGGGGTCTGTTGAAGAGCCAGGTTTTGAGGTTTCTTGCGAAGATGGGGAGCGATGTTGTCTGTCTGAGGTGGAGCGGAAGGGCGTTCCATGCTTTGGCCGCGAGGAAGGAGAAGGAGCGGCTGATAGAGCGCGCAATTCTCCCGGGTCACCTGAGTTACCAATTCTTTACACGCACTGGGCCCTTGGCGTGCATACTAATTAATTTGGGTGAACCGGGTGAGGATTTCTTAGGTTTCTCCTCCTGCACGCTGCTATGAGTAATTAAGGTTTGGTTTCACCTCTGCTTACCATGCACCTGACTTACCACAGGCACAATTCATATGACAGATCTGGAGCTAACAGGGAAAATAGTAGACAGGCCTAACATCAGATACTCTTTATAATCAGTAAAATACTTTCCACAATTCTGTAAAATGACCACAGACACCTGAGGATGTTTAAAACTTTATATAAGTTTAGAGAGAATATGACAAGGCAATAAGTGATAGGCAGAATAATGCGTCTAACATCAAAGTCAAAACCATAAAATAACTATATATTAATGCTAAGACCATTTAAGTATATGGGAAGACTAGAGGTAGGAATTTTAGAACAAACTAGTCACTGCAACTTTATACTAGAAACAGTAGGACGTGGATGGGACCTAGAACATGTACTTAACCTATGTGCACTAGGCTATTCCTGCTAAGATCACTGCAATCGGCTAAAAGGAAGGGAAAAATTGGAACATACTAATACAATATAACAATTGGCAATTCTCTAAGGGTAGGGAGAGAAGTGGAACAATTCTAATAAACAATAGCATATAACTTGTTCTCAATGTGATAGAGCAAATATCTCGGCAAGAGTGCTTTATTTAGAAAGTAGAGAGTGAAGACGAAAAAAGGGAGAGAGAGAGAGAGACGCAAACCCACAGGTTGATATTTACCTAGGTCTGAGAGAAGACTAACCCTGGCCACGGGTCAGTTGGAAGGACGGGGACAAGGACCCTCAGGAAGGAATGCCAGAATGCGAGCAGGTACAGCTCACGGACAGTAAGGACAGGATACCCCTCAGGATTTGGGATCAGGACTGGGCTCACCAAGGTACGACCAACACCCACAGCTTCAGAAAGCAACGCCAGCGTTACCCCTCTCTGCAAGTAATCCGCCAGTAACCCCGATTTGGGTTTTCGAATTTCCCAGCAAAGTGCTTCGCCGGCACTTAGGATTATTTCCACCCCTTAGGAGTTTGTGGAAAGTATGGACAGAGTGCTCCGCAGCACTTCAGATTGAGCACCTATAGAGTTCGTAGGGTCAGTGACAGGTCTGCTACTCGGACAAGTCGGACAATTTTCCTAAGCTAAACTAGGGCAGTTATACTGGTTTGGGGTCCCCCAGACCACCCACTAATGTTGCAAGTGACAGTTTCCCACATTATGATTGGTCAGGAGAGGTGGCGCGGTCATTACCACCTCCTAGAATTCAGTTTTCTCATACTTAATATTCAATTTTGCACACCCGCCCCCCGGGTTCACGTTCCCATGCATGGAATACAGCAGTATAGGACAGTTCACAATAGGTAGCAACAGTATTGCTTTTTCCAAGGTAAGACTCCGTATTCCCAGCGATGTTCCCAGGCGCATTGTGCTTCAGGAGCCAGCTGGCTAGATTTAGCTTCTGCGCAGTTAGAACTTTCCCTGGTCACCTGACAGGGTTCAGAGGAGCCTCAGCATGGCGTCGCTCATGTATGCCCCAGCCCACAAAGACGCGGTACATGAAAAGTAAGCGAGAACAAATTAAAATCATATATAAAATGATCACACTGTATACCATGATAAAATTCTAACCAACCCTTACTTTATAATGACTATAGCATTATGGTTTAGTGCGAAAAGACAGATAGGCTAAAGCAGCAGTAGCAAGCGGAGAGCGTGGTGAGAGACAAGCGGCCATGTTGGCAACAGTGCGCATGAGCACAGAATCCCTCCAGAATGCGAGTGCGTCACATCACATGGGTATGACCGACGCATGCGCAGACTGAAATTCGGCGAAGCAGCCGTTTTTTGTGCAAGCTTCGTTTAGTACGAGAAAAGACAAACAAGCAAGCATCCTGGGGACACCCGCGTGTTGGGAAAACACTTTATGAATGACGAACAATGATGTTAATATTATTATGCAGTTTAGACAAGGGTTTTGCATACGAGCATGGCGCTTTACATGCGAATCCCAGCTCCATCAATCCCCTCTTTGATGATATTTACTATCATCACCACATAGAAGGAAACAGATGCCAACTTTTCTCATTCATCCACATCGTTCGTTTCAATTTCAATAAACTTATTGTTTAGTTTTCTTTCAGCTTCCCTATGTGAGTGGTGATTTTTCGCCTTTTTGTAAATTGCACTCTTTAGCTCTTCTAGTTCTAATTCATCAATGTTTCTTTTCACCCCCCTCTGATTTACTGTATATTTCTTTTTGCACCTTTGGCATTTGCAGCAGATAAAAATGATCAATACAATTACACCTATTACAACTATTGGCATCAGTATTTTCCACAAAAGATTTCTACCTAGGTTAGTAAACCAACTACCTATAGAGGAGAGACCTCCAGTCAGTCTCGTCCAGGCACTGTCAACCTCCAATGGTTTGAGTTCTTTTTCCAAATTAGTTATGTTCTTCACATATTGTTTTAGTTCGATACTTTTATCAGGAATGTAAGTGCAACAATGTTGCGCTTTCAGCATTCTACAGACTCCGCCCTCTTTTGCTAATAGGGTGTCAAGGGCAAGACGGTTTTGTAAAACCATTGATCTGATCGCAACCATTTCAGTATTGACCAGCAGGAAACCAGCAGCAGTGTCCGTTGATAACCGGTCCACTACTGTAGACAATTTGCAGATTCTATGAGTGTTCAGAACTACCCCCATTCCAGGTATCAGTGCACTAAAAATATCACCTATAATTTCACCTACACTTTCACGTCTACTACGCACTAAGCCATTAGTTTCTTCATCGCTTCCAGCTGCGTTATTCACATGGTATATTTTCGGGAAAACAATGCCAAAGTAGCAGCTTCCATACCAGTGATCCGGCAATTTGAAATAAGCCTTGTTCCCACATATATAATATATTCCGGGAAACACAGGTTCTGACCCATTTTTGAAACCCCAACCTCCAATTACCTTGTAATTATGTTCACACTCGCTGGAACCGATGAATACATTGTTATAGTACTCTGTCTTTTCCCTATGGATACAAAGTTTCCCTTTTCGTTCAAAATCCAGCAACAAGGCAGGACTAGCTTCGCTTTGCGAGGTGTTTTCCAAGTGCTCAGCCCACCTAGGGACTCTATCCTTTTCGTCATTTGCCTTTTTCTGAAACTTTTCTCTCCTTCTGTCTGCCATCTTTATAAACATCTTTTCCTGCTCTTGCAGAGAACAGGTCAGATTATCTTCTCTTGCTTTATCTAAATCTATGTTACCTATAGTCAGGAAATATTCTCCCATATAGCGGGTCACGTCACTTGTAGTATGTACACGGTTCAAGTGTCCTCTAATAGGAAGTTCAGAAAATACTACGTCATCATTTGAATAATAGTACTGCAAGGTGCTTCTATAGAACAAACTAGCTAATATACTACAGGAGATTCCGTACGTTAAAGGCAAATGGTGGTATGTCACGCCTTCAGCCACTGAGGTTGGTAGCTTCATGCAGACATAACAGTCCTCTATTTCCATAGCTTCTACGTAATGCACTAACAAGTTAGCAAAAACATTTAGATGCGTCCTGTTTCTCATTTTGTGAAAATGTAGTCCATCCTCATCTGATGCTTCTAAATTAGGTTGTGTGTGTGTCAGTCCTACTCGTTTGTCGCGTCTTTCTAGGCTTCGTGGTGTTTCTGCAGTCTGTACAACCCCTACGTCTACTGCTTCGGGTTCAGTAGGGGACAAGTTAGGATTTTTGCTTATCATAAAAGGTAGAAAAACTGTTAGTCCTATCCATATTACTATTAACATGGCTATACTACACAAGCATATTTTACAACAGGCTTTAAGACACCCACACCGGGATCTCCCAGAGACACTCGGATCGGACATTTTTAGCTTACAGGTGGCTTTTGCTACCCCTCTTCGTTTCTTTGCACCAAAGGCTCACTTCGGGGCTCTCTCAAGGAGGGTCTTCGTCAGAACTCCGATCAGCAATGGACTCGTCGTCACTGTTGCCACTGTGGTGTGGTTCGTCTATTTCTTCCAACACAAAGTAAGTCCACTCAGGGCTCCGATACAGCCGGTTCTGTTTCTTTATTCTGTCGCTCTTTCTTAGCGATTTGCCTTGGGCTGCCTTTCGTTCACTTTCAGCCCTTTTTCGGTCTTTCAGGTTTTCTTCGACTGTCTTTAATCTGAGCCTCAACCTCTTGACGTATCTGGGTGCACTTCTGCCTCCGTGCCTCCCAGTCGTTGAGGAAACTTGGCCTTCTTCGTGCACTCTTTTTACTTTTTGGTGTGGCACCTCTGTTTCCCTGCCTGTCTGACTAGTACCAGGTCTTTCATCTATTTCTTCTGCCTGGTCCCTAATCTGTCCCTGCTCAGATTCAAATCGCACTTGCTTTTTATTTCTGATTACTGTTGTTTCCGTTGTCTGAGCACTTTGATCTAGTTCTATCTGTTCCTGTTCATGCTCTTCGATCTCTTCGCTTTCTTCTGCATGAACGTCAGCTCTAATTTCTAACTGTCCCTCTCCAATTTCAGGAGTTTCAGGAGGATTTTCGATGTCTTGATCTGACCCTACTTGGCCTACGTCCTGATCAGGTGTGTTGTGACTTTCGTTGACCTGACCTTCTTCCTCTATTTCTAACTCACCTGGACTATCCCACTCACTGTCTAAGTAAGAATATTTCCTGGTTCGTATTGGATCATGAACCTGGTCGTCGGCGGGGTACCATCCAACGTCTCGACTTGTGCTCGGCAGTTCGAGGTCAGCTAGCTCCGGACTCTCTTCCTCGGAAGCCTCTTCAGCTGCGCTGCCTTCAGCTCCAGTCGCGTTTTCTCCAGATACCCGCTTTGTGTGGCTGGCGTGGATCCACTTCGGTACACCAGCACACTTTACAGCAGTAGTAGTGACGAGGATCACTTGTCGTGGCTTTCCCCACCTTGGCTTCAGGCAACTGCTCCGGGTGTGTTTCTTTAACGTCACCCAATCTCCTGGTTGCAGTTTATGCGCTGGAGTCTTTGGCCATTCGTCTTCTGTCTCTCCAATCTGCTGAGAGAGAGAACGCACTTGGTCACCCAACTGCTTGCAGTACTCTAATACCATATCATCAGAAATGCTTAGCAGTTTGTGTCCGGGTACCCATGCCTGTCGCATCACTCTTCCCATCAACACTTCATGGGGACTCAGGCCAGTTTTTCTGTTTGGGATACTTCTCAAACTCATCAGCACAAGGGGTAAAGCCTCTATCCAGTTCATCTTTGTGGAATCACACATTTTTCCCAATCTGGACTTCAGGGTGCCATTTATTTGTTCCACTACCCCAGAAGCCTCTGGGTGGTAGGCACAGTGCAATCTTTGCTTCATTTTGAATGCTTTACAGAGTTCCAATAGGACATCGTTGGCAAAATGCCCACCTTGGTCCGTTTCGATTGTCTCGGGAATTCCGTACCTGGGTATCAACTCCCTGAGCAATAACTTGGCTGTGGTGAGAGCATCATTTTTCTTCGCGGGATATGCTTCCACCCACCTGGAGAATAGACAAACTATGACTAAGATATATCTATATCCTTTGCATTTGGGCATGGTTATGAAGTCTGCCTGCATTCTAACGAAGGGACCTACTGCCTTTCCAATAGTACTCTGCTCCACTACAGTCCTCTTTCCTGCATTGAATTGCTGACACACTAGGCACCTCTGGCAAAGCCTTTCCGCCTGGTTCCTGAATTTTGAATTACAGAACACCTTGTCAAACACCCGACACATTGCGTCTCTTCCCATATGTGTTGGTTCATGTATCATTCTGATCATGGGGTCGACCAAGCTATCAGGCAGTACAGGCACCCCAGTCGAGTTTATCACCACACCATCCTCTCTCAGTTTGCATCCATTTGCTGCCCACCTTCCTTTTTCTTTCCTGTCTGTTGCCTGTTGCAACTCTTTTAATTCCTCCCACGTTGACACATTCTCAAACAACATAAGTTGGCAGCTGGTTCCATCCCACAGCGCAATTTGCAGGGACATATGGTGTCGGGCACAAAACTGTGCAATTTGGTCAGCGTACCTATTACCGGCAGTCACATCATCATTTCCAGATTTGTGAGCCGCACACTTGACCACAGCCAATTCTTTGGGTAATTGGATAGCTTCCAGTAAGTTATGCACCACCTTCCCATTTCTGATAGGTGTGCCTGAGGAAGTCATGAATTCTCTTTGCAGCCACAACTGGCCGAAGTCATGAACGACCCCGAAACAATACTGGCTGTCTGTGTAAACAGTTATTCTCTTGTTCTTACCCCTCTTACAAGCTCTGGTTAACGCGATGAGCTCTGCCACTTGTGCAGATTTCACCTCGCGCATGTAAGATGCTTCTATAGTTCCTGTCAGTGTAACCACAGCATAGGCAGCACTCAGACTCCCACTCTCATGTCTCAAACACGAGCCATCCACGAACATTGTTTTATCCCCATCAAGTAGTGCTATTTCGCGGATGTCTGGACGGGGTTTTGTGCTAAATTCAGTTAGATCGATGCAATTATGTTCCCCTTCCTCTTCAGCTTCTACATCCAGAGGGATAGGTAACAGTGTCGCAGGGTTTAGGACATTGCACCGGGAAATAGTGACATTCTCGGCACCAATCAAAATTCTCTCATACTTAGTCAGCCGACTAGGTGTGAGGTACTGGGTCTTAGTTCTAGTCAGTAGGATAACAACAGAATGAGGAACATATACGGTGACATGATGTCCCATGACAATGTTCTCACTCTGTTCCAAACTGACGCAAGTAGCAGCAACTGCTTTCAAGCATCCAGGTAATCCAGCCGCCACCGGATCTAGGGTGGCCGAAAAGTAGGCCACTGGTCTTCTAACTAGTCCGTGCTCCTGGGTCAGGACTGAAAGAGCACAATTCTCTCTTGTGTCACAGAACAGCTCAAAGGGCTTAGTGTAATCAGGCATACCCAATGCAGGAGCGGTACATAGACAGTTTCTCAAAGTTACCCAAGCATTCATGCTTTCACTGTCCCAATGGACGGGGTCTTCTACTCCTTTCTTTGTCATATTTATCAGGGGTCTGGCTAGAGCCGCAAATCCTACAATCCATTGTCGGCAGTAACCCACAACTCCCAAGAACATTCTCACCTCTTTTTGAGTTCTGGGCAGTTCCATTGCTTTAATTATTTTGATTCTTTCGGTAGTAACTTTCCTGATTCCTTTTTCTATCTGGTGCCCCAGATACTTCAATGAATTTTTACAAAATTGCAACTTGTCAGGTGACACTTTATGTCCTCCCTTTCCTAAGTGATTCAGCAAGGCAATGGTGTCAGTGACACAGTCTGTCTGGGTTTTAGATGCCACTAACAGGTCATCTATGTACTGTACCAAAACCGACTCTCTTGGCAGCACTAGGGATTCAAGGCACTTTTTTAGTATCTGGTTGAAAATCGATGGACTTTCGGTGTACCCCTGGGGGACACGATTCCAGACATAGATATGGCTGTCAAATTCAAAACTGAAAAGGAATTTGCTTTCTGGATGTAATGGGATGGAAAAGAATGCGTGGCACAGGTCAATGACAGTGAACCATTCCGCATTCCAGGGAATCTGATATAGAATCACTGCAGGGTTGGGCACAATAGGACAGCAAGGCACAACAATTTGGTTTACCTTGCGCAAATCTTGCACCACCCGGTACTTTCCACTAGGCTTTTTGATCCCAATGATTGGCGAATTACAGGGACTGCTCATCACTTCCTCTATTATTTCGGCTTTGAGCAGCCTGGTAATCTCAGTCGCTACTCCTGCTTTTACCTCTGCACTCCTTTTATACTGTCTGGTTTTCAGGTACATTGCATTAGTTTTTATTGCTATTTTAACGGGGTCCACATTTGCCATTAAACCTACATCCTTTCCTGTGAAATCCCACACTTCTGGAACTACTCTTAACTGGAGCTCTTCAGGTAAATCTTCAATTGTCAAAGGCTTAATATCAGAATCTTGTCTGACTAACATCAGCTTGTACAAACCATCTTCATCGGGGGTCTGAACTTCGACGCCCTTTGGTGTGCAATAAATGGTACAATTCATCTTGCACAACAAATCACGTCCTAGCAGGTTCACAGGACTGGAATCACAGACCACAAATCTGTGCATTTCTTTAAAATTTCCTATAGAAATTTCCATGGGTTCAGTTACTGGAGTACTTATTATTTGATTGGAGACACCCACTACTTGGATCGCTTCTCCCGAGAGGGGTAGGTTAGGAACATCCACTGTTCTTACAGTAGATCTGGTAGCACCAGTGTCCAACAGAAAGGTGACGTCTTTTCCCTCAACCTTTCCTTCAATGTATGGTCCAGTCTGGTCTACCGGTAAGGAGGCGCCAAGCACGCACTCCTCATCCTCCCCTCTCAGGCCCCGTCAATCTTGATCTTCACAGAGGAAGGTATCATTTAACAAATACTGTGGAATGACTGCGTTCCTTTCACTCTCGACTTCCCATACTTCTGCCCTTTCATTCTGCTGACCCTGACTCTTAAAATTCTGTCTTGGAGCGCGAGGTACTGGAGGTAATTTTACCTGTTGCTGGTTCTTTCTCGTCCCCTCTTTCGGTGCCTGTGGATTTAAACCATTTACAGGGGCATTACCGGCCTGTAGGTGTGGACACTCGTCTCGCCAATGCCCTATCTGGCCGCACCCATGGCACGGAAACTTTTTCATGGCTTCTTCCCGACTCATTTTAGGTCTGGGCTTTCCTCCCCCCCCCGTAGTGGCTTTCTGAACATCATTATCAGAAGTCAATTTACTTAACTTTTTTTCTTGCTGCTCAGCTAATTTCACCTGTGCCCACATGACTTTCTCCTTGAGGGCTTTCTTTTTATTTTCGATTTCATCTTCGCAGTATTTAGCATATTTCAGGACATCATCTATGGGCTTTCCCTGCCAACTGATTTTGTTATCTCGAATCCATTGTGAGATTTCAGGTCTTAATCCTAGCACAAATCTATAACTGAAATGGGTCATGTCCTTCATGTCTACATTATCGATACCACTGTAAGTTTTAAATACCTGCAGTAACCTTTCATAGAATGAATGCACCGTTTCATCGCGTTCCTGGGTGGTTCTATCTATTCGGGTCCAATCTGTCTCCTTTGCTGGCACCTTTTTCTTAAGGTACTGTATGACCTGGTCATATTTCCTCATTACATCAGGTGAAGGGGCTCCCGTTTTCTCATCTCTGGGATATTCATCATTAGGCCAATCAATTTCTATTTTACATTCAGTCCATAGGTCTACAGGGACAACAATGTCGAAAAACCCATCCAGGTCTTTCAAGAGGCATTTCTAAACTTTTATGAAGCGTTCTACCTGCCTGTACCAGTCAACTGGCTTTTCACGTAATTTCGGGAAATCGTTTGTAAATGAAACAATATCCTGTCTGGACCAAGGGACATGGACATATTTCCCTCCCGGGACCTCTCTCATGGGGCACAATTTTTCTGTTGGTGTTACTTCCTTTAACACGAATTCTGAAGTCAGTGACCCAGCCCTGCTGCTTTCTTTTTTCTTTGCCCACCTGGTTCTCCATTTCCCCACCTCGCCCCATTTTTGCAGGAGTTTCAACAATTCCTTTACTTGGATCTGTTTTCCCATCACATTCAGGCTTTCTAAATCCTTGTCTGAAAAATCCACTCTGTAGGGTTTCTGAAGAATTTTGGAGCGACTAACATCAATTCCCATTTCTGTGGCTGTATCCATTATCTTTTCATGGAGCAACCTAGCACTCCGGGTAAGACTTTTACTGATAAACAGTAACTATTCTTCATTATACGAGCTTAGGCGCTCAACTCCTACATTCCCAGCCATCATTTCTTCTATTTCTATTCTTAATTTATATATTTCCAATGCTCTGGGTTGGGGAGTGGTCTCCTTCTCCAGCTCTTTTGTCCATTTATCCAATTCTTCTGGGGAAACTAAGGTGGCACTCCTAGCCCCAGTTGCACTTTCAATCAACACCTCTTTTGTTCTAGGCTGACTTCTTGCCCCTGCTATACTAGTCCTAGATTCTCTAATGGGCAGATCCATCAGAACCACAGATTCACACTCACTCTCTTGATCCTCATCTATGAATATCTCCTTCCTCGGAGACGGGATGCTAGGAGTAGGCGGCATTGGGGTGATAACAGGAGGATGGAGACTAGTCAGGTCATTTCTATATAGCGGAATAGCTGGGCCAATAGTTACTGGAATAGTCAGGGAATCAGGATGGGGATGTATCTGGGCAATGGTTCGAACTAAGTCCTCTCGCTGTCTAGCCAGGGCTTCTTTCTCTTTTTTCCCCAATACCTTGTCGGCAGAATTGTCATGTAATACCTGAGGTACTAAGGACGGATAAATACTTGGGGCAGTCGGAGCAATCAATCGAGGTGGACTTTCTCCGAATGGCTGATAATTCGGGACTGTGGATTTAGGTCTGCAAAACCCATCCCTTTCACTGGTTTTACTGTCTGTACCTGTTCCATCTGTATCACTGTCCCTCCTACATCTGGGATAATTTGTAAAGGGATTTTGAGAATGCACAGGTTCTAATTCTGCAACATAGGGAGGTGGATTTTTCATTAACAAATCTTCCAGGTGTTCATCTTCTACGTCCCCCATAGGTGCTAGGTGATGGGTTTTTTCTTTACATTTTCCTCTCTTTTCTTCTGATCCCCCCATCATAGGAAACAATCCTTCAGTCAACATAGATTGCCTCCACTGTTTCATTTTCTGCTCTTTGGTCTGCGCTTGGACCCTCGGATACCATTTACTTACTCCCTTATCCATCCGGGGTTTATCTCGCTCTGCAGCCTCAATCTCCCATTCCTCCAGAGCTTCGTACTGGGTCAACCTAGGTCTAGGGTGTAATTCATTCATGCGGGTCCTTAAGTTAAACAGGATCCGACCATTAAACGTACCTTCAACAGGGAATGCTAGGACTCCGTCATCTACAGTATACTTTGCCCAATTTTCTAACCAGACACAAGTGTGATACCCTTTATCAAACAACATGAAAGAAGCAGGGGTATTTGGCGGGGGAATGAGTACGCCTTCCCTCGTTCTAATGGGTTTGTCAGTTTTGAAAAAATTCTTTATTTTATCAGAGAATGACAGTTTCCTCTTTACTCCATACATCATGTGCGGTCTACCTCGTAAAATCTGCTCCTTATGAAATCCTAGGTACTTTGGATTTGGTATGAAATCTGGATACCACATACAACTCTCCAGACTCGCTTCTAACTCGGCTTGATTAATTTTGTTTACCTTTGTGCTTCCAATGCTAGCGCGACTTATTTTTCGCACTACCCAATCAGGTCAGAGAATACAAATACTGTTAACCAATGGGTGCGCGGCCTTTTCGCAAGACAGAGTCTCACGCTTCGGCACTCACCCCTCCTTTACAAATTCAGCTCCACTACCCACCCGCTGTTTTGACCAATACCAGCGCGGCACGGAGTGACGTCAGAGCAGCTCTCCGACTGACTCCCTCCTTTACAAGGTAACGGAAACTTTTTACTCTCTCTAAAGTGCGAGTGCAAGTTTTAGTCAACAACACACAACGTTTGCCACTATGTCTGAGTGTTCTAAAGAGAGAAAAGACTTTTCTTTCACTACTAGTAAACCACTTCTGTCTACTTTTCATTCACTCTGGATAGACTTCTTTGCCTGTCCCTTCACACTAGTAACATAGAACCCGTTATTCTTCTGACTCATCCACCTTAGTCGGGGATATGTACTGAGCCAGGATTTCACCAGCGAACTATCTTTACTTACCAGACAAGCCTTGGAGACCCTACTACTCCTTTCTTATGCGACCCTTACTAGGTGATATCGCAATGAAAGTTTTATAAAGGACTCGTAGCTATCATTCACTCCAGAAAACAAAAAGGTCCTAATTAGTGCTTCCAGTTATTTTTAACCCTGCACTAATGCCTCAAACCTAGTGACTTTCAACAGCTAACCGGATTCTGCTCACCGTTAGCTAAAATACTTCCCCGGGGATTCGGACTACACTGAACATTCACAAACAATTTTGCGTTAATATAACATTTATAGCAGCAATGCAAAAATCATATATTTTACATATAAATCCTTAAAACATTTCAAAATATTTGACTAAATACGGTAGAAAATCAGCAGCACATTTTATATTCACGGTTTGTTTATGAACTATCCTGTCTACCTAACCTAACTAGTCCAAACCATCCTCTGGCTGCCAGAAAATTACTGATAGAGCGCGCAATTCTCCCGGGTCACCTGAGTTACCAATTCTTTACACGCACTGGGCCCTTGGCGTGCATACTAATTAATTTGGGTGAACCGGGTGAGGATTTCTTAGGTTTCTCCTCCTGCACGCTGCTATGAGTAATTAAGGTTTGGTTTCACCTCTGCTTACCATGCACCTGACTTACCACAGGCACAATTCATATGACAGATCTGGAGCTAACAGGGAAAATAGTAGACAGGCCTAACATCAGATACTCTTTATAATCAGTAAAATACTTTCCACAATTCTGTAAAATGACCACAGACACCTGAGGATGTTTAAAACTTTATATAAGTTTAGAGAGAATATGACAAGGCAATAAGTGATAGGCAGAATAATGCGTCTAACATCAAAGTCAAAACCATAAAATAACTATATATTAATGCTAAGACCATTTGAGTATATGGGAAGACTAGAGGTAGGAATTTTAGAACAAACTAGTCACTGCAACTTTATACTAGAAACAGTAGGACGTGGATGGGACCTAGAACATGTACTTAACCTATGTGCACTAGGCTATTCCTGCTAAGATCACTGCAATCGGCTAAAAGGAAGGGAACAATTGGAACATACTAATACAATATAACAATTGGCAATTCTCTAAGGGTAGGGAGAGAAGTGGAACAATTCTAATAAACAATAGCATATAACTTGCTCTCAATGTGATAGAGCAAATATCTCGGCAAGAGTGCTTTATTTAGAAAGTAGAGAGTGAAGACGAAAAAAGGGAGAGAGAGAGAGAGACGCAAACCCACAGGTTGATATTTACCTAGGTCTGAGAGAAGACTAACCCTGGCCACGGGTCAGTTGGAAGGACGGGGACAAGGACCCTCAGGAAGGAATGCCAGAATGCGAGCAGGTACAGCTCACGGACAGTAAGGACAGGATACCCCTCAGGATTTGGGATCAGGACTGGGCTCACCAAGGTACGACCAACACCCACAGCTTCAGAAAGCAACGCCAGCGTTACCCCTCTCTGCAAGTAATCCGCCAGTAACCCCGATTTGGGTTTTCGAATTTCCCAGCAAAGTGCTTCGCCGGCACTTAGGATTATTTCCACCCCTTAGGAGTTTGTGGAAAGTATGGACAGAGTGCTCCGCAGCACTTCAGATTGAGCACCTATAGAGTTCGTAGGGTCAGTGACAGGTCTGCTACTCGGACAAGTCGGACAATTTTCCTAAGCTAAACTAGGGCAGTTATACTGGTTTGGGGTCCCCCAGACCACCCACTAATGTTGCAAGTGACAGTTTCCCACATTATGATTGGTCAGGAGAGGTGGCGCGGTCATTACCACCTCCTAGAATTCAGTTTTCTCATACTTAATATTCAATTTTGCACACCCGCCCCCCGGGTTCACGTTCCCATGCATGGAATACAGCAGTATAGGACAGTTCACAATAGGTAGCAACAGTATTGCTTTTTCCAAGGTAAGACTCCGTATTCCCAGCGATGTTCCCAGGCGCATTGTGCTTCAGGAGCCAGCTGGCTAGATTTAGCTTCTGCGCAGTTAGAACTTTCCCTGGTCACCTGACAGGGTTCAGAGGAGCCTCAGCATGGCGTCGCTCATGTATGCCCCAGCCCACAAAGACGCGGTACATGAAAAGTAAGCGAGAACAAATTAAAATCATATATAAAATGATCACACTGTATACCATGATAAAATTCTAACCAACCCTTACTTTATAATGACTATAGCATTATGGTTTAGTGCGAAAAGACAGATAGGCTAAAGCAGCAGTAGCAAGCGGAGAGCGTGGTGAGAGACAAGCGGCCATGTTGGCAACAGTGCGCATGAGCACAGAATCCCTCCAGAATGCGAGTGCGTCACATCACATGGGTATGACCGACGCATGCGCAGACTGAATTTCGGCGAAGCATCCGTTTTTTGTGCAAGCTTCGTTTAGTACGAGAAAAGACAAACAAGCAAGCATCCTGGGGACACCCGCGTGTTGGGAAAACACTTTATGAATGACGAACAATGATGTTAATATTATTATGCAGTTTAGACAAGGGTTTTGCATACGAGCATGGCGCTTTACATGCGAATCCCAGCTCCATCACGGCCTCCCGATCTGGTCTTTCTGGTGCGGGGGACCACGGCGTAGGAAAGCTGGGCTGATCGTAGGGTCCTTTGGGGTGCGTGGAATTTGAGTCGGCTGTTCAGGTATGCTGGTCCGGTGCCGTGGAGGGCCTTGTGTGTAATGCGCTCTGACACCCTGTATTGGAATGAGTAGGGCTATACAAGAAAAAATAGTGGTACTTAAATTATTTCGACGCCTCCTCAGAGGAAGTAAGCGCTATATGAATACAATTTGCTTTGTGTAAATACTGGGACAGACCAACACATCTGATATTCTTACAGTGCATGCATATCTCCTAAACAGGGACTGAACAAAGTGAAGAGCGGTTTCTCAAGTATACGTGAAGTGCTAGCAAGGTGTGAGCCTTTGTTTCCCCTCCGCTTCATTTGCATCAGGTGTGAGGCTCCTGACTGCTTCCAGTCAAGAGACTCGAACAAAAGGAGGCCTGATGACCCCTCAAATTGGGCCGTTGTTATGGGCCCAGCAGGAGTCTTAAATAAGAAAGCCCCGTCCCCGCCTGCATGTTGTTGCTTGTTGCAGATGGAAAGCTGACAACGTGCAGGCGCTGCTGAAAGTGTCCCGGTGTTTAGAAATTACACGAGTTCAGCACATCATTCAGTGGGGCCCAAATTCTTGGCACGGTGGACTGCTATCACCCTGTGAAAAAGGTTGTTGGACGCCACCCACCTCCATGTTTCCCCCTGACTCGTGCACTGGATTTCTTCCCTTACCCCTTCTGTAATGGATGACCCTTGGTCTCAAAAACATGCAATAAGACGCTCCTTAACGTTTCTTTTACCAATATGATTGAGGATTCCAGTACACACATATTTCTTAATTTTCACAATTAAGTATTTCAAATATGTTGATTTCTTTTATCTTTTGCGCATATTTTTTGATACTGTGTGAACTTGGCCCAAGGACATTTAAGTGATGTACACCAGCACCAGATAACACTACACTAAGGGCCAGATGTATGACCGCAAGTTTTAGCGAGTCGCAAGTTGCGCCAAATTGCGACTTGCTAAATCGAATGTACCTACACAACTGTACCCCAAATAGCAGCTCTCAAGTGACTTGCAACACATAATTATGAGTCGCAAAGTGCCACACACTAAACGCTCACAGATAGCATCTGCGGTCGAAAGCATGTATTTTGCATGCACAATTAGCTTACCTGGTTGAAATCATGCTTTTGCATGCACAAATAGCGACTGTGAATAAAAATTGGAAAAAAATCACATCCTGGTAGATTAGAAGGACCCCAAACCAGGAAGTGGTGTCTATGGAGAACCTGATCAAAATTACAAGCACATGGCAAGGTGCAGCTGCTTATTAGAACACTGATACCTAAAGAGAGAACAGCACAGCAAGATGGCCAGCCAGACAAGTGAGAAAGAAGGAAAGAAGAGGCTACGCAAACTGAAGTTTTCTGAGAAAGAAATAGACATAATCATGGAGGATTGCTGCAACAATCACGAGCAGCTTTTTGGTCGGACTTCTCATACCGTGTCAGAGTCTGAAGAAAGAAAAGTATGGCGTGACATGCAGCTGCGCTTTAAGGCCCTTGATGTAGCTGACAGGTCAATCAATGGCATAAAAAAGAGGTGGTATGACCTTAATTCCAGGGCAAAGGAGAGGGTGGCTGGACGGCTGTGTGATGCCCAACAAACAGGAGGTAGACCATCCAGCTTCCCCGAAGTCTCCACAGCAGAGGAAATGGTGGAAGCACCCTAGAGCCGGAGGCAGTAGTGGGAATTGGAAGCCTTGACACATCCCAACCTCCACCACCCACAGGTAAGTGAGAAATGAATGCCATATTATGTCACACTCAAGCCAGCTCCTCGCATGCATGCACCACACACAGGCCAAACTGCATCTACATGCTCCGTCTACATGATAAAGTCATCCAAATCACCTCTTTCTAATTTATGGTATATGCCACTGTGTCTGAAGATGTATGAGTCATGTGTGCTTCCTGGAAATGTGGCTACAATGTCTTTGATGATGTGGTTTGCTTCACAGACAACTTGGATGTTGAGTGAATGTGAGCTTTTCCTATTATGGAATATATATTCAATGCGTGATGGTGGACATATGGGCACATGGGTCCCATCTATGCACCCTATGACCTGTGGGAACCTTGCTATTCTATAAAACTGCAATGTGTTGTTTTCAAGTTCCTCATCATTCCCTGGCAGATAGATGTGTTGCTATATGTGGTGCAGCAGGGCATCTAGGAAATTGCGGAAGAAAAGCGAAAGCGCACTCTGTGACACACCTCCAGCCACTGAAATTACATCTTGATAGCTACTAGTGGCCAATAGGTGGAGGGAGCACAACACCTGCACATGTATTGGGATTGCATTGCTGCGCTGGGTTCTGCTTTCCAAATGTGGCTTCAGGGTGTCTAAAGTCTATGAGGTTTAGGATGACTGTGCTACTCAGCCTGTACTGTTCATATATTTCTTCCTCAGTCTTCTCAAAAATATCAGCCTAACTAAAAATCCTCTCTTGTGTTTGCTTCCTCTGCAGACCAGCAAGTATCCGCATCCTCCTCGCTGTCACATTCAGGGCAGCCATTTTGAAAAGATTCTGGTGCATTCTGGGCCTGTTTTTATACTTTGGGACTGGTTACCACCTGCTTCAGGTTAGTATAAATTGCATTCGCAAATGGCCCGCTTTGCGCATAGTCGCAATTTGCGAGTGCTCCGTACATAGCAACTCGCAATTTGGTATACGCTAATAGTGTTCGCTTTTTGTGCGACTCGCTATTCAGTCGCAACCCAAATTTTACATTTTTTAGTGCATATCACACATTGCGTACGGCCATTTTTGCATGCACAAATCAATTTGCGACTCATTTGGCGCATCCAAAATGGTCGTACATTGGCCTGAAATGATTTGCCTAAAATCACAGACAGGTGAGCTGACACCAGGACTCAAATCTCTTTCTTCAGTTACAAGGTCCGCAATTCCTGCTGTACGCCACACCCATCTCTTCCCCTAGATTCCTTCTACTGGTATAAAACCTGTACAGCTACACTATTGCACAATGTTGTGTTGGGTTTGTCTCACAAGCACAAGTAAATCTTAGGGAACAACAAGGGTTATGTTAGCGTAAGTCTCCTGAGTCTGGGGATTTCTATTTTAATATTGTCAAGAAGGTGTTATCAATTATAATGAAACAGCATCAGTACATCAGTGAACCCATTCAGGGCGAACGCTATGATGTGCCAATGAAAGCAAAAGGCCTGATTTAGAGACAGTGGTAATGTGGAGGATATTACTTACCCCACTTTTCAAACGTAGATACAAAGCCAAATTCTTGATACCAAACATTCACAATCGATCACATCTTCATCCTGATATTCGAATCCTCAATTTAGCTTTCAGTAAATACCACAAAGATGGCATAATTTGGCTCAGCGTTTTTAAAATCAACACAACAGTCAACTTTTTTCGCTCCTGCGAGATGCCACATCACCAGTGAGGGAGAGGTAATGACAATGAGAAACAAATCCGGCAAAACAGCCTGCACTGCTGTGTTCTGACAAAACATCGCCACATATCTTTCAATAGCAGGAGTTCTGGAGAGCAACGATTGAGGGTTGGTTATATGGTCTGAATTCTGCCTTCTAACCATTACACTTTTGCCTTCCTCTTGTCCAAAAATGCCTGCGTTACCTACAGCATTGGTTTGCATTGCATTGGGCTTTAAGTTTCGCCGGTTGAATGCCTGATGTATGAATCTGTCCCTCAGCAAAAGATTTCCTAAAATAATGTAGGTATTTGCATCTCTGCTGGGTTTCATATTGAGGTCAGGCAGTATCAGGGTTATCCTCTAAATTATTATTGTTTTCAGTGCCTTTGCTCTTATGTAAATGCTTCCCAAATGGCTGCCATAATTGTGCTTTCCTGAAAAGTCTGTGAAGAAGAAGAAATTCTTTATTGTTGATTAATAAATATCATTATAAACAGAGATAGTAAAAAAAAAATTTGGGTTGCGTCAGACTTAATTATACTATTTTTTTCTGGCTGATATCATATGTTTAACCCCTTCCGTGCTCATGATGAGCTCAGCTCGTCATGAGGCACAGTCGCGCTGTGCTCATTACGAGCTCATGACACGCACGGCGCTCACACGCGAGGCTAATTCCCACGCTGTGCCGAGCGTTCTATAGAAACGGGCGTGGTCATGAAGAGCTCAGCTCATCATGAGCACATGCCACCGTGCTGCGTGATGAGCTGAGCTCGTCACGAGCACTGCGGCACTGTGCGTGACCCCCTTCCCCCAGCACAGCGGGGGAATTAGCCCCGCGGGGAAGAGGTTAAAGGTCAAAACATATATAGTACATTGGGTTAAGAATAATATCAAGGTACATTGTATTACGATTCCATATTTCACGCCGTTACATAAGACATCAATTCAAATTGATAATAACATTTTCTTAATTAAATGACCTACACTTCCCCAAATTTTAAAATTCATACTTAAAAGTACCATAATTAAAGTGCAATAGGTAAAAAGCACTTATACAGTTTCTTACATGTAACAGCAATAGTTAAAGTACACTTCATTATACCAATCTGTCTAATATCGCATCTTTAGATCACAACTACCTACCTACACTACCCCAATTTAAAATTCAGACGTAAAAATACCATAATTAAAGTGCAATAGTTAAAGCGTACCTGTGCAATGTTTTGCATCTAGCAGCAATTATTAAAGTGCACTTTTGCAATGACTTACATCTAGCAGCAATAATTAAAGTGCACTTATGCAATTTCTTACATCTAGCAGCAAAAAATAATATTTTCTCCCTGTTTGAAAAAGGCCCACGTTAAGCAAATACATTTTTCGATTTTGGGATTTACCCAATTACTGCTGGCAATTAAAATCTTTTACAACTTCTGTTTCAGACCCATGCACAAAACCTCAAGAACAATTTATGTGATTACATTTTTCGTTTAGCATTTTTGATATCCAATAAAGCATTTTTAAAACTAACTGCATTATCCTGTAAAACCAATAATTCATTATCTAGGCATACAACTAATGTCAGGTATCACACTCTGAGAATAGCTTTTTTTCTGCGATAAGGATAAACTTTACAAACTGTGTAGTCAGGCGAGGCGAGTTCCCAGAGGGACAAGTTAGCTTGAAGACATGTTCTCACCCCTAACTCGGTAAAGATGGACTTTAATAAAGTTTTCCTCTCTTTTAACAATTGCGGACAAGTGGATATAATATGCGTAAAAGATTCATTATAAAAACCACATAACCGACAACTGTTTATGGGCCATTTTAGTTCCCATTTAGGAATTCCATCCTTTGTGGGATATCTCCCAAATCGTAGCAACATAAATCTGTCTCTTAAAGATGTTTTTAAATAGGGTTGTGCGTTATGATTGAGATTCTAATTTAATGAATGAGTTAATAACTGACCAGGAGTGTTTCATTTTAGCAAACTCATCCTTATCCAAAAGAATCAATAGAAAATTTGCTGAGCAATTTATTGTCTTTTTAAGCACCACTTTACTCCTGGTTACATCTTCAAAGGGTGGAGACTTAAAATTGTTTAAACTCTCCGTTAAATAAGCCCTCCAGCCCTTAGCATACTCGTACCTCATTATCTCCTGCTAACATTGGTTTGCAAGAGAGCTCTGGTCTGAACAGAATAAAGAAAATGACGACTTTAAAAAAGCAGACTGTCTTATCAGAGTTTGTCTTTTAAGACCAAATTCCAATCTGACATTGGCGTGCCCGACATACTTTGGAACCCTAAAAACAGATTTTAAAACTTTTGTTTGTAGGTTATTAATAGATTTTGAGTCTTTACTTCGGAAAATCACTGAACCATAAGGCAAAGAGGAAATCAGTTTTGCTTTCATTATCTTAAGCAAATGCTCATGGATCTTGGCTTTTCTAAATTGTCGGGTCTAGCTTCGATATTTTGAGGAGAACTATTGTTTTTCTTGGTGACATTTGGAGTGAGTAACTCAATGATTATTTTGTGTTCACGTTATGGTATGAGCACTGGTGGTGGCTTTCATTATATTGATATCACTCCCTTCTTCTTTGTTTCTTCTTTTGTGAGCATGACATATTTACTAATGAACCAAAAATTCAGCTGTCCAGTAGATTTTGACTGATGTGCTTGTTACACTTCTTCTTGTTTTTCTAGTGTTGCCCCTGACGAAGGGACTTGGTTTACGTCCCGAAATGCATTGGGCTATCTACATCTATTTGTGAAAACCTTTACATTGTAACTGATTGTTTTGTACAGTTTTGTTTGATTTAATGCAAGATATTTGATACATGTAAATAACAGTTTGAAAAATGAAAACTGAACTCAAGAAAAATTGTTCTGAATAAATAGCACAACGAAGGTGCTTTGAACCAGTGTCGAAACATTTTGTTAGTGGGAAGACATTTGTAGATTTCTTTAGTTTCTTTGTTTTGATATGGGCTTTTCTTATTCTTTTTCTTGCTCTTTTAGTCAGACCTTCTTGTATTGTATTCAAGGTTGGGACCAGGTTAGAGGTAGCTTGGGAAACATTAACATCTGGGACTAGTGATTGCTCAATATATTCGTTTCCATCCGCCAAATCTTTAAGTTTCTGTGGGACGCTTTGTATAATCTTATCTCTTGCTGATTGATTTTCACGTTCTTTCTCTTTCCTTATAAATAGTAATGTGTCCTGTTTTTGGTCTTTACGGCTAAGAGAGCCTTTTGTGTTTTTTTTATAGATTTTCTTCTGGTCCCATTTTTTTCCCTGTGAATTCATAGTTTCACTTGGAGTTTCCAACATTAAGACTTTAGTGTATGGCTGATGACCGTGATCTTGTTCAATTAAGCCTGCTTTTCCTTCAACTATTCTAACCAACATTGTCCTGACCTCCGCCACCATAGACCTTACTATAGTAGGTAGCTCTGTGATTTTATCAATCATATGAGCACAAGTACATGAGATCAGTTAGTTATCTTTATCAGATTGTGCCTTAACTACCAGATTTGATAGGTGGAGTAGCTTGGTATCTATCCCGGCTACATAGAGAGCAAGTGTGTTTAGCAGGTCTACCTGGATGTTATACTGGCTAAAATATTGGCAAGCTTTGCAAAACAATTGTCCGCTCCGATCTGTTCCCTCTTGAATGCGTCATTAAAGGAAGGTAATTTACCATCTGAATGGAAGGCAGCACAGGTCATCCCACTACGCAAAAATACCAAGGCCTCTATGAAAGATCTGTCAAATTTGCAACCAATATCCCTCCTACCGCTCCTGAGCAAAATCTTGGAAAAGCGTACTAATAAGCATCTCTCAGCTCATGTCGAAGTGTCAGATTGCCTGGATGTGTCACTATCAGGCTTAGGCCTAAACATAGTACGGAGACAGCCCTAGTGGCTGCCACTGACAACATCAGTCTAGCACTAGATTGAGGACAATCCACTCTACTGGTGCTATTAGATCTCTCGGCGGTTTTCGACACTGTCGACCTGCAGATCCTGCTCAAGAGATGAGAGGAATCTGGGATAAAAGGAGAGGCCTTGCGGTGGATGACTAGCTTCCTTTCTGATCATTCCCAGACTGTCAACCTGGGACCTTATAGGTCTAAATACAAGAAACTGACCAAGGAAGTTCCGCAGGGATCTTGTCTAAGCCCTACCTTATTTAATATCTATGTTGCTCCCTTGGTCGATCTCATGAGGACATATGGGTTCGTACCTATATCATACGTGGACGATACCCAGCTTACCTTCTCTTTTGGTAAATCCTCCACAACAGCCCAGAGCAACTTCTCTTCGGGCATGCTAGCAATATCTCAGTGGATGTGTAACAACTTCCTCCAATTAAATGCCGGGAAAACAGAGAATATGCTCCTCGGAGAGGCTGCATTCTTGTGGACACCAGAGTGGTAGCCAGGTGAGCTGGGTGTCACCCCCGCCTCAAAGGCATCAGTAAAAAATGTAGGGTTCGCATTGAGCAGAGTCTGAACATGAAGGAGCAGGTGACTCATACGGTGAGCTCATGCTTTCATATACTGAGTCGAGTATTTCCATTTCTCCCAGACCATACACGGAAGACTCTTAATCTGACATTAGTCTTGAGTCGTTTTGACTACTGTAATGCTTTATTGATTTTGGCTAATGAGGCCTCGTTAGACCCCTTACAGGTAGTTCAAAACACAGCAGCACAACAGGTACTGAATGCTCCCTACAGATCATCTTCGAGTCCGCTGCTGTGGCAGCTCCACTGGCTTCCGGTGCGCAAACAAATAAAATTCAAGGTTTGCTGCATTGTTCACAAGGGGGTGTATGGCAATGGTTCAACATATCTTACGGAGAAACTTAGCCAATATACTCCCCTTAGAGATATTCGATCTAGCTCCAAATCCCTTCTCAAAGTGCCCCAGTTTAATAAGTCTAGGACTGGCGGTAAGGCTTTCTCATATCTTGCCCAATGGAACTGGAATTTGCTCCCTATTACATTGAGGCAGTGCCCAGATCCTCTTCACTTTAGAAAGTCCCTGAAAACATTCCTGTTCTAGACACCTCAAATAGTATCAGCACTTTCTCGTATGTCCATAAGCGCAAAGATACCACTTCAGGGGTGATTCAGGCATTATATAAATAAATAAAATACATTTAACTTAATGGTAATTAAGAGCATTGGTAATGGTGTCCATTATGCTAAGCAGACTACCCCATATTCTGTTTTCTGGCTCTTTTAGTTGCTCCTCTGGAGCACGTGCGCCATCCCAAATGTTTTCATCATATTTGGCTAATAGTGATAAGTCTGCCGAATTAAGAGGATTCCTTAGAGAGTCTGCCAAATTAAGAGGATTAATTAGAGAGCCGGCTTACTCAGCCTTGCTTTGAACATTCAAAGTAAGCGCATTCTCTATGGAAAGTTTATTTGGGGCCAGAGTCTGCTTGTGGTCATTATTTTTTTTTTTCAGAACAAAATTTTATTTTCAAGTACTGACATTACACAGAGCATAAGGACATCGTCCCGCATCACAACGCAGGACCAATGAGCATAAGCAGATAGAAAAAAGGGTATGCATTCAGTACAAGCATTATTGCATTAAACCCCCAACCCCCCAACCCCCAACTCCCTAACTCCCCTGACCCAACCCCGCCCCCCACCCAGTGTCTGCTAATCTCAAGGCATAGAGTATAACAATAGCCAGTGTGCGTACTCCCTGTCGCCCAGGGTACAGTAGTTAAAGGTCTTCCCCAGTGTCCTGGGCCTTCGGTGGTTCCAGCCACAGTCCCCTGTAGTCCGCCCATCTTTTCCATATCTTAAAATGCTTCCGGGGGCATCCCCTGGCCTCAAAGATCGGGCGCTCAAGTCCCATGCAGAAGTCCAATCCCCGTCTCCAAACCTCCAACAAAGGGGCCCTGGGGTCCTTCCAGGCCCTGGCTATATCCCGCTTGGCTACAGTAAGGCCTAGAACCAGTAAATGACGCTTGTATATGTTGCCTCCCACCTGTTCCATAACATGAAGCAAGCCAAGTTGCGGTGATCGGGGAAGGTCCCAGCCCAGAACCTCAGCCAAACAGTCCCAGACCCCCACCCAGTACCTGGCCAAGTTCGCACACGACCACACAGTATGGACAAACGTTCCAATCTCCCGGCCACATCGCAAGCATTCGGGGGAGGCAATCAGACCTGCTTTCCACAACCGCTCTCTGGTGAAGTAGGCCCTATGTAAGTATTTAAACTGAATAAAGCGGAGGCGCACAGCAATGGCCGCCCCCTTAGGGGCCTCCAGGGCCTCTCTCCAGTCCTCTTCTTCGAACGCACCAAGATCTCTCTCCCATGCAGTACGCAATCCATCAAGAGAGGAGGAGCAGTGCGTGACCAGAGTATGGTATATATTGGAGATCTTTTTCTCCTCTAGTTCCCCCATGAACACCTTGGCCTCCAGGGGGCTGAACTCGGGCAGAGATTCCAAGCCCACCAGGGAGGGAGACAGTGCATGACGCAATTGCAAATATTTAAAGAATTGAGTTTTGGGCATGTCATATTCCTCCCTCAACATCTGGAAAGACTTAAGGGTGGTGCCCCTCATGACGCTACCGAGCGTGGAGATACCGATATCATCCCAGCCCCTGAATCCCTGTAGGGACGCCAGCGCCGGGAGACGGCCGTTCTGCCACAGCGGGGTCTCCCTCGTCAATCTGTTCCACCATCCCATACGGCGCAAGGCAGCGCGCCACACCCGGAAGACCACCTGAGTGACCATGGGGAGTCGTTTCCTGATAGCCGCCGAATAAAGAATGGTGTGGATCGTGTCTGGGTCCATCAGGTACCGCTCCAGGGCATAAGTCGGGTCACCCCGATCCCCATACCACCATTCGTTGAGCACCAGCAGGTGCGCCGCCTGATAGTAAGATAAAATGTCTGAGGTGGCCAGGCCCCCGCAGTACGTAGAAAGAAAGCAGGTGCGGAGAGCCACTCTCGCCACTCCCCCAGCCCAAAGGAACTGACTTAGAGCGGCGTTCACTTGGCGAAACCACTGCGGCGCAATGGGGTATGGGTGGTTCTGCAGCTGGTACAGAAGGCGCGGCAGGGCCACCATTTTAAATATCGCCGACCGGCCATATATGTTCAGCGGCATTCTGGACCAGGTTTTTATGTCCGAACGCACCCTGTCCCACACAGGTCCCACATTGCGCTCCCACGCCAAGTCCGGGACATCTGTAAGAAAGATACCCAGGTACTTGAGGCCACCCGCCGCGCTCTGCAGTGTCAAGGCCCAATCACCCGGCCTCTCCCCACCGCCCAGAACCCACAGCTTGGACTTCCGCACATTCAGATGTAATCCTGAAATCTCCCCGAAGATTTTCATTTTCTCCAGGACCCTGGGTCCGGACCTATTGAGGTCCGTGAGGAAGAACAGGACATCGTCGGCGTAGAGCGCAATACGGTCGGATGGGCCCATGTCCCACTCCAGTCCCCGGAGTTGCGCATCCATCCTCACCCACGCCGCTAGAGGCTCCATGGCCAGGGCGAATAGGTAGGGGGAGAGGGGGCATCCCTGCCTGGTGCCCCGTCCGATGGGGAAGGACGCGGACGCCGCTCCCGCCACCCGCACCGACGCGGTCAGGTCTGTATAGAGCAAGCTCAAGTACGAGAGGAAGACCGGCCCGAGATTAAGGCGGGACAGTAGTGCCCTAAGGTACACCCAGCTGAGAGAGTCAAAAGCTCGGTCGATATCTGCCAGGAGGAGCGCCGTTGGGATCCCGGCGGCCCGGGCTGTCTCCACCACCACCTGCGCCCGGCGAATGTTGTGCCGAGTAGCTCTATGGGGCATAAACCCCGCCTGATCAGGGTGTACTAAGTCAGTGATGTACGGGAGAAGGCGGTTGGCCAAGGCCTTGGCCAATATTTTCGCCTCGAAATTTAAGAGGGAAATCGGCCTGTACGAAGAATGCTGTTCCGGGGGCCTCCCTGGCTTACAGAAGACAACAATTTCTGCATGTCGCCAATCCGCTGGTAGGTGTCCACTCTCCCTGGCCGCCTCCAGTGCCAACTGGTAGCGCCCCTCCAGCTGGATGTGAAAGGTCTTCATAAACTCGCACGGAAATCCGTTCGGTCCCGGGGCTTTGCCGGTGTTCAATTCCCCAAGCGCCGTGCCCAGTTCCTCCAAAGAAAGGGGAAGGTCCAGCCGGTCCCTGGCCTCCTCAGGGAGTGCGCGCGGTGGGATATCTGTCAAGAATTTGACTATATCTTCCGCAGGGAGGACCTCACGGGGGGCGTAAAGATCGGCATAATACCTCGCGAAGCTGGCAGCTATGGCTTCAGGGGCCGCCAATTGGACACCTTGGTCATCCCAAATGCCCGGCAGAGCCTGGGGCCGGAAGGTGTGCTGGCAAAGTCTATATAGCATGGTACTGGATTTATCCCCCCATTGATAGATCCTGCTCTGAGTGGCCAGCCAAAGCTGGCGAGCCTCATTGTGTAGCAGGGAGGAGTACAACTGCTGTGCCTGTAGGAGCGGCCCCACCGCCTCGTCCGTGTCTCTCACGGTACAGTCCCTCTCCAGGTCCCGAACCCGCCCCGCCGCCTCATCCACCTCTCGCAGATGGGTCCTTCGGGCCTCCGCACACCAGGCAATGTCTACCCCCCTGAGCACCGACTTCATCGCCTCCCACTGGGTGGCGGCGTCGACCTCTGGCCCGCCATTCTCTGTCCAATAATCGGAGATAGACTCGCGCAAGTGCGTGCGGTATCCATCCTGCTGTAGGTGCCACGCGGACTGGCGCCAGCGAAAGGGCTGTCGCCTCCTGTCCAGCAGCAGGTCAAGGGACACGGGGGAGTGGTCCGAGACGCCACGGGGGAGTACGGCCGTGGTAGCGACCCTCGACAGCCAAGGAGTCGGTACGAACAGGTAGTCTAGCCTAGAGAAGGACTTGTGCACAGCCGACACATAGGAGTATCCTCGGCTTAAGGCATGCTGGTAGCGCCATGTATCGGTCCAACCCATGCCCTGTGCTAGGCCATGAAGCCTCGTCGGCGCCACTGTCTGGGGTTCCCTACCGGGCCTGTAGCGATCCATCTGCCCATCCATCACATCATTCCAGTCTCCTCCCACAATCGCCAATACATCCGGGATATCGATCCATACTTCGAACAACTTCTCAATAAGGGCATCTTGCAGCGGGGGCGGGGCATACACACTACCAAAGACCATCGGCTCATTCCCAACCATTCCTTTAACAAATATGTACCTACCATGTGCATCGACCCAATGTGTTTCGTGGACATATGAGAGCCTTCGGTGTATCAGGACCGCCACCCCCCGGGACCCCCTTGCAAACCCGGCATGAAACACCTGTTGATATCCATATCTCTGTAAACTAAGGGTCTTGGTGCCCTGAAGGTGCGTCTCCTTAAGGAGGAGGACATCCGCCCCCTCCCTCTTTCCCAGCTGTAGCACCGCCCCTCGCTTAATTTTATCCAGCATCCCCCGGACATTCCAGCTCACCACTCGCAATTTTGCCCTTGGTAGGCCTGACCTTTGGTGATCAACCATTGTCAATGGGGAGGAGATGTAAGGACCCGGGCTCTCGGAGCCACACACACACACAAGAAAGTAGCCTAAGGAATGCAGACACAGTGCCACCCTCCCCTACCCCCCCAACTACCCCAACCCCAACCTGTCCCCCAACCAATCTCCCCAACTGCCCCCCTCCCCCCCCTATACCTCACCAAACATTGAAGTACCTGTCGCGATATGGGCGGCTTCGGGCCCAAAACAGAGCGCCCAAAGCCTACCATACCAATGGGTCCCGAACACCCACTTACTCTAAAGCTTCCCCCCTCCCCCTATCCACTCCCAACTATGCAGGAGGCTAGCAGCCCCTGTATCGGGGCACCCCGAACCCGTCCCAAAGTCCGAACCTGTTGTGGGACAGTTAGAAAATGTAACAGTTAGCACATGATGCAGTCTTCAGGTATGCAATGCCCCGGTGGAGCCACTTCCCTCGCTGGAGCGGCTGGTATCCGCAGGCGGTCAGGACCACCCATTGTACCTCATCCACTGCCCCCCGGATTGTCCGGATCAGCTGGCTCAGCGGTACTGCGCCCAGTGTTGGAGGCGTTGCGGCGCCTGGACCTGGACTTCCTACTCTTCCGGCTACGGTCCTGGTGGTCACTTTGGGTTTGCGATGAATCACTCGTGTGGCCTGGATCGAGGCCCGGTTGGGGATGCGGCCTGACCCTCACGGTCTCATCTGTCCACCTGAAAACATCCTCCGGCGTTTCAAAGAAGTGAGTTGTAGACTGGAAGACCACCCGCAAGCGGGCCGGATAGAGTAAGGAGTACTGTATCTTTAGGCCCCGAAGTTTAGCCTTGGCGGCCAGGAAGGAGTGTCTCTGTTGCTGCACCATCTTGGTGTAGTCGGGGAAGATCATGATCTTGTGGGATTCAAATGAAAGAGAGTCCTTGGCCCTCGCCTCTCGCAAGATAACGTCTCGATCGTGAAAGTTCAGAATCCTGGCGATCACCGGCCTTGGTCGTTCACCTGTCGGCGGTTTCTGCGTCAGGGCCCGGTGCGCGCGTTCGACCACGAAACAGCTGGACAGGGTATCCGGAGGGAGCCAGCTCTCCAGCCATCGAGAAAGGAAGCGTCCCATGTCCCCCCTCTCACAATCCTCCGGAAAACCCACAAAGCGAAGGTTGTTCCTGCGCGCCCGCCCTTCGGCGTCTTCCACCCTAAGTGCTAGACCCTTCTGGATACTCTCCATCGCCGCCATTTTCTTCTTCAGGGTCCCGACATCGTCCTCCACTACTGAGACCCTGGACTCTGCCTCAGTTATGCGCGCCACTGCGTTGCGCAGGACCTGCCTTAGGAGTGTCACATCGGCCCCAACAGCCCCAATCTTAGCATCCAGCATGTCTCTCGACTGGGTGATAGCTGCCATCAGCGCCGCGTTGTCCGGCCCCGGTCCCTGGCCGCCCTGCGCTCCGGGGCCGCCATGTGGCTCCGTGAATTTGTCAATGGGCCCCTGCTTAGCGGGCCCTCCTCCCCCTCTGGTCATGGCCAAGGCTGAGTCCGGCCAAGTTGTCCCCAAATGCGCCGGCGGCTGCTGACGGCGGGGCAACCTTCACCCCAACAGCAATCAAGGACAGGGCACCCTCACAAGTGATGGCCTCCTCACGCCCCCGGCTGCCGTACACTCCAGGTATTAAGTGGGGGGGTGTCCTCCAGACGCGACTCCGCCGACCCTCGCAGGCCAGGTCCCAGCGCGCGCAAGCCTCTCCCGGGGCACCTTCCCCTCTATGCCTGCTTGCTTCGGTGTACCTCGTGTGTCCCCGCGGCTGCCAAGGAATCCCCCAGGTCCGGCAGTCTGGGCCAGGCCCCCAATGACCCCCCCGGGCACAGCGTCCCTCAGCAGTCACCACATCACCATTTGTGGGGGGGGGGGGGCAATACTCACTGTTCGTCTGGTCTTGCTGCGGGTCGGCACCAGGTCCACGCCGGGCACCCCCAATGCGGCACGGGCCACTGCAGTCCAGGCCCCCGGGCCCCACCGCTCCGTCGATCCCCGGAATGGGAAGGACAGCAGACCAGGCAGGGCTTGCCACTGGCCCCTCGGTCCCCGGGGCTCCCAGGCGCCTGCACCTCCGGGCCAAGGATCTGTGTAGGCGATTTCAGGCAGGGGTCGCCAAACTCGAGGCCCCGGTCCTCCAAGGCCAGGTAGGCCGCAATGTCGCCGTTGCGCTCCTCAGCACCAGTTCACCTCGCATGCTCTGTGTGGAGGGGCAGGGGAGCCCGTGATGGTCCGCCCGCTGCAGGCTGCGCCGGATCGTGGCAGGAAAGCGGCGCCGCGGACCCCAGGACGAGTTCTTCGATCCGGGTGCGCCAAACTCGAGGCCCCGGCTTGTCCGACCTGCTCTAGGCCGCCCGCCGCTCCAGCTCACCACACCACCAGGAAGGGTCTCGGCTCGCCAGTCCCGGCACCGGAATGCACCCCGAGTCGTCCGCTACCTGTGCCCCAACTCTGATATGCTTTTCGGGTCCGGGGGCCAGGAGAATTGGTAGGATAATCGTTGGGCCGGCGGGAGCTCTAAGAAGCCACGTCCGCCATGATCGCCTGCTAAGCCACGCCCCCCTTGTGGTCATTATTAGTGAGACCAGTTTCCATGTTTAGATTAAAAGTATCCATTTTAATTGCATCCCTACAGATCTTTGGGCTTGAAGAGACTTTGGGTATCATATTTTGGCAGCCACCGACAATGTCTTGAATGGGAAGGACAAGAGAGTGTAGTGTAGTTCCTAGTTTCCCACTAGGCCCTGCGCATTGGAATAACATAAACAGTAGTATCGACGTGGAACTGCGGATATTCCAGGCCTCCACTGACTATGCTAAACCTAATTGGGTTGTGTTACCAACTAGCTCAGAGGTCACTGGAAACTTTCTTCTCTGCATAGGAAGTGATCAGCTTCCTTGGCACAGACAAGAAGGGATTCAGCTTTCCAACAACCGTGCAACATGACAACTTTGCTCCTCAGATCAAGAGTCAATCTCTAGGGTCGTGTGAAACAATAGACACGTATTTCACTCAGTCAGTCTAGTGCAGTTTACTTTCACGAGATGTAGAGAATAGAGAGACGGGCGTTTGTCAATAAAGGGTTAACATTTATTGAACAGTCTTTCTTCTCGTACAAGAGAAATGTATTGCCACAATTGCAAGAATTGTTATTATAAAAAGTACGTACAGTAAGATAAGTATTGCGAAATAGAACTGTAAAAGCATTGATATGGTTTCTTAGCCATACAATGGTTTAAAAGTAATAAAACATATATACAGTCATATATACATTAGGCTAACATACTCAACTGGTGCTTCTAACTAAGCCTACCCCAGTGTGCCTGACCTAAGCCTAACACGTGAAAGGGGAGTAAGTAAGTAGCTTTAAGTTAAGTTGGTTTTGCCAAGGTTTGTTTCAAGAATTCTCGTCTAAGGGTTTAGTCAACACCATACCTCTGAATAGAATGATGGAGGATTGGTATCTCCTTCAGGGGTCTCTCTCGATATCCCAGTCACCCGCGAGGGTAAACCGGAAACGCCGTGGCTGGATTTCTCTGCACGAGAAAGGCAGCGGGTCTCTTCAGCGCGTCGAGGAAGGAGGGGGGACAGCGTCCGCGGGCAGCTGGAATCTGCTGGATGTCTTCGCAGAGGACGGCTGTTCAGCTCCTTAAGCGTACTGCACCATGGCTCGCACTTTGGCAGCGATAATGGTATCAGCAGCTTCACCACCACAGGATAGCAGGCTGCAGCGACAGAGTGCTAGATTTACCAACACGGGGTCGTGCAGGCAGCTGGCTTCAGTAGCTCGTACAACAGGCATTGCTTAAGGCAACGTTGGTAATATTTATACCTGACAGGTGCCGGGTTTGACGCAAGTTTGCTGGACATAAGACGTCAATTAAAGATGTCACTAGGAAGTGATAGTTATCAGTTGCTCATTAGAGTTCTATTACTAATCAAAACATAGCAAGCGGGGATTTCCAGGTTTGCTGAGTTTTTATCTTGTTGAAGAACTGAGTGTTATCTAGGAATATCAGATAGTGACTACTGCTCTGTCATTGCACTAATTGGTCGCAAAGGAAGTGGCAGAGGGAACTATGCTGGAATGTGGCTCTGTTCGTGTGAGGCCAGAGATGACTTTTCAGAAAATCACACTTGAACGGTTATGCCAATATAGGGAATAAATGGATTTATAGCCGAATAGGGGCATAAGGTCACAGTATCGATCAGGAACCTAGATAAACACGCAACACCCACTCCACGGGTTAATGTCCATCAAAATTACTAAAACTAAAGCAATTAGATGCATGTGTAACATTGCCCACCCCAAAATACATAAATGCATTCGAAATAGGCGTACTTGTAATACATGAATTTTAGGTACTGTACGTTTTTTAAAGCATAGTAATCATTCAAAAAATTATTGCATATGAAATCAATGAACGATTATGCAAAAGGAATTACACATGAAGTATCTCTGACAGAAGAAAAGCGAGATAAATCATCACATAAAAATGCATTGTAATAACATGTGTGCTAGAGGCTGGTGTAATGTTGTTATGTCTCTAGATGTGTTTAGAAATAGAAGTGTGAAAGTTCTGTTCTCTAAGAATAGTTTTTACTTTAAGCAAAGAATTGTTCGTGCCAAAAATGGTCAATATTAGAAAAAATTGTCCAATTCAAAGAAAATAGATTTCCAAAGCTCCTGGCAGTTTTTGTTGATCAAAACTGAAGGCCGAATTCAGAGTTCATGGGAACGCTGTGTGTCGGAAAGCTTCTCAAAAAGTTATTGTTTCTCTGTGGGTGAGAACATCGTATCAGACAGGCTCTCAAAGAATTGGTCTACAAATTCAGGTGATAGTTCAACCAAATTAGATAGCGCTGTAACTTGGCAGGTGTGAGAATGATTGCTGTCATCATAGTCGGGACCAGCAATGCTCACAGAACGTTGTACCTGGATGATGTTGCTTTTGTCACTCGCTCCACTGTTACCACTTGGCTGTAGTACAGGAGTCTCCACGAATGCCGTCATCAGGATTGGTAGCCGCTGGGGACAACACAATGCGTGAGCCGTTATCGGACTGAGCAAAGTATCGACGTCCATTGGTATTGCTGATGGAAGTGAAAGACAGATGTCCAACACGCATTCATCGCCGCAAAGCATACACCGTAGCACAGGTAAAATGTAATTTTGCCATATCGGTCTGAATGAAAGGAACCAGGTCATGTTTAGATCTCTCAGCCTGGCCAATCCAAGGACGTTAGTTATCCTGTCCCGGTAGCGCATTGCTAGGATTGTCTCTTCCATTCCCATGGGAGCTATGTCTGAGCCGAGGCTTGCCATAACGTAGCAGGAGGGTCAAAAATAGAATCCCTGCGACGAGTCCCAAAAATAATGGTATGCCGCCAAAAATGGAGTGCACAAAATTAGGAAAGATTCCCAAAATTGCCTGGAAGGGTGTTAGCAGTCCCGTAAAGACTGTCTTAAATATGCCTGGGATGCTTGTTGCACTAGACATGTTAAGGAGTTGGCTGAACATTTCTACGAAATGCACGGGGCAATTTGTTGATAAAAGGTCATGAATTTCAGTAGCTGTCCTTGCAACTAGAAGATCATACGTCTCTTTAGATGACGTTATAGGCACTGTTGTCTGTAAAAGTACAGATTTCATTTTGCTTAATGTATCAATTCGTATAGAATAGAGATTCACACGAGGCCAGATGGGAGTCACTATGTCTGGAGGCCCACTCGGAAACAATGCTTGCATACAGCATTTGACCATGGATGTTACTTCTACTAGATAACTTTTCCCTGGCACGAGGCCACAACATCTGTGATCCGTTCTAAGAATGTAACTCCCGTTCGCGAGTTGCATAAAGAAGGGCTCTATCTGAGTTGCAGGTGTGACTAGCTGGTGGCATGAAAGGTTGTTTGAATTTCCATCACATGCTCCGTGTAAATTAATACCCTGACACAAAAGTATACCGCTTAGTGAATGTTTACAATTTTCACCACTAAGAAATACATTTTTGTCACTGTCACTATAGCAAGAATGAGTGTATGGTAATTTCCATTCGGATTTTACATATCCTTTACCCAATTGTTCATATTGGCCAGCAGGTATGTACTCAAGGCACTTTTTTTTTTTTTTTTTTAAATTTGTTTTTATTGTTGCATCACAATATCAAATTCAGTATCACATGTAATACGACGAGTGGCGTCAACATTCCGCCAGCTGTCATCAGGATCGCAACTTTTACATTTTTTATAACTAACAACGATAACATCCAGGTGTGTAACTTGGTTAGACAGAAGCTTGTTTTGTACACATTACCTTCTAGGCATTGCACGTCTACCTCTACTTCCCTCCCTCCATAGACAACCGCCTACTCTCTTATGCCTACGGGACTTTGTAGACCCAGTGTGCCCGTGTCCGTCCCTCAAGGCACTTTTTAAATCGGAAAGTTGTTATCGGAATTGTGATAATTCCGTGTATTATCCATTCAATGACAGGACTCTCTGACATTGTCAATGGTAATCTCTCGAGTTTTTCGATGCTCAGGATTGTATAGTCTGCTCCTTTCTGTGCCAAACTGATCTGTTTATCAGTAAGGTTAAAACTGGAAAATAATGACGTTGTGTTGATTAAACGCCAAGGCACATAGCCTGAACGAAGATTTTGCAGCGTCCAGCCTAATTCTATAATAGAGCGTAATTGAGATTGGCCATGCTGTAACATTAGAAAATCTCTGTCTATCACATCAAAGGCAGAGGATACAATATTGTCCAAAGAATATATTCTGGAAGACAGAGTCGTTAACCCATTGTCTACCACAGAAAGTGATTTCTCCAAAGTAATACGATCAATTTCTCGTATTTTTTCAGCAGTTTCAATTTGCTTTACTTTCCAAGCCTCGTTGTAAGCAGCATAGATACTGGTCGCTATGAAACGCTTTTGACGCTGTTTGCGTGGTCCAAGAATGAAATCGCGCAAATCAGCACCATCTTTTAGTAAAGACAAGTGTTGCTTAATTTCAGCCAGTGTGGACGTAGTTAGCCATTCAAGGCAGAGTTTCCCTACACTGTATGTTGTTATAATCCCTGGATGTTGTCTCTGGGAGTATCTAGGGTCTAATCTGGTCATTTTTAACCCCTGTGTTTTATTCAGGAACCTATCTTGACAGCTATTTGTGTCTGTAGGCCAGATTAACCACTTTTTCCAATCAGGATGTGTTCTGTTGAAATGTAAAATTTGTGACACGTCTAACTCAATATCTGCAGTTATATTTTCAGGTATTGGCTTTGGTATAGACGGTGTTTTAAGGTCTTTGATCTTAGCTAGGCCAAGACAAGATGTTTGGTGTATTGTGTCATTCAAAAATAACATTTGTTCAGGTATCATGCAGGTTCTAAATAGTGCTTCAATGCCTTGCACCTGCCAATCTTTTGTACCCCAAATTGTTTTCGTTTCAATATTATTTTTCCAATAATCAAAACCAAATGTGATCATTTTGTCATAAAATGCTTCTGAATATATCAATTTAGAATTTGTCAGCATCGTTTTCATTCCTGTTTTATCTAACAGTTTGTAATAAAACGTTTCTGCATCACTGGTGTTAAACCCTGAGAAGTATTTGAATTTCTCAAAAAATGCTTTAGAACTGCTTTTAGGTGGTGTAGAACAATGTTCCCATTGATTATACATAAAAACATTTCTAGGCTGTGCAGATTTATGCAAGTAATGATCCCCATAGTGGGTGTAACAGAATAACTGCTCATAACTAGATGAACCTTGTAAATAATCATGATCTGTGAATCTAGCTGACATTACTAAATCAGACATCATGTCATTAATACTGTTAAAGTCCCAATCATCAGAGAATGTACTTGGTGTCACAAAGTCACTTAAGGAAACCTTTAGTTGATGAGGATACTTCAGGATTTCGACCGGACCATATATCTCATAGTCTGTTTTCTCCCATACTACCCCACCAGGTATTGGAATTGCTGTGACATTTACTGTTGACAGTTCTCTTTTCTTCACGTGGGATGATCTGTGTGGTTTCAGGACTAGGTTGATGTTCTGACTTGCTGTGTCCATTCAATTGTAATAAACTTTCCTAAAATTAACACTAAAATTAGGCATAGTAGGAGTATGAATACCCCTGAGATAATCCAATGCTCAATCAACGGTGAATCCAGATATAGTTCTTTGATTTGTTGAAGGAGTCCTGTTGTATTTTCTTTAGAATACTTTTTTGGTTCTGGCATCACTTCGGGATCGTTTTGATCTTCAGAGAAGTTGTCGAAGTTGATGAAATAACCAGAGGCAGTTCTGTCAATTGATGGGATTGTTCTTTCAATCTGTCTCTCGGTAGCACTTTCTGATGCCACATCATTGTAGACTGGTGTTGTTTCTTGACGAACTGTTTCAATCTGTGTTTCAAGAGGCACGAGTTCCATGGCGTTATTGCATAGTCCTTCATTGTGCACTGCAGGCTGATCGAATGTGATTCGTCTTTCAGTTTGAACCTCTTGGATTGTTGCAAGTTTGGGTATTCTGTTGTTTCTTGGGAGTCCACTGGGCCTACTGTTGATTATAGGCCACATGCTTGTGGTTTTACCAGATCGATAGACACGACTCTGTTCTCCTTTTTACCAGCAAGGGGCGGTAGCACAACGGATCTTGTTCCGGTGACTGCTAAGACAGGTACTGCTTTTCTGTAAGAAGGCCCAAATTCCTTCTTAACCGCGATCTTTTCTCTGACTAGATCCCCAATCTTTGGAATCCAGACAGGCCTTGCTGGGGCTGTTGCGGGTGGTGCCTCGTCAGTGGTACTTGGCTGTTGCTTTAACTTTACGTTGCTTAATGATTTTCTTGTTTCATTCAGTTCCTGTAAAACAGCCAAACGATCTTTGATGTCAAAGTCTGTTGTTTTTTCTTGTACCACTGACATCTGACTATCGAGGTCCTGAACTCGCATTCTAATTCCGAACAATAGTTCGTATGGGCTGAAACCTTTTAGAGAATTTCTTGGCATGTTGTTAAGACTAGTCTGGACACTTATTAAATGTTTGACCCACCTAGCGCCTGAACCTAATACCTTCGCTGTTATAGATTGCTTTATGTCACGGTTTTTTCTTTCTACCACACTATTCCCTTACGGGGCATGACGGACAAGAATACCGCAACCCAATTCCCATGCTAGCCATGGCCTCCTTATAGGCTCGAGAACTGAAAGCAGGACCCTGGTCAGAATGGAACGTGGTAATTGCGTATGTGCCGATAAAGACTCGCAAATCTTTTATAACCGTTCTAGCGTCAGCCGAGCGCTGGGGGCCTCATTTTTGAAGTGCTTTTCGTCTTAACTGTTAATAGGACGCAGGATGGGGTGTAGGCAGCGTTACGCTCTTTCTGACTGGTAGCCGGTAGCATGGTTCCTTACTGCGATCCCTATTACAGTTTTCACAGTTGTTTGCATATATTTGGTGTTCTACACTCATTCCCGGCCACCAGAATACTGATTGTAATTCAGTCAGTGATTCCTTGATCTCTCTGTGCCTTAGACCCAAACCCATGTGTGCGTCTGCTGTTAAAAATATTCTCCTGTTCATGTTTGGAATTACTCTGTCCCCCACTCCAGGGATTCGAGCAAAAGGAACGGAGTTTGCATCGATTATGTATGCATAATTGAGTGGATAGTTTACGGGTAGTGCTGCACAGTCGCCTTTTACGGTCGTTTTCACTGCCAGCATGGTTTCCCCGTCTATGTACTTATCTGTACGCTTTTTTGTGGCTACGGAAGCCGGTTTAGTTGCTTCCGCTATGGCTGTATTAGCCAATGAATTCCCTGCAACGTGAACGCCATCACATCGAAGACTCTGTGCGTGAATCACGTGAGTCTTTTGTAGTTCTTTGTGTAAAAGAGCTACCTCGTTCCAGAGCAATTTATGCTTTATTGTGGCACCTGTGTCATCTTTGTAGTCGTTTTCGATCCAACTCTGCAGTTTATTGTTGTAAGAGTTGACGCAAAAATGAGAATCACACACTATAAGTGTCGGGAATTCACGTTCTGCATTTTCGAGCGCCATCTTTAAAGATCTGATTTCAGTTCTTTGAACCGAACAGTTTCTTACAGATTCAGTTTTTGTTACTTTCGGTCTGAATTTACCGCACAGCCAACGACCTTTAATGATCGCACATGCTGCATCGTAGGATTTTCTCTCTACGTTGAAATGCTGTACGAAGCTATCTGTATAGATTATACAGACGTATTGTGGGAGAGGCAGAATTTCGATTGGCAGAGGATATTCTTCTTCATATTCTAAGTCATTCAGTTCTTCAAATTGCGGGGCGAAATAGTATTTCACGTCTTCCGCTCCTAGAGAATCTAGCGCCGGGAAACCTACGGGTAGCTGTGCGCTTTACAAAATCAGATATAATAATAATAATAATGCACTGTATCCATTTCGGATCCAGTGACACTGTAGGCAGGTTTACTGGGCTGAATAGCGCCTCGAAGGCGGATTCCGCTGTAAGGATATTAATCCGTTTGCCGTGTGCTAGTTCTCTTTCATTTGCTAATGCGATTTGCACTGCTTTCACAGTTCTTTCTGTGTGACTGAATGCTTTTTCTGCTTGTGTATACAAGTGAGATTTAATTGAAATTGGTACCTTTTCTCCCTCATTAGAGGTCAGGTACGTGAATCCGCATCTTCCTGGGATGACTCGGATTACAAGATCGATCGTGTTGTCACGTGTATCTAATTTAGTTTTTGCTAACATGTCTGTTTGCAGTGATCTCAAAATTTCTGTGTGTTTTTGAGTCCAATTGATTTGTTTAAAATCAGGTTTAATTAGTTCGTAGAGAGGTTTAACCCTCTCTGCGTAATTTAGGATGTAAGTTCTTCCGAAATTCAGAAAACCTAGTATTGATTGTAAATTCTTCAGCGTTTTTGGAGCTTGGAGTACAGCGCACTTCTCTAAGAAGTTGTCCGCTAGGCTTTTCCCTTCACTTGATAATTCGTACCCTAAGAACAGTACTGTCAGATGGGCAATTCGAGACTTTTTAAAGTTGAATTTGTAACCCTATGCTGCGAACCCAAGTATAATGGTGTTCACTCTTTTCAAATGAGTATCCAAGTCGTCGTCTGTGAGATAAATATCATCTACGTAAGACAATGCTTCATCATCATAGATTTGTAGTAACTCTGTTACCCTAGCTGAGAATAGTCCTGGGCTGTTCTTGAACCCCTGTGGGAGTCGACAGAATTTTTTCTGTGACCCAAATGCGGAGAATATTTACAACAAGGGGTGGTGAGGGACAGAGTCTCTGAATTAAACAGAATACTCTCACCCAGTCAAGAGATCAGGGCTAGATCCAACACCGTTTTTTAGCTCACTGCACCATCCCAGTTTCAGAACCTGGCTGTATGCAAATTAGTCTGTTCCTGTCCCAGTGCATGATGGGAACAGGGCAAACCAAACTACAAAAGCCAATTCTTACACTGGGAAGGAAACAAGCTACCGGGGACCGGTTTCTGGCATTTCAGCCTCTTCGGCCCGGCTTGCTTGAATCCTGATGGTGCAATGAGCAAGGGACTCACATCTGAGTATACCCTTCCACGCTTAGGGTGGACAAAAATATTTACAACAAGGGGTGGTGAGGGACAGAGTCTCTGAATTAAACAGAATACTCTCACCCAGTCAAGAGATCAGGGCTAGATCCAACACCGTTTTTTAGCTCACTGCACCATCCCAGTTTCAGAACCTGGCTGTATGCAAATTAGTCTGTTCCTGTCCCAGTGCATGATGGGAACAGGGCAAACCAAACTACAAAAGCCAATTCTTACACTGGGAAGGAAACAAGCTACCGGGGACCGGTTTCTGGCATTTCAGCCTCTTCGGCCCGGCTTGCTTGAATCCTGATGGTGCAATGAGCAAGGGACTCACATCTGAGTATACCCTTCCACGCTTAGGGTGGACAAAAATATTTACAACAAGGGGTGGTGAGGGACAGAGTCTCTGAATTAAACAGAATACTCTCACCCAGTCAAGAGATCAGGGCTAGATCCAACACCGTTTTTTAGCTCACTGCACCATCCCAGTTTCAGAGCCTGGCTGTATGCAAATTAGTCTGTTCCTGTCCCAGTGCATGATGGGAACAGGGCAAACCAAACTACAAAAACCAATTCTTACACTTGGAAGGAAACAAGCTACCGGGGACCGGTTTCTGGCATTTCAGCCTCTTCGGCCCGGCTTGCTTGAATCCTGATGGTGCAATGAGCAAGGGACTCACATCTGAGTATACCCTTCCACGCTTAGGGTGGACAAAAATATTTACAACAAGGGGTGGTGAGGGACAGAGTCTCTGAATTAAACAGAATACTCTCACCCAGTCAAGAGATCAGGGCTAGATCCAACACCGTTTTTTAGCTCACTGCACCATCCCAGTTTCAGAACCTGGCTGTATGCAAATTAGTCTGTTCCTGTCCCAGTGCATGATGGGAACAGGGCAAACCAAACTACAAAAGCCAATTCTTACACTGGGAAGGAAACAAGCTACCGGGGACCGGTTTCTGGCATTTCAGCCTCTTCGGCCCGGCTTGCTTGAATCCTGATGGTGCAATGAGCAAGGGACTCACATCTGAGTATACCCTTCCACGCTTAGGGTGGACAAAAATATTTACAACAAGGGGTGGTGAGGGACAGAGTCTCTGAATTAAACAGAATACTCTCACCCAGTCAAGAGATCAGGGCTAGATCCAACACCGTTTTTTAGCTCACTGCACCATCCCAGTTTCAGAACCTGGCTGTATGCAAATTAGTCTGTTCCTGTCCCAGTGCATGATGGGAACAGGGCAAACCAAACTACAAAAGCCAATTCTTACACTGGGAAGGAAACAAGCTACCGGGGACCGGTTTCTGGCATTTCAGCCTCTTCGGCCCGGCTTGCTTGAATCCTGATGGTGCAATGAGCAAGGGACTCACATCTGAGTATACCCTTCCACGCTTAGGGTGGACAAAAATATTTACAACAAGGGGTGGTGAGGGACAGAGTCTCTGAATTAAACAGAATACTCTCACCCAGTCAAGAGATCAGGGCTAGATCCAACACCGTTTTTTAGCTCACTGCACCATCCCAGTTTCAGAACCTGGCTGTATGCAAATTAGTCTGTTCCTGTCCCAGTGCATGATGGGAACAGGGCAAACCAAACTACAAAAGCCAATTCTTACACTGGGAAGGAAACAAGCTACCGGGGACCGGTTTCTGGCATTTCAGCCTCTTCGGCCCGGCTTGCTTGAATCCTGATGGTGCAATGAGCAAGGGACTCACATCTGAGTATACCCTTCCACGCTTAGGGTGGACAAAAATATTTACAACAAGGGGTGGTGAGGGACAGAGTCTCTGAATTAAACAGAATACTCTCACCCAGTCAAGAGATCAGGGCTAGATCCAACACCGTTTTTTAGCTCACTGCACCATCCCAGTTTCAGAACCTGGCTGTATGCAAATTAGTCTGTTCCTGTCCCAGTGCATGATGGGAACAGGGCAAACCAAACTACAAAAGCCAATTCTTACACTGGGAAGGAAACAAGCTACCGGGGACCGGTTTCTGGCATTTCAGCCTCTTCGGCCCGGCTTGCTTGAATCCTGATGGTGCAATGAGCAAGGGACTCACATCTGAGTATACCCTTCCACGCTTAGGGTGGACAAAAATATTTACAACAAGGGGTGGTGAGGGACAGAGTCTCTGAATTAAACAGAATACTCTCACCCAGTCAAGAGATCAGGGCTAGATCCAACACCGTTTTTTAGCTCACTGCACCATCCCAGTTTCAGAACCTGGCTGTATGCAAATTAGTCTGTTCCTGTCCCAGTGCATGATGGGAACAGGGCAAACCAAACTACAAAAGCCAATTCTTACACTGGGAAGGAAACAAGCTACCGGGGACCGGTTTCTGGCATTTCAGCCTCTTCGGCCCGGCTTGCTTGAATCCTGATGGTGCAATGAGCAAGGGACTCACATCTGAGTATACCCTTCCACGCTTAGGGTGGACAAAAATATTTACAACAAGGGGTGGTGAGGGACAGAGTCTCTGAATTAAACAGAATACTCTCACCCAGTCAAGAGATCAGGGCTAGATCCAACACCGTTTTTTAGCTCACTGCACCATCCCAGTTTCAGAACCTGGCTGTATGCAAATTAGTCTGTTCCTGTCCCAGTGCATGATGGGAACAGGGCAAACCAAACTACAAAAGCCAATTCTTACACTGGGAAGGAAACAAGCTACCGGGGACCGGTTTCTGGCATTTCAGCCTCTTCGGCCCGGCTTGCTTGAATCCTGATGGTGCAATGAGCAAGGGACTCACATCTGAGTATACCCTTCCACGCTTAGGGTGGACAAAAATATTTACAACAAGGGGTGGTGAGGGACAGAGTCTCTGAATTAAACAGAATACTCTCACCCAGTCAAGAGATCAGGGCTAGATCCAACACCGTTTTTTAGCTCACTTTACCATCCCAGTTTCAGAACCTGGCTGTATGCAAATTAGTCTGTTCCTGTCCCAGTGCATGATGGGAACAGGGCAAACCAAACTACAAAAGCCAATTCTTACACTGGGAAGGAAACAAGCTACCGGGGACCGGTTTCTGGCATTTCAGCCTCTTCGGCCCGGCTTGCTTGAATCCTGATGGTGCAATGAGCAAGGGACTCACATCTGAGTATACCCTTCCACGCTTAGGGTGGACAAAAATATTTACAACAAGGGGTGGTGAGGGACAGAGTCTCTGAATTAAACAGAATACTCTCACCCAGTCAAGAGATCAGGGCTAGATCCAACACCGTTTTTTAGCTCACTGCAAATGCGGAGAAAGCGGTCAAATATCTGCTTTCCGGTGCAATGTTTTGACAAAAGAAACCATTAGAAATGTCTAATGTCGTTTTATATTTTTTCCTAACTATATTATTCATTAGGGCTGCACTATGCGAGTTTTGTACTGCAAAAGTTTTGCAACATGTATTAAGGTGTCTGTAGTCCAAAACTAGACGATATGAATTGTCTGGCTTGGAGACAGGAAACAAAGGATTGTTCATTTGAGAGGTGCATGTTTCAATCACCCCCTGGTACTCAAGTTGATCTAAGATCTCCCTGACTTGTTTTTTAGCTTCTTGCTTTATGGGATACTGCCGTTGGGCAGTTGGTTCACTTTTTAGTTGGATTTTGTGAGGAGGTGAATCCTCATCCCATCCTACATGATTTTTATATAATGCAGGTGCCTGGGCCACTGCCCATTTCCTTGCATATGTATATTTTTTGTGAATCGGAATGTGATTCGAGAAGGCAGGCATAATCACTTCTTCGCCACGAGGGCACTCCCTGACAAACTCTGGGGGCCAATCTTTTTCAGCTAACAGAATATCATAGCCTTTTGAGAGCTTATCCCAAAATAGACCCTTAATTTTCCTAGTCTTATCACCCTCTATACGCAATGTTATTTCGTATATTTTATGGGGCTCGCTAAGTCTGGCGTCGGCAGTTTCAACCTGAATGTATTCATTCGTGTCCACTGTCTCCAGATGACTCATCAAGATCTTGCGCGCTATACTGATTTCTGCTGCACTGTCCAACATTGTCAATGCCCACTCCCCGTTTTTCAACTGTGTCCTCAGTATTCTCGGCATGGTTGATTACTCTAATACTGGCTACCTTCTTTTTCTGAAATTGAGATTTCTTATTTTGAGCAGGTTCCTTGTCTTTGGACTTGGTGTGCTCTCCTGTGTCTGACCGTCCTCTTCTTTCCGAATTCTGTGGAAAAGATCGAGAGGGACGTGTATCAATACTTTGATATCTATCAGGTTTTTTTAGATTATCCCTATTTCTAAGGTTATATCTTTTCTCAGAGGGCTCCCTCTGGGGAGACTGGTGTTCTCGAGTCGGAGTTCTTTCCCTCCGTCGAGGAGACCTTCCTTTGGACTGGAAAACTTTTTCCTTGGGAGTGGATTGTTTATTTCCATCCCAGCTCTTTTTAGGAGTGTTTGAATTATTTTTAAATAATTTTACTAACTCTCTATATGCTTTTGTTAATTCTCCTATGTTAACTAAGAGTTCTTCTTTAGACATTTTTGCAATGTCAGGATGTGGTGTGTAGCTGGCTAGAACCGGCCACGTGGCTCCTGGTCTACCTAGTGGACCGAGCCTAGTTATGTGATCATTGTGTTTTAGGGCGCCATTAAACCAGAGCAGGTGCTCTTGAAATTTAAGTGGAATTTCAATCTCCTCGAAAGGAGCGTACTCTTCCGGAGGTTTCTCTATTTTGTAATAGTGAAACTCTTTTGTTATAGCGTTTACCGCTGGAAAGTTTATCCATGAATAGAATACCTCTGTCTGCCGATACTCGTGAGCCTCTATCACGAAAATTACTGTACCACCTTGTGGTGTCAGTCCGTTTACTATAAGTTTTGAAGTTATAGATTTTCTTAAATGTGCCGGGATGATTATTGCATCCGGGTCTGTGTATTCGTCACCTTGCTGAGTCGCATCTGCTGCGCCCCCAGTGGTTCCGTTATTTTCTACTGACATTGTATAAATGCAGGTTTTGCAGAGTAGGTCTCCAAGGAGACAAAGATTAGATGCACAATATTTTGGAACACTGTATCCTTCAACGTTGAATAAACCAGAGCTTTACATAGGAATCTCTTCCTACTAAGGTCGGGCGGATTTTAACCTTTCACCCACTCCAGACGTCTATTGGAGTATTTACGGGAGAAAGGGGTGTGAAATATGCACGACTGAGCTGCTCTACAAGTCTTGCATTAGTTTATCGCCTTACCAAACGTTTGGGCGCCATGTAGTGTAGTTCCTAGTTTCCCACTAGGCCCTGCGCATTGGAATAACATAAACAGTAGTATCGACGTGGAACTGCGGATATTCCAGGCCTCCACTGACTATGCTAAACTTAATTGGGTTGTGTTACCAACTAGCTCAGAGGTCACTGGAAACTTTCTTCTCTGCATAGGAAGTGATCAGCTTCCTTGGCACAGACAAGAAGGGATTCAGCTTTCCAACAACCGTGCAACATGACAACTTTGCTCCTCAGATCAAGAGTCAATCTCTAGGGTCGTGTGAAACAATAGACATGTATTTCACTCAGTCAGTCTAGTGCAGTTTACTTTCACGAGATGTAGAGAATAGAGAGACGGGCGTTTGTCAATAAAGGGTTAACATTTATTGAACAGTCTTTCTTCTCGTACAAGAGAAATGTATTGCCACAATTGCAAGAATTGTTATTATAAAAAGTACGTACAGTAAGATAAGTATTGCGAAATAGAACTGTAAAAGCATTGATATGGTTTCTTAGCCATACAATGGTTTAAAAGTAATAAAACATATATACAGTCATATATACATTAGGCTAACATACTCAACTGGTGCTTCTAACTAAGCCTACCCCAGTGTGCCTGACCTAAGCCTAACACGTGAAAGGGGAGTAAGTAAGTAGCTTTAAGTTAAGTTGGTTTTGCCAAGGTTTGTTTCAAGAATTCTCGTCTAAGGGTTTAGTCAACACCATACCTCTGAATAGAATGATGGAGGATTGGTATCTCCTTCAGGGGTCTCTCTCGATATCCCAGTCACCCGCGAGGGTAAACCGGAAACCCCGTGGCTGGATTTCTCTGCACGAGAAAGGCAGCGGGTCTCTTCAGCGCGTCGAGGAAGGAGGGGGGACAGCGTCCGCGGGCAGCTGGAATCTGCTGGATGTCTTCGCAGAGGACGGCTGTTCAGCTCCTTAAGCGTACTGCACCATGGCTCGCACTTTGGCAGCGATAATGGTATCAGCAGCTTCACCACCACAGGATAGCAGGCTGCAGCGACAGAGTGCTAGATTCACCAACACGGGGTCGTGCAGGCAGCTGGCTTCAGTAGCTCGTACAACAGGCATTGCTTAAGGCAACGTTGGTAATATTTATACCTGACAGGTGCCGGGTTTGACGCAAGTTTGCTGGACATAAGACGTCAATTAAAGATGTCACTAGGAAGTGATAGTTATCAGTTGCTCATTAGAGTTCTATTACTAATCAAAACATAGCAAGCGGGGATTTCCAGGTTTGCTGAGTTTTTATCTTGTTGAAGAACTCGGAGTGTTATCTAGGAATATCAGATAGTGACTACTGCTCTGTCATTGCACTAATTGGTCGCAAAGGAAGTGGCAGAGGGAACTATGCTGGAATGTGGCTCTGTTCGTGTGAGGCCAGAGATGACTTTTCAGAAAATCGCACTTGAACGGTTATGCCAATATAGGGAATAAATGGATTTATAGCCGAATAGGGGCATAAGGTCACAGTATCGATCAGGAACCTAGATAAACACGCAACAAGAGGGCATCCGAATAGAAGAAGACGTAAAAACCTTGTCGCTTGAATTGTGCTAGGGCCAGATGATATGTTAATCACAGAATTGTTCAGATTTTGACTAATAACCTGATGTATTAGAGACGTTGTACTTGCATAAGGAGCTGTTGCTGACTTTATCTACAAAATGTATGATAATGAGAGATCGGGATTTATTGCACCTCCGTGTCCACTGGATGAACTTGTTTGCTGTGATCCACCTGTTTTTGCATTGGGGGAGTGAACCTGAACTTTTACCAAGAGTGGGCCATTTATTTTTGCTGTTGCTGTTGCAAGGACCACATTTTTGCTTGTAGATAAAATACATGGACTATTATTAGCTAGTAGGCGGTTACTGTTCACTTCCTTATTCCTAGAGAAAAATGGGCCAGTATCGGGCATACACCCCAGATTGGATCTGAAGCTTTGTGTTATTGCAGCTTTATTTGTAGTTGGTTGGCTACTCCCACCACGGCTTCTTGAAAATTGGCCATCCTCAAGAGAAGTTAAAGATAGTGCTGCTAGATGTTCTGACTCTGGTTCTTTATCTCCTGCAGGAATACTTACATTGCTATATAGGGTTCCTTCTCCATTCTCTCTGTTCTTTCTCGGCCGCTTTATTTGGAGTTGAGCAATGACCCATGCAGCCGACCTAACCTCTTAGGATTGAGTACTCAGAGAATTTTATGGATTGGAAGGGTATCCCTACTGTGCCTATCACAAGGCATCCAGCATCGTCCTTTCCCAATCCTCCCACCTTGTCTCAACAGGCTACCCAGGCAGTATCTCTGGTTGAGGGGACAAGTGTGAGCTTAAGAAACCAGTTCTCTCCCCTGTCTGGCCTGGATGATATGGACTGACTAACATCAGATGAAGCTAGCATATCTATTGAGGACGCAAGGGCCGCCATGGCAGCCCCGAAGGAAGAAAAAGGTTGTAAAATTATTAGCTGGAACATTGCCGGAATCAGCACAAAAATGAGCGACAACGATTGGGTCGCCTTTGTCTCAGAACACGACGTCATCGCTTTGCAAGAAACATGGGACTTGTCATCTAGTCTGTGGTTGGACGGTTTTGTAGGCTTTTCAGTCGCGGCTTGTCCCAGCACTGCAGGCAGAGCGAGGGGAGGTCTCTTGACCCTTTTTTCCCTTGACCTCACTGGACCGCTAAAACATATTGATTATGACTCCCCCAATTGTCTAATTGTTGAAAGGCAAATCTGCTCATCAAAAAGTATTTTGTTTATTAATTTCTACAACTCTGTCAACAAGGAATTTGGGGGCAATAACATCACCCAACTGGACGCATTCCTAAACGTTTTCACCCAGAATACACCCACCAGTTATGAATTAGTGTTAATGGGAGATTTTAACATTCACCCCTGTAACTTTGGTTGCACCAGCCTGGGAGTTGTGGAGTCTTGGGAACAGGAGGGCCCTCACTTCGAACACACCAGGCCGGGAGAGGAATTGGAGGACTTCCTGGCCAACTTTAACCTCCTTGAATTTTCAGCAGGAGAGGGGGCACCTAGAGCACCGACGTTCAAGGGCTCACCCATGGGATCTGTTATTGACTATATTTTCGTGACCTCTGCCATTCTTGATTGTATCATTTCTTATCGCACTGTGTTTTCCCCTTTTAGCGACCATAATCCTGTCCTTCTGCTCATCCGCTGGGGGGGCGCTTTGGGACCCATGCCAGGGCAGTTCAAACAGGGATTTACCCTTCGCCCAACAGACCAAGGCAGGCGTTTGAAGTGGGGGAATGTGGTGGCAGACGATTTTTACAGCAACATCGGCCAAGAGATTGAAGAGCAGATTAAGATCTGCCAAGACCTGACCTTGCCAGGCAATGACACCATGGCCGCATTTCAATCAATATGCCACATAGTGGCTGAGAACCTTATGGCACCAAGGGGTAGGGGAGAACCAAAGCCGCATAAATGGTTTGATTCTGCATGTACCAGGGCTCTGAGAGCTCTAAAAGTTGCCCTTAAAGCACAACCTAGGGACAGGGCTCTGGTCTCAGTGTTGAGAAAAGAGTACAGGATTGCCACTAAGTCTAGAAGGGATGGCATCAAGCAGGAGGCATGGGACCAATTAACCGACACTAATATCTTGCGGGACAGCAGGCAATTCTGGGCTGTAGTAAACCACCCTTATTTCTCAGACTCTACCAATGCAGACACTGACTGCGTAATACCTGATGAGAAGTGGCTGGCCCATTTCAGTTCTGTTTATTGGGAATCGGGCGACCGTCCGCATTTACAAAACTGTGCAAGTTTGGTGGCTACACCTCTACAGTTTAACAGCGGGGAAGTGGAAAAAGCAATTTGCGCTACAACAAAGAATAAAGCCCCCAGCCCTGACGGGGTACCAGCTGATTTTTATTTACATTCCCCCAAACTCTGGGCTGGTATCCTGGCCAACGTGTTCACAGCCGCAAATACCTCGCCCCCTCCAAACACATGGGCTACTTCCACCATAGTGCCTATATTTAAAAAGGGCCGAAGGGACGATCCAGGGTGCTACCGGCCTATCTCCCTCCTGGATTCTGCTATTAAGATCCTGGGCAGAGTCTTTTAACCAGGTTAAGAGATAGCTTGGAGGAGTGTGGGGGCTTGGCTGATATACAGTATGGCTTTAGGGAAAAAAGAGGCACGATAGAACAGTGCTCAAACCTGCACCTTCTGATTGCCAAGTACACGGTGGCCAAGGAGGGGTCTTTGTATCTAGCATTTATGGACCTCTCCTCGGCCTTCGACCTGGTCAACAGATCGAAGCTTTGGGAAATTCTAATTAACATGGGAATTGACGCAGACCTGGTGGCGTTCATAGCATCTATGCATCAGGACTTATTTGCCGCTGTAAGAGTAACCAAAGAGGGAAGATGCCCCTCACGTTTTAGATCCCTACGTGGCGTTAGGCAAGGATGCATACTGGCCCCCCTGTTGTTTACCATCTATATAAATGACCTAGGCAAGCATTTACTTGAGGCAGCAAGTGACGTACCGCGTGTAGGAGAAGTTAAGATCCCTGCTCTCCTATACGCGGACGATGCTGTACCCATCGCACGCACAGGGGTATGCCTTCAAAAACTGCTAGATGCATTTGGGACCTTTATGGACCGGCTTGACCTGAGGGTTAATGCCTCTAAATCGCACACTATGGTCGTAGGGGCACAAGGGAAAAGGGTCAAGAAAGGAATAAAAACCTTTTTTTGTAAAGGGGAGATAGTTTCGGGAGTCCCCGTGTTCCCCTACCTGGGAGTCCTTTTTGACAGCAGTGGCACCTGGGGCCCACAGATACGTGCAAAAAGCCTAGCGGTCACAAGAACATCTATGGCTATCTTAGGTTTCGCTAAAAGGTTGGGTCATAGACCTATGAATGCTATCATCCAGGTTTATAACAGTAAATCCCTTCCCGTGGCTTTGTATGGTGCCTCCTTATGGGGTTATGTACGCCTAGACAAAATCCAGGTAGCCGAGAACAGTTTCTTACGCTCGGTCTTGTCCCTCCCCCAATCCTCCCCGGTTTTTTCTATTCATACAGAACTTGGCATGGATTATATTCAGGATAAACTGAGACTGGCTCCATTAACATATTGGCTTAAGACTTGGTTAAATCCTGAATTATCGCTAAACCACATGATCATGAGGGATGTGATGAGTTTGGAATATAGTCACACGATACCATGGCTGGCGTATTTGCACAAATCTTTTAATGAACTAGGACGCTCAGATTTATTCACCTCTCCCTCGTGTATCACAAAGCAGGATGTGAGTTTCATAAAAAAACAGTTTATGTCTAGGGCATACATGTCGCGAGAAGAAGTGGAATTATCAAAACCATCTGTCCGAATGCATTACTTGTCACTCCAGTCACTTGCAATTGAGCCTTATTTATGTTTTGTCACAAAACCTTTCCACAGATTTTTGTTAACAAGATTTAGGTTTAACATTATTCATTTTTATTTGGGCAATTTTAATACCTGGATGAAACCTGAGTTAGCACCCCCTTGCACCTGTGACAATTTTTCTGTTCAAGACAGTTTACATTTTGTTATGTTTTGTGATTTCTTCTCCGCGCAAAGGAAAAAATACCTGCTACCAGTCCTAAGAGAAGCGGGCTTCTCCCAGGTGAGACCAGCCATGCTATATTTAAAATCACTGGGCAACATCTGTATTACTTTCGCCATGGCCAATTTCCTTGTGGCAGCAACCAGAGCCAGAAGGAGCATGAATTTGGAAAACTGATGTACATAACGTGTGTTTTTTTAAAATATTTTAATGTATCCATTTTGCCAAATTAACTTGTTTACAAAAGAAACTGTTTAATTCTTTTTTAACTGTAAATAATACTGTTTTTATGTACTTTGTATGATTTTATCAAATCGAATAAAGTTAATTTGACTGACTGACTGTATCCCTACTGTAGCGATTAGGCTAAGAGCGATTGCGTTTCCACTCCACTTCTTTCACTTTAAAAACCCATTTCCTCCTCCGGAACTGCAGATTATAAAGGCCAAACTTTTATGGCTACAAAGATTTTTTTTTTTTTTTTCTGAATCAGGCCAATAGCCCAGAATTTTCAAGTTCTAAGGCTCTTCAGATGGGGCTATAGCATCGGAATTCTGCACCACTTATACTGTACTGTTAAAATGCAAAGCGGAAGGGAGGGAAATAGTGGCAAAATGATGGGTGGCAACAGCCTCAACCCCTTGAGTCAATTCAAGGCTGAAGACAAACCAATCTTCAACCCCCCCCGTGCCCCCCACAATAGCTCCAACACTTCAAAGCATCACAGCAGCCTCATAGAGATTCTAAGTTACATGTTACATACACTCAACTAACTCTGACCAGCTGCCATGCTTGAGGGTGGTTGATGGAGGCGGGATGCGGCCAATAAAATAGTAAATATTAAAAATATAAGAGTTATCAAATATATATTATGGGACGGACCAATCTGGCCGCACAAGCCATACTGGCCTAACACCAGCACCTCCGCGCGAACAGAAAGGACGTGGCTTAGCCAAAGTTCACCCGCCTGCTCAGCCACTGGGCTGGTAGGCTGTAGGATGTTTTCGCCATGGTTTTCACCATGGAGCACCTGAGCACCATGGGCATTGCGGAGCACTGCACCAGAGTGGTCAGGGCAGCGACACAGTCCCAGGGAGGGGGGGGGGGGGGGGGTCAATGCCCCTGCTGGCCTCTCGCTGGTTATGTGCACCACAATCCGCCCGCTGAGCCTCGGTTATGCGGTATAGCTCGGGCTCCCGGCTCCGAGCTCCAAGCTGCTGCCTCCGCCTCGCACGTCAGAGACGTCAGACATCAGCCTCACACATCAGACAAACAGCCGCCGACAGTGAATGTAGCCAGGACAGTCAATGACTTGGTTGCCTCTTAGTGGGGGCTAAGCACCACTTTTGATGTTCATAGGTGACCCTCCCTTGCCAGGGTTTGCTCAAACTGCAATTCACAGGCTCCACGTGAATCTCTACAGGTTGTCCCCGTCCCCTGCAGGCTGTAGACCATTACAACTGAGTCTCTTTTGGCATTTCTGGGCACTTTAGTTTCAAACAGAGGGTTTGCTTTGTTGAAATATGGTGAACTACCGCTGGAAGGTGTGGATATTCTATTATTTTAGAAGAAATGCACCATGCACCTTTTAGGTCGATGTACTCAGCTTGAAACGCTTCCCATTTATAGTGGAGACAGTGGCCTCTCATGCATTACTGTTGTGTCTACTGCTTCTGGGCCACCAGGGTGCACAAGAACTCATGTTCTTTGCAGAGTCCTGAGGTTCCCAGGGCCTCGAAGATGCTGCACGAGGCCCACAGCTGCAGACTGGAAGAGTCTTTCTCCCGGGTTTACTCTCATGCTCCTGGATACTGCCCCTTATCTCTTCAATTCCTAAATGGCAATCACCTGCCTGAGGGGTTGCAGCTGCCTTTTAAGGTGACTCTGCAGCAAGTCCACTTCATGTTTTCATTCTCTTCTTTTCCCTTCCCATCATGTCTGTTCCTGACTTTCCCAATCCAGAGTCGTCTGTCATGTGATGTTTGAGGTAATTTCCTTTCCATATTCTTTAACTGTTTCAAGGCCTCAGTGTGGTTGGAGGGTGTGTTGCACCAAAGCAGTGTTCCTTTACTTGTTTCCTTGCTCCCTACACTTGCTGTTCCTGGCACTTTACTCTTGGGATTTCCTCGCCTGTATTCAGGACCCGACTCCTGTTTTTCTCCAACTTTAAAGCCTCAATGTAATAGGGAGCAAATTCCATTAAGGAGGTTCTTCACCCATTTTGCTTGTTCCTACTGAGAAGGCTGCAGTTTCTTAAGTGGAGTTATCTACTATGGGCCAGATTCATCAAGCTTAATTGCGTTCGCAAAGGGCCAGATTCTGAGAATCTGGCCCTTTGCGAGTGCAAGTTTTGCATTTGGGATTCATCATCCCAAATGCAAAATTCGCTATTAAAGAATTCGCACATTTGCGAGGAATTGCATTAGGCCCATAGGAATGAATGGGGAGTTATTCCTTATTTGCGATTAGCAATTAGCTAATCGCAAATAAGGAATCAGTGGGAATCGCAAATTCAATTGCGATTCCTACATGAATCCCGTTTTGCGAGTCCTTAACAGCGAATCCTTAAAATTCGCTATTAAGGACTCGCAATTCCTTACCTTGATGAATCTGGCCGTATATTCCAGTGTGTAGTGACATCATGGCTTCTAGAAATAGTCGCCCTTACCTTAGATGGTGGAAGACCCAGATCTGGATTACAAGTAAGTGTGCAGCCCTGAGCGATAGCAGACACAGATGTGGCTATATCTTATGTCTAATTTTCGTATCTTGGGAAAAGCCACCCACCTTCTGAGGTATCTTTTTTTCTGTATTTTATTTTGGGGATTTTTGTCATTCAGCACCAATGGCATACCAACGTAATTCTAAAAACAAAATGAAATGGAAATCAACAGCAAACAGTAAGTACAGCGTGGCATAGAAAGTCATACAGAGTCAGGCTAATCCTAATGTTGGTGGTAACAGGAGGTCCCACTCACATTTCAAGCCTTCTGGGACCAGTCCGACATCGTCATCCCGGTACCATGCTGCCCATTTCAGACGTCTGGGGGAGCCGCAGCCTATGGCCACCAAGAGGCCACTAGGACCGGCATCCCCCCTGCTTGATTTCCTCAGTGAGGGCGCAGAGGTTAATCGATGTTATAGCTCAGCAGAAATTACTGCAAGGGGCTCCAGATTTGCTTGGGCCGGTGCACCAGGGGCAGCGTGGAATAGTAAAGATCCAACTGATCATTATAATATGCCATATCTTTTAGCCAATCCCGAGTACTGAGTTGACTGCATCCTCCCCACACACACCAACCCCGCCTCTTCCCTAACAGAAGTGCAAGTGATGCTAAGGGCCTGACCCCTCATGGAATTCCCCTCATGCATCCCACAGGACTAACTTTGATGACAAGTCAGGAGAAATTGATGACATTTCGGACAGAACACTGTCCAAACCCTCCCAGTATTCAGCTATTGCTCGGCATTGCTACACAAGAATGCATAAACCCAGCATCATATAGCCCACAGCTGGTACACCGTTGATGGTGCTTTGAATAGGAGTGCAAACACTTGTTGAGGAGTATTATATGTTCAGTGAAGATATTTTAAATGAATTAGATGCAATAACCCTTTGCAAGAGAGTTCTCCCTTTATCCTGCAGTAGTAAGTCCAGTCCTCTTCCGAAAGAGCCTCCTCCAAGTCAAATTCCATTGTTCTCTAGCCTTAAGGAGAACCTTGGTCTCTGTTTGAATGGAGAAATATAAATTGGTCACCATATTCCGAACTGTAGGAGCAGCCAGCAACATTGAAAATGAGTGATGTCGGGGCTTCCTGGGGAAAGGTATGGTAATGTGCCCTAGACAAAGCACAGATACGATAATACGTAAAGATATCCAACGGGGTTGGATCAGTACCATAGACTACAACCGGACAGTCGAAGAATTGGCCATCGAGGAAGAGGTCCCCCATTTGTAGATAGCCCCCACGTTTGTAGGTGCTCAAAGATGTGCCTTTGGAAGTGAGTGATGCTAGAGGGAACTGGGTTAGAGACAGCTTGGGAGAGTAAAGCATTAGTGACTGCAGTCTCTTCTGAATCCTGGTCCAAGCTAGTTGTGTGCTACAGATCATGTCTATTTCAACATGGCTGCACCGAGGGGTCTGACCCAGTAATGCTACAAGCGGAATGAGATGGGCATTGTCATTCTCAATTGCTATATGTGCCATGTAAGGTGGAGGCTTATGCCAGAAATATGCAAAGTGTGCCTGCTTGCATTGATAATAGAATTCTAAATCCTGAGCATTCAGCCCTCCCTTATCGTATGGCAGCGTCAACATTTCCCAACATATATGCGAGTTTGGCGCTCCACCCAGGCCATTGTAACCAGATACAATTTGAGGGTCTTAAAGAAATTTTGAGTGAGGGGTATGGGAATGTTGTTTAATAAGTAAAGGAACTTGGGCAGGATGACCATTTTAATCAGTGTTATCCTCCTCAGTGAGAGAGGAAGGATCTTTCAGTGGGCAACCAGTTCCTCAATAAAGGTCAGTGTAGTCCTGTAGTTTTCTCGGATCACAATGCCCTTATCCCAATGGGTCCAGGCTCCAAGGCACTTAACAGGCTGCGTTCCCCAGATAATCAGGAAGCGTAATGTTTTGGGTGCCGTAGCTTCTGTGAGTGGGAAACTCATGGATTTATTCCCCTTTAGAGACACCCATGAAATGGTGCAAAAGAAAGTGAATTCTCGAATAACCGGACTGAGGTTTCAGGCTGGGTCCGTCAAGTATAACATGATATCATCCACATAATGGGACACTATTAAGTTCAGGGGAGAACAGCAACCCCCTCTGCCCATGGAGCTGCTGTATTGTGCAGGCTAAGGGTTCCAAGGCAAGGGCACAGAGGGGGGACAATGGGCAGCCTTGCCTGGAGTCCCATCAAATAGGGAAGGGCTCTTAAATGAGTCCCCCATGCATATATGTGTTGTAAGGGAGGTATTTAGCAACCTCACCCAGTTTATAAACAGTTGCAGGATGCCCCGACGCACTAGTACCGAAAAGAGGCAAGGCCACTCTAATGAGTCGAAGGCTTTGGTTGCATTTGGAAAGATCACTATCTCCTCCTTCTGCTTTGGGTTAAGCTGGTACAGAAGCACAAATAGAGTTAGTAGGTTGTGTGCTGTGGATCTGCATGGTATAAACCCCTCCTGGTCCAGTAGGAACAGCGTGGACATCAGGAGGGTCAGCCTACTGGCCAGTATCTTGGTTAAACGTTTGTCATCTAGGTTTATAAGTGATAACGGTTGGTACGAATCAGGGTTGTCAGGCAGTTTGACAGGTTTCTGCAGCATTATAAAGTAAGATTCCCTGCATCGAAGGTTAGAGTTCTCCCCGCTGGAGTGCCTTTTTTCAGACCTGTAAGACCAGTGGGGCTAGTAGTGGTTCATACTGTTTATAAAATTTGGCTGGGAAACCGTCTCCCCACGGTGCCTTCTACATAGGACGCCCGGCTATCGCTGACTGGACTGCCTGCACACCTTTCCTGTTTTCCTTGTGGACTGGAGGCTACTTTCCCTGAGCCATTACCCTTCTGAAATTATGACGGGATAAATTGGGCGGTACGTCGACCCTGCTGGAAACTATACACCAGTGGTGGGAGTATATTATAGGATAGAATAGGCCCGACCCTGAGTGATCGAATTCAGAATATACATGAAGGGGATTCTTTACTTTGTGTCGTTTAAAAAATGTCTTCTTAATTCTCCTCGGGGAACTACACATGGTATTTAACAGATACCAGTCTGCATTTTGGGAGCTATATCAGCAATCTGGACAAATATTATCCAGACTTTGTGTGGTTTTATTTACTGAACATACCTGATTCTCAAGTCAAAATCTACCTAATTTTGGAGCCTTGAAAAAGTCGCGAATGGCGACGAAACACGTGTCGGCTGTGGCTGCATCAATGTTATTTACAATCTAACAACTGTGACAAAGATCGCTTGCTGGACAAATAATTGATGCCTGTTTTGGATTAAATATTTGTGCTGACTGTGGATAGTCAGCTATATACTTATTTGTGCTGTGCTCTGTCTATGTTGTATTTTGTATGTACATATATGGAGGATTCTGTATATATTGTGTAGTACTGTGGGTGGCACGGTACAAGGACATAGAGCACGCTTTGAAAGAGTCATTTTCCACTTACTTCACATGCAAACATAATGGATGTGCTGGCTACCTTAGATAACCACTGCCATTATCTGTCTGCCGATTAGCATCAAGGTGTGCACATCTGTCACCGGCTCCGATAAGGAGTCACAAGAGGTAGAGGCCTCAGAAGCATGTTGTGCTTTGGGAACCCTCTTGGCCTCAAACTGCAGCTTGGCCTGTCTACCCATCATGGGAACCAATGTTCCAGGGGGCTGTCAGCAACAGACGCCTACCCACGCCCCGTGACTAGCCTCCTTGTTGTTGTCAACAGCCCTCTCACCAAAGGCTCCCAGCTGCTTTACTTCCCAAATCCCCCACAGCAGAGTATCATACCACAAGTGTACTTCAGGACTTCTGGAGAATGGGCATCGCACAATGGCCATCTTTCACTGGCGTATATCAAATGAGAGGAGCACTCGTGTTTTTTTCTTGCTATAAAACCTAACAATTCTTTAGGATTTTTAAAAAATGTTTACACAAGCGTGCTTAAAAGACAAGTCGTCCATGTTAAAGAATTGAATACAATTTTGGATTTGTTTATTTTGTTTAAAAATATATTAAATGCGATAATACATTGTAATTGTAGTAAACAATGTTAGGAATTATTCTCAGTTGAATGTTATACTCATAAAATGTTTTGAAGCTCGTTTGAGCATAAAATATAAAAGCGATTTTGTGAATTATGTTTAAATTGGGTTAAAAGTTAGCGGTGTTGTCAAGGTTGAGCCGCATTTAGCAACAGTGCGCAGAGGTTAAGTGTTCCTCACACTTAAGTTAAGGTCATCTTTCACTGGCACCACGGCGAGGGTTGTAGGACTAAAGCACAGCCCACGGGCCTAAGTTTCACAGCAGCCCTCCACGCAGCCGCAGCACCTTGAACCAACTGCACTGCCACATCACCTTGAAAAGACCTCAGCAGCATCAACCAATATGTGGGGGACTGTAGGGGTCCCTCCTCTGGGCCGATCCCCTGTCCCAAGGGGCACTAGCAGGCGCAAACATCTGCCTTGCTCTAAGCCAGTGCGCCCTCACTAATTCGGAGTGGACCCGTGGAGGCAGCTGACATTGTGGGGGGGCCCTGCCTACGGGCCAAATTGATTTACCAATTAGCAGGTCCTAGCAGACCACTTCTTCCAGTCGTCGCTACTGTACCCAGAGACAACAGCATTCACAGGTATTCCTCCACTCTGTGTATATATGCGCTACCGGTTCCACTCCTCTACTCGGCCTGAGTCCATGCAGGTCAACAATGGTGGGCATCAGTCAACTGGCATTCTGCAGCAGCGTGACTGCAGGCGGTCCCAGCCCGCAACCTAAGCCATATTGGAGCAGACTAATGCATGTTGTCGTAGGCCGATACCCAACTGCAGTTATTCAAATCAGCCCGGCGATGGCAGCAATCAGAGCACAAAGTGAAGGCTTATCACCAGGGGTCAACGGAATCCCTTGTTGAGGTGGATGTTGCCAAAATGGCGACAGATAATGGAGCTGGCCTAAGGAGCCTCACTCAAGTGCAGCCATCTTGGAGCCAGGCACTCTAGCACCCCCCATTCCGAGGCATCTTTCAATACATTATCTCCACATCCATCTCACTAACCTCATCTGATATGTAGCCGGGTCTGGTGGCTCAGTGGACTAAAGAAGCCACTGTAGGGGCCTGTGTTCGACCTCATGGTCCCAGGTTCAAATCCTGGCGAGTCCACTCAGCCTTTCATCCATTGAGGTCGATTAAATCAGTACCATTGAGTTGGGTAACAATAAATATCTGTTATTCTGAGGAAAATTAAATTTTGGCCATGTTGTGTTCCCTAGCGCGTACCCCACCGACTCCATGTACCAGCTTAAAGTGCATGTAACTTCCCTCCTGTGCCAGCTATGAAGACGCAAATACATTTGCGTCCACCGTTAACTTGTCCTCTTTCAGATCCACCATGAATGGATTATGTAGTTCGTTCCTAAGTATGCTATGTCACCGTCTTTTTGTAGTACACTTCTCATATTCTTCCTGCTCTAGCAAGAGTAGGCCCTGAATTCCTGCCATCTGAACCTCTTTTGTGGCTCCTGACTCTGCCCAGGCTACCTCTGTACCCGTGAACTCTGTCCTACTTTCAGCGCGGCCCCTCGCGCTCAGCTCAGCCTGCTTTCTGCCAAGACTGACTATAACCTTCGAGTTATCTGTTCCGCTCCCCGAGAATACATTCCTGCCTACTAGATCTTGTAAACATCCTCCCCAGCTGCAGAGCCAAAAGGGCCGACCTGTCTTAATGCAAGTAATTCATAGCCTCTGTTGCCATGCTTCCATGGAAGGCCCCGTGCCCCACGCTTCACATGTAGACACTCAGGCGCTTATACACGCATCCACAGTTAGCATAGAATAGCTTCTGCCCTAGAGACCTTTCCGCCCAGATAGTATAGTTCCTAAACATCAGATATCAGATATGATAGAAGTACAAGTTGATCTGACATGCCAGACTTCTGTCTCTTTCCGTCAGTGTAAATGTCAAGTCCCCTGCACCCCGTCAACCACACGTCATGCAGCTGCGCGCGCATCCAAGCTTCCGATTTCTGCTGACATTGCAACATTCTGTTAGTACCACCCCTTGGTGCCACCCACTTGCGTCACTTATCAGTGACGTTTCTAGCACACACCTCTGGTTCACGCCTAGTTTACGCCTCTTGATGATGTACTAGTACCACGTGTATACTGTTATCTTGTCTTCTCTCAGCTGTTACGCCTCTTACATTATTCTTTATGGTATAAATCAAGTATATAAGCTATGTACTGTTATTAAACGAGAGCGCTCTATCCCTTCTGACACCCCTGTGGTGGTCAGAACATGATATCCTGATTCCTTTATGAGGAATAAAACCCTTAGAAACTCTAACACCACGGACTCTGTCTTTTTTCATTCTGATTGAGTTATTATTGATTAAGTACTTACCTGCATAGAAATTAAGAGAGTAAATTAATTATTTACGTCATTTTGGCGCCCGAATAGGGACCCCTCCCCCACCTCACGCGCCGGTTGGTGCGTTGCAAGCTGTGTCCCCTGCCATCAGTTAGATGGAACACACGTGTACTGGCAGGATTTCCTGCATCTCCCTCTGACCCACGGAGGTGACGAAGACTGCGATCAGTGCCCAGACGAGGCGGTGAGGAGTGCGGAGGATCCCGACCAGAGCCTAGCCGAAAGAAGCAAGGTCCGAGGTGTGAAGAGGCCCACCAGTTTTCCGAAGTTTTCCGAAGTTTTCCGAAATTTTCCGAAGTTTTCCGAAGTTCCGAGTCGAGTCCAGTCGAAGTTTTCCGAGGCCTTCTGTTTCCGTGCTTCCCGGTGAGTACCATTGCTGGGTCGTATCTAGACGGGTTTGGGTACGCAAGTCCGGTCTGCACTGTTTTTAGGCAGTGTATCTGTACTGTTTAGCAGTATATCAAGTATTCCGAATTTCTGCACTGTTTTTAGGCAGTGTATCTGTACTGTTTAGCAGTATATTTAGCATTCCGAATTTCTGCACTGTTACACCAGTGTATCCGTACTGTTGAGCAGTACATCCAGTATAGGGGGGTAGTCATCTATGTCTTCAATGTTTTTATGTGATTAATGTTGTGGTATGAATGTGACTGTTTAAAACGTGTATTATTGTGCTTCTCGTATAATCTAGCTGTCAAGAGTATTAAGGAATAAGGATCTAGCATTCAGTAATAAGTAAGCAAGATGCCGTTTTTCAACAAGTTAAAACAGATAGGAACTAGGAAAGGGTTACTGGAGGAAAAAATTCCTATTCCCCCTAGGGACACTCCAGGCAATTTTATGTACCAGAAGCATGGCATAGATGCCATATTATATCTAGATTTATGGGCCGATTACACCAAACACCTAGACGAAAGACACAGATGGCCTGTCACCGGAACATGGGATGCCGAGTGCATCATGAGGGTAGAAGAAGCATTATGGAAAAAGAAAGCTAGACAATCTCAGAAGGACGCCATAGAATTTTGGCGTAAGGAATCACGTAAGCGTGCTGACAAAGCACTCCGTAGAGAAGACAGACTTAAAGAATCAGATAAAGACCAAGAAAACGAATTAGTTACTGAAGGGATCCGAGTAAAAACAGAACAAATAGACCGTGCCCGAAATAATCTTGTAAACGGTATGTATCTTGCAGCAGATGGCACATCTGAAGCCCAATCAGAAACACCGAAAAACTTACCGACACCATTAGTTCCAACTAAAGTAATGCATAAAACTACTAAAGACATATTCCTAAATTCATATCTAGAGGATGTAGCACCAGCTTATACCAATCTGCCTGTTCGTGCCCTGCCTACTGACAGGGATGGGGGTGGCACTGCGCCCCCAGATAATGTTCCGCCAGTATCACGACAGACCTCCCCTGTTCCGCCAGCTCCGCCACTTCCCGCACTCAAAACAGACCTACCGAAACCAGTCCTACCTGATCTCACTAAACGACAAATTCAGACTCAGATCCAGACTCCGCGGAGAGATAATGCTCAAGCATCCGCCTCAGGAGGTGCGACAGCGGGTCTACAGACCCCGCCACCGACACACAGATTGCATTTAAGGGACACGCAGAATCCTTTCCAGTCTCCCCACTTATCCCGGCTTGACGCATTTAAAGAGAAGATGTCAGTTTGCAGATATGATCCAGTACCCGGAAAAGACGATTTAATGATATTAGCATCACTACGATTAAGATCTGCCACCGATAGCTTGTTATGCTATGTAGGAATGCAGGAACGTCTCGACAGACTATATGAGTTTATACAGACAGGGAAAGACCCTGACAGTGTCAAAGATGCCATGCATAAACAGAAAGTTGACATTCAAGCACAGATATTACGATTTTTCATAAATTGTGTAATAAGAGAACGAGACAGGCCCGGGACAGACCAAAGTGAACTAGACGCATTAAACAAGTGGGGTCAAAATATAGCCGAAGGAAAGCATGATAGAGGGAATTGCATAGCCAGTATGTCCCAGAAAATTAGAAAGGCGGTATTGACTGCACACCAGGAAGGGAATGATAAAGCTTCCTCCGAGGGGGAAGAAGACCATGAAGCACCAGGAAGGTCTACAGATACTATAGCGTACGTAGGTAAGGGAAATTACCTTAGGAAAGGCATCCGTCCGGAGAGCAAGAGAGTTCTTTTCTCTGCTTTAACAAATCCGAATTCTTCTGAACATCAGTTCCAGGAAACTGATAAAAGGCTTCGAGACCGAGTGGGGTACCATGTACTCAATTCTATGGATGAACAGGAACTAGCCCGGTCAGCCGTGTTATGGGCCGAAAACCCAGACATGTATAATGATGACACATTAGTACAGACATTCTTGAACCTTTCCCCGGAAGAGCAGAAAATAGCAGGTGTATACATGATTCAGCACCTCCTCATCAAGTTCAGAAACCATCATTCTGATCCAGGTCCCTTACACGAGACATTAGAAGCACTACTCATGGATAGATGGAGAGGTTTTAGTACCAAATTAATACAAATAATTCTAGAACAACGATGTAAGTATAACACCTTCATAAACTCTGAATATGTTCCCGCCCCGCCTCCAGAAAGGAAAACGTACCACATGCAATGCGGTGGTGGCATTGAAAGTCAGAACCCCTTACGAGAAGTACACCCAGTTATGGGTACGGACCAACGCTTGAAGCGTGTGTATGTTCACACACCACTGACTAAGTTAGAACTGTTAGAAATGAAGAAATTAGTTCCGTGCCATGATAAAGACCCTGCAGGTTTTCACAGAGAGCTTAAAGATATGTTACTGATGGGAGATTACACGTATGACGATATTATGAAAATGTTAAAAGTACTGTTGCCCACGGGCATTTACGAGAAATTAAAGGAAAAGGATTGGGAGGTGGGAGAGTCAAAGATAGCATGGGCAGAAATAGAAGACGAAGAAAGCAAACGAGTCCCAGGGGTAGGCCTTGGGGACAAGACTAAAGCCTTACCAGGTTTAATAGTACAGGTTTTGCCAAGATTATTGACAACTAGAAAGGAAGATTGGGACGCAATCTCGTCCTGTAAACAGAAACAAGATGAAGATACTAGTGACTTCTATTCAAGATTCGAGAAATGTTTCATTATAAATAGTGGCCTAAAGGTTAGCAGTGAGTCATATCCACACCTTTTTGTAACAAAATTAGTAGAGAATGCCCTACCATTAGTCAAAAATAGAGTGTACAAAGTTGAAAGTACTTGGCAAGCAAATACGCCATCCCAAATGTTACAAATGTTACAATATCACCAGAACAGAATTAGGGAAGAACAAGATCAGGAACAGAAACGTATGAAAGACACGAAAATGAAAATGTTAGTAGCTCAGACGATCCCAGCCGACGGTCATAGGAAAGGTGGGGCCCAGACCAATCATTCTGCCGCTCCCGTTAAAGGGACATGTAATTATTGCAAGCAGCCAGGTCACTACGTACATGAATGTCCAGTCCTGAAACATAACATCGCGACAGGTAAAACTAAAGAAAGACCGCATCCGCCTAGACATGAACAGGGTCATCAACAGACCTCACAGAACGAACAGCCAGTGCAGAATACACAGCCCATGCATGATCAGTCCCACACAGTACAGACAGTAGCAGTACCGCAGCCACAACATGCCCAGACACAGCCCATTGCCGCAACTCGGCAAGTATCACAACAGATGTACCAGTATGCCCAGTCGGCATATCCAGATTATCCCCGTTACACATGAAACAGCCTAGAGAGGGAAAGTGATTTGCCTCTTATTGAAATTCCTGTAGATCAAGAAGGTCCTTATGTACACAGTCACGTATTGGGAAAAGACAGAAAGTTTTTAATTGACACAGGGGCAAGTCGCACTACAATCAGTCACAATGAAGTGCCAGGGGCACCCCTCTCAGGCTCACAGAATGTATCCCTTGGTTTTTCAGGACAGCCTATTGTAAATGAAGTATCGGAACCAGTACCATTAGCTGTGGGTCCATTATCCCGAGTTACAGATTTGTTACTTACGAAATCATGTCCAGAAAATCTGTTAGGAATTAAAACACTGAAGGCTCTAGGAGCTATAATATGCTGTTCCCCGGAGGGAGTCAGACTCTTTCTACGGGATTTCAAGGGTCATTATGTTTTACGTGATTTTGATGTCAGATTGAAAAATGTACCAGATCACTTATGGGCAAAAGGCCCAGCTGATGTAGGTTGTATGCATATCACTCCATACCGTGTTACACTCAAGACAGGAGTTGTCCTACCCAGAATCAGACAATACAAGTTACCACCCGATGCTGTAGTGGCTTTACTGAAAATCATTGAAGAGCTTATAGCCCAGGGGGTGGTCGTAGAGACCGACTCCAATATCTGTAATTCGCCCATCATTCCAATTCTTAAACGTACAGACCGCAATGCACCGCCAGTATATCGGCTGGTGATTGATCTTCGAGAACTGAACAAATGTATTGTACCACAGTATCCTGTGGTCCCCGATATCTCTTCCCTATTGACTACTATTGATTCAGAAGCAGCGTTCTTTACTGTAATCGATCTCAAGAACGCTTTCTTCAGTGTACCTATTGACCCGGAGAGCCAATATCTCTTCGGATTCAGTTTAAATGGACGAAGTTTCAAATTTTCCCGCGCACCTCAAGGATTTACAGAAAGCCCCAGCATCTATAGTCAAGCACTGAAAAGACAACTAGATTGTATCCAAATGCCAGTTAATACAGCTTTACTACAATACGTCGATGATCTACTGATCACCGCACGAAGTGAGCCCGAATGTGAACAAGCATCGTTAACAGTTTTGCATTTCCTGGCCGACAAGGGACACAAGGTGTCTCCTTCGAAGCTACAATTCTGTGTTCAGCAAGTTGTGTACTTGGGTCACTTGCTGTCCAAAGTGGGGAGACAGCTCACTCCCGATCGCATCCAGTTAATTGTAAATATGCCACGACCCCAGACACAAAAGGAAGTGCGGGCCTTCATAGGCCTCACCTCGTACTGCAGACAATGGATTCCTCAATATGCATTTCTAGCTAAACCACTCATCCAGTTAACGACGCAGGAGGCAGCAACTTCGCCTGCCCTCCCTTGGACTCAGGAACACACACAAGCCTTTGAGGAATTAAAGAAAGCTTTATGCCAAGCACCAGTTTTAGCGACACCATGTTACAGCAAACCGTTTACACTTTTTGTTACAGAACGTGATGGTACAGCGTTGTCTGTCCTCACCCAAGATCAAGCAGGTTCACATAAGCCTTGCGCTTATTTTTCAAGTACATTGGATTCAGTAGCCCAGGCACTCCCTGCGTGCTTAAAGTCAGTAGCAGCAACAGCGTTAGCAATCAGACAGAGCGACTCAATTGTTTTAGGTCATCAGTTAACGGTACAAGTTCCACACTCTGTAGAGGTTCTGTTAAACAGAACCCAGACTCAGCACTTGACTATAGCACGACTCACAGGTTACGAATTGACATTATTCCAGCCACACATAGAAATCAGACGCTGCAGTATCCTGAACCCAGCAACACTGTTACCTACAGTTATGACAGATCCAGCTCCACATGATTGTATAGAGATCATTAATGCAGTAACAAAGCCCCGACGAGATTTAACAGATGTTCCATTGACAAATCCAGACCTGACACTTTATGTGGATGGTTCATGCATGAGAACAAGTACAGGAGAGTTAGTGGCCGCGTATGCTGTGACCACTGAAACTGAAGTTAAAGAAACACATCGTATTGATACATTATCTGCTCAAGCAGCAGAGCTCATCGCTCTGACCCGAGCCTGTATTCTAGCCAAGAACAGAAATGTCAACATATACACAGATTCCCGTTATGCGTTCGGAGTCGTACACGACTTCGGCATGCTGTGGCAAGAACGAGGTTTTTTGACCTCTCATGGTGCCAAGATACAACACGGTCCTCTCATTCAAGCACTGTTAGAAGCAATACATCTGCCTTCAGCCATATCCGTCATGAAGTGTAAAGCACATACTAAAGTCACAGATTCTGTTTCCCAGGGTAACGACCTGGCAGATCAAACAGCGAAACATACAGCACTGACCGACACTCAGATAACTGATACGACAAAGACAACAGATCCGACAAACTGTATGACAGTCAGGGATCCCACACTAGATGTTATGGACATTCAGACACATGCTACTCCAGAAGAAATAAAGAAATGGATTGAACTAGGAGGGATCCAGACAGATCAAGGTTGGATGACGAAGGGAAAATCTACATGGTTTCTCCCTGACTCTATGGTTCAAGTTATGATAAATACAGCACATAGTCCTGCACATCTAGGAGAGAAAGCAATGTTAGACAGTTTGCAAAATCTCTGGAACAATAAACACTTACGAGCAGCAGCAAAACAGAAAGTGCGTACTTGCATGATCTGTTGTCAGTTCAATCCAGGTAAAAGCGTCCCTGTAGAGCAAGGTGGATTTCATCCTCCCGATCACCCTTTTGAAGTCCTCCAGATGGATTATATCCAGATGGACCGTTGTCGAGGATTTAAATATGTTCTCGTAATTGTCTGTGCTCTGTCCCGCTGGACCGAAGCATACCCAGTCTCAGATTACACTGCTCCGACCACTGCCAAACAGTTGGTTCGTGAATTTTTCCCACGATACGGCCTGCCTCGTGTCGTGTACTCAGATAACGGTCAGCCATTCTCATCTGCCTTAATGAAAGAAGTTTCTTTATTACTGGGATACCAGTGGAAGTTCCATTGTGTCCGACATCCAGAAGCCGCAGGCCTTGTTGAAAGGCATAACCAGACATTAAAGATCCGCCTTGCCAAAATATGTCAGGAAAAAGGGGTCGACTGGATAGTCGCCCTGCCAGTGGCACTATTCTATATGAGAATGGTCGCCCATTCGAGATCAGGGCTATCTCCGTACGAGGTGGTCTTTGGAAGACCACCGAATATGTGGGGGACGCCCATTCCCAAAAAGATTACTGATGTTGATTCTAATATGTTGACAGATTACCTTGCCTCCTTGATGTCTGCACTCCAATCATGATGTTCACAGGTTGCCGCAGCCTTCCCTGACAACACTGATGTAAAGCCACATGACGTCCGTCCCGGTGATACTGTCCTCGTCCGCAATTTCGACAGAAAAAGTCCGCTGGAGCCCCGCTGGAAGTCTCCGAAGACCGTACTTCTAACAACAAGGACCGCAGTGACTGGAAGGAAGAAAGGGGTGGGTACACACGAGCCATATAAAGAAATTTGCTGGACTGAAACCTGACCCAGACTCGTCCACCCCCACCAAAGACTGTGTTACCAAAGACTTTACCGAATCGAAACGAGAAAAGACTCCTCAAGAACTATATCGCATGAAATTACGATCTAGCAAGTCAGACAGTTTAATTGTTTAAGTCCTCCCCTAGGTGAATCGGTTAAATAGTTTCTGACATGTATCCCCTAGATCGAGATAGAGAGAGAGAGAGAGAAGCAAAGAAACGTACATATTGCAAATCACTTCGTAGTCACTGCATAGTGACACTAATAATGATGTTTATTCTCAGTGTTTTAATTATCATTACTAGCATCCTATTGCCTATCTATTATCCTATTTTCAAGCATGAGCAATCTGTTTACAATGTTTCTGCTGAACACACTTTTAGTGAGTTACCTCCTCACGAGCTTTCCTACAGACTTGCGCTGCGCAACAACACATTCATTAGTATGTTACATCATTCTCATCAAACTAACAATGCTACAAATTGCTGGATATGTGGCCGACTCCCTCCCTATCAGAATTACAAGGGAGCTCTGCCTCTCTTTCCGTATCCGTTCACTCACAATGGCTCCTGCGGAGCATGGTTTAAAATAATTAATTCCTTAGATCCTGATATTGCTGTTTTCGATGGGGGCTGGGTTTGGGGAAACCTGAACTTGGTCCTGCTCGACGTCTGTTACCCAGATAAGGAGGGACTCCCCACTAGAATAGGAACTGATCTAGAAAATGAAGTGTATGGATTAGGTAATTATACAATTAGCCTTATGATTCTTACTGTCGAGTCCAAAGCTGCACCAGTTCTACCCATTATGTCAGTACTGCCAGTCACTGGTGAATTATGTATCAAGAAGAAAGGTTCAGTACACTTAGGTCATAGTAAATGCACTACTGTGGTCGAATTCAGTGATCATGGAAAGTCATCTTTCAAAGCTATCAGTCATTCTTACTTTGTTTGTGGTCATACCGCATACATTCGTCTACCTCCAGATTGGGATGGTACCTGTTACATTGCATTCCTTCTGCCACCTGTTTTTCTAGCTCCTCCTGATTACCATAGAAATAGCAATCTAGTAAAGAATAGACCCAGAAGAGATGTCCCACTTGTCGACTACACAGAAACGGCATGGGAACAGTACACCGATTTTAATAAAGGATTCTTTTTCTTTTTAGGACCTGTCCAGAATAGTAAATTAATACGCAGATTAACTAGAACACTTGAAGCAGTAGTAAATGAAACTGCCTCCGCCTTAGGTAACTTAACAGAAGAGCAGTCCGCTATGCGGGTTGTTGTCCTTCAGAATCGTCTTGTAATTGACGTCATCTTGGCAGATAGAGGTGGAGCCTGTAAGGTCATCGGGTCAAGTTGCTGTGTTTTCATTCCACAAAACGCACCATCAGTATATCAAGCTATTACCCGTCTTCATAATATTGCAAATCAGATACATCAGAATCCAGGCACCTGGACTTGGTCCGGTTGGTTCTGGACAACGTTAACAGCTTGGGGATGGAAGATCCTATCCTTCCTAGGCATTGGCCTAGTCCTAGTATTCAGTTGCTGCCTGTGCCTACAATGTGGGCCAGCGATTTGTGGACTGTGTGCCACTTCTTGTATTGAACATTCCAGTTTTCATTCAAAACGTAACCGAAAGAAAGAAGAACAAATGATGTTACAAGAACAGACTGATCGATTCATGAGGATCGATATTTCATGAAGGGTCCGTAGGGAACAAGGAGGGAATGAGGAAAATTAAATTTTGGCCATGTTGTGTTCCCTAGCGCGTACCCCACCGACTCCATGTACCAGCTTAAAGTGCATGTAACTTCCCTCCTGTGCCAGCTATGAAGACGCAAATACATTTGCGTCCACCGTTAACTTGTCCTCTTTCAGATCCACCATGAATGGATTATGTAGTTCGTTCCTAAGTATGCTATGTCACCGTCTTTTTGTAGTACACTTCTCATATTCTTCCTGCTCTAGCAAGAGTAGGCCCTGAATTCCTGCCATCTGAACCTCTTTTGTGGCTCCTGACTCTGCCCAGGCTACCTCTGTACCCGTGAACTCTGTCCTACTTTCAGCGCGGCCCCTCGCGCTCAGCTCAGCCTGCTTTCTGCCAAGACTGACTATAACCTTCGAGTTATCTGTTCCGCTCCCCGAGAATACATTCCTGCCTACTAGATCTTGTAAACATCCTCCCCAGCTGCAGAGCCAAAAGGGCCGACCTGTCTTAATGCAAGTAATTCATAGCCTCTGTTGCCATGCTTCCATGGAAGGCCCCGTGCCCCACGCTTCACATGTAGACACTCAGGCGCTTATACACGCATCCACAGTTAGCATAGAATAGCTTCTGCCCTAGAGACCTTTCCGCCCAGATAGTATAGTTCCTAAACATCAGATATCAGATATGATAGAAGTACAAGTTGATCTGACATGCCAGACTTCTGTCTCTTTCCGTCAGTGTAAATGTCAAGTCCCCTGCACCCCGTCAACCACACGTCATGCAGCTGCGCGCGCATCCAAGCTTCCGATTTCTGCTGACATTGCAACATTCTGTTAGTACCACCCCTTGGTGCCACCCACTTGCGTCACTTATCAGTGACGTTTCTAGCACACACCTCTGGTTCACGCCTAGTTTACGCCTCTTGATGATGTACTAGTACCACGTGTATACTGTTATCTTGTCTTCTCTCAGCTGTTACGCCTCTTACATTATTCTTTATGGTATAAATCAAGTATATAAGCTATGTACTGTTATTAAACGAGAGCGCTCTATCCCTTCTGACACCCCTGTGGTGGTCAGAACATGATATCCTGATTCCTTTATGAGGAATAAAACCCTTAGAAACTCTAACACCACGGACTCTGTCTTTTTTCATTCTGATTGAGTTATTATTGATTAAGTACTTACCTGCATAGAAATTAAGAGAGTAAATTAATTATTTACGTCATTTCAGTGCCAGGACACCTTTGGGTAATCGTGCGCTTTACAAATACACCTGTTTACAAATACTGTTATGTAGATGCTGAGAAATTCAGTCTTTCAAAAATGTTTTCTCACTTTGATATTCTACTGAGGACCATGAGGGATACCCCCACATTCGCAAAAAACACGCCTAATGCCACTCTGGAGTGGCGTGGTTCTCCCTCATCACAGAAGAAGTACCACAGGCACTGCTCAAGAAAGACTGACAGGGAGCTACCTCTCACTTGTGCCCTGCCAAGGTCACTTGGCAGGGCACAGCATCAGGACCAGAACACCGACTGTGAACCAGCACGCATAGAAGAGACAACCATCTACACACTTAACATTCACATGGATGAGGCTGGAAAGTTGCAAGACTCGACTCCGTTAGTTAGCACCCCCATGAAGACAACGGAAATCCTCCAAGCCACCTACCCATTAATATGTGGTTCAGAAAGAAATTTTTCCTTGTGTAAAACTGGAAGAGGTACAGTGACTGGTGAACACTGCGCAATCCAATCAATCAACCAATCAGGGATTTTTGAAGTGCTCTACTCACCTGTTAGGGTTTCAAGACGCTGGGGCAGGTAGGGGGGTACGAGCAACTCTGTAGGTCATTCGAAGAGCCAAGTCTTGAGATCCTTTCTGAATTGATGCAATATCAGGCTTCGTCTGATGCGGAGAGGGAGTCCGTTCCAGGTCTTAGCCGCGATGTAGAAGATGGATCTGCCACCCACTCTGGCCCTGTGGATGCAGAGACCGTGACCAGGGCTAGGTCAGCAGAGAGGAGGTTTCTCTTGGGGGCGTTGAAGGAGATTTGTTTGTTTAGGTATTGGGGTCCGGTGTTGTGGAGGGCTTTGTAGGTGCGTGTGAGCAGTTTGAAGGTTATTCTTTTTTCGAAGAGGAGCAAGTGGAGGTCGTGGAGGTGTTGGGTGATTTGATCATGTTGTGAGATGTTGAGGATGAGTCTGGCTGCTGCGCTCTGGACAGTCTGGAGTTTGTGGAGGAGTTTTTTGTTGTTACCGGCATTGTGGGTGTTTCCGTAGTCCAGTCTGTTGGTGATGACCACATGGGTGATGGTCTTCCTGGCATTGGGGTTGATCCATTTGAAGGTCTTCCGAAGTAAGCAGAGGGTGTTGAAGCAAGTGGAGGATACTGCATTGATCTGGAGGTTCATGGTGAGTGAAGAGTTGAGTACGATGCCAAGGCTGCGAGCGTGGACCGTAGGGGTGGGTCCATCTTTTCTCTTGTAACACACTGTTTTGCTACCTCTCACACTTTGTTTGCTTTTGATACTTGCACAAGTGCCACCATTGCCTACCTAACGTTTGTTCTTGTGCCTCTGTGTCTAGCATATATTGCAGTATTATACCTCTAATTGTACTTTGTTTTCTCTTGTAACCTGCACACTTGTCACTTTTTCCTCCTGTATTGCACTGTTTGCTACCTCATGTATTTTGTTTGCTCACAATTGTCACTTTTACCTCATGTAACTTATCGTCTGCTTTTGTCATTTTGTTCATTTGTAATTTTCTGTTCCTATTGTGAAGCGCTCTGACGCCTTCGGTAAAGTCCGCACTATGTAAAAACGCATAAATAATTATGATTAATATGTATGAACTATTTTGTACAATGTTAATGTTGCAAAATAATGTATTATTTTAATGCCTATTTTCCGACTTTAAGTAATAATTCACTGTGGGAATGTAACATCCTTCAATACTGAATCCAGTCATAGAAATACTGTAGGGATTCCAGCCCAGCCTGAACATCGAGTGCCTCCATGGCAGGCTTCTTACCTTTTCTTCAATTTGTTTATTGTAAAAACTGACCGCTGCCGTAACTGCTGGGCTGTAATTTGAAATTCGACTGGTAATGAGAGTTACAGGCCAAATCATATTGCGAGAAATTTGGGAATATCGCACTCTCCTTGTTTTTCGTTCAGGTTTTTCAGCAGTGAAAAACGATGGCACTTTTTGATGGGAAACCGGTTTACGACGCAAAACCCCTATGTCAAAATGCACTAAGGTCCAAAAATGATAAAGTGGCAAACTGCACAGTGAACATATCAAAAAGTGAGTCGGCTATTTTGTGTCATTTCCTAATTACGATTATCAAAAAGTGAGTCACAAAAGTTATGTACTAAACTAAAGGTTTGCAATTTGTGAATGGCCTCAAAAACTACATTTTGTACTCAGACAAATGCAACCCGGTGGTAACCAGCTGCAAAGTGTTACAAGTTTTGTCATAGTCAATAGGTCTTGTCTTTTTCACATTTTGATTTTACCAATGCTTTTTGATGATGCTGTGCAGAATATGCAAAAAGAAATACTTTTGGCAAATATATGACTGATCAAGTGAATGCGCGCATATACGCCATGGTAGTCCAGCGTGATGATGTATACTTGTGAATGCATCACAAAGTATATGTGCTCATACACATGAGGAGACCTCAATTTACTTGCTCCAAGATGGTGGGCTGCACTTGGAGCAGCAAATTAATAAACAAGCATGGGACTTGCCTATGCAGGATCTATTGTCTTTGTTAATGTTTTTTAGCCATGTTGTACAGGAGTGCGACTGCTGTGCAGCAGGTCTGAAAATAAAAAAAAAACAGTATGACGCGGTCAATGCTTACTGCATCATAGCAATTATTTTTACTTTCAACAATACTGCAAAGCAGCCGTGTTGCTCCAAAATTTAGCAAACTAAAAATACTTTGACAAAGCCAACAGACCTTGCAGAGGCGAGGTCTTTGGGCTTTTGCTCGAGACATGTCATCATCTGACCGTAGCTCTCTACAGAGGGCTCCAAAGAAACAAAATAAATAGCAACAATATTGAAACATCATGTAAAATGCATCTCTCATATGAGTTGATTCAGTTTTACCATTAAGGAGAACCCTTTTGACAATCACTCTGCCTTGCCCTTGTTTACAGAAACTAGGAAATTTGCCTCTCAAAAACATTAAAAAAATGTTGAACTGCAATGTGATACTACTGTGTTTTGAACATTTAAAAGGTATAATGTACACCAGGGGCTGTATTACATAAGTGCCCCAAAGGCACAACAGGCCTTTGCGCCCACTTTATGCACCCAGAGGGCACTTTGGTATTACAGAATGGCCCGCAGATGCTTGTGCAGTCTCTTTTGTAATACAGATAGCACTGGAGCACATACAGTGCCAGTGCCATCATTAGAGAGCAATCCCTCATTTGTATGGGGGCATGGCCCCATGCAAATGAGGGAATCACTTTTCCTCTGTGCCGTGCCATATTACCAATGTGGGCACAGAGGCAAACATGCCTTTAGAAGGTGCATTGGAAGTGTACCACAAATAGGTGGTGCACTTTCAGTGTCGCCGCACTGCAAGCTACAAGCACCGCATCGAAGCACAGTCTCACCCTGCAACGCACGCCTTGGATCCACCGACTCTGTCAACGGGCCGCTCCCTGCACCGCATCGAGGGACAACGCGTCCTGCAATGCTTCCTTTCTGCACAGCGATGAACACCGGAACCAGCTCGCACATCCGTGCCGGCCGCCTCAAGTAAAAGGTACTGTGACTGAGTCTGTCGACATTTGAGTGGGCCCGTACCGACGTGGTCCGCTGAATTTGCTAGACTCTGTGTTATTTTAACAACGCTGTAGGCAGACCGGGCTACCGACTCGGACAGAACCTTGAACTAAGCCTTTTAACCAAAACTCTTGAAATCTAACAGTACTGTGTATTCTTTTTGTCGTTTAGTGGTCTTGTGGTACCTCTATATAAAATATACTTATTTTTTATATAAAATCTTGTGTGGTGTCCATTTGTAGTGTTGTCACTGGGTTACTGTATGTGGTCACAAATGCTTAACTTACAACGCCTCTGAGATAAAGCCTTGCTGCTCGTGCCAAGCTACCAAGGGGGTGAGCAGGGGTTATTTTAGGAGTGGAATCCCCTTATCCTGACTAAAGGAGAGGGTCCCTATTTGTCGCAAGTACCTAACTAGAGACCCCCAATTCTAACAACCCCTTCTTAGAGCCCCTGCATATCCACTCTGCCTATGACTTGAAGAATTAGCCCCCACCCCCGAAATCTTTTCTTAGTGCCCCCCCACCGAAATTTGGCTCTAGTTGCACCTCTGTCCACAAGCCATCTTTTCATCAACAATCAGCTAAAAGCTATACATACAAGAAACTCCAAAAAGGACCAGAATGCATCAGTTATATCAAAAATGACTCCTTTGTAAGCAATGATGAGGATGTTGGGAGCACAAGAGGGGAAACGGATGAGAGACAAAAGAGGATAGAGTCAAAGTGACACTTGGAAATTTATAGCTGGTATGGGACCAGCAATCAGGTAACGCTGGCCATGAAGAGGGGTTAAACCTGTGGGCCCTTAGATTTTAAAGCTCAGACTGTAGTGGCTTCCTTAAAGCCTCCTGATGTGCAATACTCAGGCTGGAAACTTTTGGGGTTCTTGGTATGAAATCTGACCATTGTATCTTTTTAAGTGAGGTCTTATTTGAAAATGAATGTCAACACATTGTCTGGCGGTGTTAGTTCTCCAACCTTTCGTGACTTGAAATGAGCAAGCATGGTTTTGATTATCTTGGTAAACTGGGGTTGGAAGACATTTTCTCACGAATTTTCTCCACTTTTAGGCTCCTTTTGTTGGGCTTTAATTAGTGAAACCTTGTGTTCCAAAGTCAGGATCACTTCTATTTCCCAGAGTTTCTTCTTTCTTCTGAGCGAGTGCTGGTTCCTAAATATGTAAAGTGTTCTCCGCCTCAGCTCTTCTGACTAGAAGGGCCTAGGCCTGTTGGGTTTAAATATGATTTGCGAGTTGTGTAGCTGTAGCAGTTGACAGAGGAGATTAGGTCTGGTAGAGGATCAATGTAAATACTGAGGAAGGGAGGTGTAGTAGTTGAATCTTAATGTACACAGCTATAAAATTGAATGGTGAAAAGTAAAGTAAAAAAGCGTAGTGATGAGACTTCTGTCCAACAGGAAGGCAGGAATCCAGTGGCATAATGCAAAATGACTCCCCCCCCCCCCCTCCCCCCCCATAATTGGGCTGAATGGGGCCTCTGAATCCAGAATAATGCCCAGAATAACGCCACCATGGGCAGCACCTAAGAATGAGAAGACAACTGTCAACCGGAAACAGATTGGCACCCATGTGGCTATAGCAAGATAGCTCAGTGTGGTGATGATTTACTTCAGATATACTTGTATATATAGAGATCACAGGAAACTCAGCAGTGCAGATTCATGTTTTCATTTTTCCACAGGTGATAGGGTACACTGTTTATCTCGTTAATCGTAACACGTAATTTCGAAGAGATAATTCAGTGTGTTGTGGCAAATTCTTTATAAATACCCATTATTTAATGTAATGCACCCTTCAAAATAAGGGAGTAGGTGAAATTATTTGAAAATACAATCATGAACCTGTATTGCCAATCCATCATTTTCAGCAGCAAATTTGTGAAAGGTTAAGCAGAATTCCGAACGTCTCATTGGAATTCCAAATCTTAATGCTTTCCGCTCAGGGGAGCAATTCCTCCTTTGAGAATTTCACAATCTTTTGCGCGCGCTAATCTGCCCCTCACCGTGCCCCCAGGTGCGAGGAAGTTCAAAGCTCGTGCCTCGGCCTCGCGCCTCTCTTTGCTCTTCCGAAGCAAACAGAGCCGTCCAGGCGTGGGCGTGCTCGGGGTCGTGCTGGTTTATACCTCGCTTGCAGGCAGCACTGATTCAGAGCCGAGGGAATCGCCAGCACCATGAAGCTCGAGCTGCGCTGTCTGTGCCTGCTGCCGCTGCTCCTCTATGGACGGGCCCTCGCGGCTCCGGAACCGTAAGCACGGCTGCCCTCTCATAAGAAACCTGTCTAATTGTAGCCTCAATTCTTCACCCCTTGCTTGGGCTGCTTTCTTTCTACTTCTCACTTCATTAGAAAACACAACGGGGAAAACTTAGCAAGTTTTCTCGAAGCACAGCAGAAAAAACTGAGGGCCTCATTTATGTTTTTTTTGCCATAGCCTGCTCTGCCCTATGGCAAAAGAAATGGGCTGGAATGCGCCATATCTATTCCTATCCTTTTCACCTGTGCCAGGCCACCAGCGCACAAAGGGCTGCCATGCACCAAGGCAGGCATCCTTGCTTTTGTGCAGGAAGGGAAACCTTCCTGCACAAAAACAATCATGAGAGGCTTTTTCCCCCTGTCTATGTGTGCTCCTGTTTCTCACTCCCGCTGCACTGGCGTACTTTGCGTTGCCTTGCGTATATGCCCAGACTCTTAAGCCATAGGGCAAGAGTGTGCGCCTGATTTCTAGCCAGCTGTTGAAGTGGGCGGGATCTGAGGAGTAGGTTGTGCCCACAATTTTTTATTTTAAGGACATCTGTTCCCTTTCTTTTTGTGAAAAGACAACTGTACCAGGACAGGTTATGTCGACAGTTGAACTGTTTCAGCTGAAGTATTATTATGTTTATTATTATGTTTCTTATATAGCGCCTGAATCGACCCCCGAAGGGGTATCTCCGCGCTTGCCTTGGGAACCCGTCCTGGCTTTTCCCTGTGAGATAGCCCCTACAGGGTATCCCCAAGGTGAAAGCCAGGCATCCCGCCGCGGGGGGCCGTTGTGGAGATTAAGCAAGCTTAATGCCCAGAGTTGCAGAGTGTGAACCCATGATTAGGTCAGGCACCGAAGCGAGAATTATCGAGTCCATGGACATTTGAGCTCAAGACCCTGCCGCGTCGGTAATTGAACCCTGGTCCCGGAACTGACCTCTGCTTCAGGGTCTGCCTGCTCTAACCAGCGAGCCACACTTCTCCAAGTATGAGGCAGGGAGTCTCCTGTGCTGTCAAGCCGAGGGAGGGACAGACAGCTAAACAAGGAACAAGTCTTATTTCCAGGCTGCCTGCTGCCTATCATATAAGTGTGCGCAAATGGTCAATCTGAACATGTAAAGGGTGCCAGGAAGGAGGTATTGGCTTTCAATGATTGAATCTCTTGACGCTTCCTGATGACACCACCCAATTCTTTCTGAGTAATATTGCAAAGGAGTTACCAGCTGACCTGTGAGGTACATGCTTTTAATGGAGACTTATAAAAAGAAATGATAATACGTACAGTCTGAGTATTAATAAAATTTATATTTTGGAAGCACTTTTTTTATCTTAAACCTTTTTGCGCATTTTGTAGCACCTAATTTAATACTGTGTATTAATGCAAGCTTAAAATAATCACTTTCATATTCAAAGTGCTTTCTATCACAGACTAGGACCTCATAGCACTACAAATATACAAGTCACTATTCTCCAGTGTACCATACAGGATTCAATTTTATGTCTTTCTTATTACAGACACAGACTTCTGAAATGCATTAACTAATAGAGGTTTGATAATGTACAATAGTGCATCTCTCACTGAATAACTTAACTTGAATTTAATTTTCATTTAAGCTGTGCATTATTTTATATGTATCTACCTGAAGGTGAAAGACCCAAAAAGAATTACAGAATATTTTTTAGCCATGCTTTTGACCCTGTCCCTACTGCAAAGACCATCACAGTTCCCATACTTTTTGTTAATGCACTGCACCCGCTGTGTCTAGCATATAGGTTTGCACAGGAGAAAGTCCCTTCCAGTAAAAAATACTATGCTTGGACACAGAGATGGCCTTTGCCAGGATAGTGCCCTGGTTAGAAATACATTTGGTATCTTGCTTGTGAATAAAACGAGCATCAGGAAGCCCTTTTTAGGTCTCGCTATTCGATGCGCATGCGCATCGAGCTTGCGAGACTATAGGGCTTTAAACAAAGCTTACCTAACTGTGGCGATTTGGTGCTGTGCCCGTGGCTTTTAGGTCAATGCGCAAGCGCATTGACCTAAAATGCGCGTGCACAGCACCAAATCGCCAGCCATCTGTTCCCCAGCTTGGATCTCCTGGCTGCTCCTCCCCTAATTATCCGCACATCAAAGGCTGCTCCCGCCCCCTGCTTCACACTTCAAACGAATGCTACCGAGAGCATTTCCCGCCCGGCCGCTTTTAATTTCATTTCGCAAGCAGTTCCCCCTCCTCCCTCTCCTCCCTCTCCTGACTTTCTCCTGCCTGCCACACCAATCCAAACTGAGGCGCTGCTGCTCCAGTCCCTGTATTACTCCCACTCATCTATGATTAGGAATAAAAGACTGTCGGTTAAAAACAGTTTCAAGATAAAAATGGTTTCCCATTACTTTTGCAGAATGTTCTGCATTTCCTTAACCGCCTCCAACTCTCCGACTTTCACATGCACATACCACTTTGCTGATACTGACCGAGACATGCGCTTTATAAGCAGGAAATAGAATTCTACAGGAAACAATACTACCGAAGACCATTCGAGGGTGTGAGCTCAATGCCACCGAAGAGTACGTACAATTATTATACTTAAAGTTCAGTCAACTACCCTTGATGCACGGACAACCTTTGAAGAAAGTGAAAAGCATGTACCCTCACCCTCACTCACCCTCAACCCCTCACCCTCACTCACCCTCAACCCCTCACCCTCACTCACCCTCACCCTCAATCACCCTCAACCCCTCACCATCAACCCCTCACCCTCACTCACCCTCACCCTCACTCACCCTCAACCTCACTCACCCTCAACCCCTCACCCTCACTCACCCTCACCCTCAACCCCTCACCCTCACTCACCCTCCCTCACCCACCCTCACTCACCCTCACCCTCACCCTCACTCACCCTCACTCACCCTCACTCACCCTCTCCCTCACCCTCACTCACCCTCACCCTCACTCACCCTCAACCCCTCACCCTCACTCACCCTCAACCCCTCACCCTCACTCACCCTCAACCCCTCACTCACCCTCACTCACCCTCAACCTCACCCTCACTCACCCTCACCCTCACTCACCCTCAACCCCTCATCCTCACTCACCCTCACCCTCACCCTCACTCACCCTCAACCCCTCACCCTCACTCACCCTCAACCCCTCACCCTCACTCACCCTCAACCCCTCACCCTCAACCCCTCACCCTCACCCTCACTCACCCTCACTCACCCTCACCCTCACCCTCACTCACCCTCACCCTCACTCACCCTCAACCCCTCACCCTCACTCACCCTCACTCACCCTCAACCCCTCACCCTCACTCACCCTCAACCCCTCACCCTCACTCACCCTCAACCCCTCACCCTCACCCTCACTCACCCTCAACCCCTCACCCTCACTCACCCTCTACCCCTCACCCTCACTCACCCTCTACCCCTCACCCTCAACCCCTCACTCTCCCTCACTCTCACTCACCCTCAACCCCTCACCCTCACCCTCACTCACCCTCACCCTCAACCCCTCACCCTCACTCACCCTCACTCACTCTCAACCCCTCACCCTCACTCACCCTCACCCTCACTCACCCTCAACCCCTCACCCTCACTCACCCTCAACCCCTCACCCTCACTCACCCTCAACCCCTCACCCTCACCCTCACTCACCCTCACCCTCACTCACCCTCACTCACCCTCACTCACCCTCACCCTCACTCACCCTCACCCTCACTCACCCTCACCCTCACTCACCCTCAACCCCTCACCCTCACTCACCCTCAACCCCTCACCCACCCTCACTCACCCTCACCCTCAACCCCTCACTCACCCTCACTCTCACTCACCCTCAACCCCTCACCCTCAACCCCTCACCCTCACTCACCCTCAACCCCTCACCCTCACTCACCCTCACCCTCACTCACCCTCACCCTCACTCACCCTCACTCACCCTCACTCACCCTCACTCACCCTCACCCTTACTCACCCTCACCCTCACTCACCCTCACTCACCCTCAACCCCTCACCCTCACTCACCCTCACTCACCCTCAACCCCTCACCCTCAACCCCTCACCCTCACTCACCCTCAACCCCTCACCCTCACTCACCCTCTACCCCTCACCCTCACTCACCCTCTACCCCTCACCCTCAACCCCTCACTCACCCTCACTCTCACTCACCCTCACTCACCCTCAACCCCTCACCCTCACCCTCACTCACCCTCACCCTCACTCACCCTCAACCTCTCACCCTCACTCGCCCTCACCCTCACTCACTCTCAACCCCTCACCCTCACCCTCACCCTCACTCACCCTCACTCACCCTCAACCCCTCACCCTCACTCACCCTCAACCCCTCACCCTCACTCACCCTCACCCACCCTCACTCACCCTCACTCACCCTCACCCTCACTCACCCTCACTCACCCTCACTCACCCTCACCCACCCTCACCCTCACTCACCCTCAACCCCTCACCCTCACTCACCCTCACTCACCCTCAACCCCTCACCCACCCTCACCCCCACTCACCCTCAACCTCTCACCCTCAACCCCTCACCCTCACTCACCCTCAACCCCTCACCCTCACTCACCCTCAACCCCTCACCCTCGACCCCTCCCCCTCAACCCCTCACCCTCACTCACCCTCACTCACCCTCCCTCACCCTCAACCCCTCACCCTCACTCACCCTCAACCCCTCACCCTCACTCACCCTCAACCCCTCACCCTCAACCCCTCACCCTCACCCTCACTCACCCTCACAACACATATTGTGTTACAATAGGTGTCACATTTGCGAAAGATAAAACTATTGGCATTGTAAATGACAAAGCTATTAATTCGCTATTTTCAAAACAAGCACATAAATAAAAAATGTGTCCTTTACAATACCAATAGCTCAAACTTTCCTAATGCGAGACCTATTGCATTGCTGTGCTTCTCTCCCCTGCTGCACTCTCCTGCTCTCTAGAGATGTGGCCTAACGACCAGAGCTGCCATCTAAGTCACGTAAATACAAAACATGTTGCATTCCAAATGCTATAGGTGTCACATTCGCGAAAGTTATAACTATTGGCATTGTAAATGACAAAGCCATCAATTTAGCAATTTTAAAAACCAACAAATAAATAAAATATGTCATTTACAAGACCAATAACTCCAACTTTTCTAATGCGAGACCTATTGCATTTCCAATGCTTGTTTGTGTTCAGGGATCAGACCCTGACTGTTTACATCAGTTTAGTGACATGCCTCTGAACGCAAACATCTCAACACCCCCTAGCTCACCTGAATCACTCCAAGGTTAGCTCCACACATGGGTGCCAAGTTGTTTATTGGAGGGGGTGGGGTTAATAGTATGTGGCAGCAGAGGGGCAGAGGGAGACCGGAGGGCAAGAAAGCAGGCTGATGAGGTGTTGAAACAGCACTTGCAGCTCTGGAGCCAGGTGACTAGGACTCTGCTGTCTGCATGACCTTAATGCAGACAGCTCCTTACGTCCCCTCTGAAGACTAGTGCCCTGGTTCTGGGCCCTGCTCGTCCATGCCAAAAGCCAGCACTGCCTAGAAATAGCTTAGCACTTTCCCAACATTCTACCTGTGCTGAACAGGGCAACTCCCAGGCAAAGTTGGTAATTTATTGAGAAAAGTAAACTTTTCAACACTTTACGTCTGCCTCAAGGAGGCGTAATTTATGGCACAAAGTCCTAACTAAGTTTTTTAGTAGAAGGACTTTGTGGCAAGATCTATGGGTGGCTGCATAGGCACGCCAGTCCACCAGCCATGGAACACACCTTGACCCAAAGTAGCGTAAAGTAGCACAAAGTCTCACAAAACGCACCACATTATATTACTTTAGAGTGGTATTTGGACAAAATACTGAGTTTGAAATATCAAATTACAGAAATATTGGATAAAAATATCATGATACAAAATTATTGTGATGCAGAAATATTGTTGTCAAGAATATTGATTTTTCATGTAAGTAATGTGGTTGTCAATAATATCGTTGTTGTTAATATAGTTTTCAATAATATAGTTGTACAAATATTATTTTTTAATTATCTTGATGTCTTTTAGTTGATATATAAATTTTATGTTATTTTTTGTATGATTGTTATCATTTTTTTAAATATATATTGTACTTTTAAGTGATTTATACTTATACATTTAATTGCTAGTAGTCATTTATAGTATTGAAGGGGGTGGCTACGTTGCTAAATTTGTAGGGGTATAGGATGGGAAGTTAATTAGGTATACATAATTACCAATTAATTAATACAATACTATTAAATATTTAATTGATTATTACTTATGTTAATTGTGTAATTTAATTTTTTTAAGTTATGCATTAGTTGTGGGCTGCTGGGTTTATAAGGGTATAGAGTGGGAAGTTAAGTACATATAATTAATTAACGATTCATTATTCATTTATTGTTAATTATTTAACTGTATGTTAATTGTGTAATAATGAAAGTTTCAAAGTTATATATTTGGTGTGGGTTACTAGGTTTGTAGCGGTATAGGGTGAAAAGTTAATTAAGTATAATTAATTAAAAATGTATGATTAATTTAATAATAATCATCTAGTGGTTTTTTACTTATGTTATATTTTGTAAGTTATATATTAGGTGCAGTGTTTCTGGTGGTATAAGGTAGAAAGGTAATTAAGTAATAATTAGGAATTATTTATTAATTTATCATCAAATATTTGATACTTATGTTAATTATGCTATAATTATTTATTTTAGTTATATTTCAAGTGTGAACAGTTAGGTTTGTGGAGGTATAGTGTGGAAAGGTAATTAAGTAATAAATAAATAACCATTTTTTTAAATTGATCATTATTAAAATGTTAATTTGTTGTATCTTATTAGGGTTATGCAAATATGTTATGTGTTTGAAGTGAAGAACTTTTCCTCTTGTTGCGCAGACTGGAGTGTGAATAGTAAATTTAACCCCACCGAAGTCCACTGTTTTCCCCACTGCTGCACAGATGGGAGTGGCATAAATGCTGAAAAGGAACTGTACCTCCCCTAACAAGAACATAAAGATTGCAAAAAGAATTGATATAGTTCCTCAAACTACTATTGCCACCTCATGTCTGCAATAATCTCTCCTTCCTGCTTATCTTCCAATATGCCTACATGAGAGAATTCAGGCCTTTTTGTTTGCCAGTGTGCTAAAGAGGTCTTAAAATATTATAAAAGTTATGAAATGAAAAGACGCCGTAGCTGAGGAAGACTATTTCACATCACTAGCCCAGCAAGCTAAGGACTATGAAACATGGTGCAGGTAGTTACTTTAAGGATGACTTATCCCACTCACCCCTTTCATTTCCCAGTAAGTAATAGACTGCAGTGTTTCTGTAGAATCTAACATGCACCTGTGGGCAGCTGACACCCCCAGCCTACTCACCATGGGCAGCATGCTCACTGGGGCCTCTAATTTTAAAATTTTGTGCAAGTTAAACGGAATTTGCAGGTGTGTCGGTGTGCCGGTGCACACGCCTGAATGCAGGTGACACCCGCATATTGCAAGTGCAATAGCAAGTATATGTTTGAATATTGGGTTCAGCTTTCCTGAAATCAGAATTACCGGCTGCAGCAACAAAGAGTATTTTACAATGCCTAAGTTTCATTTTAGATGACTGCAGGGGCAAAAGAGGATTTTTAACGGGGAATTTCTGATATCAAAGATATGGTATTGATGACACACGAAATTTAAGGGGGGATCTTCTGAGATCAACCACACCATCAGACAACATTCAAACAATTGGTGGAATATGGTGATAGAGAATTTAAAGGAATAGACTTCACAGAGCAGAACTATGCCACAGGTTGGATAAACTACAGGCTCATTCTTCAAACAGTAATGGTACGGTGTCTAGTGGGAGACAAGTATTGTATGTGCATGCCTACCTAACCAAAAGGCAGCGGGTGCTATAGAGGCTCATGATAAGCACAAAGTCAAGGAGAGATAGGTGAGATATCTGGGTTGTAGACGTTTAATGCTTTCTGAAGTAGTGTTCTTTAAAGAGGAAGGTCCTCAACTCTTTCCTAAATTGGAGCAGCATTAGAGTGGTCCCAACGGATACTGGGATGTTGTTCAGGGTCCTGAGTGAATAGATGAAAAAGACCTTTTTTTCATTTTCTCACTAATTAGCCCACAGTCTGTTGGTGTCCTTGCTGCAGGTGTGTGGAGAACACCAGACATAGTGAACTTGTCTGTAAGATAGTCTGAGGTGCTGGACTGGGTGGCTTTGTTAATAAAGCAGCTGATTTTTATGGTGATATGGTCCAGCAAGAGGAGCCAATGGAGGTCCATCAGGATGGACATGAAGTGATCATATTTCTTCAAGCTAAATGAGATGCGCTGTGGCATTGAAGATGCCTTTATAGAGTGTCAGAGTGGCATCTGGTAGACCATGCATCATCCAGGTGTGAGAGTGCAAGGGTTTGAATATCAGATCTGAAGATGTTTTCTGGAGGAAAGAGTTTGACTTTCTTTAAAAGAAAGAGCTTGTACTAAGCCATCTTCGTTTTTTGGCAATGTGTTCCTTGAGAGAGAGGCTATTGTCAAGGGTAGGGGTTCAAAGCCGTCAAGGGTCATGCGTTACAGATGACTCTGGTCAGACAGGCCTGCAGGAGCTTTAATACAGAACAATTACATCTCAGGTGCACTAAACATGCAGGTCCAGGGCTCATAATTCAATAGTCTCAATCAAATATTACAGAACTGTAAGCTTTGACCTTTGTTATGTTATGTTGATTTGTATAGTTCACTAATCATCCTAGACGGTATACAGGTGCTTTGACAGCATAGCTGTTTCAGAGGGTATGCAAATCCAATATGCATTTACTGTGGGTGCCAGGCTTGTACTTCAAGTAATACAGAACACTGAATTTGGCCTGACACCCATGCTTGTGGAGCTTGCTCTTAGAATCTGTTGTTTTTAAAACATTGCTGCTACAGTTTTAGAATTGCTGTGTACCTTTCAAAAATTGTTATTTCGCTCACCCGCATGCATCTTCCCAACCCAGCTGCTGCTGGCTGTCACTCCCACTCGATAGCCCATCAGCGTGAAGGGGGTCGAGCTAAGGCTGCCACCGGCTATTTCATGCCGGTCGCAGCACGGGAGCGGGAGCGGGAATTTGGCCTGACACCCATGCTCGCAGAGCTTGCTCTTAGAATCTGTTGTTTTTAAAACATTGCAGCTATAGTTTTAGAATTGCTATGTCCTTTTTAAAAATTGTTATTTTGCTCACCCGCACGCATCTTCCCAGCCCAGCTCCTGCTGCCTGTCACGCCCACTCGATAGCCAATCAGCTCAAAAGGGGGTGGAGCTAAGGCTGCCACCGACTATTTCACGCCCGTCGCAGCGCAGCAGCGGGAATTTGGCCTGACACCAGGCGCGCAACGCCCATTGGGCTAAATGGGCTTCAGCCCCCCCCGTCGTCGTCTTCAGCCCGTGCGGCTGATTTACATGCACTATAAAACCGAAAGTAAGCAAACTGTTTTTCCCCCGTTTAATTTTTTTAAGGCTGCACATCGTAGCTTTTTTTATTAATGGGTGCTTTAGCATGGCATCTGAGAATTCGATTTTAATTACCACTTCCGAGAGGCCCAGTTTCAGCAAACCTCCCTACCCCTCACTTTGTTTTCTTGGAGATGGGCTGCCACGGAGGCGCTATCCTTCCCTGAAGGCAGGGATTTCACCTAAGCAATTTTGATGTGCCGTGCAGCATGGGGTGGGAGTGGGAAGATGTGCACAGCAGGGGGATATGACTCCTGCAGGATTTTCTTTACAAAAGAAAAGTGTCACTGGCGCTGGCCATCCCTTTCCCCCTGCTGTGCACATCTTCCAACTCCCAGCACCAAGAGTCCTGTAGTGTGTGCTTGGGTTTTGTGACTGACTTTTCAAGTGAGGCACTGCCTGCCCTCGGCATTTTGGACACTGCTTCTCGAGGAACATATCAACCTAATTTTTCTCAGCAGCCGTCCTTACTTATAGCCAGTCTGTACTTTGGAGCGTCGTTAGATTTGGTGCGCCTCATTTTGTTTTTGGTAGGACAAAAGGATGAGTGGCTGTGCCGGTAATCAAGCTTATGATGTGGCGAGTGACCTGCCGCTATGCGCACAGTACATCTCAGGTTTACACGCATGATCAGTTTCTAACTGAACACAATGAATGGGAGCGCCAAATGAGTGCTGCTCCTTGCATCCTATGGCCCCTTCATTGATTAGAAGTAGTTATTGGGGTGGAGAGGGGCTATGAATGTGCGTAAGCAGGAATATAGTGCCTAGTGGGTTTTGGCACTGTGACAGTGCTCGTGCTGGCTATGAAAGTAGCACATTGAGGTAGGGAGCATGGAGGCACCTACAGTTGGTGCCTGGAGTGGAGCTGTCGCTTGAAGCATGCTAAAGTGGCCCAACTTCTCATAGGAAGTCGCTAGCAGCCGTGCGTAAGGCAACTCTTTAATTTAATGCCCGACTAGTTCTTTCTATGATCAATCCGTTTTTATCATTTTTAACAAACTTGCCACTGAACTGCCTTACTTGGTTGGAAATAACACGTTCAGCCCTGGTACTCCACGATCCTTCCGCATCAATGGGTGTAGGTGTTTCGTTTCAGTTTCTGCACTCCAGTGCTCTAGGGTCATATGGTGAAGTGAGAGCAGAGATCCTGTGTTAAGGATGATGGCTGTGAAGTTGTGCGACACCTGGGGTGTCCTGAGCTTACACCACAAGTGTGATGGAGCTGATGGCCAGGGGCGCGTGGTTGGCCCCAGTTCAGCTGAGTGGGCTTGGGGCAGTGATACTACGGGTATCTGCCCCGAATCAGCTGAGTGGGCCGGACAGTGGTGCCATAGATGGGTGGTACTTGCATGTGATGCTGTTACAAAGAAGATTGTAGCCTCATTTCCAGCAAGGGGCCTTGAGATAGTGGTGCCCCTGGCATGTCTTTACAAGAGATGTGAAACAGAAGAAGGCCTCCTTATCTGCTGAGTGGCCCCGGCCAGTGGTGCCACGGGTGGAGGAGTCCCTGTCTGTGATGACGATTGAAGAATATGGGGGCCATTTCTAATACATCCAGTCAACGGGTAGGTTGATCTTTCTAAATTAGTCTGCACGACTTTGACAACAGATGATGGCCAAATATGTCTACCACGTCCTAAGTTTGGATCGGTGGTATGTGTATTTCAGACAGGTTCCCAAGTTTATTTGTGGATTTTTTGTTTATTTACACGTTTTTCTTCGATTCATCATCTATCTCAATAAAGACCGATAAAACCTGCCAATCTTAAGCATTCACTGTGCTGTAATTCATGTGTTATGCCATCATAATACACATTTTAAGATGCCTCTTGCAAGTAACCGGCTGTTCTTTGTAAGAATTTCCTCCATCTGAAGCCAGGCCCCAATATGTTAAGTGATTTATAACACCAGGCCTGTACCCAGGCCATGGGGCTAGCTTAAGATAACTATTTTTTCTTAGTTTCATTTCATTATTTATTTACTATGCAAATAGGCATGTGTGGTCTCATTTTGGTATTTTCTTCATTCTATAGTATTATTTGACTATTTGTTAAACATGGACGTTCACTCGCTAGGAGCCTCTTGGCGCTATAGATATGAAACTGATAGCAGATTCAGCTTGGTGGAAGGAATTACAGTGTGAAAATACAGGTTTTTAGATGTTCCCGTTATTTCAGGTGGGATAGTGGTCTGAGTTTATTAAATGCAACTTCATTCTACTTATATTACCTTCCTTATGCATATATATACCTTCCATGTACTTATGCATCTTTGTATTTATTACTTTGCTTCTAATTCAGCATGTCCAATGCACTACCCTAGAGCTCACTCTATATCTCCCGCAATATATCCTCTAGCTCGCCTCTGACTCATCTCAAACCTCACTCTGCTACTCTCTTCAATGCACTGCCCTATTTCTAACCCTATACCTCTATCAATATATCCTCTACCTCCACGCTTTTGTTCATCCCAAGCCCCATACTCTTTGCTCCTCTAACCCTCCTTGCATAATCTCAAACCTCTTTTACTATTTAGATCTCCCAAACAAGCCTTTCTAAACCCTTTCCTCTGGCTCTTCCCACTCCACTTTACTCATCCCAAATCCCTCCTACTGCTATGAACACCTCCAAAAAAAGAAATTCTAGACCCTTCCTTCTTCTATCCCGCCACTATTCCTTTTCAATACAAATAACAGATTAAAATCTCCACCTCTCAAATTACTTTAATATTTTACTATACTAATTCCCCACTGATCCTGTTTGGGTTCCGGAGTAGCGTGCTACCGCCAACAAGCGCTTCAACACCTCATCAGGGTTAGCAAGCGCTATATAAATGTAAACCTTTTCCCTCTTCTATCCCTCCACTATCCTTCTCAATCCAAATAACAAACTAACATATTCACCCCTCAAATTAATTTCGTATATCACTATACTAATTCATCACTAATTCTCTATGGGCTCCAGAGTAGTGTGCTACTGATCAAAAAAGCGCTCCGACGCCTCGTCAGTGGTAGTAAGCACTTAAAAATGCAATTACATTTGGAGCTGCACCAGCTGAAGAGGTGAGGATTGGAACTGTGTGACAGGGATATAATTACCAAGTTCTGTGTTTTTCGAAGTACACATTGCCTGGTATTTGACCTGCCTTTAGAAGAACAGCAAATGTAACACAATATTATCAAAATGTAAATGCTTTATCATTTCTCATGACCCTCTAAATTCCAACATGGTTATTTTGGGGGTGCTGCAGCACAGAAATCCCCACCCCTATTTCCACTGCCTATACATTAAAGCACCATGCTTTAATGACTTCACTGCCAATAAATAAATGTTAGTTAGTGCTATAGTTTGTAACACTGCAAATAGGCACATTGCAAAATCTGAAATTCCTTGTGTCTTTGAGGGGTGGATAAGTACATGACACGTGTCCAGAGTCCCTTTTTTGGGTGAATTACATCTTTGACCAGTCTTGGTTTTTCAGAGAGGAGCATGTTGTTCTGAGCTCTTTTGAACCTGTTTCGTGAGCATTTCATTAGAAAAAAGGGTGTCATTTCAACCATTTAAATAATATCATTGTGTGACAATATAATGCATTTGAGTGGCACTTTATTGCAAGATGAACAAATCCTTTGTCTGTTATTATATAAATGTTTGACATTACCCTCTGTTCTCCAATCTAATTCTTATAAAACTAATTATTGTCTAGTTTCGAATACAGAATTTGTCACTTCTTTTTCTCAGCTTGGCCTGAACATTACCCGATCCTGATTATCTGCCATTTTAGCCCCGCCCCATTGATTAACATATTAGCCACGCCCCTTTGTTCGCCATGTTAGCCCCCCCCAAAGTTAAGACCTAGTTGCGCCCCTGCCTGACACTCATGCTCGCAGAGCTTGCTCTTAGAAACTGTTGTTTTTAAATCATTGCTGCTACAGTTTAAGAATTGCTGTGTACTTTTTAAAAATTGTTATTTGGCTCACCCGCATGCATCTTCCCAGCCCAGCTGCTGCTGGCTGTAACGCCCACTTGATAGCCAATCAGCGCAAAGGGGGGTGGAGCTAAGGCTGCCGCTCGCAGTCGTTCTTCTGGGCAAAGGATATTGAATTGCTTTCTCTGCCTCACGGAGCCTGCTAACTGGAAGGAAAATCTAACTTTGGGAAACACCGCTGCACATAGACCGGGGACGGGACTGCGAGACCCAGGGATCACCGCGCACGACCAACGCAGCGCACCTGGTGTCTCTTCCCGCCCCCTGCTCCTCCCTGCTCTCCCCGGCTACTTACGACTCGCGGCCCCCGCTCCGCGGGAGCCGCTCGCAGTCGTTCTTCTGGGCAAAGGATATTGAGTTTGCTTTCTCTGCCTCACGGAGCCTGCTAACTGGAAGGAAAATCAAACTTTGGGAAACACCGCTGCACATAGACCGGGGACGGGTCTGCGAGATCCAGGGATCACCGCGCACGACCAACGCTGCGTACCTAGTGTCTCTTCCCGCCCCCTGCTCCTCCCTGCTCTCCCCGGCTACTTACGACTCGCGGCCCCCGCTCCGCGGGGGCCGCTCGCAGTCGTTCTTCTGGGCAAAGGATATTGAATTTGCTTTCTCTGCCTCACGGAGCCTGCTAACTGGAAGGAAAATCTAACTTTGGGAAACACCGCTGCACATAGACCGGGGACGGGACTGCGACACCCAGGGATCACCGCGCACGACCAACGCAGCGCACCTGGTGTCTCTTCCCGCCCCGTGCTCCTCCTATTTAGTCACGCCCCCTACCGCGATCGCGGGACGCGCGCGGGCGTGTGCCGACGAAGCCCGGACAAAGGGCAGACAGTCAGAGACAGTCCGAGACTGGCCGTGACTGGACTGGGCCAGGATCCCTATCCGTCGTCTTCGTGGTTCTTTTGTGGTATCTGTATCGTAAGACTTATTGTTGTCAATACCTTTGGGGATTATTTGCGCTGCGTTCTATCGTTAACTGCTAATTTTTGTTCGCCCTTCAGCTTCCTGTGTAATTGTGCTATTATCTCACTGTGTGGAATATGTCCAAACAAAAGTCAGCTTCTGTCTCTAACACTATGGACAACTACTTAGCAGGGTCGGATTGGGATCACAATTTGGCCCGGGCACTGACGAAAAAGTGGCCCACATTAAGGGGGCGTGGCCTACATTTAAGGGGCGTGGCCTACATTTAAGGGGCGTGGTCTATATTTAAGGGGCGTGGCCCACATTCGAGGGGCATGCCCTTTCATGAAACACCATTTGGTTACTCTTTGAGGTCTAATTTGTAGACAAATATTTAGTAAATTAAGCCTTTTAAAGCTTACAGAGCAAGTAACATTGGTAAAGACTAGGAGCACTGCAGTTCAGATAACTGAATACTTACTTGCAGTCTTAACGCCCTGCACAATGTCGTTGGATACTCTTTCCTAACCAGCTATGTCCTAGACTCTAATCATCACATAAACCAGAAATCTAGTACAAAGTCAAGGAGAAAGGGTAAGACTGGAATCTCTGGGAATAGAACATGTAATAACAAAAGTAAGAATTCACAAACGAGGAAAAGGCAGTCTGGGGTGTAAAGAATGCTGAAAAAATGTATCTGTACAATCTAGTCATACATTTATTTCACAGTCAGCAGGTGATGTCTATATACAAAAAACACAGTTTTATTCATATCTGTTGCTGCCTTAAAGTCTGGGCCATGGGGAGACTGAGGATTACTCAATCAAAAGATCCTGCAGCAATGCACTTTTTTTTGCAACGAAGTCAATAATGTCATCAGTTTTCAACTGAGACAGCACATTCCATTCAACTGACATGAGCATAAAGGCTTCAAGGTTTTCCTGACCAATTTGGTTTCTTAGGCGGGTTTTGATGCACTTCAGTTTGGAAAAACTTCTCTCACAGGCTACTTGTGTACAGGATAAGGTCAAGACATATTTGTATGCCAAATACAAATGCCGATAGGCACTGCTGAAAAGAAGGTATTTTTTCAAGATAGAGTAACAACAGACAGCACAGTCACGGCAAGTATTGCACTTTGTTGGCCCAGCCTCAGGTTTTTTGTCAAATTCTTCTACTTGAAGTGGTTTGTCTTCATTAATCTGGTCTTCTCTGTCGTACTCTTCAGGTAGTGTCCTTTTTAAATTTGACCATTTAGCAGCAAAATCCTGAAGTTCTTCCTGCAAAGTCTGCACATTTATTGAGCTATCTATGTTTTGCAACAAGGAGCAAAGTCTCACAAGAGCATTACCTGGGAGAGTCTGATTGAAGTTCTTTGGGTCTAGGCATGCTATATCTGCTGCCAAAGTGAAGTGTGTCTTGAAACGAGTGGTCAGACTTTGAATAACTTGGTCCATTACTGTATTATTCACCCCAATACGAAATCGATCTTTAGCTAGGGTTATAGGCTCATCCTTTGTGCTCATCCCAGGCATCTTTTTAAAGGACAATCTCCCTTCTGGAAGTGTTGTTTGTACTTCTTGGTCACAGTTCCTTTCTGCTAAACCTTTGTTGGCCCACTCTGAAAATGTTGTGGCAGCAGAGTACACAGCATCAAAATTGCGGGAATCTGTGGCAAGGAGTTTTACAGTGTCTGACACCATTCTCTGTGCTTGCAGGATATCCATTCCACTTGTTTGGAGATACTTAGACAGTGGTGTGGTTGAAGCAAAAATGCGAAGATACAATTGGGCTGTTAGGACTGTTTGAAATTTACATAGTCCCTCAGCAAATTGTAAGTCTTGGCACCGTACATTTGGAATAAATCTAAGATTGTCAGATGAAATCTTATGAAGGACTTTGACCAAATCAATAAACATAGCATTGGCAGGGTTATTGAAAGAGCCAAAAACTTTCTTGAGAGCAGCATCTTTTGCCCACCATCTTGTTTCTCCAATGATCTGGACTGTCCGGCTATCCTTTGCCAGCTCACGCCACACATCCATCCGCTTATATGACTCCCGGAGAAAGACTGCACAAGAGTGTAGCAGTCCAAAGAGAGAGGTGGACGCTGTAGATGCTTGGGTCACCTCAATAAGGTCTGTAATGCGCATGTACACGTGCCTAAAGTTTTTCACCCCTCGAATAAAAGGCCCACTTTCTTCACATTTGCTAAATGCCAAGCAAACTGTGCAAAAGAAAGCTTTTTGGATTTTTGAAAAGCTTAACCAGTGTCGCGTACTCCCATCTTTCCTCATGAATGCCAACTGCCCATTGAACTGTTGACTTTTGGAAGATTGGATTGGGTGATAGTGAAAGAATGCAGAAAGCTGGTCATGCGTTGGCCGTTGAAAGTAAAGGTCAACTAACTGTGTCTGGTCCTTTCCTTGAGTATCCGTCTTATCTTGGATCCCAGAGCAGTGAGACAGAAACCTATAGGCCTGCTGTTTTCACACTCATGCAGGCAGTGAGTAAGGGGTGTGTCCATATGAAGGTGAGGCAGGAGCTGGGGAGGGAAAGGAAGGCCATAAACATCAGCCAACAAGATCCCCCATTGAGGAGGGAGTCACTGGAAATTAGGAATACTATGAAATGTTATCTTAGGGCAAGCTTAGACTCTCCCAGAATAACAAAAAGAACATAGAAGTAGAATGGTGCACTCAGCAAGAGGTGCCGAATGACTTAGGGGTCAGAGCGCAGCCTCCACAGCATAAGACAACCAGACAGTGAAGCACTAAGGGGAATGAAATGGAAATTTTGTATCGGAAAAGCTGTGTTAAAAATATGGACATGTTTTTATAAAGTGTCCTCTTTAATTATCATGGTCCCTTTGCAGAATCATAAAGCATGAACAAATGGTTATTTTTTATAATTTTCTTACCATTTGACAGTTTTATGTAGTGTAAATTCAGCCCAAGACAAAGGCTATTTGAGTTCTATTCATGAGTACCAATTACAGTACACATGATCTGATTTTTTATTTAAGGGCCTGGGCGAGGAAGTGATCTGCCCAGAATCACAGGCTGTTGAGCAGACCCTGGGATTCAAACTTGAATCCCCATCTCTGCAACTCTGGCGTTAGGCCACCTATGCCTATGCAAAGATAAGGAATGAAAGTGGGAGGATACTGTTCTTGCGCAGGACACAGGCCCAAGGTGACAATGGCCTACATGCTGAGCAACTAAAAAAACAGCAAGGCCCCTTTCTGTCACAAAATTATTCAAGAACTTCAGTGCAGGAGCACCTGAAAAGAAGGGAAGCCCCTGCTATTACTAACCTACTTAGCTCAAGAGCACATGAACAGCAGTATGGCCCCTGCAATTAGTAAATTAATCAACCCTCCCCAGCCCTCCAGGCCCCAGGGCAATGTCTTGGCAGTGGAGCACAATGGTAGACAGGGGAAGGCTGAGGTGAAGATGGTGGGAGTTCAAAACATCACCTAGCCCCCACAGCCAGACCCATTCTTCCTCGCCCACTGTGCCCTGAAGCTGAGGGGCTGTGGGCGAGGTGTTAAGATTAACACCGTTTCTCGGCTGCGTGGGCCCCAGGGGGGCCGAGGTGGAAATGGCTCAAGGCCTGAGCAACACCTGGCCCCCAGGGAGGCCGATTTTCGCAGACAATCACCGCTCCCCAGCCCACCCTTGGCGTGATTGCTTTTCAGGGGCAGGGGGTGAAGTGAGGCCACAGCTAATAATCACTGCATGGCACACAGTGAAGCGCTTTCATTTCTGTCTCTGTTTCCGTGCGCTCTGTGGGCCGTTTTTTTTTCTCCCCTTCCCAAGTTCACAGAGAGCAGATAGCAGAGAGCACTCTCTGTGAACTGAAAAAGGGGAGAAAAAAACCGGCCCACAGAGGGCACTGAGACAACTGCCCTTCGGCCGTTTCCCGAATGCCCGCCTTGCCAATCCGACCCTGCTACTTAGTACAGGTAGTGAGCAAAATCAATAGCACAAGAAGGATATCATTGGGCTTGAGCTCCATACCCATTATCCCCATACAGAGTTCCTTACCAGAACCCAACCTGGTAGAAGTCCCGATACAGGTCCATTGTAGTGATACTCCAGATATTGTGTTTTCCCCTGATGATAACTTCGACCAAACCATCCCTACCGCTGTTAATCTAGTCAATGACTCCCTAGATCAGTCTAACATGATTGTAGATAATTCCCCCTCCCCTGTGTCCATGCCAGCAACTAGAGCAGTTAGAGCATGTAGAAAGGGCCAGAACAAACGTGGTGGGTTATGCTCTAGTAGGAAAAGGACTGCTTCCCCACCTAAAATTATGGCCACAAAAGATGCAACAGGGGAGCATGGTGGTAAGGTGACATTGGAGGAGGACCAAATTAAAAAACTTGTGAGCTTGTTTGATTCAAAGATTAAATGCATTGTTAAACCGCTCATAGCTAAAATTGACCAGCTAACAGCAGAGATAAATAGTATAGGGGAACTTATAAATAAGACTGCAGAGGAGGTGGGTAATACACCAACTCCAGTTCTAAATAGTGCTGAACCCATAGCGAATGCACCAGGGGCTGGGATTGAGTGTAGGGATAAAGTGGTCTCAAATCCCCAAACGACCCAGCACCCAGTACTCAATGACGTTCAGGTAATAGCCAATGAAGTCCCCCTACCACAATCCACCGGTTCAACTCATCGTAGAGGCCTCCTCCTTAGTCTTAGTTCTGGCTAATGTGCCTTCCCTAAAACCGGGTCAAGTGGAATCTACTTCTTCCCTGATTAGCAAAGCATTTCACTGGCTATCCAATAACATGATGATATCTCCATGGGGTAAACAGCAGCTAGCTGAGGAAATCACTATGGCAAGAAGGGTGGACTGGATAGGGACTGGTGTGAAAAAATTTAAAGGTGATTGTGTAGTTTTGCATTTTCTAAGTCCAAAAGTACTTCCTGATGTTTTGAGAAACTTATTTCCCCCACAACGCAGGAGTACAGACATTATCCTGTTAACCTTAGATTTTTTCTATCATAGAGGTAAAATAGGGAATCCGAGTATCTCGAAGACAAAGTGGAATCCGGTGTCAAACAAGTGGGGCAGGGTTCCCCAATCTAGCGAATGGGGAATCAGTCTTGAAAACAGATTTGGGGCACTGTCAGACTTGAACGATTGTGATTGACTTGAGAAGACTGACAGTGTAGTGCCTAATGAGCCAGTTGAGCTAAAAAGTATAGACACTCCCACAGAGAAGGGGTCTGGTCCCATAAATGGTACTTCCTTTTGGAATAGGGTAGATGTTGTATCTTTTCTAAGCAATAGAAATGAGCATAAACACTTCGAGTTACAGTCTGTCTCCTGTATGCTAGAACCACGTTTTGCTCCTGGTCCAGTTGCATCTTCACTCGAACCTTTGTGTTACCATCATACTAACTTATACCCAGAATCAGGGCTGGAGGATGAATCCCAAGGCATATTCTCATCTCAGGTTCCGCTAGGTTTAGCAGTAGATGAAGCAGTAGAGACAGGGCTGTCCTTTCTTTCCTGGAACATTGCTGGAATTACTAACAAGCTGTCTTCACCAGAATGGTGCAAATTTTTAGACCAATTTGATATTCTATTGTTCCAGGAAACATGGTCAGTGATCCCAATACATCATCTAGGGTACCTTAATTTCCAAATCCCAGCTACAAAAAATCTTAAGGGTTGTCCTGCAGGTGGTCTGATAATTTGGGTCCGCCAAAAACTATGCTGTAGAATCCAGCAAAGGAGCTCTCCACTAGATGATATTTTGTCAGTCAACCTTACTTGGCCAAATGGACAAGGGATGGCCATATTTAACATCTACGCTAGGGGAGTAGCGGGTGGCCAAACATCAGACGTAATCACCGCTCTCGACCATGAGCTCAAAGCACTCCCTATACAGCTGCCTTACATTGTTGGGGGTGATGTTAACACCACTTTCGAACCGCTTGGCCATGAAGACCAAACCTTACCAGAAGAGGAGGACAGCAAGTGGGATATCCCCCAGCTAGAACTTTCCGTAGTTGAAAGATGGACAGCGGCGGCCATTCAACTGAAGGCCCTATGTCTAGCAAGAGGACTCAGAGCAGTCAATGGATGTACCCCTTCAGATCGACAGTGGAACAAAACATTTGATAATGGTAGGTTCTCCAGCCGAATAGATTACTTCCTAGTGGATATTAGAGTATGGCACAGGCTGATTGACATGGCAATTAAAATTCGGATAGAGAGCGACCACAACCCTCTTTGTATGGTTTTTAAAGCATATACGGGGTTAAGAGAACCAAACCAAGGGGGTGGCAAAACCACTTTAGATATTGTAGCCTCGAACAACCAGTGCCATATAAAATGGGATAGATTAATTGGGAATACAGAGAGGTTGGAGGAGCTTAAAAAAGTGGTGGTTGCAGAAGTGGGTAAGATAAACTCATATGTTAAAAATAAAAATTTCCCAGAAATCATGCTTGATGCTCATAAGACTTTTTTAAACAGGCTCCAGGAGTTTTTTAAGAATCAGACGAAATCAGAAAACGTCCATAAAAAATTGCCAAAAATAGGATGGTACGATAAGACCTGTAGAGTTGCCCGCCAGAACCTCAGCACTGAACTCAGAAATAAGAACATTTTAGGTGTGAGAAAAGCGAGGGATATATATAGGAAGGTACTAAAAGAGACCAGGAAAAAGTGGGATGAGGCACACTGGCGTGATCTTAAATCCGCCTGTGATGCAAAGAATCAAAGCCAATTCTGGGCCTTGGTCAAGTGGGATAGAGGAGGAGTGGCTCAACCCCCGCAAAATAATGTAGCTAAAAATCAATGGGTTGACTTCTTTAAACCACAATACGCTCGTGATCTAGCTGAAGGAGAGTGTACTTTACCTCCCACAGTTTTCTATCAATGTCAGTTATTCACCCTAAAAGACGTTAGTATAGCGCTGGATTGCGTGACAGGGGCCCGTGCCCTAGGAATGGATGCCATACCTGCTGATGTGTTCCTAAGCGATCATCCATCTTGGTGCCAGTACTTTGAGTGGCTAGCTAATTCTGTGGCCAGAGGTGCACCAATACCGACCTCTTGGAAGGGTGCAGAAATAATCCCAGTTTTTAAAAAGGGAAATAAATCGCTACCCAGCAATTACAGACCTATCAGTCTTATAGACTCTGCTCAAAAGATAGTCGGTCGATTAGTGCAAAACAAACTGCAAACCTGGATTGATGAAAAAAATATTTTATCCCCTTATCAAGCTGGGTTTCGTCCTTGCACAAGTTCAGTTGATCAGGTCTTCTTTTTCATAGCTCTCTACTGGAGGAACGTGATGCTAACCATTGGGACTCTCTACGCTGTTTTTGTAGATTTAAAATCAGCTTTTGATTTAGTTCCTCGTTCTAAGCTCTGGGGGGTGCTTGCCGAAGCTGGGATGGCCCCGGAACTTTTGACGCTACTCGTCCGCCTACATGAGAACAACTACGCTAGAATCAGGTGGGGGGCACAGGGTGAGGTGACTGACACATTCCCCGTCGAGCGTGGGGTTTGGCAGGGGTGTGTTCTGGCACCGACACTGTTTCTATTTACATCAACGGCATTGTAGACCATCTAAGCCGTTCTCCCACCGATGCACCTCTTCTGGCAGGGGCACGCGTGCCTGTCCTCATGTTTGCGGACGACACGCTCATAGTTTCTCAAACACCGAGTGGGCTCCAGAAGGCAGTTAATGCTTTTGGTGAGTTCTGCAAAGCACGTGGACTTGAGATAAATACATCCAAAACCAAGTTCATGTGTTTGAACCAGCGGAATACTTTCAAGGGCTCGATCAACTTTAACGGTATTCCCTTAGAACAGGTTGAGGCTTTCACGTATTTAGGTATAACCCTACAGTGCAACATGAGCTGGAAAAATCACATCGATATGGCTGTCTTAAAATTTCACCAGTTGGCAGGTGTAGTGGTCCATAAGCATAAAGCCTCACTGACCAAACCTATTACTCCTGCCTTAGAAATATATAATATGAAGGTGATCAGTGCCTCTTTATACGGTTCGGAACTTTGGGGTTTCTCCAACTTGAAACAACTAACATTGGCGGAAAACAGGTTTTTTCGCCACTTTATTGGGGTTCCCCAAAGTACTCCAACCGTAGCACTGGCATATGATCTAGGCAGGAAAAACATTAAGGACATGGCACGGCTGCGACCCCAGTTATACTGGAGACGCATTATGACCACTCCTGAACTTGTCCACTATGCTACAGCCTTAAAGGACATTATCAGGGCAGATCGCTTTCACTCAATTTCGTGGTTAAAGGAAATAAGAGGGTTGCTTAGTAAGCTGGAACTAGACCACCTGTAGAATTCTCCCAATGTTGAAAGCTTTCCACCAAAGGAAACACTAAAGAACATGTATTGGGAAATGGTATGGTTGTCCACTTATAGCGTTGGTTCAAATATAAACCTGACAGGACATTTTTTGGATATTAAACCCGTACCATTTTGTGAGCCATACTGGGACATTATTGAAAGGCCATTTGACAGAAAACTGTATTTCCAATTTAGACTCGGGACGCTTCCTACAAAGGCGTTTACCCGCCAATGGTCAGCAACTCAGGGCGATAAATGTCCCCTTTGTAAACATTTGATAGAGAATATTGCCCACCTACTGTTTGTTTGCCCCCTTTATGTTAACCCACGACGAAAATGGATAAAACCAGTGTGCTTAAATCTAGGAACGCGCAGGTGTATAGAGGCGCTAAGAATGCTGGAATCGGACTGTACACCTTGCCTGGCGATTGCTGTCGCAAAATTCTTAGGTTGGTCATGGACCATACGCACCCGCACTTTACAACAGCTAGACACTGCTTGATGAAATAAATGATACCATTGAATTATTTTAATTGCTATGTATTTACAATTGTAAAATGACAGCACTATGTTTAATGAACTTTTAAAAATAACGATCTTAATATTGTTGTAGTATGTATTGTGTAGTGTAGGATGTAAAAATTGCTTTTATGACTTGCTGTCGAATAAAGCTTTGAAAATTGAAAAAAAAATTGCTAAGGCTGCCACTGGCTATTTCATGCCTGTCGCAGCATGGGAATGCAGGCGGCGCGCCAGAGGCAAGCCCGTCCGCGCTCGTCCGCGCCCTTCCGGGACCTGGGGCCTGGCATTATGCCCAGAAAATTAGGTATACCGCCTTTGAACTGACAGCATTTCCTACAGTCCCTGCCAAACTCAATCCCCTTACCTACCCCACCTTGGCGGAACAGGGGATTTTGGCACCTAGAACAGCTTTTCCCGAAATTCGTGGTGCACATACTGTTGGTCTATCTCAGACCCAACGGGGCCACGTTAACAACGCATGGAAGCTTTCTGTTGTATATCTGAACACCCGTTCATTGGTTAAACACCAGATGGATTTTTATTTTGCTCAAATTTGAGCAGCCAGATCTTCTCCTGCTTACTGAGACCTGGCTATCTCAGGAGCCATCCCCAGACATTCTTGCGGCATTACCCTCAGATTATCACATCCAGGCTAACCGTCCCTAGGGGAAAGTCGGCGGAGGAGTAGCAGTTATAACACGTCATGACTGTAGTTGTACTGCTCTAACTCCGCTAGACTTACCTTCAGTGGATAACCTGGTGATAAAATTCGAATTTGAATCTGACACTGCCCCTTTTGTATGTGTCCTGCTTTATGGACCCCCTCAGAGAATGCCCCTCTTTTCTCACTCTTTGGGTGAACAGGTAGCCCACCTGGTAACTAACTACGGGAAGGTTCTGATAATTGGTGATTTTAATTACTGGGCCAATGATATTTCTGGCGGCCGGCAGCCAGCTGAGCTGGCCAAACTACTCTTAGGATTAAACTTAACACAACAGCTATCCACGCCCACACATATTAAGGAGCACATCCTTGACCAGGTCTGGACTGTCAACATCACTGTGTCCCCCGTTTCAGTCTCACTGTGTACATGGTCTGATCACCATATAATCAAATTCACTGTTCATGATAATTTCGTGAATAACAACGCCAGTCTAGGTGGGGGCACTCGCAGAAATTGGAATAAGATCGAGAAACCCTTATTTCTTGACTAACTCGCCAATTCAATTCCCCTAAGCAACTCTTCAATCAATTCGGCTGATGCACAATTAACCGGTTGGTTACTGGCTGCCAGTGCAAATTTGCTCCTCCCAGGAAGATTCATACCTCCCGCCGCCATGATGCCCAGAAAGGGTTCTCCACTGAGCTGAAACATCAAAAATTTGCCTTATGGCAATTGGAAAGAAAGTGGCGATGTAACTATCTACCTGAAGACAAACGGCCTTACTTAAACTCCTTAAAACATATAAAAAATCTATTTTAACTGCTAAAGCAGCGCACTTCTCATCTAAAATCCTGTCTGCAACCAACCGCTCGAAGGAGATCTTTTATATTGTGAATGAGTTATCTAACCCCAACAGAATTTTAGCCAAACCCTCCCCTTCCCAAACCTTTTGCAATGCCTGAATCTTTTTTTTATTGACAAAATCAAGAAAATCAAGTCCAGCATCCCGGCCTGTCAAAATCCGGATTCTAGTCCTCATCCCATTCAAAACCACAGTACTTTCACGTACTTCCCCACAATATGTGAGCACACCTTCATAAATCTTCTTTCAAAAGTCAAATCGGGTTCTCCTACTGATTTGTCCTCCCAGCATCTTGAAGGAAATGTTTACTGCTCTTCCCAGTCCTGCTCTTAATCTCATAAATGAGTCCTTGTCCCAAGGCATTGTCCTGCAACTGTTAAGGAGGCAATTGTTGTCCCTCTCTGAAAGAAGGTGGGATAGGATCCGCTAATCTTGACTAATTATCGCCCAAACTCCCTTCTTCCTTACCTGGCTAAGATCATGGAAGCTTATGTCACGTGTTGTCTCACAGACTTCTTGGAGAAATCTGAATTTCTTGACCCCATCAAGCGGTTTTCCGTCCAGCTCAATCTACTGAGGCGTTAATCCTCACAGTGTTGGACACCCTTCGTAGTGAGGTCGGTCGGGGCTCCTTGCAGGCCCTTGTCCTGCTTGATCTTTCTGCGGCCTTCGACACGGTTGACCATACTCTCCTGGACGACCGTGTGAGGGACGGGGGAATCTCGGGACCTGCCCTGAGCTGGATCAGCTCCTTTCTGGAAAACCAATCCCAAGCAATCTGTACTGCCCAGTTCACTGCCCCTAGAGTCAAAATATCTTGTGGAGTCCCTCAGGGCTCCTCCCTCTCTCCCCTGTTATTTAACCTCTACCTTCTCCCTCTTGTCCGAGCTTTGAAGGAGCGTAAAGTCTGTACATTTAATTATGCAGATGATTTCCAACTCATCTTTTCCATCAACAACTCCTTGGATTCGGTTCAGGCCTTTCAATCTACCATGCTGTTCATCAGTCAGTGGATGAACAGGAACCATCTAAAACTTAATCCGGATAAGACAGAATTGGTCTTGACAAGTGGTATCGCTAAAAACCCATGGGGACCCCACTTTTGGCCTAGGGAGCTGGGCCAATCCCCCCCCCCCCCCCCCCCCCCCCACCATCTAGCTTGGCTAAGAGCCTTGGAGTTGTTATCTGCCAGGAACTCACTTTGAAGCCTCAGATCAGGTCGGTGATTTCCACCTGCTTCTTCCAACTCTGCAAAATAAAAAAGATCTGTAGATTTCTCACCCACGAAGCTCGGATTCAGGTGATAATCGCCATGGTCATGTCCATGTCGATTATGCCAACTCACTATACTTTGGCAACCCCCTCTATTTATCCAGACGTCTACAGATGGTACAAAACCAGGCTGCGCGTCTGATTGTTCATCAGCCTAGGCATCACCATATCACTCCTCTCTTGAAGCAATTACACTGGCTTACGGTTGTTCAGTGGTGTGCCTTTAAGACTGGATGTCTCATTTTTAAATCACTCAATGGAAGGAGCCCGAAATTTGTGAACAACATGATTAACAAATATGCTCCCACACACGTAATCTCTATTCAGCCCACAAACAGCTGCTATCCATCCCTCATTTCGGACTTAAGTGCACTGGAATTGCTAGATTCTCTACTTTGGGCCGTATGTTCTGGAATTCTCTTCCCTCCGAAATCCGCTCCTGCACTAATCTCCTCGGCTTCAGAAGTCTCCTAAAAACTTGGCTATTCCGACAGGATTTTTGAACATCTCTCTAGGACCTGGGTCTCAATCAAATTAGCGACATGAAACTTCCCCGGTGTACGTGCGCTTTATAAATTCATTTTAACATAACGTAACATAACATAACATAACTGTACAGACAATCCTATCAGACATCGATCAAAGCTAGCTGAACCAAAGTAGACAATATCTTAAAGGGGAAGTGTAAAAGCCGCCTGTTGTATCAGTATGTATATATGTGTATATTGCATGTTGCGTGGTGTTATGTGGTGTGTGTTGTGTAATGACATGATCTCCCGCCAGACAACTAACACTGTCAACAGGCCACACCTAAAAAATAAATTGGGTGAGAAAGTTTCAGCATAAATGATAAGTTGATGTTAAACCTAAATGTGCTTCACAACTAATACAATAATCAAAATAACCAAGTGAACTCTGAATACTAGAAATCCTGATTCA